>NW_022111358.1:35855170-35897424 GCF_000313985.2 Echinops telfairi | reverse complement strand
TTCCTGTGACGTGTGGTTACCTGTAATCATGTCCCCCTAAAGAGATATAACACTTGGTTAGCAATAAAGAAAAGCTCTCCCTGGTCCTCGGACCTGGGGGCTCTCTCTTGCTCTCGTGGCTGGGCTCCCACCACGTGGACCACCAAGCAGGGCTGAGGTGAGCAATGCTACCATGAATTGTGTCTGACTCCATTACTTGACTCTCTTCTACCTCTCATTCTCTCTATGACTTTACTATAATCTTTACTTATTATTGCTGTACAATTGCGCCTACTGGACCTGTGATGATTTGTGGGGGATCCTTTCCTTCTCCCCACAAACCCCCAGAGAGCCGTCTTCTTTAGCAGAGTGGGTGGGCTGAATTCTCCCGACACCCGGGAGCCTGGCTTCAGCTGACCTCAGACAGGGGGAGAGGGCTCCCCCTAAGCTCCCAAACTCAGAGCCCCTGCACCACCTCAGCTGTGACTTGTTGGAGCACCCTCTTGTGGTCTCCCTCTGGAATGGCAAGGGGAGGACACCGCCCCTCAGGGCTCCTGGACCAAACGACAGTGGCATTTTCTGGGGACTTACAAGTGATCAGCCCTCCTTTCTGAGTTTCTGCTTCCGCATTTCATCCGTGTTCACTGACTGACGATCTGAGCCTCGCTCCCTGACTCAGACGCAAGATGGGTGAAGGGCCACCCAAACCAACACTCATTCATTCAAGCAGTGGTTCCCTAGCCAAGCAGCCCCCCTCCCCCCACCCCAGTCCAGGGGGCCACCAAGCAACTTCTGGAGACGTTTTAGTTGTGACTTGAGTTTGTGGTGTCTTGAGTGTGTAGCGCTACTGACATTGAATGGGTAGAAGCCAGGGGGCCCCTTAAAACCCTACAATATGCAGACAATCCCCCCTCCCCAACAAAGAACGACCCACCCCCAACTGTCAGAGGTGAGAAGCGTGCACTGAAGGATTCAATTACTCGCTTATTGACTCGCTGAGCTCGAATCGATCATGCTATGCGGGCCAGGCACTGTGCTGTGGGTCGGGTAAGGTGGGATTCTAAGAAGTACATGGCCCCGACCCTTCTGGAACATGCAATCAATCCGTCAGGAGACAGGACTCGATGATAACAGGACAGGCCTAACGAGGGGCGCAGAGAAGAGGCTCCTAACAGACTTTGGGACATCAGGAAAAGCCCAGAGGGAGGTGGGTCTAACCCAAGACCTGCAGACAGGTAAGTCCTGTCACAGTGGTTTCCACGCCTGGAGACCTTACGTGCACCGGAAGGAGACAGCCTGGTCCTGCCCCAGCTTCACAGTTGCTCTGGCTGAGCCCATTGCTGTGGCCGCTGTCAATCCGGGTTCCCTGCAGCCCACGGCATCTTCAAATTGCTGCCGTGATTGCCTGAGGCAGACTCCCCACCACCACCACCACCATCTGCCTCCTCGTTTGAGTCTGACGGAGGTCTCTGGAAGTCGCTCAGCAAGAAGGTGGCTCCTGAGCGCAGTTGTTGATGACTGTCCACCAATGTCACCAGCATGTTGGGGAGAAGATGACCACATGGCACTGACTCAGCCCCTGCCTAACACTGCGGGGCTCAAGTGAAAAGATGAGGGGCCGGGGGCGGGAGCAGGCTAATTAATTAATTGATTGATTCAGAAAAGGTGTGTGTGTGTGTGTGTGTGTGTGTGTGTGTTGCAGCTCTAAATCACTCAGATTACTGGGCGTAGGTACCAAATATGAGGGTGTGCAGCTTTCTCAAGAGAGTCCATACTTTTGCATCGGTTTCTCAAAGGGAAACATGACCCCAAAGGGTTCAGAGCTCCGTATCCGTTCTATGATTTGATGGCAGTTGGAACCCCCCAAACCAGTGGTGAGCCCATTACTTCTTCACAGAGAGATTTAAGTTCAATAGCCCCAGCAGGGGTTGGATTGCCTGGGAAAACGTGCCTAGAATAAGGAATAGAGGTGGGATTCCAACGAGAGCCTGTATTTCTCACAAGTAGTAAGCTGTGAGCTTGTTTTCGGAATGCCAACGGAGGAGGCAGCAAATGTATTGAAAACTTCACTGTCCAAAGTATTGCTGACGTCTGAATTGCCCCTTCACACCAAGTTCCTAAAACTATGGGAAATGAGCTATTTCAAAATGAACTTGGACAATAGATAGAGAGTGATGTCTGAATTCCCAGGGGACGAAAGAGGCCGTAAAGCATATGAACTCTTAAGAGGATTCCAATTTGTCAAGTTCTTTTTTTTTTTAGTACTTAGGTTTAGCTTTTCAGAAAATGTGCACAGAAAGTACAGATACTCCCCCACCCTCCCACATACAATTTCTCTTTTATGAACCGCTTGCATTCATGTGTGTTGTGGACTGAGTTATGTCCACCCAAACGTTCTGACGTCTACCCCTGTGGTTAGGATCCCCCTTGGGGCTGGGCTGCTTCAGTTATGTGAATGAGGCAGGTTGAGTGCAGGGGGTGTATCTTCAGGCCACCTCTTCTGAGATACAAAAGAGGTTAGACTACGGAGCAGAGCAGAGATGAGGGGACAGAGATGCCCAGACACACAGGAGTTCTCCAAGAAGCCAGCGGAGGAGCTGAAGAGACAGTGCTGGGGCAGGAAGAATCCCTGCCCCCAGAGCTGCCTCCTGAACTGTGGGAAGATCAATGTCTGTGGTGTATTTCCCCTGTAGCAGCGCTAAGACAATGGGATACACCGCTCAGAGCTCATAAAGCAACACTGACGCCAACACTATAGTCATATTAGAATCATCAATTGTTGAAGATCAGGCGGGGAGCAGTCACCCCCGGACGCGGGATTAGATAAGACGGAGAAATGGAAACAGGACACACGGGGAGGAAGTGGGATAAGCAGGGAATGCTCGAGGCCGGAAATGGATGAGTTGAAGCCAATGGTGTATAATGCGTTTAAGGTAAAGCTGATGAAACCGGCTCTGTAAATCTTCACCGACATCCCAAGAAAGAGTTGAAATAAAATAAAAAGGAACCAGGTGGATGCATCATCATTATTAACGCAAGCCCCATCCAGCCTCTCTCCCTTTCCTTTCCTGAATTCTTAGCTTTATCCCTGGGCAAATGCTGCCCTTTTGATCTCAGATAGTTGATTGTTCACACTCTGGTGCTGCATTATAATCAGATAATAAGCAGTAGGACTTCATATAATCAGAGAAACTGGATCACATGAAGAAGAAGGAGGCATCGGGATTGGAGGAAGACTTGTCTCCAGTCTGCAACATGAAAATCTTACAACTTTGTTAGCTGAAAGTGAGGAGAATTTGAACCACTTGCTGCTGAGATTCAAGGACTGCAGCCTTTCGTATGAATTACAACTCACTGCAAAGGAAACAAAAATCCTCACATCTGAACCAATAGGTAATAGCATAATAAACTGGAGTAGGGATTGAAGTTGTCAAGGATTTCATCTTGCTGGGATCCATCATCAATGCTCACGGAAGCAGCAACCAAGAGATCAATGGATGCATTGCATCGGGCAAATCTGCTGCACAAGACCTCTTTAAAGCATTGAAAAGCAAGGAGGTGACTTGGGGACTAAGGTGGGCCTGATCCAAGCCACAGTATTCCCATCGCCTCACATACATTTGGAAGCTGGACAAGGAATGAGGAAGACTGAAGAACAATCAATTCATTTGAACTACGATGTTGTCAAGGATATTGGAAGTCCCATGAGCTGCCCGAAGAACAAACAGATCTGTCTTGGAAGAAGCACTGCCAGCATGCTCCTTAGAAGCAAGGGTGGTGAGACTTTGTCTCACCTACTTTGGACCTGTCAGGAGAGGCCAGTCCCTGGAGAAGGCCACCATGCGTGGGGAAGTGGACCCTCGAGGTGGATTGGCACAGTGGCTGTAACGATGGGCTCAGGTGCAGGAATGATTGTGAGGCTGATGCAGGACCGGGTCGCTGTGGGTCAGAACTGACTCATGACACTGAACAACAACAATAATACAGTGCTTACCTCCCTGGTGTCATTGTTCCCCCTATATTCCTGTCTATTGTTTGGCTGAAGGTTGAGTTCCGGGGGTGAGGTCAGTCCTCCACCTGAAGAAGCGTGACTCAGGGCTAAAAGAACATTTAAGAGAAAGTTCAAGGAAGAGGAGATGGGGTCACCATTTGACTCCGTGACCTTGAAGAATCACGTGCATCCTCTCCGAGCCTAGGGTTCCTCTCCCGGGAAAGAAGGCCTTAGCCCAGATGATCTCTTGTCCTGGCAACCATGACCTTCCATGTTCCTCGGATGTTCATGTACATAGGAAGGCGTGACAACAGTGGCTTCACGCCAAATAGCAGCCACTTCTCACGTCCCTCCTCAGAACCTTCTCAGGCTGGCATTCTCCCATGGTGCTTTGCGCCTGTGCGCTGTCTCCGCAGCTCTGCGCATGTTTCCCGCCCCCGAGAGTCTCCCTTCCCTCTCATCGGTCATGGTCATTCTGTCTTTGTTCTCTCCTTCCCACGTCCACACCCTCCTTCCCCTCCCCCTCGCGCCCTCGCTGAACATCCTGCACAGCTGAGGTTCCCGTACACGCGTCTTGTACTCAAGTGAGCTACTGATTTTCAAAGCCAACACCTGAGCTATTTTCTCATTTTCTTGCTGCCGAGAGGCTCAGCGATGCCTCCCAACGCCTGCAGGGTTGTTTTTGTTTTTTACCTAGACTGGATCCCCTGGGGCTTCTTTTTCCAAAGATTTGCTGGATTCATTAGGAAAAAGTCCCTTGTCACTGCCTTCCTTCCTCCCGGTCCTGAGATGTGCTGGCTTTCCTGGAACCTCTTGGCGTTGGAGGCGCTGGTTCTGTGCCAGAAACTGTTCTCTCGGCTTCTGGTACAACCAGCAACTCCCCTTCTCAGGGCTCGGGGTGTGCGGGCCAGAACGGACAACACGGCGAACACGGCCCAGTGTGAGACTCCTTGGTGGGGGTGGGGGGGTCCAAGGAAAAGGGAAACGCGGATTTCGGTGCCGTCTCAAGTGCTTGAAGACAGACCCTGAGCCAAAGGCTCCCACCACAAAACAAAAGCAACCCCCCACACACACACCACCATTGTGTCCATGGGGACACCACAGGACAGGGTCGAACTGCCCCCGGGGGTTTCCAAGACTGTAACTCTTGATGGGAGTTGAAAGCCGAAGAGCGACCGGGAGTTTTGAACTGCTGATCTTGCAGTTAGCCATCCAACATGTAACTCACGACACTCTCAGGGCTCCGGAAAGCCTCCTACGGTTCCTGGAATCTCGGTCCCACTGTGGCCTGTCGTTGCGAGGTGCCATCCAGTGGGTTCAGACTCAGAACCCATGTGCAACAGAACAAGACTGCCTGGCCCCGCGCCACCCTCACCCTCGCTGTCTGACCCCATGGCTGCAGCTACTGTGTCAAGCCATCCCGTGGAGCGTCTTCCTGTTCACCACCCTTCTACTTCACCAAGCACAGCGCCCCTCCCCGGGGACTCGTCTCTCCTGATAACACGTCTATAGCACGTGACGTAAAGTCTCCACAGCCTCCTGAGAGGCCTTCTGACTCTTTCTTTCAAGCCAGATGTGGTTGCTCTGTGGTGCATTCTCTCTTCTTCGCCAATCTCCTCCTCCGTTTGATTCGCCTGCCAGGTGATTGGAAGCACCTGGGCTCGGATGGGGCGCGTCTCAGTCGTCACAGCTGCATCTTGGCTTTTGATTACTGTACAGCAGCGGTTCTCAACCTTCCTCATGCCGTGACCCTCTAATCCAGTTCCTCATGTGGAGGTCACCCCCCAACGATAACATTATTATCATTGCTACTTCAACACTGTCATTTTGCTACTGTTAGGATTCGGGAGACCCCTATGAAAGGGTCATTCGACCCACAGGTTGAGAACTGCTGGTTAAAGGGCCCTGTTGTAGCTGTTTTGACAATGAAACATCTGATTTGGTTTCTTGATGGCTGCTTCCAGGGGCGTGAGTGTGGATTCAAAGAAAATTCAATCCCTGACGACGTCACTTTTTCTCTGTTTGTCATAAGGTTGCTGATGGGTCCAGTGGAGAGGGTTTTGAGGTGTCATCCGTACTCAAGGCTGTAGTCTTGGATCTTCATCAGCAAATGTGTCTAATACTCTTGGCTCTCAGCAAACAAGGTCGTGGTGTCTGCGTACGACAGGCGACAAATGACTCTTGACCCTTCTCGTAGTCCAGCCTTTCAGGTCATTTGCTCTGATACAGATTGAATAAGTGTGGGAAAAAGACCTAATCCAACAGATACCTTTCCCGATTTTTAAAAACCTTTTATTGTAATGTGGATGGAAATGATGTATGGAACCCATTGATTTTCTATGCAACCGTCCCTATGCATTCTATGTGTAGCCCCACCATGCAACCGTGTTCTTCCGCTTCTGCCCTGTATTTTAATTTACCATTTCCCGACATCCTTCTTCCTGATCCCTTCCTGCCTGCTGAGCTTTATTCCCGAGCCAATGCTTCCCATCTGCTCTTGTACGGTGGATTGGCTAAGAAGTGTGTCCCTCCCTGGTGTGATTGTCCCTCTTACGGGCCTGTCTGGTATTTATCTGAAAGTTGAGCCATGGGGATGAATTCACTTTCAGCCCTGAAAGCGTGTCTAAGGGCCAGAGTCTCAAGACACCACCCCTGACTTTAAACCAGAATGTATCCCCATATTCGCTTGATCTATAGCTAGGTTCTGCATGGTCACTATGCAGTGTTCTGGAATTCCACAGCATGATCTAGTTTGTCAGGATCTGTGCTGTCCAATGTTTTTGCATAGTCAATAAAACCCAGGCAAACATCTCCCTGGTACTCTCTGCTTTCGGCCAAGATCTAGCTGACAGCAGCAATGGGAGCCTTGTCCCACGTCCTCTTCTTTACTTGCATGTGATATTAATGATATTGTTCAGTCCTGAGGCAGAACTGTGGTGGTGCTGTCAGGTACGAGTTCGGCTGTTAACCACAAGGTTGGCAGTTCAAACATACCAGCCGCTCCTGGAGGGAAAGTCGAGGCACATTGCTCTGGTAAAGATGTACATCCGCAGGGACTCATATAGAATTGACTCAATGGCAGTGGGTTGAGCACCTCTAGATTCAAGTTGGGTATTCATAAGGTGTCATACTTTGGCTCTCTGGACTTGTTTTGGTTTCTTCAGCTTAAACTTGAACTTGCATATGAGCAATTGATGATCTAGTCCACAGTGTGCCCCTGGCCTTGTTCTGAGTGATGATAGTGAGTGAGTTAGTTAATTATGCCAACCTGGCCGATAAACACATGTGGGGCTAATTGAAAGGCAGAGGGATAAATGGGTGGTGAGCCTCGCCTTTCTAGTTCCCTTTCTAGTTCTCGGGTCTCTTGTTTTGTGATGGTCATACCAGGGTGCAGCTGCCTTAGCAGTTCCCTGCTTCAGCTTGCAAGATTGACTTCCTACAAGACATCCCCAAGGAGAGGCCACATGGACCTATCCCGATGCAGCCCTGGGTGCTGGAGCAGCCATGTGGAGACCCCTGCTAGTGCTGAGATGCTTATTCGTTCACTGACTCAGCTTTCCTCCTGCAGTCGGCATCATTGCCTGTTTTGTGAGGTGGAGGACTTTGTGGACTGGTGTTGGGTTAATGGGTTAATGTTGGACTTGTGGGCTTGGGCAGCATTGGGTTGGGATGTTTTCGTGATGCACACTTTCTTTACATAAAACTCTCTTATACATGAGTTGCTGTGGATTTGTTTCTCTAAAGTCCCTAGACGAATACAGTGAGTGTTTCTGTCATCTTGCTCAGGGGATGCAGTCCATTGGCTTCTTTCCATCCCACTACATGTCGTGAATTAAGAGTGGGTGTCTCTCCATGCTCAGAAGCTGAACCACACATTAGCCTATAAAATACGTGACACCAATGAGGAATGTGCGTCTTTAAAAAATGAGAACAAAATCAACATTTACCCCAAAGCAAAGATGGGTAGAAGACAAGGGACAGAGCAACGGAATGGATGGACAGAGAGCAGATGGGGTGGAAATGGCGAGAGAGATGGCATAGTCCTGAGGTTGGTACCAGTGTCACAGAGCACTTGATGGCGGAATCATTGAGTGGGAGCCTAGTTTGCTGTGTTGTTCACCTAAAATACAATATATATTTTTATTAAAACTATTAAAATACTTATTAAATAGATAAATATTTATATAACATAAATATTTAATATATAAATAATAATATATTATTTGATAATATTTATTAAATATATAACATTTACATGTAATATATAATATAAATATATAAGCATATAATATATAAATTATAAATATAAATATTTATAGATAAATACAAGTATTAAATATATTTATTAAAATATAATAAAAATATATTTCATTAAATTTATTAAAATACAATATATATATTTAATATATATTACAATATATATATTTAAGAGTGTGTGTCTCTGAGTGAAGCTGAGCTTAGTTTGCTGAAAGCTTTTTTAGAAGGGTGAGTTTAAAAGGGAAAAACAACAAACGCTGCCATCGAGTCAATTCCAACTCAGGGCGCCCCTATGAGGCTCGGAGTAGAACTGTGCTCGTGCGGTTTGTAGTGCATTTGCTTTTCTTCTGAGGCACTCCTGGTTGTCCACACACACACATCCTTTGGACATCAGTAGGCATGTTTACTGTTTGCTCCACTTAATGTAAGAGAAACCAGATGGTTAACGCAGTTTTTCCTCTATCACGAAGATTTGACTTGGGGTCATTCCAGTGGGCCCGTGGCATGTGCTGACATAACGTGCAAGGCTCTAGTGTTTTAGGAGAGCCCCCAACGATTTAGTTGAGTCAGGTCCTCTGGCAGGGTCATTCGCTGAAGTGCTCACTGTGACTGTCCCCTGGGTCCCTTTCTGTTCCACTCACTCCCGTGCGCAAGCCCAGGGGAGGTGGTAGAGGGGCAGCACGTGGAAGGGGCAAAGTGGAGCAGCAGAAACAGCCACCCAGCCGAGATCAAGTGAGCCACGGGGACCTACCCTCTGGCCCTCAGATGGAGATGACGGACTGCCAGGGACTCCCGGAAATACTGGACCCTGGACTTCCACACCCTCACGTGGCAGGAAGCCTGTGAGAACAACGGCTTTCTAGGGACTGTGCGAGCCGAGACTCCAAGCAGCTCCAGCCGGGGCGGTGATGGGAATTCCCTCTCCTCTGCCCAGGGACCACTGTGCTTCCAGATGGGTGTGCCACCCCAGAGAGGGGAAGAGATTTGCCCATCACGGCCCACCTTCAGTCTGGCAGGGCAGAGGCTCAGAGACCACGGGCACTTGATGGAGTGATCAGGAAGCAAGGTGTTGTTTGTTGGCCAGCCAAGCTGGTGGTTGAAAAGTCATGCCAAAGATCAAACTTCGGGCTGTGCTCTTCGAGGCTGCCCTCTGCCACGGGGTAGCCATCGCTGGTGAGTGAGCCTCACCAACTACTCAGCTTTGTTCAATGTTCTTGGAACCAATACTTCTTAAGTGCCTGCTAAGGTTGGGATCCTAAATTAGGTGCCGGGTTGTATCGGAGAACCAGACTGATGTGGTCCCCTGGAGTCTGGGATCCTTTGTCCGGCGTCATTGTCTTTCTGCGTCATGCTCGCTCAGAGCAAGAGTAGCTGGAATGTCAGATGTCCTCAGGAGTTATCCCTTCCCAGTGTTAAAGGATGCGGACCTCAGACCTGGGAGCTGGCAGAATCATTGCAAAAGGGCTCAAGCACACGGGGAGATGGTTTTCTCAGCCTACAGATGCTATTAGGGCAACTAAACTTCTGTCTTGACAAATACTTTTTTTTTTAAGGCAAGTCTTTATACTTGAGCAGGCTGGGACCCTTTGGTTTACTGAATTCGTCCCTGAGTGTCTCAGTTTGAATCGTCATCTTGGAGTGACCTGACTGTCCAGCCCGTGGTCCACCAGTGTATGTAATTCGATAAGCCCATGCACACACAGGCGTATGTAATCAGACATGCGTACAAACACACACGCACGCAGAACACATCAGAGTATAAAGATGGCCCAGTGATTCCCGGTCCCCTGGCGTCCTCTCCCTCCCCTGCCCTCACAGCAGAGCCTGTGCCAAGACCAACACAGATGTTTCTGTTTTGTGGGAGATGTTGGCAAACAGGGAGGGGCTATTGGAATCAGCGGGTAAGAATCCAGATCGCACAGCCCCAAAGAGGGGAACACATCACCTTTGCATCTTGTATTTTGTATTTGCATCTTGTATCTTGTATTTTATTCAACCAAGAGTCAGCATCGGACTGGTGCAAGACTCTATTCCATGGCTGAGTGGTGGACATCAAGGACCCAAACATCCTGAAAAAGCAGGAGCCCACCAAGAATGAACACGGGCCTAAACACCACTCAGCAATGGGAACTACATCGGCACAATGAGGGATGGGAGGAGCGTGGCTACTAAACAGAGTGCCTTGGAGAGATGAGCAGAGGAGATCAAAGGCGTAAATCCGACTTGAACAGTTACAGCTTTGCCAGATGATCCCCCTCTGATGCATGTGGACCTGATCTGGTTTTCAACATTTTCTTCTTTGTTGTTTTGTGTTTTCATATTAAGGTGTGTCTCAGGGAGAGGCTATGTCATTGGAGGTCACCCTCTTGAAGTTGTGCTACATATCTTCCTGTGTTTCAATCTAGGAAACCCAGGATTGGGGAACTGACAGGGAGAGCCTGGAGAATAAGGGTTCTGGGGGCTGGAACCCCGAATATTCTTGCAACAGACACTTCTTACGTGCCTGCTCAATCCAGACGCTTTACGAAGGGCAGGGTTGGAGCCGAAGAAACAGAACCGGCTTCCCCATCGGCCCTCCGTGTCCTTCCTGTCTGCTCTGGAAGCGAAGCTGGGCAGGGCCTGGAGGGGAAGAGGGGCCAGGGGAGACAGGAACGGGAACGTTTGAGTAAAAACACACGCAGTAAGACCCGCTGCCTCCCAGAGAGCTCCAGCTCACAGCGACCTTCTAGGACAGAGCAGAACTCCTCCACGGGGTTTCGAGTCTGTACATCTTCATGGAAGTAGTCTGCCCTGTTCGTCCTTCTGCCAGAGAGTGGCTGCTGGGTCCAAACCTTGTAGTTCACAGTCAAGGGCTCAGCCCACTGAGCCACCAGGTCTCCCTCAGCAAACACGTGCCCACGCCATCAAGTCGATGCCGACTCATGGCGGCCCTGCTTCGAGGCTGTCAACCTTCACTGCAACAGATCGCCTCATCTTTCTCCAGAAGAGCCGCTGGTGGGTTTGAACCGCCAACCTTGCGGTTCTAACAGTCCAACGCTTACTCGGCAGGGCCACCAGCATGGAGACCCAATCCATGAACGGCCTGTGGCTCAGCGTTTATAAAAGGTTTGGAATCCTATTCGAAAGGCATTTCCTAGATATGCTTACCCATTCTTTTAGCTTCTTTAGTTTCATCTTTCTGTTGGATCCTCAAAATCTATTTCCACCCGAGCCTCTATAGCTACAGCGTGATTTTCCATCACGTTCTTGAGAAAAAGCAGGCCAAACTAGGGCTCTTGATCTGACGGACACTTCCAGTTTAAAGTCTAGGCCAAATCTCCCTGTGTCCACAGTGACTCCATTTTGTTCTTCTTTGTCATTCGAGACAGACTGCCACGTGTGTAAAAAAGCTTCCACTCTCCCTTTGACCCAGAGGCAAGAAGTTTCTGCAGAAAATGGGGCTTTGCCCCCGCTCCTCCACTGACAGGAAGCTGGTGGTTGGGAATAGGCCTATTCAGATTACTGGGTCGCCGTAGATGGGACTTCAGTGGTGAAGCCAGTTCTAAGAAGACAGCCCGCCCTTGAAACTCCCTCAACTGCACTTTCCAAACCTTTGTTCTAATGTCTGATAAGACTGAGCTGATATTAAATAAAGAAAAGTTGTGACTTTTCTATATCAAAATCCCTTTTCTCTCCTTGAACATTCGAGGACTTAGCATCTTTACTTAGGACCCCGCCATTCCGTCAACAAACACTTTGCTTTTCGATTTCAGCAGAACTGGCCATCCTCAGGCTAAAGCAAACCAGTTCAGCCCAGCCTCCAGACGTCTGGATGCAGGAAACGTGAGTTTAGTGGTCATCCAAGACCCTGGCACCTAGCACTAAATATGAGCCCTTCAAAAAAAGTACTCCAGCTGTGCCCCCTCCCTTGGGGGTTCATCTTTATGCCCCTCAGGGCACTTGGTCGAGAGCTTCTTGACTCTCCATTCCCCTGATTTGCAAATTTCCCTTTCACCATAGTCACTCTGCTTTGCATTTCCAACAGACTTGTCGTTTTTTTTCATGATGACAGCGCTGTGGCTTTGCAGATAAAAGGGTCGTATTCTTTAGTCATGCCATTGGACTTTTTTTTTAATAGACATTGCCCTATTTGGGACCCAATGAATGTTCCAGAAGTTTCTGCACCAGATCCCTCACTGACGTGAATTCTTGCTGAGTACCTAACCTTCTTGGGCCAGGCAATGAATGCTAGGTTTCCCCTTAAGCCTCAGCTGCCAAAGGATTTAGAGCCAAATTCTGCACCTAAAGAGAGTAACTGTTATCAGTACCTGTTACAGGGACTCGCTCTTCCTGTCATAGGTGGCCAGACTTATTTGTCTTACATTCCCTTTGCAGAAAACAAAACCCCCACACAGACCACAAGGAAAAATGCAGCCCGCCCCAGCGACATCTAGTGGCGCCTTGGCCCCCTCTAGTGGCAAAGTCCCTTCATCCTTCCCAGCGTGTGGTACCTCTCACCCACAGAATTCCATCTATAGCTCCCTAAGCTTGTACCCAGTATGGGAAGACTCTGCAACGTGGGAATGCCACGAAATCGAGCCCCCAAGCCCTGGTCCGGCTGCATTCCTCCAGGGCGGGCCAGCCCTGGTCCGCACAGTGAAAGGGGCTCTTTGCCCCCTCCAAGCACTCTTCTCTCCAGCCACAGGGGCCCTCATTCCGTTTTCCCTGCTAACCCAGAATTGCCCTGCCACCCCCATCTCTAAAGCCAGGAAACAAAATAATACCAACTTCCATTTGGATCCCGCTTTGCAATTTTCTGAGCTCTTCAAAGGACTGTCTCAAGCTCACTCTCTCTTGCAAAGGGAGCCTCGGTGGCACCAGCCACTCCTCAGGAGACAGATGAAGTTGTCTGCTTCCAGGAAAGGTGTATAGCCTTGGAAACCCTCTCTGGGGTTGCTAGGAGTCAGAACTGAGCCAAAAGCAGTTTGGTGTGGGATTTGGGCCTATCCTGTGAAGAAGGTGTTATTCTACGACACAATGGCAGCAGTGACGTTCAGAAAGGCCCAACACCTTGCCCACGGCTACACAGCGAGTTGGGGGCCACAGCCAGTCCACATCTTCCTTCAGAGTTGAACATCTCGGAGCAGAGGCCTGCAGTCTGTGCACTGGATCACCCGTCATTGTGGTCCATGCTGTCGTTCAAGTATTTGGACCCCCAGGAGCAGATTGACCAGTGGGCACAGTACGCAGAGCTTAGAGTAGCAAAGCCCAAGCAGGTTTGTGCTTACTCACTAACCCGAAGTGAAGGATTTTGCTGTGCCAAAGAGGTGGTAAAACCCAGGTGAAATTGTTCCCTAAAGATGAGTTAATTAAGCACAATTGAGCTCATGTGTATCTTGCTTGTTGGGTGATGTGTCCGTGTACACCACTGCTACTAACTGAAAGGTTGGCATTTCAAACCCACCCAGAGGGCCTCGGGAGGAAGGCCTGGCAATCTGGTCTGGCAGGTCACACCCAGAAGACCCTGCGGGGCACAGTTCTATTTGCACACACGTGGTGGTGGAGTCAAGTCATCGGCCAATGGGATCTCTGGGTTAAAGTGCTTGCCTCTTAGGCCTGCCCCTCGAGTTCTCTTCGGCTTGGTTTGGGTCACAACTGGGTCCTAGGGTCTTTAAGGCCCTCCCTGGCGATTCTAAAGGGCAGCCAGGCTGAGAACCCCTGGCCACCAGCCCTTCTTGGATGTGGGAAACTTCAAGATCAAACCTCCTCAGGAAGACAAGGGACATGAGAGGTGAGTGCTTCCTTTGGCTCATCTAGAAAGGTTTCCCTCCAGAGCCTGAAGGATCCCTGCGGGTGTCGTAGTGGTGAATGCACTGGGCTTCAGAAAGTCGGCAGTTTGAACCCCCAGCCACCCTTTAGGAGAAACACGTGGCAGACTGCTTCTGTAACGATTACAGCCGTAGAAATCCAGTCACTCGGTTCTATAGGGTTCTATAGGGTCACGAGTCAACAGGGGCTTTGGTGTCTCCAGAGAGAGCAGGTAAGGGACGGCTCTGGGGCTGGGTTTATTCGTCCCTATAGACGTTGGAGGAAAGAAAGAAAAACTGCTCTAAGAGGGACATGAAATATGGCAACTGAGACCATCCTGGCTGGTGGGGGCCAGTCCCTGTCCAGAGCATGGGCTGCGGGTGGAGGGGACCTGCCCGTCCCTAAGCCTCCAGGGCGGAGGCGACCCAGAGAACCAGGCCGCACTAGGAGAACACGGAGCGGCTCAAGCCTGCGGAAAGGGGCGGCACGGCGACGGGCCCCTCGCAGCTTCGGTAAAATGACCAAGCACGCGCCACCATTCCCAGTCTCTGCCGAAAGAATATAATAAGCCCATGCGTTCCCGGGCTTGATTAAACAGTAATTATGCTTCAAAAGCTCGCTAAATGCCCTTCTTAAAAAACCACCCAGCTAGGCAATTTTTCTTTCACATTTAATAGCAGCCATTCTTGTATCGTTTGAGGCCATAATTGCGGGGGCGTGGGGAGACCAGCGCCCTCACAGCTGCTGCTGGGGAAGTGGGGGGGGGAAGGGGGCGGAGAGTGGAAGGGAGGGGCGGTTGATTGGCACAGCCTTTCTGGAGAACAACTGGCGACCTGTCCCGAGAGTCTTCAGAATGAACGAATCTTTTCAAAAGAGTCCTGAGGGGTGCAAACGATGAATGGGCTTAGCTGCTCACGGAGAGGCTGGCACCCAGAGGTGCTGCGGAAGAAAGCCCTGGTCGCCTGCCTTCCAAGGACTCAGCCATGGGAAAACTGGGGAGCACACAGGGTGGCCAGGGGCTCAATCAACCCGAGGGCGGGCCACCAGTGGCCAAAGGTGTGAAATCCACAGGATTTCAGGGGCCTTCGCGGGCCTGGAGATAAGTGGTGGGCCGCTAACCACAAGGTTGTTGGTTCAAACATGCCAGTTGCTCCCCAGGAGAAAACGGAGACTGCCTGCTCCCATTGAGATCTGTCGTCTCGGAAACCCTAGATACGGGCAGTGTGGTGTTTAGGCCTTGGGCTGCTCACTGCAAGGTCAGCAGTTTGAAACCAGGAGGAAGAGGGGGCTTTCTGTGCCCATAAAGAGTTACAGACTTGGAAACTCACAGGGGCAGTTCTACCCTGCCCTATGGGGTGAGCTGAGTTACCCAGTGGCAGTGGGTGTGATATGAACTGGAACAGACTCGATGGCAGTGGGTTTGTTTCATTTTATTTTTTAAGTCGCTTTGGGGGATGGGAAGGCCAATAATGTGCGAGGGTCTCTTCATCTGCTGGCATGTGGCTAGGTGCTTGGTGAAGCCCCCAAAGTCAATGGTTCAAACCCACCAAGGGGGAAAGACGCAGCCATGGAAGCCCTCTGGGACAGCTCCACTCTGTCCTCTCAGGTGCAGTGGGTCTGAATCAACTCGGTGGTTTGGGCTCTGTGGGTCTAGGAGCAGCCGGGTCAGAGGGGAGTTGGACCTTTACGGAAGACCCCCCACTCCTGGCAGAGCCGCCTCTGAGGGAGCCGAACAAGGATTAGTTAAGAATAGCCCTCTCTGTCTCACTCGCATCCTTCCTGGCTGGCACAAGACTGCCTTGGAGAGCTGGGTGACTTTTATTATTATTATTTTAGAAGCGTAGACACGACGATTCCTTCCGGTTATAGATTTCTAGTTCATGTTGTTTTTCTTTCCCAGATTCAGGCTTCTTGTTTGGCCTTTCCCCAGCTAATAATAACGAAAGGGAGAAGAAATTTCAGGTGGAAAATTAGTTGCTTGGCTCTCCTGGAAATATTCCATCTTCTCCGAGGATGGGGGCGGGGCCGAAAACGGTGCTTCCGAAGGGATGCTGGTGGGACTGAGACGTTGTTAAACCATCCAGGAGAGCACTGCGCATCCCTGGTGCTCTGCGATGGCCCGCTCTCCCCACAAAGACCTAGGTGTGGGCATTCGAGAACGAAGCCTGGCTTTCTGAATAAGGGCAATCTCAGGAAAGTGGGTAAGCACAGCACCCCACACCCCCTGTTTCGTAGGCAAAGGCACTGATGAGCAGAGAGGCTATCACTCACCCCAAAAGCATACAGCTAGTTGTGGCCTATCCTGAGATTCCAACCCAGGACTTTCTGGTCCTATAGCCTGAGCCCCACTCTCCCACACCCAGCCAGTCTCCAAAGAAGGATGCAAGGAAACACGGTTGCAGCGCCCAGCACATCCATCATTATTGTTATTCCTAAAACCGCCAGCAGGGCGGCTCTGGGAGCCACTAGGCCCTTTGTAGTGGACGCTGTCAAGGGTAGCTCTTTCACAAACTGCGAAAGCCGGAAGCTGTGCAAGGCGGAAACCGACCCAAGGAAGAAAGCTCGCGTATCTTCCATTAATAGATGAAAAAGTAGCAAGATAGCACCCCGTCAAAGGCAGAAACCAAGTTCCAAAATCTCATGGATTTTGCAGGAAGGAAACTCCTCTTCCAGCCTAGCCAGGCCTGGGATGGATCACCCAGTGAGGACAAACACAGTAGGATGCGAACTCTGATCTCCTGACTCCCAAGGCAGTGCTCCATCCCCTGCTTGGATGGGTTGCTGTGTGTTAAGGTGAAACCCTCTTTAACCTTGTTCACAAGGACCCTGGGTGTTTTGCTCTAGCACTTCATGGTGAAGCAGGCGGAGGTTTACAGCGTAGATCATCGGTTTAGCATTCAGCAGTCCGTGTACAGTTGATTTCAGCTCATCCATTACAGTCCTCGCAATGCGCCTTCCTGTATCCCACTTCCTCCCTGGTCTCCAGGCCGCCTCCTTTCCAAGCCCCCACCCCCCTGTCCTTAGGTCCATGCTGCCCTCTTGGTCTTCCGTGGCTGGTGATTCTAACATGGGTGTGAGTGTGTTGTAGGCTTCAGCTGGGCTTCATTTACTCCAACTTGGCCAGACATGGTAATCAAACCTCTCCATTTTTCAGTGTTCATTTATTTAACCGTCCCTAAACGACTGCACCCCAGATGGGGTGGCAGCAAGGGGCAAGATAAATGACACTCTTTGCCCTCCCAGAGCTTATAGTCTCACAACAACCAACCAAGAAAGCGTCTAAAATGTAAGGAACCCAGTAAACACCACTAGCCCAAAAACCCCTCCACCCCACCCTCTCTTCTAACCTCCCATCCCTCCTCCCCATACACTGCCTGCATCCACATCCTTCTGTCCTTCCCGTCCCCTCCCCCCACGTCCTCCCAAGGTACCCCCTCTTTTCCAAGACAACGCATAGACTATGCTTCGACTGCCCTCCCCGTGCAGCGCCTACAGGAGCAACATGGCTGATGGCACCAGAGCCCAGCAGGGTCATGCATGCTTTGTAATTAGATCTGCTGGCAGCCCTGGGCTCGCTCATCCTCCACGTCCCACAGCCTCCCTATGGGCTCGTGAGTAAATGGGTGGGGCCTAGACCTTGCGGGCCAATGAGAACCCGGCTTCTGGAAGCTACCTTCTAATTGACAAGGTTACTCGCCATCCACACACCCTCCCCTCTCTCTGCCCCACCCGCCAGCTCAGTTCTCACTGTTACTGTTTGCATTGGGGCGATAGCCAAGCCGCAAGACAAACGATACACATCCTGGCTGCCTATGGCCCTGCAGCACATTACAAACTGTACACAGCACACACGCTCACTCACACACACACAGTGATATACATCTGCGTCATTGAGATGTAATTCACATACCACTAAACTCACCTCTCCGGAGTGGCTTTTAGTATAGTCACAGAATTGTGCGGCCGCCACCACAGCCATTTGACAGCATTTTCAAGGAGGTGAAAAACGGCTGTACAGGCTCGAAGATAAACAAGCGGCCATCTAGCAGGGAAGCAACAAAGCCCACATGGAAGAAGCACCCCAGCCTGTGTGATTACAAGGTGTCGACAGGATCGGGTATCGGGCATCAAAGAACCCCAAGCAATCGTTGATGCGAACGAGGCGGTGGGAGTGGAGACCCAAGCCCATCTGTAGACAATTGGACATACCCGCAGAGAAGGGTCACAAGGAAGGGATTAGCCCAGCTAGGGCTCAGCATAGCACGGACGAAACACACAACATTCCTCTAGTTCTGTAGTGCTTCCTCCCCCCCACTATCATGGCCGCAGTTCTACCTTACAAATCCGGCTAGACCGGAGCATGTACACTGGTACAGATAAGAACTTTCGACACACGACAGATAAGCCCCTGAGAGCAGGTATGGTGGACCCAGGGAGCTGGGCTGTGAGAATGGGTCCCCTGCCCTCGCATTGGTCCCCAGAAGCTGACTTCATCACGTTCCCAGGGCAGGGTGACCTTGAAAGCCGTCCTTCAGCCAGAGAGAGGCTCACTCTAGGGAGGGCTTTGCCTGGAGCGCCCTGGGCAGTGCTTCTTCCACCTGTCTCACCATTGCCTCCCAGGACAGGAGACTGCCCTTCCTCCATCCCAGAAGGACGTGGGACAGGGTGCGTAAAGTGTGACAGCCCTGGATGGGGCTCCCCACTCCCTCCCCATCGTGCCCATGGAGGATGCCTGTCTGCATGGGATTGCTCCTCCTGGGTGGTGTAATAGGCTAACATGCTTGGCTGATAACCAAAAGGTTAGAAGCTTGTGTTTGGGTGGACTAGAGAAATAAATTCACAGACACATATGTGTGTCTAAGAAGCAGCTTTATACACAAGAGCAATTGAATATTGAGAAAACATCCCAGTCCAGTCCAGGTAGGGTCCATAAATCCTATTAGCCAATATGTCCGTTACCAGTCTAAATTCTTCTTCAGACTCACGCAGTCACATGCAATGATGCTGAGTGCAGGAAGGCCAGAGGGTGGAAAGTCTTGTGGATCCAGTGGCTGTGGAAGCATCTCAGCGCTGGCAGGGGTCTCACATGGTTCCTCCAGCTCCAGGGATCTAGTGTAGCTCCATGTGTCTTGTCAGCAGGAAGCAGAGAGAGTTTGTATCTGGCCTCCAGGCAGCTATTTATCTCCCTGGTGCCTTCAAATGAGGTCATCAAGCTGTGACATGATTGACAGGCTAGACTCCACCCCTCTGCAAGTTGACACCAGATTATGTAACTACTACAAGGCTTGAGTCCAACCAAGGTGCCTCAGAAGAAAGGCCTGGTGATCTGCTTCCCAAAGGTCAGCCCCTGGGAATGAGACAGAGCCCAGCGTCTCTCTCTCTCTCTCTCTCTCTCACACACACACACACACACACACACACACACACACACACACACGGTTCAGCCACTGGTTTTTAACCATGGGGGGGCGGGGTGTACGTAATAAGATTGGGGAACTGCTGCTCTCTGCGCTGAGCTCTGTCCTTCGGAAACAGCAGGGGTCCAGTTGTGAGCTAAGAGGTGCCCTTTTGAAGGCGGAGCCATGCTTCCCAGCTGCCATCCGACCATGTGCCCTCTCTGTTGTCAGGAGAGCCAGCCCCTAACAAATCATCCCCAGCCCGGCAGGCGCGATGGTACAGCAATACTAAACAAAAATTACAGCAAAGTCATGGAGAATAAGAGCAATTGGGGAGAGAGTAAAGTGAAGGAGTCAGACACATTTCATGGTAGCATGCTCACCTCAGCCCCGCTTGGTGGTCCACCCACGTGGGGATGTGGAAGGTGGGAATGACAGGAGAGAGAGCGATTTATTTCTAACCAAGGCTGATATATCTTTTGGGGGCCTGCAAGGCCCTGATTACAGGTAAAGAAGTACGTCACAGGAAGGGGTTGAGCTATAGGTGATACAGTAACGAGAGGGGGAAATCTAAGAGTATACTGTACACACAATAGGAAGGGAAGGATCAGGGGTACACATGTGACAAGATGGGCGGATCCTAGATTCAAGATGGAGCATAACCTTGATTGTCCTTGAGCTGGAGACTTATTCTAAGCTTCCTATGGGATGGAATCCACTGCCCTCAACAGCAGGGAGTGAGCCCCACCTGTGGTGGGACAAACAATGGTGTCTGAGTGCTCTGGGTGGCTGAAGGCCTACAGGGGGAAGCGCTCTAAGCATCTGACCTCCCACCATGTGCTGGCAAACAGCCTCTTAGGTTAGGCATTTGTTTGGGGGAGACAAAGTCTGTTTATATTCCACACTCTTTGAAGGGGCCTCCCCTGGCAGATGCTCCTCAGCCCGAGCCTTGCCTGCCTGGTCTCCACAGAACAGCCCAGGAGCCACTTGGATGGGCTCAGAGTTGCCTTTTCACATCTGAGGGCATAGGCTGGGCATCTACCAGCACCCCAGCACTGAGAGCCTGTATCTGTCGGCCCCTTGAGCCCCAGTGCTCCTGGGAGAGGTCAAGCAGAGGGTCACCTAACTCATCTGTGAGTCTGTGACATGTCTTTCTAGGCAGTGCCTTAGTTCAGGCCTTACCTTTCCAGAAACTTCTATCTCAGCTCACTTCAGCACGTGGTTGGATAAACCATCCAGGAGGCCCATCTCATTCACTCCTTCGTCCACTCATTCCCTCAACTCATGTTGACGAGCACAGATGATGACGCAAGATCAACATATAGTCTCTATGCCTTTCTGTGACACGTATTCATCCCCACCCCACCCATGGTCCTGCCTTGGTAAATGAATGTGATTGAAAGTACTGTCCTATCGCCAACCCTCGTGGCTTATGGAATTACAAGTATGAGTTAACAATTAGAAACTGATGGGGCTGAGCTGAAGCAGGTCAGGGCCCTGCTTCCCTGCACTTGCCCGGAGGTCAGCAGCTGCCCCTGCAATGCCTGACTCCCTGAGAACCTGCCTGCCTGCCAGAGCTGAGCAACTACATCCTGGGCCATAAACCTTGCTGCTGCAGCATGGACACCGGCTTTCCTTTAAAAACTCTGGACACCGGACAAAGCCCGTGATTCCCCTGGGCTACTTGCTAGACCATGGGGCTTTGCCCGGGACCCCCACCCCCACCCCCACTAAAGCTATTTCTGTTTCTGCTCTCCCTTTGTCCTTTCAGTTATCTTTGTGCATGTCCCTGTGCCTCAGTTTACCTCTCAGAAACTAATAAGATATCCTACACATGTATAAAATCCTTTGTGAAATAGTGTTTTACCATTGACTCTAATGTTACTATCAGTAGAATTACTTTAAGCCCTATGGGGGATCATCTATGATGTACTACAATAAAATGATAGAGATGTCTTCAAAAGTGAATTAGGGTCATATAGAAACCATGGCTCTATGAATGGATTTTGAGCTCTTGCTTGATCATAGCCCTAATATAAGAACAATTTGTTCTTGTGACATGCCGCTGCCTGGTACTTGCCCCTTTGAGATCACTAAAGATATGGATGCTGTAACAAAGTGTGGTGAAGAAATCAGATGGTGCCCAGCTATCAGGAAAAATAGCATCCGGAGTCTAAAAGCCATGTAATTGGGGAGTCAGCTAAGTCTACACAGAAGAAGCACACCTGCCTATGTGATACAAGGATCTTAATAAGACCCAAACCTGGAGGAGGAAACAGTACCAGTGCCTAAATTCTAAACACCTGGCATGTGCAATGCTATGGATGACCGTGGAAGCCCCAAATCCATTTGCAGGGTCTTCACATGGACTGAGTCCCTGGGAGTCCCCACTGGCCACAGACTAGGAATGTGAACAGCCAACATCAGACAGAGAGCTCTGTGAGAGGTTCTTAGCAACTGTGTTTAGGCTGGAATGGGACACTATGCCAGTCTCCCTTGGACCCACTTCCAATTTATCCTAAATTTTTAATATCGCTGCCTTTCCTTTAGTTGGGGTCTTTCGCTGTTTGATGTGAGCATTGTTGCCAAGTCTGTTTTTCTTCTGTTCTTTGTGCTTGTTTCGTATGTTTTTCTGTCCAGGGAAGCCAGGATTTATGAAGACGGTACCTGGATGAACCATTACCTGGGGTCACAAAAGAGGAAGGTGAGGGAAATAGGGAGTCAACACCATGGGTACCAGGAGGGGGGAAATGCTCAGAAGTTAATGGTGGCGATGACTGCACACACTTCCTGGACTGTTGAATGGTATGATGCATTCATTACAGCTCAATAAAACTAAAGAAAATTTCCAGACCCACTAAGACAGCTTTACCATTATAATACAGTAATAATAATTTTTAGTGTTTTAATACATGTTGAACCATTATAAGTACCTCAATTTTTTCCTATAATAGGTTTTCCAGTTAATAGTGACAGGTTGTACGTAAATCGGATGTTTTGGTTTTGTTTTTAGGTCAGATGTTTATAACCCAAGGACTATATATATATATATACACGGACACACACACATATATGTGCATACGTATCTCTATGGGACTGTGTGTATATGCACAACATCCAAATCACCTACATCCTATTCACAGAATATGTTGTCAACGTATCATGGCCATCAAGCAACAACAGGTGTGTTTCTCACCTGAGGACAATTTTGTGAGGCCTCAGGATATGCACTGGGGCCACAAATTGAGATGGCCCTTGGGATGGGAGGAACATGGCTGCATATGAAATGATGCCGTTATCAATTTAAATCCTCATTCGATTTTTTTTTGTCTAAGAGTAGTTGCTCAGTTTGACCACAAGGTAGCGCTAGTATGCTTGGTAGCTAATAGTTGACGGGTAGAAGGGTAGGTTTGTGGATCTTTTTTAAAAAATTGTCCACATCTTAATTGATAAAATCTTAATTTTTCTTATTATGCATTTTCCAAATTTCCTGGAATGAGCCTGCTTTGTTTCTTAAAAGGGGAGAATGATTTTAGCTTTAAATACTTTTACATGGCGGTGATTATATGGTATATGTAATGGCTTAATTTTAAAACTTGATATTATAATGTTCAGTATGACTACAAGCCCTTCATCAATCCATTTATTGCTGCACATTATACAATGACCACCTACTGCGGGCTGAATTCGATGTGTATTCTTACTGTGATAATGCCTACCCAAAGAAGTAGACACCTTTGTTACCCACATTTTATCAGGAAGTAAAATGATGCTTACAAAAGCCAGGCAAGTCGATTCTAAGTAGGGGAGCAAGCCTAACGCCAGGCCTTTCTGTAATCATGATGCTATTTCATTGGGTAGACGTACCATAACTTGGGTAACCATTATCTAGTGTAGTCTAATTTTTTTATATTTTATTGGGGGCTCGTACAGCTCTTATCACAATCCATACATAAATCCATTATGTGTCAAGCACATTTGCACATTTGTTGGCCTCATCATTCTCAAGACATTTGCTTTCTACTTGAGCTCTTGGTATCAGCTTCTCATTTTTCCCCTCCCTCCCCGCTCCCTTTCCCTCATGAGCCCTTAATAATTTATAAATCATTATTATTTTGTATGTCTGTCTAATTTATTGGCAGGTTTTGTCCTGATAAATAAGGCAACCAAAAACATGTTTACATAAGAAGTTTTTTCTGAATTCAGGAAAGATTTCAAGAAGCGAATTTATCAAGTGTAAACATTTTTAAAAATCATTTTATTGGGGGCTCATACAACTCTTATCACAATCCATGCATACATCCATTGTGTCAAGCACATTTGTACATTCATTACCCTCATCATTCTCAAGACATTTTCTTTCTACTTGAGCCCTTGTATCAGCTCCTCATTTTTCCCTTCCATCCCCACCACCTCTCCCTCATGAACCCTTGATCATTTATAAATGATTATTTAAGTGTAAACATTTTTAAGGCTCTTGATAAATATAGTGTTTTTGGTTTTGGTTTTTAATTTCAGGAAAACTTGAATACTAGCTGGATAGTTTATATTAGATCATTATTAATTTTTTTCTGGACATGCAAATGGTTAATTGTATTTGCGTGCTTTCCCCACCCCAAGGACAAGTTACATGGGTTGATGTCACTCTGACTGAACAGACTTCAGACCCAGCGGAAGTCAGCGTCTATCAGGCGGTGTTGCTTCTTGACAGCAGATAAAGATGGCCCACAGTGAGCCACCTGAAAGCCATGTTCAAGCCGAAGGCCTGGCTTTGGGCAAACTGAAGACCTGCTTCATCCCTCTGGGATGGGGCCTGCCAAGGGGCTACTCCTGTGGCTGGTACCTGTGCTTGGTGTTTCCTCGGCTTTGCCACGTTGGTGTGTTCGTACATGGTGTCCGTGCCTTGATGGAAGGTGCCTGGCAGAAGAGGACGCCCATGGGGAGTGTGACCATGGAGTCCTGTGGACAAACTCTCAGTAAACAGCACAGGCTGCCCGGTTTCCTTTCTGCTGCACCTGGTTGTGTTTTCAAAGAGCCTTTAACCTTTGAGCAAGGAGCCTGTGGACTACACACTGGGCTGCTAACCACAAGGTCGGCAGTTCAAAACCACCAGCTGCTCCTCGGGAGGAAAATGAGATCCATCTGCTCCCACCAAGACCTACAAACCCAATGGAGCCGTTCTACTCTGTCCGATCAGACTCGACTTGATGGCAGGGGGTTCCGTTTGGGTTTTGATCTTTCAGAAGGACCCTGGTGGTGCAATGGTTTAAGTGCTTGGCTGCTAATCTTCAGATTTGAGTCAACAGCTGCTCCTCAGGGGATAGATGTGGCTGTCTACTGCCCTAAAGTTACAGCCTTGGGAACCCTAGGTGGCAATTCTACCTTGTTCTATAGGGCTGCTGGGCTTAGAATCGACGGTCACAAGGGGTTGGCTTGAGAGACATTCGGTGAAGTAATTATAATGAAATGACATCATATCTGAGTCTTGCTTTAAAATAATCCCAGTGATAGGGAAGTGGGGGGACTCATGGTAATTACTAAAGCGAGTCACAGAACAGGGGTGTCCATTATACCTTTCACTGTACTTCTGCCTGTGTTTGAGAATCTCCACAAAATGTTTCTTTTTTTTTTTTTTTTAATTGTTTAGCTTTCATAAACTTAACTCTGTTTTCCAGCTGGACTTAGGGGGCATAAGGAAAGTCGGAAGCCCGAAGCACTGGAGTGAGAGCACAAGAGTAAATGATACTGCAGGCACATGGGAATTAGAAGGGTGATTTCCCAAGCCTACACAAGGCATGATCTGGTGCTTAAGATAAAACATGAAAATACACATTAAATTTCATTAGAGTTGTCCACAGTCAGCAGTGGTGATCTTCTTGCTGGTCTTGCCATTCCTGGAACCAAACACCGCATGGCTTCCACGATGTTCATGCCTTCGTCCACCTGACCAAAGACCACGTGCTTGCCATCAACCACTCCATCTGAGCGGGCAGGTAAAACACGGGGGCCCATTTGTATCAGGCCCAGCATCTACCCTGGACAGGATCCCTGGGCCTGTGTGCTCCAGGATGAAGTTCTCATCCTCACCTTTCTCTCCATGGATGGACGTGCCACCAGGGCCATCGTGGCGTGTGAAGTCACCCCCCCCCGCCCCCCTGCACATAAACCCTGGAATGATTCTGTGAAATCAGGAACCCTTATCACCAAAAACTTTCTCCCCGGTGCTCAGAGTGCGCAAGTTTCCTGCTGTCTTTGGAACTTTGTCTGCAAACAGCTCGAAAGAGATGCGGCCGAGGGGCTCGATGGCTGTGTCGAAATGCACAGTAGGGTTGACCATGCTGGACGCAACTGGACCAGACAAGACTACAATTTCAGGTGGCAGTGTCTGCAAAGGTCACAAAATGCTACTTTTTTTTAAATAAAAAAGAAGTACCATTACTTCTGTTCTTCCTAATCAATCAAAAGGCAGGGCAAAAGGGCAGCTTCTAGAATGGTTTTATCCCTCTGTCTAGCAAACAAAACAAGCCATTCCACAGCAATCAAGGTGATTTTGACTCATCGTGAGCAGGTAGGACAGACTAGAACAGCTCTTTAGGGTTTTAGAGACTGTACATCTTTATGGAAGCAAAGAGCTTCCTCTTTCTCCCAAGGTGTGGGTTCGAGTTTCTGATATTGAAATTAGCAGCACAAACAACACATTGCCCACACCAGCACCCAGGCACCTCTTTCCATAAAATGCGTTGAAACAAACAAGCATCTCATCACTGCCACCCAGTGCATTCCCACTCAAAGTGAGTGACCCGATAGGGCAGAGTAGACCTACCTCATATGGGCAAGAGTTAAAGGTCTCCTTAAAATGAAAACATATCTATTGATTTTACCTGGCCAGCACATTTTCTTTTTTTTTAATTTACTTAAAAAACAATCCCTGGTGGTGCAGGGTCATGAATTCAAAACCACCAGCTGTCCCAGGGAGAAAGAGACTTTCTACTCCGTAAAGTGTTACCAACTCAGAAACCCGCGGGACTCCCATGCATTCCAAGCATGTTTAAGAGTTTCTGCCCCCTGGAGAATCTTCGGGGTGGGGGTCCTGGGAATGTAGTCCCAAGATGATGTCATGTCCTCTGCGCATGCTCTGTCTAAATCTCCACCTTTGCCCCTTGTCCCTATCTCAGGGTGAGTGTGGAAGGAGACTGCCTCTGGGGGGAGGTCTCAGCGTCAAGAAGGCAAGGAGGAATGAGAGCTTGTCACATGGCACACACTTCCTGGGGTTGGCTCACATCGCCCCCTTCACCCACCCACTCTCTGAGCTGCAGCCGTCTGTCCACCTCTCCACTCCCCACCCTCCTCTCATTCTTTCTCTGAGGACTCTCAGCTTGGCTTCGCTCCCCGAGGATGGTCCTGGGCCATGGTAGTCCCACAAGAACCAATTGCTGGGGAGTTCATTCTAAGGCATGGAGATCTCGTGTGCACTAGTGAATCATAACTCCCCAAACTTATTTGGCCTCCCATCCCCTTTTCACAAAAATCCTTACTCAGCACCCCCTCCCCACCCCCACCAATGAGCAACTTTTTTGTGCGTGTGTGTTTAAAGATCACTTTATTGGGGGTTTTTACAGCTCTTATAACAATCCATACATCAAGTGTATCAAGCATATTTGTACATATGTTGCCATCATTATTTTCTAAACATTTGCTTTCTTTTTTTGTTTTAATTAAAAAAATTTTAAAAATCATTTTATTAGGGGCTCATACAGGTCTTATCACAATCCATACATACATCAATTGTGTAAAGCGCATTTGTACATTCATTGCCCTCATCATTCTCAAAACATTTACTCTCCACCTAAGCCCCCCGCATCAGGTCCTCATTTTTCCCCTCCCTCCCCGCTCCCCCCTCCCTCACGAGCCCTTGACAATTTATAAATTGTTATTTTGTCACATCTTGCCCTGTCTGATGTCTCCCTTCACCCACTTTTCTGTTGTCCATCCCCCAGGAAGGAGGTCACATATAGTTCCTTGTAATCAGTTCCCTCTTTCCTACCCACTCTCCCTCTACCCTCCCAGTATCGCCACTCACACCACTGGTCCTGTAGGGATCATCCGCCCTGGGTTCCCTGTATTTCCAGTTTCCCTCTGTACCAGTGTACATCCTCTGGTCCAGCCAGACTTGCAAGGTCGAATTCATGTCATGATAGTGGGAGCGGGGAGGAAACATTTAGGAACTAGAGGAAAGTTGTATTTTTCATGTTGCTACATCGCACCCTGACTGGCTCGTCTCCTCCCCGAGACCCCTCTGCAAAGGGATGTCCAGTGGCGTACTAATGGGCTTTGGGTCTCCACTCCGCACTCCCCCCATCATTCACTATGGTAAGATTTTTTGTTCTGATGATGCCTTATACCTGATCCCTTCGACACCTCGTGATCGCATAGGCTGGTGTGCTTCTTCCATGTGGGCTTTGTTGCTTCTGAGCTTGATGGCCGTTTGATTACCTTCAAGCCTTTAAGACCCCAGACGCTATACTTTTTGATAGCCGAGCACCATCAGTTTTTTTTGTCATATTTGCTTATGCACCCCCAATGATCAACTTTTGTCTTGCAGCCCATAATCCAGAATAAAGTATAGGCATCTGCTACCCCCATCCCCACTCGTCTAGCACCCTCCCGCCAGGGGGCAGTATTGCTCACTTTAGGAAACACTAGAATGAATGCTCCACAGGGTTAGTTGATTGCCTGCTCTTTCTTCTGAGGCACCTCTGGAAGGATTTGAACCTCCTACCTTTGGATTAGCAGCCTGCTGTATGTATTAGAACTTAAATTCCAAAGCCCTGGGCTTGTGGAAGGCTGCGGTTTACATTTTGAGTCTTGCCATAACTTCAGTTTCCAATGAAGTTCTTTTTGGCCTTTAGCCTGCAACGTGGCAGCAATGTTGCCCTCCGGCCGATTGTATTTGAGAGATTACAACTCCCCCAGCCAGCCCTGGGACTCACCTGGGTGTGCCCTTTGTGGGGTGTTGGGATGTCAAGGCTGCGGGCTCCTGAGTCATCCCCCAACCATCAAGTAGTCAGATGGCCAGGAACCTTCTCCCGCCACTGCCGCCCCCCACCTGCACCAGTGATGAATGATCTGCAGCCAATCATGATTGCTCAGCCATTTCCACTCATCTGTCATCAGCCTCATGACTGTGGATCTGGCCAACAGCCCAGGTCTCGGAGAGAAACCAACACAGAGACCCGATGGAAACTTTGGTTTGGGTGATCAAGTAAGGAGCGAGCCTGGACTAGAGTCGCCCAGGCAAGTTCCCCTCGAGAAAGCGAGGTCACGGTTTTGCGTGTGCGCGCCAGGGAGTGAACTGAGGGGTTTCTGAAGATGTGACTGAGTTCCCGGGACCAGCCGTGACTATGTGCTACAGCGTGTTCTCAGGGCTAGGCGTCTTTTGCTTCCACACATCTTCCGTGTTGGTCTGGCGACGTCTTTCCAACCACTTTGGTTCTTTGATCAAAGCACTTTTGTTCTGGGGCGACCTAAAGGTTGCAACTGCCCTTTCTGTGACTGTTTGATGGGCCAGGTCTGGGCATTACTGACCCTCACTCGCTGTGATGGGACACGGCCCAGGAAGACAGGGACTCGAAAGAGGTTTATTGGGAAGAAAAGTGCAGGTTTGTTACCGGCAATAAAACCCAAAACTAAACTCACTGCCATCGAGTAGATGCTGACTCATAGGGACCCGATAGGACAGGGTAACACTTCCCCTGTGGGTTTTGAGACTGAAACTCCTTGTAGGAGTAGAAAGCCTCATCTTGGTTTCAAAATGTTGACCTTGAGGTTAACAGCCCACCTGTCTCACCAGACTCCAGTTACGGGTCGTAGATGAAGTCCATATATTCCAGCATCTGAGGCAGCATCTCAGGCTCCTTGGGCAATTTGTGGAATTTACATGGCACAGGACTAAACAGGTTGGGAGGCACCCTGGTGGTGTCCTGGGTTATCCGTTGGGCTGCAAACCACGAGGGCAGTGGTTCAGAATCATCCTTGGCTCAGAGTCATACAATACATGGAACTTGCCCTTGGGGCAGGCGGGGACATGTCCAGAAAATTAATTCCCCAATAGAAAATACCCAGCTAATGTTCAATAGCAACCCCATGATGTCATGGTTCCACATCAGGCTGTTCACTGCCAGGTCAGCAGTTTGAAACCACTAGTCACTCCTCAGAGGAAAGAGGTGGCTTGCTACTCCCATAAAGAGTTGCAGTCTCAGAAGCCCCCAGGGGCACGTCTACTCTGTCCTATAGAGTCACCAGAGTCAGAATCGATTCGATGGCAGTGAATTTTTCGGAAACAGGTTGGGGCATCTTTTCAATCCTTTGAACCCCATTATGGCCCCATGCTCAAAGCCACCCTCACCCAGAAGAAGATTTGCATTTGACTTATTAAAAGTTAAACAACCCACTGCCCTTGAGTTCATTCTGACCAACAGTGATTCCATATGGGGTTTCCAAGGCTGTACATCTTTACGGGAATTCATCTTTCTCCCATGCAGTGGCAGGTGGTCCCACACTTACCCGACAGGGCCACCAGGGCATGGACCACCTTAATAAAGAGGCCACCATTAAGTCTATGCAAATTTAGGGGCTTTCGCCCCAAATATGAACTATCCCACCCAGGAACTTCAGACCCACAAGGGGTGGGAGGACAAAGAATAGGAACTACATGCACCCCCTGTGCTAGGTCTGGTTTTTAGACTACAGCTCTTTAAAGGGAAAACAAAGCCCATGCACTCGCCCGTCTCTTTATTTTCACACGGGCCACAGGACCAGGGATTTCTTACCTCCCCCACCCCCACCCCCCATTCCTTGTGGCTTAGAAAACAGAACTGAAGCAGGCCGAGAGCCCACACTCGGAAGCGACCACTGACGCCGCAGGGGTCATGAGGTTCCCTTCCCATTGGGCACGATATCCCTGGACTCCCCCTATCGCCTACACCACCAGATTTTGGAAAGATTGATGTATTTCGTCCAAGCCGCGAAACTTTATGCTAAGAATTCAAGTAGAGGGTTTGTGCCTCTCTCTCTCTCTCTCTCTCTCTCTCTCTCTCTCGCTCTCGCTCTCGCTCTCGCTCTCCCTCTCTCTCCAGATGGTTCTGATGGGTTTTTCCCTCTGTTCCCTGAATAGTGAGGCCTGTCAATTTGACGCCTCGGCGGCAGAGAGAGATGATGCCTGTCACTCCGATGGAGGGAGAGCAGGCAAATCCAAGCAGCTTCCAGCCTAAAAATATCTCATCTCAGCACACGTCCACGTTGTTCTCTTTCCTCCTGGGAGACAAGGCTGGATCTGACAAGACCCTTCCAAACCCTAAGGAGATGCCTTCAGGTAGGTGCCTTGGAGTCGGTTGGGATGAGCCGACCGGGAGCTTCTCGCGTGCAGCCACAGGGGGCAGCATTTCTTCCCCAGCTAGTCTAGGGACATCCTTCCTGGACTGAGCAGTCAAGAGAGCAAACAACAGATAAAACAAAACCAACCTCACTGCTGACGAGTCGATGCCGACCCGGAGCGACCCGGATGACAGGGTAGAGCTGCCCCTGTGAGTTTCCGAGACTGTAACTTTTTAAAACAAATCAATCCTTGTATGGGGGTCTCTGACAGCGCGTGTAACGATCCATACATTAGTGGTATGGAGCATATTTAGAGACTGTAACTCTTTACAGGAGTGGAAAGCCTCATCTTCCTCCTGAGGCGCGGACGGTGGTTTCAAACTACGATGAGCAGCCCCATGTGTAACCCCTACTCCCCGGCTTTGAGCCAATCCGCTGCAAGGGGCCTCTTTAACGTTTTCTTAAAAACCAAGATGGCACTTTGATCACTCCGGTGCATCTGACCTCCTTCCCCTCAGGTGCGTGGGAAAGCTGGCCAATGAACGAGGAAGACGGCCGGACGGATGGGCGTGCCCCCCACGTGCAGGCTGTGGCGTGGGGAAGGATGTGACTTCCCGTGAACGTCCCAAAGAGCAAGCCCATCGGCCTCAGGAGAAGTGCAATCAGAACGTTCCTTGGACGTCTGTTCCTTAGACTCTGCTCCCGGATGTTGGTGAGGAAGCCAGTCACTGGCAAAGGCATCGTGTGCAGTCATTCACTGCCTCCAGAGGCTCCCCTGGCTGCTGCTGACCCTCGCGCCGAGGGAGAGACATCAGCAACCATGTGTGCCGTTCCTTCGGCAAGTGCCACCGAGGAGAGTCACAAGGGACTGCAGGAGAAGACCGTGGGGACGTAGGCTCCTCTGGAGTTACAACCCAAGGCCAAAGGAAATGGGTGGGCGGAAGGTCAGGCCTTGACCTTGTCTTCCGAGGAGAGAGAACGGGAGCCCTGACTCTGCTAGACGTGAGGCCCTCTGGGAAGAACAAGGTGGCTATCGTGGCTATCGACGCCAAAGGTTACCAGTAGATACTGACTGAGCTCCTGAATTGGAGTTGCTCCCTGGGGCACTCTTTGTCCACCTGCAGGTTAAACCGAATAATAATAGGTACATGGATTCTATCACTGAGATCCTGCAAAGGCCACCGAGACCCAGTGTTGGTCACGTGGAATCTGGAGTGATGGCAGTCAGGTCCAGGGCTGCGGTGTCCTGCAGAGTTACAGTGGGCAGGTCACCTCCAAGGGCACAGGCCCCTGCAGGCGAGGCCTGAGCTTCCTGTTAGGCTTTTCATTTCTTTGGCATCCAACTTTTCCCTGTTGCCCAAACACCCTTAGAACAGCAGTGTGGCATTTGTGATGGAGAAAATAGCTGATGGGGCATTTTTAGGACAGGGAAATGATTGTACAAGTGTATGATGCTGACATAGTGGACACACACCAGCTCATGGGACTGAACAGTGCACCCCAGTGTCAACTACAGACTTTGGTGAATAGTCACTTGTCAATATTGGCTCATCCGCTGTAACGCGTGCACCACAGGAATGCGAGGTGCCGAGAGTCAGTCTATGGGAACTTCCTGTACATACTGTACAGCTTTTCTGTAAATCTAAAAGTGCTCTAACAAAGGGAACAGTTATGAAAATTGCTCTTTAAAAAGAGATCTTATATAAAAGTAAGAAAGAATCCAGGCTCACAGTTGCCAGAATGTCAGAGCTGAATCTTGTCTTCTGAGGAAAGAGAACTCAAGCCCCGACTCCACTAGAGGTGAGCAGCCCGGGCCAACAGTGTGAGCCCCAGGGCCTGCCCTGGACGACACCACGCTAGGACCATGGCTGACACCATTGGACATACTGGTGTCTGGTCTGAAGTCAGATCTGCTAGACAAGAAACAGGCCGTCTCGAATGTATACTCTGAGGGCCCCTGGCTGCCATCTCTGTCCTTCTATGGCTTGGAGGGAAGATGAGGCCCCTGTCAGAACGAGAATTAAAGGACCGGGGACCCAGAGCGTGGGCAGGGGGAGGGGTTATTGGAAGGCAGAGTGAAGAGAGAATAGCTGAACGTAAGAAAGGGAGAGAGGGAGAGACAGAGGTACGGACGTGCAGCCACAGGAGAAGGTGAGGAGAGTCAGAGAGAGTGTGAACAAAGGAATCCCACGTTCATCAACTTTTGGGACAGAAATACAATTGTGTCTAAAAGGAGACCACGAGTCCCCCGAGTGGCTGTGGCGCCAGCAGAGCGGTGAAGAGAGGGGGCAAGGTTTCTGTGAGCCCCGTCTTGGTCTTGGACAAGGGGAGGTGCCATGTTCTGCTGGGTGGGGATGGAGAAGGGGTGAGAGAGGCTGGCTGTGGCTGAGAACCGGAGCGTCACTGCCACCTCTTCAGCTTGTCTGCACTGTGGCTGGACTTGCAAAGCAGCAACAGGTCCTGAGCGAGACAGGGGCTCAGTATGAACAGAGAGGCCGAAGCAGGGATCAGAGCCACACCAACTCAAAGAACAGGTGATGATGATTTTACTCAGCAGGATTCCACTGGGGAGGAGAGGCTCTCCTTGGACAAGTTCTGTTTTCTTGTAGACACACGAGCTTCAAAAGAGTGCAGGAGAAAATATCATTTTTTAAATTCAATTTTTTCCATAAAATGTTTCGAAGCCCCATGTGCATCTCACATGTACCCGGTCAACAATGCTCAGGTTGAACAACTCATTGATCTCAATCACATTCATCCAGTTGTGCCGCCGCTGCCCTTACTGCAAATGGCCAGATTTCCCATCACCAAAAGGGAGGACTTCTTCAGTTACAGGCAGAAGCAGAAAACAAAAGTTCCCCTAGCTCTCACCCCAGGATGCGTGTTCCTTTCGCTAAAGGGTAGAGGAAAGTGAGGCACAAAGTAGGAGAGGGGAAGGGGAACAAACGAGGGAGGCGGTCAGGCAGCCGCGTGGCCTGCCTGAGTCCAGGGGTGGCCAAATGATTTGGAACATGAGTAGGGGTAAAGTGAGAAAGAGACAGAGAAGTCACAGGTGAATTTGACAGTGTGCAGGTGTGGTAGTTATACAATCATTTGTCAATTTGAGGAGTGTAGGGGTGGAGTCTAGGCTGTTACTCAGAATATGGCCAATGAGATCTCTGTGTGTAGGCATGGCCTTCCCCTAAGGATCCTGGGAATTGCTGAAATGTCTACCTTGGAGGTGGGAGACTCCCGGCTCACACCCTGGGAGACATAGCAGCCACATGGACCCACCCTGATGCAGCCCTGGGTGCTGGAGAAGCCATGCAGAGACCCCGGCCAGCGCTGAGATGTTTCCCACGCCACTGGGTCCAAAGACTTTCTACCCACTGGCCTGTGATCTACATTCGGCGTCACTGCATGTGTTCCGTGAGTCTGAAGAGGACTTTATAGATCGGTATCGGAGATATGGGCTAATATTGGACTTATGGACTTGATCTGGACTGGGCTGGGCTGTTTTCTCACTGTTCAATTGCTCTTGTATGTAATTCTCTTTCTTACGCACATATGCGTGTTTATGAATTTGGTCCTCTAGTCTACCCAGACGGACGCAGCAGGTCATCAATGGCCTCACCAAGAACTGTGTCGGGGGAGTGGGAGGTGGCAAGTTAAAACGTGTCCATTGAGAGAGGCAGACAGGCTGCCTGGTTGCCATCTCGACGGTTCTGCGCCCTGGCAGCCTATGGGTGGCGCGTAGAACTATGTGCCGTCAGTTCGCTGAGGCTTTTTCCTCCCAGAAGTCCATCACCAGGCCGTTCTTGGAGGCGCCCCTTGTTGGGCTCAACCTCCAACCGTTTGGTTCGCAGCCAACACATTACCCATTTGCACCACCCAGGGGCTCCAGGAGAGGAGATGAGGCCTCTCTTGAGCAGTTGTGTTGCAAAGGGCAGCAGAGAAATGAGGTTGCAGGGAGGAAGGGACTGTGGGCAGGGAAGAAACACACCAAAATGTGGGCCCTGTTTTTTTCCCGAAGGGAGATGCACGGGCGTGTTGGTATGTGAATGGGACGGGGCCCAGTGGAGAGAAAGGCTTTGCCGCTGCGGGTGAAAGGAGGTGCCTGCAGCAGCAAACTCTGGGGAGCCAGAGAACGTCAGCCTTTGCAAGGAACAAGGGCAGAAAACAAAGAGAGCAGAATAGGCCCTGGTGCTGGGAAGATGGAGAGCCTTTGCCTGTGCTGGTCTTTCCAGGGAAGGAGGAAGTCAGGAACTGAGACGGGAAAGGAGTATCGGGCATGTGGAGAGAGAGGGGTGAACAGATGTCTCAGCCAGGAGGAAGCGAAGTTAGGGAATGGACTGTCAGGCTGGGTGGTGTGCCCGGGCGAGGTTTTCAAGGATCCGTTTGAAGCAGCAACGTTGAGTGAGGACAAGAGCAGAGAGTGCTAGAGAAAGATGATGGTGGCTGTAGTGATGGGGAGAAGCAGACAGATTTGAGACATTGCTTGGATGTGTGCTAATGAGAGCTTGCTCATGGATTCCCTGTGGCCAGCAAAGGATGTGATAGACTATCAGATAGAGGGTGACTTTTTCAGCAAGGAAGTGGACAGGCAGTGAAGCTATTGACTGATGAAGGTGGAGGGAGGACAGGGTTGGGGAAGACAGAAAGCAAGAGCTCCATTTGGGGCATTTTAACTCTGAGATGACTGTTGGGCACTTCTTGGAGAGACCAAGAAGGCAGTTAGGGAATGATGGCGCTTCTGGAAGAGGTGTTTCTCCTTCCACTCTGCAATTTATGAACACTGTACCCAGGCCAGAGTATGTCACAGCATGACCATCATTTATACAAACGTAGAGGCCGGGCTTCCTCGTTTCCCACTAGACTGAAAGCTCCTTGCAGGCAAGGCGTGGGTTTTATTTATTTCGGTGTCTCTGGCTCCCAAAGCTCTGCAAACCTGGTGGATGTCCGAGCAGTAGCTTTTGTTTGGATGGAGGAACGGCATTGTGATTTCTCCCAGCCTCCAGCTGAAATGGCATGAGTCGGGAGCAGAGAGGTTCATCGTTTCATGGGAGAGGCTTTAATGTGATGATGATGGGTGATTTGGAGATGGCTTATGGCCAGGAACGCCGACTGAGTAGTCATTTAAATGGAACACACTCTGGTTGTTCAGGGTGGACACGGGAGGCAGGTGAGGTGGGTGATTTGGAAGCAGAAGGAGCCAACCCCATCCCAGTGGTAAGCTAAATGTAGCCTGTGATCTTAGGCCACCTGACGACCTCTCGTGACCTCAGTTTCTATCTGATTTGTTTATGGTTATCTCTTAATGGGAAGGATGGGGACCTACCACCCTGCATGGCTGTACGCATCATACATCACAGTCACTGCGGTGCCTCTATGGCCAACAGGGGAACCCAATAACGCTGAGACTGAGCATTAGAGACCTGGTCTCTCCAGGACACTCTGTCTAGGCCAGGCCTTGCCAGTGAGAAATGCCATTGTCCAGCCAAAAGACAACTACAGGATTGGAGCGGAGGATGGGTAGCTGGAGAACACTCTATGCTTGGTCCGTCTTGGTGGGTGGCCATCTCCGGTTCCTTGGAGTCAAGCTCTAGGGCAGGGGTGGAGGACCTTTTTTTTCTGGCAAGGGCCATTTGGATATTTATACCATCACTCATGGGCCGCACTGGTCAGATGTTTAATGAACTCACCCCTACATGTGAATTGTTCAGGCGGTGCAGTGGGTTATGCGATGGGCTGAGAACTGAGAGGTGAAGCGCTTTGAAACCCTAGCTGCTCCTTGGGAGAAAGAAAAGAGTTCGAGTCTCGGAGACCCCCCAAGGGCGGTTCTATCCTGGCCTACAGCGTCCCTATGAGTCAGGATGGACTCGCTGGCAGTGAATTTGGTTTTTGAATGTGGGGGTGCAGGCAGCTTCCCTTTGGTGGGGCGGGTGATGCCAGCTGGTATTGATTTTGAGGCTGGTCCCCGCTCCTGCTTTAGGGGTTTAGCAGAGGGAGGACCCGTCCGAATTGGGGTCCCTGCTCACAGACGGGACCATCCAGATCACACAGAACCAGTGGCATCTGTCGCATCATCAAACAGATGTCAAACCTGAGGTCAGCAACTGGTATTGATTTTGAGGCTGGTCCCCGCTCCTGCTTTAGGGGTTTAGCAGAGGGAGGACCCGTCCGAATTGGGGTCCCTGCTCACAGACGGGACCATCCAGATCACACAGAACCAGTGGCATCTGTCGCATCATCAAACAGATGTCAAACCTGAGGTCAGCAACCCTCCCCAAGTCACTGTGAATAAGTAGCAGGCCAGGGATTCCTGTTCAGACCCTCTGACTCCAAGCTCAACCCCCCTTTTATTTCTTAGGCAGTATTGCTGCTCATCGTGTTAAATTTTAAATAGAACCCAAACCAAATCCACTACCGTCGGATCGATTCCAATTCCCAGTGACTCTGTAGAGGGCTTCCAAGGTTGTACATCTTGACAGAGGCAGACGGCCTCAGAGGTGATCCGCCGAGCAGGAGGTCCTCTGAGAGTTCCTCGCAGGATGAACAGAAGGCACGGGCGGCTGCCCAGCCCTCTGACGGCTCTCTAAGTTGGAATGAGGAGGGGAGGAGCCCAAGAACAAACAAAGCATCTTCCAGGTCCCTGGTGTGGGCCCCTCCACCCCGTGACTAACTGCAAGGTTGGCAGTTCGGAAGCATCTGGACCACCTTGGGAAACAAGGCCCGGCAGTCTGCTTCCCCAAAGATTACAGCCAAGGAACCTCGATGGGGCTCAGTCCCACTCTGTCACACATGGGGTCACTATGAGGAAACCTCAGCTCCATGGCAACCGGCAAGGGCCTTTCCAGAAGCTGCCCTTCTGTGGCCACAGCTGACCTGGTCATCACGTGGGACTGCTCACCTGTGAATACCTCTCTCCCGAATGAGCACAACCTCCAGGTCTGCCGCCCTATCTGCTCTCCTCTGACTTTTCCCAGGCCTGGCTGAGACCCCCTCTGTTTATGCCCCTCTAGCCCCTCCTTGTGGAATGCTCTCCCATCTTCATTGACCATAGGACCCAGCGCCCCCTCCACTCTCCTGTGCCCCTCCCTCTGCTTGCTCCCATTGGCTCACCTTCTTCACACCTGTGTGCATCAGGCTGCTACACCATGGGGTGACCAGCTGACATGGGCCCCCAGGGCTGCCCTTTGAATTGGGTGGCTCCCTCTTGCATTCTTCTCAGTGAAGTTCCCAATTTGTCACTGTTTCCCCCCAAGGCCCTTTGTTCTCACCTCCCTACCCACTCTCAAGAATTGACTGCTTCCAATTTTATTGCTCAAAAACAGAAGCCACCAGGCAGGCATTTCCTCAGCTTCCTGACCTCCACCTAAGACCGTAGCAACCACCCCTGCTTATCAGGGGGCAGCTTCTGTGTGGGAGAGGAGATACCCTTCCTGCCCTGCGTCAATGCCTCTGTCTCCTCGGCCCTTGTGGACTTGGTCCTTCTAGTCTGTTGCCTTTTTTCAGTTAACAATACCTCCTGTCTCCCGGCCCCTTCTCCGGGAACCTGTCAGTGACTTCCTGTCTCTGTGCATAGCAGTGGGAACGTAGTGTATTGTGTCCCTTTCCGTCTGGTTTATTTCACCCCTGCATCATGCTTCAAAGGCTCATCTATGTCCGCGGTTCTCAACCTGTAGATTGCGACCCCTTTGGGGGCTGAAGAACCCTCTCACAGGAGTCACCTGATTCATAACAGTAGCAAAATGACAGTGATGAAGTAGCAATGGAAATAATGTTATGGTTGGGGGTCACCACCACATGAGGAACTGAATGAAAGGGGCGCAGCATCGGGAAGGTTGCAAACCACCCGGTCTGTGTCTTGTGTCAGGATTTCATTTCTCTTTACCGTTGTAAAAATGTCTCTCTGCCGTCCTCTAATTGCATAGAGGGGTCTGGTGAATCATTAGGAGCATAAATAGTCTAAGGATGATTTCTTTTTTTTTTTTTGGTGAAATTGTTTGAGGCCCCATCCAGCAGAGCAGGCTAAGCACCAGAAGGACAACCTCCTCAAGAATCTCCAGGAGACAAGCCTGAAGCCCAGATCCGAGAAAGTCCCAAGGCTGATATCTATGGGGTGGAGGTCAGACATTCCTCCTCAGGCCAAACTTTTGACCGATTCTAACACCAATAACCCTATCTCCCCCATGGCGTTCTCTGTTCCTCTGCCATGCCTGATAATTGCTTGCAAGGGCCACATGGAAGTCACAGACCACAATCACCGTTCTGTGGTTCTTGGGGAAGTAACGGGTTACAATTCAAGTTCAGGAATGCTTAGGATTATAGTTCTTCGATGGGAACAGTTCTTCTCACCCATGCCTGTAGGTCCGTCTTTCTCTGGCCCATGGCCTCTCCGCCTGGCCTCTGCCCTGCTCAGGTAAGTGTTCTAAAGCTCTTTATCGCCACCAATAAGTCCCTGGAGGGTCCCCTCTGCTAGCAAGCCTCCTGTCTGAAGATGCTGGGCTTTTCCACTCTGTGGGTCAGCTCGTCCACAATACCATTGACTTCCTGCTGCTCGCCTGTTCCTGCTGCTGCTGCTGCCTGCTGCTACTTCCCACGGTCTCTCACAGACTCTGCTCCTGCGGCTCGGCTCGCTCTCTCCTTGGCCCAGGAGGTTCTCCGCAGGGATGCTGGGTCCAAAGGGAGCACTCCCCTCCAGGTGCTTCTTTCTTTGCCCCTCTGGGGCGGCTCATTTTAGGCCTAGCAGGATGGCAAAGCCAACCTCCTTACCTTATTGCATGATCCCACCTCCATAAGGGTGTCATGTACCTCCTTGACCCTGTCTAACCCCCTTGTAGGGCCATGAAAAGAAGGGTCCTATTAAGGAATTCCCTGCAGCACATCTGGAAATGTCATGATTGGAAATTACTCAATGTCAGAAATGATGGTGGCTTAACCGGTGACAACCTAGATTGTTGGAGAGCTTGGGTGGAGGGTAAATGGGAGGGGAACGGGGTCACCTGGGCTGAGAGTTCTATGGCTTTGAGATTTGGCTACAGTAAAATCAGGAGAAACATTAGTCAAAATGACAGGAGAAAAATCTTAGGCCACTTTGTACATCGGCATCTAGTCAAGGGGAAGTAAAAAAGTACTGCTACAGAGCCAAAGAAACATCGCTTCAACAAAAGTCTCCAGATGTGAGGCTACTGTTTCTCAACATCTTCTCCATCTAACTTTCCTCCCGAAGAATGCTGCCTTTTTCAGTCTACACTGCACAAAGACAGCACTCTGGGCAGCTGCAAAGGAGTCAAATCGTGCACCTTGTAAATGTTCCTTGTATTTCTGGAGCACAAAGAAGTCCGAGGGACAAGATGAGGGCTGCCAGGTGGATGTGGGAAGGCTTTCCAAAGAGAGTCTCTTAGGGCATTCCTTGCTACCCTCAAAGAATGGCAGTGACATTGTCATCATGGAGAACAATTCTTTGGTATAACTTTTCAGGTCCTTTCCTTATCAAGATAATTTTCCATTTTCTTAAAACCTTGTTCCTCATAAGACCCCATGAGTGCTCTGTGTCCTTTAAGAAAAATGTCAAGATGACCTCTCTGAGATTAAAAGCAAAAACAAGCAGCTCCCACGACTTTCTGAGTTGACTTCTCTGCCTTCAGTTTGACTGGCCACCGGATGCCCTGTGAAGCCATTGTTGGGTTAAGACATGCTTTCTTTTTGGAGGCAGGACAATGAGACGAAGGCAAGGGTATTCCTGAGAGAACGCTTCTGTAACCTCCCAAGGGCCACAGAGCTGTAGTTCCCTACGCTTGATCTGGAATAAACTCAGGAGGGTGTGAGATTGGATCCTAAGAAGCAATCCTTTTTGACTTCCTGATGGAGCAGATATTTACGGGGCATAGCAAAGGCATCTTGCTTCCTATCTGAATTTAGTGTCATAATCTCTGACCTTTGTCAGAGGTCACCAGAATGTGTCATGGAGGCCACGCTCTAAGTCACCTTCCTTCCGTTAAGTACAGAGACAGTCATTTCCTCATGCCACCCGCAGGAGACAGGAGTTGTGTTGTCCTCATTTGATGGATGAGCAATCCAAGGCTCATGGAGACTTGATGACTTAATGGTTCAGTCAAGCACACGGTACATTCTAGCAATGGGACGCAAGCTCTGCTTTTGCGTCCTACTGCCTTTCGATGAAGGGTAATGATGTTTTGCTTCTTCTGCCCTTTGACGTTATCTGGCCTGTTCTGAAATGAGAAAGGTCACTTGGGCAGGCATTGGAACAGAGGGTTAGGAGGAGCCTGGGAATTAGCATATGGCACTGACCCCTCATTAGACCCCTGTGGTCTTATGGAAGGAACCCTGGCAATGCAGTGGGTTAAGACTGCTAACCACAAGGTGGGAAGTTCAAACCCACCAGCTGCTCCCTGGAGGCAAATTCTTGGAAACTTTACAGAGCAGTCTTGTTCTGTCTTATGGGATCATTATGAGTCGGAATCGACTTGGTGGCAGTGGGTTTTTGATGGGTCTTAGGAGTGAGCCCTGTGGGCACAATGGGTTAAACACTGGTGTGCCAAACCCACTGCCACAGCACTGAGGCAGACGCATAGCAACCCTATAAAGGGTTTTTGACAGGGTAATCTTTTTTTTTTAAGTCATTTTATTAGGGGCTCATACAACTCTTTTATCACAATCTATACATACATCATTGTGTAAAGCACATTTGTACATTCATTGCCCTCATCATTCTCAAAACATTTCCTCTCCACCTAAGCCCCCGGTATTAAGTCCGCATTTTTCCCCTCCCTCCCCGCTTCTTTTGTCTTATCTTGCCCTGTCCGACGTCTCCTTTCACCCACTTTTCTGTTGTCTGTCCCCCAGGGAGGGGTTCACATGTAGATCCTTGTATTCAGTTCCCCCTTTCCAACCCACCCTCTCTCTACCCTCCCAGTATCACCACTCACACCACTGGTTCTGAAGGGATCATCCACCCTGGATTCCCTGTGTTTCCAGTTCCTATCTGTACCCGTGTACATCCTCTGGTATAGCCAGACTTGCAAGGTAGAATTGGGATCATGATAGGGGGGGAGGAGGAAGCATTTAGGAACTAGAGGAAAGTTGTATGTTTCATCGTTGCTATATCGCACCCTGACTGGCTCGTCTCCTCCCCAATACCCTTCTGTAAGGGGATGTCCAGTGGCCTACAAATGGGTTTGGGTCTCCACCCTGCACTATCCCTCTCATTCACTGTGATATGATTTTTTGTTCTGTGATGCCTGATACCTGATCTCTTTGACACCTCGTGATGCTTCTTCCATGTGGACTTTGTTGTTTCTGAGCTAGATGACTGCTTGTTTACCTTCAAGCCTTTAAGACCCCAGATGCTATATCTTTTGATAGCCGGGCACCATCAGCTTTCTTTACCACATTTGCTTATTCACCCGCTTTGTCTTCAGCGGTTGTGTCGGGAAGGTGAGCATCATAGAATGCCAATTAAATAGAAG
>NW_022111358.1:35849159-35854455 GCF_000313985.2 Echinops telfairi | reverse complement strand
AGTGTTTTGTCTCGGTGTGGCGGGATCAGATCGGGTGCAGTTCCCACACTGTGTCTCCGGTGTTGTCCCCTGCAGGGCTCTGGGTCAGTGAGGGGCGTCGTGACATGGTAACCTTGATGGCAGCAGACAGCCTCAGTTTTCTTGCTCAGCACAAGCAGCTGATGGGTTGGAACTGCTGCCTTGCAGTTAGTAGTCCAACACCTAACTCAGCCCAACCCCAGGGCTCCTTACCTAGTGCATAACTGAAAACCAAACTCACTGCCATTGAGCCCATGCCAGTGACCTGTGTCAGCCCGGGTGGACTAGAGAAACAAATTCACAGACACTCATGTGTGTAAGAAAGAGCTTTATATACAAGAGCAGTTGAATACTGAGAAAACATCCCAGCCCAGATCAAGTTCATAAATCTGATATTATCCCATAGGTCCGATACCAATCTATAAAGTCCTCCTCAGACTCACAAAACACATGCAATGATTCCGAATGCAGGAAGATCACAGGCCAGTGGGTGGTAAGTCTTGTGGGTCCAGTGGCATTGTAAGTATCTCAGTGCTGACCGGGGTCTCCATGTGGGTCCTCCAGTTCCCAGGGCAAGGGGGTCTATCAGCTTGGTGCCGTGTGTCTTGTCAATAGAGCATCTCTCAGGGAGTCTGCCTTGTCAGTAGAGAGTCTCCAAGGGAGTGAGTGGCAAGACAAAGTGTCTCCAGCCTCCAAGGAGGAAAAAAAGGAGTTCCCAGAATTCTCAGGAGAAGGCCATGTCCACACAGAGGCCTCATTGGTTATATCTTGATTGACAGGCCAGACTCCACCCCTTCACTCATCATTCTCTCAAACTGACACCAGATTATGTACCTACCACATAGCCCTAAGGGGACGCGTAGACTTGCCCCTTGGGTTTCTAAGATTTTCGTTTTCCTTTATCCCAATCGTCTGAAGCTATATATCAGGTTTTCAGGGGCTTCTTCCTCCGGAGGTAGCCAAGTCCTTCTTCGTTGTCTGTCCTCAGTCTGGAAGCGCTGCTGAAACCTGTTCACTTTGGGTGACCCTGCTGGCATTTGGAAAACCCGTGACATAGCTGCCAGCAGCACAGCAACACCCAAGCCACCACGGTCTGACAAACTGACAGACAAGTAGTGAACACTGTTGGAGAGACTACTGCCGGATGGGCCCCTCAGGTCCGAGGGCACTCAAAAGGTGACCCAACAGAATGTTCAAACTATAGAATGATATCATTGCTATTGCACACAGATAAAATGGTTGCAACAGCACACTGACAAGGGACTGCCAACATTTCGGGCTGGATTCAGAAGAGGATGTGGAACAAGGAATATCGTTACTGATGTCTGTTGGATCTTGGCTCAAAGTGGAGAACACCAGGACAATGTTTACTTGTGTTTCATCGACGACTATGCAGCGGCATTCCACTGTGTGGACCATAATAAACCGTGGACAACCTTGAGAAGAACGGGAATTCCAGAACACTGCACTGTGCTCACGGGGAACGTGTTCATGGATCAAGACACAGTTATGAGCACAGAACAAGGGAAACTGTGTGGTTCAAGATCAGGAAAGGTGTGCGTCAGGGTTGTATCCTCTCACCTTCCTTGTTCCACCTGTATGCTGAGCAAATCATCAGAGGTGCTGGCTTAGATGAAGAAGAGTGTGGCATCAGGAAGGCTTGGAGGAAGGCTCATGAATACCCCGTGGTCTACAGGTGATACAACCTGGCTTGCTCCAAGTGAGGAGGAATTGAAACACTTATTGATGAAGATCAAGGATGGCAGCCTTCAGTGTGGATTACAACTCCATGTAAAGAAGATCAAAATCCTCACAACTGGACTGATAACTCCATCATGCAAAATGGAGAAGTTGAAGTTGCCAAAGATTTTGTCTTACTTAGATCCACAATCAATGCTCACGGAAGCAGCAGTCAGTACAGTGAACCCTCGCCACTTCGCGCTTCGACTTCCGCGGCTTCACTCTATCGCGGTTTTTGCGTAACAGCGCATGCTCTGTCATTACTGCCACTGATTGGCTCATACTGTACATGCTTGATGCCATAAATAATATAATAAATAATAAATGATAATTGTAACGTCCAAAATGTTTTACTGTATTTTCCCTTTTTCGTTTAATAAATTGGGTAATACGAGTGTAATGGTAACTAAAGGGTGTTTTTTCATGTCCTCTATGCTCTAACTACGAAAATATTTGATTTACAAATAAGGAATCCTACTTTGCGGAATTTCATTTATCACGGTAGGGTCTAGAACCGATTAACCGTGATAAACAAGGGTTCACTGTAGATTGAAAGACGTACTGCCTTAGGTAAATCTGCTATAGACGAATCTCTTTAGAATATTGAAGAGTAAGGATGTTCCCTGAGGACAAGGTGCTCCTGACCCCAGCCATGGGATTCTCCATTGCATCATCTGCATGTGACAGTGGGGCACTGAATAAGGAAGACCACAGAAAAATTGATGCCTTTGAATTGTGGTGCTGGAGAAGAATAGTGACAGTACCATGGACTGCTAAAAGGACAAACGGACATGTGTTGGAAGAAGTAAGGCCAGAGTGCTCCTTGGAGGCAAGGATGGCAAGACATCGCTTACCTACTTTGGACATGTTGTCAGAAGGCACCTGTCCCTGGAGATGACATCCTGTGTGGCCAATTGGAGGAGTGGTGAAAAAGGCAGGCCCCTGATGAGGTGGATGGACTAGTGGCTGCATCAATGGGCTTGGGCAAAGGAAGAGTTGTAAAGATGATGCAGGACCAGGCAGTGTTTCCTTCTGTTGTGTGTGGGTCAGAACTGATTCAGTGGCACCTAACCATGGCAATGGTTTGAACCGTTGACCTTGTGGTTAGCAGCTTGATGTGTAGGCCGTTGCCCCAGCAGGGCTCCTTTTCTGGTACACGGTAACTTCTGAAGAGCTCGCTGGGTGCGTCTGAGTCTCTTTGGATTCATGAAAACCCCATGTAACAGAGTAGAAGGGCCATCTCTATGGTCCAGGGCCAGGAGGCAGGGTTTCATTCCATTGCAGGTCGCTGTGAGTAGGGACTGAACGGACAGCACCTGATAACCGCTACCTGTCTGGGAGCAGACCACCAGGTTTCTCTCATAGGGTCATCGGGGGATTCCAACTGCCCACACTCAGGTGCTGAACTGTTGTGACACCAGGGTGCCTTCTTAAAATATTGATGTTATATTAGCATTAGGCTATATTATATGTTTATTTATCAGAGCATCCAAATGCTTCACTTTTCTAAAAGAAGGCTCTTTCTAAGTATCACATTCCCCCTCCCTGGAAGTTACTGGCAACCTTGTCTGAGGTCAGGTTGATGATGTCGTTAGGAATCTGACATTGATGTAGGCTTTAGCAGGGGCAAGAAGGGTGGCGGGCACTAGAGACGCATGGCATCTGCTTCCAGTAAAGCAAATAGTGCAGCTCCAGGCCATAGCATCTCTGCCCTTCTCCCCTCTCCCCAGCAAGGCTGGTAGATGTGTTGGAGAGGAGCTTACACTGATTGATTGCCTGCCCTTGGGGCACATCCCCTGACATCTGGATGGAGCCCTCTCCCATCCAGACAGCCATCCATTTTCCTTTGGGAAGGCTGAGAGCAGGCAAGCGGTGATCCCAGTCAGTGATGTCTGTAACGCAGATGCAAGCCTGACCAGAGTGATCAATCCGAGTGTGGAGCCAGCCCAGGCAAATAGATAGCAGAACGCAAAAGGTTTGCTCCACAGAGGCCATTCCAAGAGCAGGTGTACTGAGCAGGAAGCACAGGAAGGGTGTAGGTGGGAAGGCAGACTGGCTTCAGGTCAGAGGGCGGATGACGTCTCTGGGTCAGCTGCGTGGCAGAGACACCTGGAAGGAGGGAAGAATGCAGCTGGAGGGCAGCCAGGGCATTGGAACGCCGCACTAGAGGGCAGGGCACCCTGGTTGATGGTGATGAGAAAGAGCCTGTGTGCCATTAAGATATTTAAAGCATGTCTCAGGGAACAAATCTGCCTTCCCAGCTCTGGGCACCAAGCTGGCTCCGCCCTCCTGCTGCGGTTCCCGCCTTCAGCTGTTGTTTCTTCCAGGCCTGAACTCTGATGTGCAGTGGGTCTGACTCAGCAGCCCTATGAGATAGGGTAGGAGTGCCCCACAGGCTTTCCAGGGGTAGCAGACAGCCACGTCTCCCCGTTCCCTCCCCTGGTGGCTGGTAGGTTCCAACCACTAACCTTTCACTTAGCAGACCAGCGCTTTAACCACTGCACCATCAATGCCCTCCTAATTCAGTTCTTAGTAGGGCCTAGTCAATGGATAGTCTTCAGAGAATGGTTCGGAAGCCAGCAAGTCTCTCGGCCATTTTCCTGATTTTGAGGGTCGAAAAGAGCGTAACTTTCTTATCGACAGTTGATTTTGAATTTCAGTACGGAGGTAGACTTGGACTAGGTGCCTGAGCGTGGCCATGGCTTCCCTTGCCTCAGAATCACCTGGGAAGAGGGCCGGTATTGGAAAAAATGCATGCCCCGCCCCCTCTAGACCCAGGGCATTAATGAGACTGGGGGCAGACTGAGATTCTGCATTTAAAAAGCTTCTGCGATGATCCCTCTAACTTGGATAGGCAATATGGACAGGCAGCCGGGACAGGGCCACTGCAAGCGTCAGTCCTACCACCTGCCATCCCAGGTTCACAGGTAATAGAGAAACGCAAAATGGTCAACACCCGGAAGCTCGTTTTAAACGAGAATTGATCTCTAGAAGTCATGAATTCTCTCCGAGCCTCAGATATTGCCTGTCTAATTGGGTAGCTGCCACTAGATCATTCTAAGCTCAAAGAACAAGCAACCGAGTCCGTTCCTGATTGGATGTCGTGGTCAGATGAGGGGAGGAGGGATTGGGAAGGCTGGAACCTGCTTTTTAAAGCTAATTTCTAGGGTTCGACAGGGACACATGTGTCTGACAGCCCTTTAAAGCTTAGCCATTGAGTGGGTTGGTCCACCAGGACACCACTGACTCCCACAGCCTCAGTTTCCCCTGTCTGGAACAGGAGCTGTACCTGTTGCTTAGCCCTCCGCGCGCAGAGCTGAAGAAAGCGCTGCAGCCCCGCGGGGAGGGAAAATCAATTCTTGTCCACCTTCTTCAGCTCTCTTGACTCCCCTCCAGCCGCCCCTCTGCCGAGCCTCCCAGGCGGCGGTTCCTTTAACAGACCTGACCAATCGCGCTCATCTCCGCGGCGGCAGCAGCTCGGCGCGCAGTCGGGGCTGGATTGGCCGGGCCTGGCGCGCGGCCTGCTCCGCCCCCGCCG
>NW_022111358.1:35810848-35848746 GCF_000313985.2 Echinops telfairi | reverse complement strand
GAACCCGTTCTTTGGGGCGGTTTCTGGCGGTTCGGGGTAATCTTGGCCGGAGGTGCCGGCCGGTGGGTCCCCGAGCCTTACTGGCACCGGGCGCCGGGCTCGCCCCGCGGGGCAAGAGGCGCCATCCCCTCAGCAAACTAAAGGAAAACAGCCTGGGGGTGGTGACTGGGGCTCGGGTCCCCGCCGCCCGCGCTGGAAATGATTCCGAGCCGCGCACGGCAGTTACTTGTCCGCGGATCCGCCCGAGGTTTGTCTGCCCCTCGGGAACGCGGGTGGCCGTGGGGTTGTTTGTGTGCCGAAGCCCCGGGGATTGGAAGGTGAACCAGTGACATTGGGCTGAGGCCTAACGCCAGGTGCGGTGCCTGGGCGCGCGGGTGTGACCGTGGAAGCTGTAGCCGCGGGTGAACCGAAAATCCCAAGGGTGGGACTGGGAGCAGGACTGGGACAGCCGACTTAAATTGTACCCCACACTGCCCAGAACCCCCGGGGGACACGGGGGAGAGCGTCTTTGAAAAGAGTATTTGGAAAACAGCCCCTCCCCTCGGTGGGTTGATGGTTATTGAAACCATCGTTCAGGTTTACAAGGCATCCACTATAGGGCAGAGACGCTTTCTACCCTCACCTGGTCCCCAAAGCCACCTGATTGACATTTTTGTCACTACAGTGCGTTGTCACTGCGTTTTACCGACACCCACCGGGAAGACGTACTTTTTAGAGCTGAGGGAAGAACTTGACCTCCTTGAGGGGCAGGGGTTGTGCCCTATCACGTTGGAATGCCTTCACTTTTGTCCAGCTGTGCATGCAGGTCTTCAGATGTATTTTTAACAACAGTTTATTTGCTGTCTTGAAAACACGCTGCAGTGGAACATACATCACTTTTGTGCGTTTTGATGATTTTCATCGAAGGATTGAAAGGAGTCGTTTCCAGAGAGCCCTTTATAATCCGGGAGGGGAACTGCGGGACCCCTAGGGAACCTGGGAGGATAAATGATCCTTGCGATCTAGGAGAGGGGGCGTTTGGGAAGTCCAGGCGTGTGGACTTGAGAGTCGGGAACACAGGAATCGGCTTCATTTCATAGAAACTATTGGAAAGTGTGGGACCAGCATTTCTTTGTCTTGTATCGGATCCTCTATCCTATAGGGTTGCTATGAGTTGGGACTGACCCTATGACAGTGAGTTTGGTTGTGTTGGGGTTTTTTTTTCTTTTAATTTTTGATTCTATGAATCTTTCAGATTCTTCCAGAGTTTGATAGTTGGTCAAAACCTAAGGAAAGCAAGTGAGTCTCCAGAGGTCATGGGAATTGAGTCAGATTTTTAAAAAAAGTCATTTTATTGGGGCTCGTACAACTTATCACAATCCATACATCGATTGAATCAGGCATGTTTGTGCATAGGTTGTCTTCATTCTTTTCTAGACATTTACTTTCTATTGAGCCCTTGGTATCAGCTCCTCTTCCCCCCATCCCCCAGTCAGATGTTTGTGCTTTATTTGATAGTTTCTTTCTTGTCACATGGACCTCTTGGGGTACTACTGAATGCGTGGAGGGCTGTGGGAGAACTGGACACGTTTATCTCAAGGAAAAGATGCTGTGCCTGAAAGGAAAGAGCTTCACCAGCCGATCTGGATCTGAAGATGGTGGTAATCCATCCACTGTTCACAAACCCAAGGGTGGCTGGGCTAGGTGGGAGGGAAGGAAACTTTCAGAAGTGTGGTGTGGGTTGAGCATGCCGGGCACCTGGTCGGAGGTGTGTTCTGAAGAGAATAGGTGGTGCCGGATGAGTGAAGACAGCACACGTCAAACGTTACCATTCATGATTGTGTTAAGAGGATGTTGCTAGAAAAGAATGCTTTAAAATAGAATACTACATGCGCAAGAGGCTTTGGTGTTTGGGTCAAGAAAAAATTGCACGAAGGTGTTGGGAAAAAAAATATTCGTTAAGCTTTAATTGAAAGTCTGTGTTTCAGAAACAGTGCTAGGCCTTGTGGGTATAGTGAAGGAAAAAACCAGGGGTTGGAAGTTTGTTCCACATACTGTCTTCTGAGGAATTTCGGAAGCCAGTGGGGAAGGAAAGAAAGAGGAGGGGCACTCAGGACATTCCTCAATGTAGGAGTAAAACTGTTGACAGTGGCCATCAAGTTGGCGCTGACTGGAGGCTACCTGATGTCTAACGTGGAATATTGCTGGCCCTGACTGGTGTGTGGGTCCATCTCCCTGAGGGTTTCCTTTGTTTTTGCTGACCCACTGCTTGACAAACATGATGTCCTTTGCTAGTGTTTGCATAGTGCCCTGGTGACTTGCCCAAAGGAAGCGAACCGAAGTTCCCTAATCCTTGCCTCTAAGATGGATTTCTTCATTGTCTGGTAGGCCACAGGGTACAAGTTCTTTCCTCTGGAGATTACTTTCGGTGATCAAACAGACTCTTAAAAGACCAGTTTTCTGTGTCAGGTTCAGTTGTAAAGCTGTCTTCCTCCTCATATCATTTGGCCAGAGTTTCTCATTGGCTCTAAGTTCCTGGTCATTCCTTTTTAACCTTGAGTTGTTCTAACGTTTGGAAGTCCATTCTTTTATTTTACTGAAGCTCAGTCAACAACAGTCCCTCTCCTTCAGGTGTTCCTAGTTCATTTTCTGTGCGCCAGTCTCCCTCTGTTTGGGCCTCCTTTGTTCTGTATGGTCCTTAGCACCTCCTCTTGGGAACTTGCAGAGGTCACAGGGAACCTTTATTCTTTGATTTTGCCCCAAAGCAGAAGAAGGCTAATCTTCAAATTATGAATGAGATCTGTATGGGTAAGAATTTGTAGTCAGTTGGGACAGGCTTGGATGGTTCTTATTTAGCTTTAAGTTAATGCAAGTCAGCAGTTCAGACCCATCAGCCACTCTGGAGAAAGGTGATGCTGCCTGCCCCAAAGTATTTACAATCTCAGAAACCCCATCTAGAGCCGCTATGAGTCGAAACAGACTCCGATGGCGGTGGGGTTCATGGGACTTCTGACGGCATAAGGGGTTACCCGGTGGGCTGCTACCCCAGGTCACCCGGTTCCAAACACCAGCCACTCCTCCTGGAGAAAGACGGAGACTTCTAATCGTGTAAAGATTAACAGTCTCAGAAACCCACAGAGCATTCTACCCAGTCCTATAGGATTGCTGTGAGTCAGAATTGACTCAACGGCAGGCGATTCAAAAGGCATATCTAAAAAAACAAAACTGTACTTGCAGCAGGTAAAGGTGATTGTGAAGAAGACTTCCTTGTGAGCAGGGGTTGGTTCAGTTGTTTTAAATGGACATGTTAAGGGGTGGCGGTGACGCTGGGACTCCTTTATATAGAGCAGAGCATTTGGGGTGCTGCAGTTTTACCGGGGCCTACTTTGGCCTTTTGTGTCAGTTCCCAAGCAGCCTGCCCTCTAAGGGGGTTGGTTTTACAGCAGAGGAAACCAGGCTCAGAGCAGCTGAGTAACTTGCCCAAAGTCACAAGCTGGTTAGAGGATGGATCAGGGATTTCCACCCAGGGTTTTCTGATTTTGGAACGTGCTGTTTCTAGGAGAAAGGCCAGCATTTATTAGAGGTGGTTTGGCCTTGTCCTCTCCTTGGACAAAGGAAGAGTCGGGTGCAGGGGTGTTGGGAGAATGGCCATACTGAGTTACTAAGGCACCTGGGGGGAGCCAGGGTCCATACTGTGTCCTGCCCCTCTGCCTGGTACTTTTTTTTAAGGCAACCCACTCACTATAGGGAAGTCTGCGTTAATTACCCTGTAAAGGCAAGTAGAATTACCCTAGCCTTGTATCCTGGTGCTTCCGCTTATCAGTTGTGTGGCCATGGGCAAATGACTTTCTGTAACCTCAATTTCTGTTATCTATAAAGTGGGACGATATGTTTCATCGATTGTAGGACAGTACAATTTGTCTCAGCCTAACATTTCTGGGCGGGGGCAGGGACGGAGGTAGGGGTGGGGGTGGAGGTGAGTGTTCTAATGGATAATGGCCAGGGCTTCCTTTCTTTGTATGTATGACAGTGTATAACAGTGACAGGCCTTACAGTCAGTAGGGTCTTGGTTGCAATGAAATGCAGAAGTGTCTTCTGCGCGTGGGGAGTTGTGCTGACTCAGTGAGGCCACACGTGGCCCTGGTTTGTAGAGAACCCCTTGTCACAGTTGGTCTTGCCAAATGGTGGAGTTTCCTGGCAGGTGGTTGGGGGTAAAACTGGGAAGCATGGTGTCAGATTTGCCCCTGAAGCCCAGGCAGTGATCCATGCTCTGTGGCAGGAGGACTGTTTTCCAGTTTGCCTGGAGTTTATCCTTTGGCTGACTCTTGCCCCGTGAGAAGCATTAACTTCAGGAGCTAACAAGCCATGAACAGGCAGCTCCTTTTGTCTTGCCTGTTCATTAAGGTCTTTGTCAACTTTAAATCCCAAGTTAAAAATAAACATCGATAAGAGAAGATTGGAAGCCTACGCTGATGTGAATACTCTTCCAGGTGAGCTTTAAAGCATTTCAAGGCTCTATTGCAAGATTCTGCTCTATCCCCTTTCCAGACCCCTTCTAATGCGTAATTGCATTGTCTGAAACATCCTTGGGGAGACAGTGCAGTCAGAATGACACCAGGAGGTCGTGTGGGCACAGAAGCCCAATTGGCACTAAGTGGGCTAGAGGGAGCACGGGGCTTGGGGTCAGGAGGTCTGGCTTTCATTCCTGGGGGGTTGCTTGTTTGTATCCCCAGGTTCTTGGGCACATCATTAGATCACTCTGGGCTGCAAGGGCTCTTTTCAAACTGAGGACTTGGATTTGAGTTCTCAGGCCCTCCCTTCTCCAAACCAGTGTCATAGATAATGTGAGTTTGTTAACTTAGGGATCTGAGAAATTAAATGGCTGGAAGGAGAGGATGCTTGAAAACGGACGCTAGGAGCCTCGGTTGGCTGTTTGTGCTGTCAAGCAGAAACCCATGGGATGGCCGTTATAGCAGGGTATTGGTGGGGAACCCATCCTATTTGAAGATGAGAAAACTGAGGTTCAGAGAGCTTGGGTAACTTGTCTGAGGTCACCCAGCATGACCAAGGACTCAGAACTGGTGTTGGAACTCAAGCTCCTCCTGTTGCTGCCCAGTCAGTACCTTTAGTTGCTTTCAGGTGGACCTATTTAGTGGAATCCTCTTAAGCCATGTGCCCTGGGAGCATCTTAGCCCAGAATTGTGTGTTAACACCTGTTTAAATTTCTGAGTTCCCATCTACTATGGCTTGGAGGCCTTTGTAAAGTCTAAAGAATAACCCTTTGTGGGTTATTGTAGAAAAGGAGCCCTGGGTGGCATAGTAGGTGACACGTTGGGCTGCTAACTGCAAGGGCAGCAGTTCGAAACCACCAGTCACTCTGAGGGAGAAAGATGAGACTTTCTGCTCCCATCAAGATTTACAGTCTGGGAGACCCATAGGGACAGTTCTGTCCTGGCCCTTAGGGTTGCTTTGAGTGGTAATCGACTCAGTGACTGAGTTTGGCTTTGTGTGAGTCCTTGAAAGGGTGAGTTCCTTTGGTGAACAAAAGCTGCCATCGTAGGCCAGGTCACCGTGAGCTTAAGGACCTCTTTCCTTGTGCAATGGAAAACCGGGCTCAGCTTTGAAACATAGTGAGGCAACCTTTGTCTGCCAGATTCGCCTGGAATATTGGTTCTAAGGATTTTCCCCTAAGAAGATTATAGGAACCAACAAATGGAGAGCCTGCTGGCTTATGCTAGCCATTGAGAATGCCACAGGCGTTCTCAGTCAGAAACTTACTCAGGATTTGTGACGAAAAGCCACCCTTGAATTGTCCCGTACAGGATCACAGTGCATGCTTGAGAAGAGTCTCCTTTCTCTTTTGCTATTTAAGGCTGACATAAGCTCGCCTATTCTCTTATTCAATTTTAAGTCCTTTCTTACATTTAATGCTGCCTTTGAAAGCAGTATTCCTAAAAGGGTTATATTTATCATTTGCGGCTTGAAATTTGGAATGTCAGACTCTTCTCACGGCAATGACTGACTGAACAACCATCAGCCATTCAACAAGTGTCTGCACAGCTCCTGGGGCCAAGTGCTGTACTCAGCATTGGGAAGCTGGCGGCGAGGAGAACAGATATGGTGCCTGCTCAGTGTGGTCCCCATATAGCACATTATCTTGTCTAGACAACAAACAAACCAGCCGACATAGGCACCATACATACTAAATTGTGGTGAGTGGGAGAAAAACAGGGAGCCCGAGAATGGACGAAGGGAAGAAGCCAGCAGTGGGAATTGCTGGGAAGAACATTGAGACAGAGACAGAGAGAAGCCTGTGGGAAGTGTGATTGGAGCACAGTGAGGGAGGGCCAAGAAGAGGGAAGGGTGGGTGTGGAAGGCAGGCCTGGATGCCCCTGGCTCTTGGAGGGCAGGTCACCTGGGGATGCTTGGGGCTCTGGAGCTGGGCCTGCTTCACCGCTCAGTGCCTCAGTTTCCCTCCTTGGAGTTGTGTGGGTGAGCTAATGTCTGGAAGGCCCTGAGAGCAATGGAGCAGGAGGGGCCGTGGGCAAGGGTGTGCAGGCTTGCAGGGCAGTGGGGAGCTGGTATGGAATGGTGGATGTCCCTCTGGTCACTGGCAATGTTTTTTTTATCCCTCCATTTGTAAAGTAACCACAGGGCAGAAGGCAAAAAGAAAATGGTCACTCTGCATGTCCCCTGGGCGTTGGACTCTGTGGAAGGCACTTGTCCTTAGGCCCCAGGACGTGGGGGAAGCTGCTGGGAGGAGCCTTCGCAGTGGGAGGTGCAGCAAGTGCTGCCCAGAAGGGCTGTTCTGCTGCTCCCTCCCACAGTCTGCTGCTTCCGATCTGGACGTGGGAGGTGCGCCTTAGCCTTCAGTAAAGTGGAGGCAGAGGCCAGTAACCTTATTATCAGCTGATGGGCTATGGCGAGGCAGGGGTGCTGAGTGCAGTACCCTCCTGAACCCCGCTGCCTCTGAGGAGGTCTGAGGTGGCACTTTCTTACCCTCCAGGTAAGTAACCACCCCTCACGGTCAGTTGCTTTGGCCTGGCTTGGGATATTTGGTAAAACATTATGAACCCAGCTATATTAAAGTTTATAATTAGCCTAGGAAGTATTTTTTAGAACTGACCTAATGCGTATGTAATTACAGTAGCTTCTTTTTTTAAAAAAATGTTCATTCTGGAAAAAATTTGTTAAATGCACAAAAGCAGAGCGAATACTATGGTGGACCCCCACCCATGTCTCTACTACTCCAGGTCACAGATTATTAATCTAGTGCTAAGCTTCCTTTGAAGACAGTTTCACATTTGAAGCATTGTTGGTGGGTTTTCTGTTACAGGGTAAGTGTCTCTTTGAACTGTAAAATCATGTGGTTAGATTAGATATGACCCTAATTTGTGTTCTAGATAATAAATAACAGGGCTGGAATTTGGCAGTTGACATTCATACTCTGTCTTACATTTCTTATAAGCCTCTTTACATACTTGCTTATAAAATAGATATAAAATATTCTAATACCTTCAGTTTGATCAGTTAGCTTATGTCTTCATTTACAGTTGCCAAATATTGACTCTCTGAGTATATTAAAAAAAGGAAGACAGTCACAGCCCACAGTCGCTTGTAAAATTTTGATTTCTCTTTCGCCCACGAGAAAGTCACAAGGTTATTTTGAAACTTTCTTAGCAAATGTAGTTTACGCAGAACCTTACTGTCAACGACCACCACGTACTGTCTGTCACACTGTGGTGACTGATGAAGCACTGGAAGCACTCACTCCACAATGCCAACAAATATAGACAGCTACTTGGCCAACTGACTGGAAGAGACCCGTGTTTGCACCCATTCAAAAGGTGACTCAACAGAATGTGCAAATTGTAGATGGATACCACAGTAAAATTTGCTGAAGATGATCCAACAGCCATTGCAGCAATACATCGATAGGGAGCTTCAGGACAGATTCAGGAGAGGATATGAAACAAGGGATGTCAGATGGATCTTGGTTGAGGGCAGAGTACCAGAAAGATATTTACATGTGTTTTATTGACTCTGCAAAGGAATTCAACTATGTGGATCACAACAAACTGGATAACATTGAGAAGAATGGGACTTTCAGAACACTGTGCTCATGGAGAATCTGTACATGGATCTAGAGGCAATTATATGAACAGAACAAGGGAATACTGCATAGTTGAAAACCAGGAAAGGTGTGAGTCAGGGTTGTATCCTCTCATCACGTTTATTTAGTCTATATGTTGAGCAAATAATCAGAGAAACTGGATTATATGAAGAACAATGAAGCATCAGGATTGGTAGAAGGCCCCTTATTAATAACCTGTGACGGGCAGACGACACAACCATGCTTGCTGAAAGTGAGGAGGACTTGAAACGCTGATGAAGATCAAGGATTGCAGCCTTCAGTATGGATTACAACTCATTGTAAAGAAAACTAAAATCCTCACAAGTGGACCAATAAATCGGTAACATCATGAAAAATGGAGAAAAGGTTGAAGTTGTCAAGGATTTTGTCTGACTTGGATCCATACTCAGTGCTCAGTCAAAGCAGCAGTCAAGAGGTCAAATGATGCATTGCACTGGGTAAATCTGCTACACAAGACCTCTTTAAAGTGTTGAGAAGCAAGGGTGTGACTTTGAGGTCTAAGGTGTGTTTGACCCAAACTGTGGTATTTTCAGTCATCTCATATGCATGTGGAAAGTTGCACATTGAATAAGAAAGACTGAAGAAGAATCCTACATTTGAACTGTGGTGCTGGTGAAGAATAATGAAAGTACCATGGAGTGGCAAAAGAACCAACAGATCTATATGGGAAGACGGATAGGCAGAATGCTCCTAGAGGCCAGGATGATGCGGCTGTGGACAGGTTATCAGGAGACACTAATCCCTGGAAAAGGACACCATGCTTGATAAAGGAAAGGTGCAGCAAAAAAGAGGAAGGCCCTCAACAAGATGGATTAACCCAGTGGGCTCAAAAATAACAATTTTAAGGATGGGGCAGGACCAAGTGGTATTTCATTCTGTTGTCCATAGGATCCCTAGGAGTCAGAACTGACTGGACAGCACCTAACAGTAGCCATAGTCCCGGTGACTATAATCCCCCAAACCCAACCCACTGCCATCAAATTGATTCTGACTCATGGTGACACCCTATAGAGCGCAGTAGCACTGCTCTGTAGGATTCCTTTCTCTCTCACCTTCTTTCTTTCCTTAAGGTTTCTGAGACTCTAAATCTCTACTGGAGCAGACTGATGCTTTCTCCCACAGATTATCTACCTACCTTTAAGTGTAACAAGATGTGCCACCAGGGCTCCTCTGTGTGACTACAGAGCATTTGAAAAGTGGCTAGAGTGCCTGTGGGTTGGGTTTTTCATTTCATTTTAATTTAGACACATAGCTCCAAGGTTTATGAAACCACCAATCTCATTGACGGGCTAGAAGTCAGTATGAACTCATTTGGGGACCCACCATAGTCCCATGCTTATTAATACATTCTAGAGCAGCAGTTCTCAACCTGTGGGTCGCAAGCCCTTTGGTGGCCTAACGACCCTTTCACAGGGGTCGCCGATTCATAACAGTAGCAAAATTACAGTTATGAAGTAGCAATGAAAATAGTTTTATGGTTGGGGGGCCACCACCACATGAGGTATTAAAGGGTCATGGCATTAAGAAGGTTGGGAACCACTGTTCTAGAGAAAGAAGTCTGATTGTAGAAGGATGACCCATCCAGTAGGTTCAGGGTGGTCCAGTGAGGATGAGACCTGGGGAGGTGAGGCTTGAGGCTGTCGTATATGTCTGGGTGCCAGGAACTTTTGGCAGGAGGTGTGAATGCCCTGTGTGGAAAGCGTGTGTGCAGCTTGTGCAGCTTCTGCTGGTGGCGAGTGTGACGGTTGCAGGAAGTAGGATGAGTTGGCCACTGCTACCAGGAGGATTTGGATGCTCCCTCTGGGGAAGGAACCCCTGGGGGCTCAGCCAAGACAGTCATGGAAGGCAGGGCTGCCTTGGTCACCTCTGGTTCCCCGGCACATAGTGGTTACTCAAATATAGGAGCTGAGTGAAAGAATGTAAGACATGATGAGAGTTTTCAGGAATGACTTTAGGCATCAATAAGGAGACAGACTTTGCATTTATCTAGCAATTCTGAAAAATAGGTCCCCAGGGTGAGCTGCAACCGCAGCCGCAGCGCAGTGACCCTCTTCAGCCAGAGGTAGTTGACATTTCTCTGCAAGTGCAAGCTGGTTGCCCTCCCTGCACCGCAGCCAGTCCTTCACCAAGCACGCCGATGCTTCTCTGCTAAGCCTCTCAGATGCTTGTCTTCTCTCTGCCTACCATGTTTTCACTTGGGAGACTTCGGCATTCACCTCCCAGCTCTCCCCATATCTCTGCCCCTTTCTCAATCTCTCTTCACCCTACTGTCTTTTAGACATTCCTACTATGCTTGCAAGGAGCCTGGTGGGTCAGTACCTGGGTGCTAGCCAAAGAGTGGGCAGTTTGAGCCCACCTAGTGGCTCTGGGAAGAAAGACCAGGCAATCTGCATCCATTGAAGATCGCAGCCTAGGACCCCCGGGTTGCGGTTGTACTCTGTCCCACAGAGTCACCACTTCGAGTAATGAACTGAAAATAAAAGAACAGACTGATGGCCCCTCTCAGCAGCAACCACTTGATCCAGAGCCCTTGTGCAAAACCCAGGCAGCTCTTCTCGTTGCTCTTGGGCTAAGGACCCACACTCCAAATATGTCCTATTCGCACTGCTGTGCCAGCAAGCCCCCTGCCTCCTCCACCAGCCTGGGCCCTGGACTCTTTCTGTTGGGCACATTGTAACCCAGCCACAGGGCTGGCCTTTCCCTTCCCCGCTGGGCAGGAGGGATGGAGGAACCCAGGCCTTTTAGGGACTGAACAGCCACGCTGCTCTTTCTGCAGCAACCTGTTCTGCCTGACTCCCATTTCACCCCTTCTCCCCTTGTCCTTTGTGGCGGCTCTTAATCACAGGTGGTTACTACTATGGTTTAATTGACCCCCTGTCTTTCCCTCTCCTCCAGGAGGGTAGGGACTATGCCGATTTGTTTAACATTCATTGTATGTATACTCAGGCACCTAGCATGGTAATTGAACCATTGCACATGCTTCTTAAAGACTTGCTGAGCGAATGAATGCAAACACACAAGAACAATGGGGCACATTTGAAGAATGCCCTTTTGAACTGGGGTTTATTAGTGGGGTGAATGGTTTTTAGATTAGGCTACTCCAGGAAGGGAAATGGGTGGAAAGAGTCCAAGGGATTTCATCATTGGTAGTGAACCTGAAACAGCCATATTCTGTGCCCATTCCCTTCTGCCCCCAGCCTCAGGAGGTGTACCTCTCTTCACTTAGGATGGCCTCCAGAGCACAGGGCTCTGATCCGAGACTTCTGTATGTAGCCTACCCCCAGCCACATGCTGGTCTTCCTCTTCCTGGAGTAGGGATGTGTTCTGTCCTGTTGGCTGCTAACCGAAAGGTGGTTCATGTGAACCCATTCCGAGGGAGAAAGACATGGCTTCTGTCAAGGCAACAGCCAAGAAAACCATATAGGTTAGTTCTACTCTATCACATGGCATTGCCGTGAGTCAGAACCAGCATGACAACACCCAAGAAGAACCACCACCTCGCTCTCCCCTCCTCCCTTACACACCTAACAGCAGCCAGAGTTCTTTGTGGGGCGGGTTGGGCAAGTGCTTGAGTACCTGCTTCTGGTAATGCCAGGTGGCCCCTGAAGAGGGACTCTAGGCAGGGGCGGGAGAGGATTGTGATTACTCCTTGGGGGATGGGGGATGGTGGAGGGTGTCTCCTGTTGGGAGATTCCCTGTGGGGAGAACAGGCAGCTGTGCTGAGACCTGACTCTGCAGATTAGCAGACTCACTCCCCGCTCCCCCAAGAGCAGTTGGCTTCGAAGAGCAGTTGGGGAGACTGCCAGCGCTCCTCAGATCCACCGAGGAGCTCCTGGTCAGGGTGAGTCATAGAGGCAACCGGATCCTCACCTGGCTCTCCCCAGTTCTAAAAGCAAACTGAAGGGCTGAGGCCTAGTGGATGGCCGCTCATTTCCTCCACAGCTTTTGTCTTGTTGGCTCTGAAGGAGAAAACTGATAGAAGACGACACTTGCTGATTGTTTTTAAAATTTTTATGTATTTGTTTTCACTTGCTGGTTTTAAAAAGTTTTGTTGGGTGATGTGTGTTCTGGGAGACTGGCGAGCCTGATGAAGGAGACAGAAGACGAGCATCCACAAGGAAGTTGCAGGGCCAGATAGTCGGGAGATGGTGTGACTTAGCGTGCGGGCACAGGTGGTGGTGCCCAGGAACTTTGCAGTGGAACCTAGCCCAGAAGCTGGCTGAGAACACCATGAAGGGGTTCAGGTGTCCAGAGACTCACTGTGTTAGTCGGGTAGACTAGAGAAACAAATTCATGGACACACACATACGTGTATGAGAAAGAGCTTTATATACAAGAGCAATTGTGCATTAAGAAAACATCCCAACTCAGTCCAGTCTAAGGCCTTAAGTCTGACATTAGCTCATATGTCCGATACCAATCTATAAAGTCCTCTTCAGACTCAGGAAACACATGCAATGAAGCCAAATGCAGGACGATCACAAGCCAGTGGGTAGAAAGTCTTTGGGTCCAGTGTAAGCATCTCAGCGCTGGCAGGGGTCTCTCTGTGGCTTCTCCGGCTTCAGAGGTCTGGTTGCGTCCAGTGACTTGTCCGGCTCAGGGCACTAGGGTAGTTCCATGTGACTTTGTCAGCTGCAGTGTCTCCCAGGAAGTGGCAGAGAGACAGAGACACCCTGGAAATGTGAACAACACCCCCGGTCAGCCTTTGGTGGCTAGGGTTGGGATAGAGGAGTGTGGGTCTGCGTGGTCCCCAAGGAAAGCTGCTAGAAAGCATTTCAGTCGGACAGAAAGAGCAGAGGCTCAGGCCTTGCACCATGTGACGCTGCCTGCTAGACGGGTTTCACAAAGGTCCCCTGGCAGGTGTGTGGATAAGGTGCGTTCTATTAGAAGTGGATGGTGTGGTCAATTCCAGCTCTACCCGGCTGATAATTTGACCTCTGAGGACAGGCCGAGGGAACTGTGTGTGTTGGAGATGGTGCTCCTTGGACTTAATGTGACAAATAAGGGGAAGGCACCACACAGTGCAGCTGAGATAGAACCAGGCAGAGGGCAGGGGGCCTGTGCCCGCAGCCCAGTGGGAAGCACAGTCTGGCTTTAGGCAGGCTGGCAGGTTCCACAGGCCTGCTCACAGTGACAGCAGTAGTGCCACTAGGGTAGAGCGCTTCGCTTCCTACCACACATCTATATGGTAGGACTACATATATTATACATATACTGTACACACTTGAGTATAAGCCGATCCGAATATCAGCCGAGGTACCTAATTTTACTACAAAAACTGCGTTTAAAATGTGCTGAAAAACTCGGCTTATACTCGAGTGTATATGGTGTATATATATTTGTTTTGTTTGATAAAAAGTGGTGGAGACAGAAATGCCCGAGACCAGGAGCTGTCTTGGGGTCCTCCATGCCCAGCCCAGAGGGCACTTGGCTTCCCATCGACCTCATCCCTAACGTAGAATCAGCTCCAGAAAGAAGCTCCGGAGCCTGTTTTCCCAGAACCTGCAGGGAGCCATCTTCAGAGCAGGTTGCGCTTCGTGGCCTGGCTAAATTCAGAAGGAAGAGCAGGGTAGAAAATAAGTCCTAGCCTCGGGTAGGAAACCCGCGGGGAGAGGAGTTGCTTGTGTTTTAATTTCCCAGGGTAGGCCAGTGTCTGTGGGGAGATAAGTGGTGTTTGATCCTGGTGGGCTGGGTTAATAGTAAAGCAGGAACATTAATTTTTTTAAGGGTAAAGCTCCCAGCAGAAATGACTCGTGATCATGCTCCGAGCCAGAGACCAAACTCATTTGGTCAGCCTAGCTTTTGTTTTCAGCCTTGACTGTTATTGAGAGGGGTGTTGGCAGGAGGCTTAATAGCCTGAAGGGAATTTTATTTCATGAGGTCTGCTTTGTGGTACTGAAATCTTATGGAAGGAAAAAACTCATCTTGAGATTCTGAATTAGGTGATGAGTTGTTTTGGCAGCAAGTGTTGCAAGTTACAGGGGCCCAGAGTTTTCTGGGACAGAGGGTCAGAAGGTATCTTCCAAAAGACTTCGTGAATTTATAATGCTGGAGTGTTCATCTCAAAAAAGGAGGAGCATTTAAAAAGTCTTCATTTATTTTGCCGTGACTCATGGATTTGAAGGAGTCTTCGAGGAATGGCAGGTTTAGATATTTCTAGAACTACGAATCATAGCCATTTTGTGTTATCTGCCAGAGTTCACCCATGACTTCCCATTTCCCCTTCCAGAGGCTTTCCTGCCCCTGCGGGGCTCCCTCCACACCCATGCACCAAGGTACCCGCCTCTCCCCAGTGCTCTGAGCAAGCCCGGAGCAGGAGACACTGTTGATTGGTTGATGCTGAATGAAATGTATGCTTTATGAGAAGTTATGAGGAAAAGGTGTATTTAAAAAAATCTTTTTTAGGTGGTGGGGTGGTGGTGAGGCACATTTCCTTTTTTTAGGAGCTCATTTATGCAAGTGCCCAAATAGCTCTTGTCAAGTGGAAAAGAGAGAGATCCTTAGTTTGCTGGTTTTGCCAAGGGAAGATCGGGACGGTACCTATTCCAGCCCTTTCAGCTCTGGTCCTCCTTGTCAGTGCGCCGTTCAGAAGTGACGCCAGTACTAAGCGACAGACAAGAACAAGATTCAGAAACTGGTATTGGGACGCTGCATGTAGCCACTGGGATCATTTCAAGCCAAGGTCTTTGCAGCTTGGTACAGTTATCAGAAGGAGTGCTGGTGGCATAGTGGTTACCCATTGGGTTGCACCAGGTCAGCAGTTTGAAACCACCAGCCGCTGCGTGGTAGAAAGCCGGGGCTTTCTATTCCTGTAAAGAGTTTCAGTCTTGGGAACTCATGAGGATCTTAATGAGTCGGCATTGACTCGACATTGAGTTTGGTTTTGGTCTTAGTTATCTGGTGCTACTATAACAGAGAGGCCACAAATAGATAACTTTGGCAAACAAATTTCTCTCACAGTGTAGGTGGCTAGAAGTCCAAATTAGGGGGCCAGCTCTAGAGGAAGACTATTTGTCAGCTTTGGGGGAAGGACCTGGTCTCCTTGCTACATCTGTGGGCCCAGAGTTGTGTGGAGGTCTCCATGTGTCTTGATCTTTCCTTGGGTTTAGCAGCTTCTCACTTCGCACAGGGACTCCAGGTGGAAAGGACTACCTCCTGGCTCTTCTTTCATAGTGGTGGTGTGAACAACCTCCTTTGCCCTTCTTTAAAAATCTCATGTGAGGATAAAAGAACTTCAAAGTATTTTATCCCAGGGAAATTCTTACATGGAATTGGGACTATGACCTAATTAAAGAGGTTGGATCCCACCCTAGTCCCCTTACAACTGATTGCTTGATATCATCAATGGGGATGATCACATAATTTTTAACTGCCCAGTTATATCATTATGTAACTGTCAAACCACTGAGACTCATGGCTTTGCCTAGTGGGGGACACAGTTCTGTCCATGACAGGATATATAGCAAGTATATCCCCACATTGAGTTAATGTGAACTGGCTATCCAGGGATCCCCTGAGCATTCAACAGAGGATGCTGCCCAGAAGAGAGTCTGTCCATGGGGGACTGCCACTGGGCTGTACACACTCAGAGTATTTGTGTTAGTCCGGGTAGACTAGAGAAACAAATTTAGGGAGACTCGTGTGTAAGTTAAGGTGACCAGACTTCCCGCTTTTGGTGGGACAGTCCCAATTTTTAACAATTTTTCCCACGTCCCCGCGGCGTTTTTAAAAAGTCCCCATTTTTGGAAAGAATGCACGACAAGCTAGGGTATACGGTTTGGGGCTGCCATGTAGCTATTTTGCCAGGATATGAGTTTTATCAATGGTGTCCCGCTTTACCAATGTTAAAATCTGGTTACCTTAGTGTAAGAGAGAACTTTATATCAAAGAGCAGTTGTATATCGAGAAAACATCCCAGCCCAGTCCAGATCAAGTCCATACATCCAATATTAGCCCAAATGTCCCATACTAGTTGAGGTAATTAGTTTATTGTGCCAACCTGGTCGATAAACACATGTGGGATTAATTGAAGGGCAGAGGGATAAATGGCTCCGTGAGCCTTGCCGTTTTTTAGTTCTCGGGTCTCTTGCTTTCTGATGGTCGGACTAGAGTGCATCTGCTTTAGCCAGTTCCCTGCTTCAGCTGGCAAGGCTTACTTCCTGCAAGACATCCCTGAGGAGAAGCCGCATGGACCTACCCCAATGCAGCCCTGGGTGCTAGAGCAGCCGTGTGGAGACCCCTGCCAGCCCTGAGATGTTTACGCATTCACTGACTCAGCTTTCCTCCTGCAGTCGGCATCATTGGGTGTGTTTTGTGAGATGGAGGAGGACTTTGTGGATTGGTGTCGGACATATGGGTTAATGTTGGACTTGTGGGTTTGGGCAGAACTGGGTTGGGATTTTTTTTTTATGTGCACTTTACCTTTATATAAAACTCTCTCTTAATACATGAGTTTCTGTGGAATTGTTTCTTTAAAGTACCCAGACTATAACACTAGTCCATAAATTCAGCGATGATGCTGAATGCAGGATGATCACAGGCCACTGGATAGAAGGTCTTGTGGATTCAGTGGCAGTGGAAGCATCTCAACACTGGCATAGGACTCCACATGTCCCCTCCAGCTCTCTGAGTGTCTCAACAGCAGGAAAGGGAAGGCAGAGAGAATGTGTGTCCCGCCTCCAGGAAGGAAGACAGGAGTTCTCAGAATCCTCAGGAGAAGACCATGCCCACACAGAGGACTCATTGGCTATGGACCTGACTGACAGGCTAGACTCCACCCCTTCACTCAAGTTGACAGTTGTAGTTTGCTCAGTCGGCAGTTAAAAAACTACCACAGTATTTTTAAGCCCTTGAAGAGCATTCCTTATAGCAAATTCTTAACGCATAAATGACTAATTAGACTTTCTTCTCTGAGAGTACTACCTTATAAATTTGTGTGCTACTACTTCTTTTTCTCTTTCTATCTTAATTAAGCACTGAAATATGGTTTGGAATTTTAATTTGTCTTGGCTCCTTCTCCCTCCCCCCATGTTTCTAGTTATTTGTTCAGTGTCTCGATAATAAGCAGCTGTTTTCCCACTAATGCCTTGGTTACAGGAATAAAAATACTGTTGAAGCTTTGAGAGGGTGGTGCAAATGGTCAATGCACTTGGCTGCTAACAGGAAGGTTGAAGGTTTGAGACCATCCAGAGGCTCCTCAGAAGAAAGATCTGATGATCTTGCAGAGCATCAATTGTTGGAGCACAGTTCTTCTACTCTGACATACCTCGGGTGACCAGGAGTCGCAGTCGACTCAGGCAGCTGTGCTTAAAAGACCGGCCTGTTCTTGGGGTGGACCCTCATGCGCTGTGCCTCTCCTGTCCTGCCCAAACTCCCTGAAACCACCCATACTCTGAAGCTCTTATTGTCCCTGTAGGACAGTGGTTCTCAACCTTCCTAATGCCACGACCTTTTCATACAGTTCCTCATGTGGTGGTGACCTCCCAACCACGAAATTATTTTTGTTGCTACTTCATCACTGTCATTTTGCTACTGTGATGAATCGGGCGACCCCTGTGAAAAGGTCGTTCAACCCCCGAAGGGGTCAAGACCCACAAGTTGAGAACCACTGCTGTAGGGAGTTATTCATGTTGGGGAGGGAATAGTCTGGGTCTCCTGCTAGAAAGTGGCTGAAATTTTGTGGGGAAGGATCCTCCATGGTCCAGAAGGCTTCCTTTGTGAAAGGTGAAGGAGGCACTTTCAGCCCCATGCCGCTCCTACACCCAGCTTTTTTAGGGTGGAGAGAAAATGCCAGTGAGTAGATCATAGGTTCTGAACAGACGAGAGCCCATGCCCAAGAGCTGAATCTCTCGCTGGCTACGCCAGGATGCCTGGACCCCTGAGTCCCCCTTTCCTTACTGCTAGGATGCTTCCCTTCCCCAAATCCTTAGAAAACCCTTTGTAGGGAGAGCCCTGGATAAGCTCGTCCTCCATACCAGCCAGCCTGTGCCAGGCCTCTCCCTCTGTTTTCCTCTGTCAGTTTCTTTGACTCAGTGTCCTAACACCTCCCACACGACTCCTCACAGGATTTCTCTCTCCGTTTTTTCTTGGGCTTCTCTTATTTTTTATTTCTTAGGTTTTATTTCTCATTCTCTTTTCAGTCTAAGTTAGTGGTTGGCGTTTTTGTCTGAGGTCTGGTCGTGTCATTCTTGCCTTTGGTCAGAAGGGCACCTCGAGGTAGACGAGGACCAGGGGTTCCTGTGTCTCTGAACCGGGCCTCCGCCCTCCTGGAACATTTTGGGGTCTCAGCTCTCCACTTACAGCCCAGAAGTCCAGTGATCCACTCTTGCATCCCAGCTGGCCAAGGGCACATCTGTCTCTAGCTTCTCTGTCCTTCCTCAAGGACCTTGTACGAGTCTTAGCCCTACTATAGTGAGCCCTCCTAGTCCAAGTGGGACTGGCGCTCTGTCATCTTCCTGTTTCTCCAGGCATGAAAGACAAGGGCTTCTCGCAAGGGCAGCCTGTCGGCTGCATTAGAGCAGCAGGCCCGGCTTCATTATACCTTTTACTTTTGGCAACCTAAAGCTTCACCCTTGTCTGGCTTTTTCTCCCAGCGGTGGGGGCTCTGACTCTTAGAAGACCCCCGGGCAAAGTCTTCTTCCCGTTGCCGCTGCTGAGGAGCTGGCGCCCGGGCAGCACACGCCCTCGCCCTCGTGAGAAGGTGGGCATGTGATATGGGGAGGCCCTACTTCAGAAACTGGATCTCCTCATTGATAGTGCCATCTCTGAGCTGCTAATGCAAGCTGCTGGTAATTACAGAAAACCTACTGTGAAAACCATCTAAAATTAATGGAGTCAGCACTGTGGATTTTAACTACAGAGAAAGTTCCAGTTCTCAATTATCCGAGTATAGATTTTTGTCTTCCTGTGGGCTGCAAGCCTAGAGCAGGCTTTCCTTTGCCACCATTGTGCCAGTGGCTCCCTTCCCTGTCACTCAGTCATGGCACGGACGCATTTTAATGGGGGAAACTACCAGCCCTAGTGGTGCATTGGTTAAGTGCTCAGCTGGGCACCGAAGGTCGGCTGTTTGAATCCAGTAGAGCACTGTGGTCTCCCAGTGAGTGCCCTGGTGACGTGCTTCAGAAGTGGCAGTCCAGAGAGTGCTGTGGGACAGTTCCACTCTGTTCTGTAGGGTTGGTAGGAGGTGGAATGATGCAACAGCACCCTCCAAACAGGAAGAGGCAGCAGCGTATTCCACAGGTCAAGGGTTGAGATTAGCCTTTCTCCTTTTCTGTTCCCTGAGCACAAAAGAAGGGAGCAGCCCCTTGTATTTAAATTAAAACAATGAAGCAATCAAAGAACAGCAGTTTGGGAATGGAAACCAGCTATGGGAGTGAAACACATCTACCCTTGCTGATTTCGATTCTTTTTGGGAACGGAGGAGCATGATTTTGTCCTTTGTTTTGTAAGCATGCCAGCGTTTTCGGAGAGCAATGGGTGAGGTATTTTGAAGCGAGAATCTCGACTGCCTTGGTGATGGTCCCAGCCCCTGACTGAATATGAAGGCCCTCAGGTCTGTATGTGCTCTCATGAGAGGTCAAAGCCACTGACTACCCCGCTTACATAGACTGCAGTTAGGATCGCAGGCTTAGCCACCCTGCACTGGCAGATCTTCCTGACCCTTCGGATAGAATTGTCAAATTATAGCAAATGGAGGTAGAAATGATTTTCCAATTTTCTCTGAAGATTGTAATGTCTCATCCTGTTCATCTGGTCATTCTGAGAATAATAGTGTAGATGAGTGTGTTTTTCTAAAATGGATTATTTTCCAAATAGAACGGCACCCTGGGGCGTAAAGGAGGATTGTAGCCCAGGCGAGCAAGCAGTCCTTGTCCAACCTCTCCTTAATGGGACTTTTAGCGACCTTTTGGAAGAACGACCAAAAATTGTCATGTGTGAAAGGATACTGGGAATTGGGGACCTGGGGGTGAAAGTGGATGTCTAGAGCCCCTGGGTCACGCTTGTAAGTCAGGGGATATGTGCCACCAACAAGTCCAGCTACGGGGCCCTTGGAAGTAGAACGTCATTGTCATTAAAAAAAATTTTTTTTAAATCGTTTTATTAGGGGTTCATACAACTTTTATCACAATCCATACATACATCAATTGTGTCAAGCACATTTGTACATTCATTGCCCTCATCATTCTCAAAACATTTGCTCTCCACCTAAGCCCCTGGCATCAGCTCATTTTCCCCCTCCCTCCCCCCCTCCCTCATGAACCCTTTAATTTATAAATTATTATTTTGTCATATCTTGCCCTGTCGGACGTCTTTCTTCACCCACTTTTATGTTGTCCGTCCCCCAGGGAGGAGGTCACATGTAGATCCTTGTAATCGGTTTTCCCTTTCCAACCCTCCCTCCCTCTACCCTCCCAGTATCACCATTCACATCACTGGTCGTGAAGGGATCATCCACCCTGGATTCCCTGTGTTTCCAGTTCCTATCTGTACCAGTGTACATCCTCTGGGCTAGCCAGACTTGCAAGGTAGAATTGGGATCATGATAGTGGGGGAGGAGGAAGCATTTAGGAACTAGAGGAAAGTTGTATTTTTCATCGTTGCTACATTGCACCCTGACTGGCTCGTCTCCTCCCCGAGACCCTTCTGTAAGGGGATGTCCAGTGGCCATCATTGTAATTTGTGTGGTGTTTCCATGTTAGAAAAAGTTGACAGAAAGCAAGATGTCTGGGGAAACAAAACCTCATTTTAGGAATGTGAGAGGAGTAATGAAGGCATGCCTATTAATTCTTAACAGCAGGTTGACAAAAAGTCTGAAATATCTGGAACTTGATGTGCTGAGAGAGTGAACAAGCCAGAGAACAGTGGGAACCGCAGTGGAAGGGTTCCGTCTTGACATCAGAACAAAGGAAAAGCTTGCCCGGGAGGGGAGTTTCTGTGGTGATGTCCCTGCATCAGAGAGAAATTCAACTTTGATTTTGATGTTTCTTAAGAAGCTGGGTCAAAGAATGAGTTTCTGAGAAAAAACAAAACAGTGACTTGTGATGAAGTGTTGAAGCCTGAGGCTGTGATAAATACCAACACCCATGAGCTGAGTGAAGACCTTGCTATCTCGGTGTGATTTCAGGGTGTGTGAGCCAGGAGGTTCAGCAGGTGCTTGTTGGGCACCCCACAAATGGAGCCTTCCACACGCACCAAAGGAGTGCACGGCTTGTCCTCAGCACCTAGTGTTTTTCCTGGGGACGTTTCTGACCCCAAACAGTTCCCAGTCTTATAAAAACCTTGCTCACCAAGATAGAGCTGAGAACCTTGGCTTCCTGACATAATGCAAAGGAGAGACATAGGTCACCCTTCCAAAAAGTGCGTTCTTAAACTTTTTGGGAGACTTTAACCCCTTTGAGACAAGAACAGAAATATATTTTTGCACAGGTCTGAAGGCTAAAAGTCCAAATCATAGTCTCAGCTGTGTTGCTTCATCTGGCCAGTCGGTCTCACTCACTCACTCACTCACTCACTCACTCACTCACTCACTCACTCACTCACTCACTGTCATTCAATCGATCCCAACTCACAGTCACCCTCCAGGGGAGAGTCTAACTACCCCTTTGGGTTTCTGAGACTGTAAATATGTATGGGGGCAGACACACCTTTTTTCCAGCAGAGTAGCTTGTGTCAGATTGCTGACCTTACAGTAGCAGCCCAACTGGGAACTTCACTTATACCACCAGGCTCCTTTTCTGATTGTAGTTGTTAGGGTCTTTGGAATCGATACTGACTCATTGCGACCCCCTGTACCCCCTGCGACCCCCTCATTGCGACAGTCCTGCCCTCAGTGTAACACAATTGTTGTTAGAGCCCACTGCTGTAGTCCCAGTGTCAGTCTGTCTAGTAACTAGATTCTGGTTGAAGGTCTTGCTCTGTTTCGCTTCCCTTCTACTTCCCCTAGCATGCTGCCCCTTTCTAGGGACTAGTCTCTCCTGATTACAAGTCCAAAGTATGTGAAACAAAATCTCAACATTCTTGCTTCTCAAGGAGCATTCATTCTGGCTGAACTTCTTCAGAGACAGATTTGTTCCTCTGGCACTTTCTGGTACTTTCGTTGGCTTCTTTTCCGGGCTTCCTTACTCTTTTGTCCACCTTTCACATGCATGTGAGACCATGGAAAGTATGGGGCATTTCCCCACTCTGTGATGATCCTCACTTGGCCTCGTCTTCCCTGGTCTGCGTGTGTCTGTGTCTGCTCAGAACTCAGAAGTGATTTAAGTTTAAGACTCAGTCTGTACTGGCATGGCTTTGTTAGGTTGCCAATGAAACCCTGTTTCCAAATAGTATCACATCCATAGCACCAGGTCTTGAGGAGAATTCTAGAAAAGGGAGTTAGCAGCTGTAACAGGTGCTACTTCTCAGTGGTGGGCCTAGGCACACACTTGTGGTGTGCTCGCCAGAAAGATGTGCCAGCCAGGGCTCATTTTCTGAGAGTCTACATGCTGAGAAGGTGCAGCTCCCCACTTGGCTCAGCAGCTGGGTGCCAGGCTCTCCAGTCCCCACCTATTTGAGACAAGGCATCTCAGTGTTGCCACTGGCATCTCAGCAAAGCAGTACCAGCTTTGCATTTATGTCTCTGGATATTTATAGACTCTTTTCCCTGAACGCAAAAACGGAGGAGCCTTTGACCTTGTGGGCTTTTAGAGTCTGGCATTAATTTGTTAGAGAAATTGCTTTTTGTGTCCCTTGTGAAGGGGCCATTGCATAATTGTATTGTGCATAGCACAGGTTCTGAACTCTCCAGCTTGGGACCAGGTTTTAAGAAAGTCCCCTGCAAGCGCTGCATTTCCTGCTCTCAGTCTCTCGCCTCCTGCAGCCCCGACAAGTGGGCAAGGGGACCTCCTACCTAAGACAGGCTGGGAGTGGCTCTGGTTCCACCTAGAGGCAGGCTTGGGAGCACAGGTCAAGAGGCCAGAGTCGGCCTGGTGGACAGGGCTCTTATTTCAAACCCCTGTGAGGTCATGCCTGCAGGGAGCCTTCTTGAGGGGCCCAGAGAGATTTTCCAGGAATGACACCCTCCCACCCAACCCCGTTCCTGAAGGAGCTGGACTGGATTCTGTTCCCAAACAAAACTATATTTCCCTGGAAGAGAGATAACATTATATGAACTAGTTTTGTGGAAAGGAGCAGCACCACACCCCACGGTCCTCGTGGAAGGCTGTGTTCCTAGGAAAGAGAGCATTGAGGGGACAGATCACCTTTTCACAGCCGGGCTGTTGCCATGTGTGAGGCTTTTGAGCTCAAACCGGATGCCAAACCCCTGCAGTGGCTAGGTTGTCTTCCCTGACCGTGGCGGTACTAAGTGCCTGCCGTCGAGCGGGCTCCAACTCCCAGCAACCAGAACTACCCCAACCACTGTGACGCTTGAGCTCTGTTTGCAGCCACTGTGTTCGTCCATCTCCTTGAGGGTCTTTCCCTGTTTTTGTCCACCTTCCACTTTACCTGGCCTTCTCCAGGGACTACTTACCCTCTCCTGATAGCATGTCCAAAGTACGGAGGCAAAGTCTTGCCATTCCCTGCTTCTAAGGAGCTGTCCCCCTTACAAGACAGACGTGTTATCTGGCAGCCCATGTTCCAGTCACGATTCTTCACCAACATTCAAATGCATCAGTTCTTTTTTGGTCTTCCACATTCACTGTCCAGCTTTCAACCTGTGAGGCGAAAGTTTCTGAAGATGACGGAAACCAGTAGGTGTGCGTGTGCACGGTTCGTTAATGTGCTTGTTCAACCAGTAAGTGTGTGCATGCTCACTTGTATGCCAGATTGATTGGTGACACCAAACCCAAATAACCAAACTCGCTTCCATTGAGCCCATGGCGACTCACGGCGCACCTGTCCTATAGGGTAGACCAGACTGTAACTCTTAATTGGAGTAGAAAGCCCTGTGTTTCTCCCATTGAGAGCCTGGTGGCTTAGAACTTGTAGATCACATCCCAATGCTTAACCACCCCGGCTCCTGATTGCTGACACAGCAGGGAGTAAAGCTAAGTGTCTACCCACAGAGGGCATGTTTTCTTGTGGAGAATCAGGTAACCATAGGCAACATCCTACACGCTATCAGGTAGTGACATCTGAGCGGAGACCTGCCTCTCTTCTTTTGGGCAGCACATTTTGGAACTAGTACTCACTGTTGGAGTTGTGGAATTCAAAGAAGCTTCTTTGCTTAGGGTCAGACAGATTTGCTGAGCCGCCTTTTGAGGTGTAGGGACTTTGGAGTCATTGACGAGCCAAGGCCATGGTCCAGCCCTGTCTGGCGGGGTACCCTCTTTTCCATAGCTTCAGTTCCTTGCGGCAAGCATGGAAGGAGAGATGAGTCTGCTGCTGGCCTTGGCCGGGGTTCAAAGCTGAACCCAGCACCTTCCTGCTCTCTGGTTGCCTTCTGATGTACACGCACGCCCAGCTGGCTTTAAAATGCAGGAGCAACCCCTCCACCATTGATCTCCACCAGCTCTGACCACCTGAATGCTCCGCTGGCAGGGTCACTGTATCCAGAGGCAGTCGGGCCTGAGTGTGGCTTCCCATGCCCAGGCTCAGGCCATTTTCCTTCTGTCATTTTTAAGCCGTGAATCACAGGATTGTGAAACCGTCTTTCAGGGAGCAGTAAACCTTCCTTTCTGCTGCTGCTGTTTTCCACACATGCAGCCTGTTAATCAGTGCCTCTCCCCGCCACCCTCCAATCCCAGGGCACATTAGTGATAATCGGTGTTTGCACAGAACTACAGTTGACAGGTTCGGCTGCCTGACATCTTCATCTCGTTCTCACAACATCCCGCTGTTACTGCTGGCGGCTGGGCCCCTTTGCGGACCAGGAAACGGGCACTTGACCAGCCAGGGGACAGAAGGGGATTATTCATCTTACAAGGAGCAGGGCTTTTGGAGAACCCCTTCCATCCCCACATAGAAGCTGTGAGGGAGACTTGATTTTTTTTTTCCCATTGTGCAGATAAAAAGCTGAAGTTCATATAACTTGTCTGCCTGCGGGCACACAGCTGGTAAAGGGCTGAGTTGGGCTTGGCTCTTTGCACTATCCAGGCTCCGAGAGGCTACCTGCCCTTGACTCCTGTCTTCCTTTTGTAACTCCACCCCTGCGTCGTCCTCTTCACTGTCACCTCAGTCACCTTGCCTAGTAGTTGAGCCAATGGCCTGCCTGAGTCTGTGCCAGGACAGGGTGTCATGGGCAAGGCCTTGCTAAGTCAAGTCTGTGCCAGGACAGGGTGTCATGGGCAAGGCCTTGCTAAGTCAAGTCTGTGCCAGACTAAGACTAGGAAGAAGGTCCAGCAACCCGTTTCTTAGAAAACTGGCCAAGGAAACCCTTATGAGTAGCAGGGGACACTGTCTGCTACCGTCCACTAACCTCAGTGCCTTCGAGCTCATTCAGACCCTAGCAACGGTGCCGGCCACAGTAGAACTGCCCCTGCCCCACAGGGTTTCCAAAACTGTCCTCTTGATGGACGCGGGAGCCCTGGTAGTGCGGTGGTTAAAAGTGTTTGACTGCTAATGAGAACATCGGCGGTTCTAAGTCCTCTGCCGCCCTGTAGGAGAAAGGTGTGAGCGTCTGCTTCCCTAAGGATCTACAGCTTTAGAAGTTCCATTTTACCGGCTCACTGTGAGTCGGAATCGACTCGATGGCAGTGGGTTTAATCCTTAGAAGCAGGCTGGCAAAAATAGAAGCAAAGAGGATCGAATGGACAAAGACTGCTCTTTAAAGGTAAGGTTAATTGTGGTTAGGAAAGTAATTATTTCACTGCAGGCCACAATAGAAAACATGTTTTGAAATACATATCCCAGCATTGGACCTGTAAGGAAGCTGCTTCCATTTCCCGGTCGGGGGCCTTGGTGGAGAGTGAGCTGCAGCTGTTAGAGGCAGGTGTCTGCCCTTTGTAGCGGGGGTGCCTCCAGCAAGTTCCTCAACTTCTCTGCTCTGGTTTTCTCCTCTCAGAAGTGGAAGTGGAATTCCTGCCTCTTAGCGCTGTCAGGAGTAAATAAGGATGAAAAAAGAGAGAGAGGAGTGTCTTGAGGTGTCTAGGACACGAACCTTCATGAAAGTTAGTTCCCTTGTTGGCTGCCATGGAGTTGGCCCGGCTCATGGCGCCCCCACACCCAGAGGGATGAAACACTGCTGATCCTGCCCCCGGGAGTGTTTCTCTGCACTGCTGTGACCCATAGGGTTTTCCTTAGCCGGTGTTTAGACATAGCTTGTCACGCCTTTCTTCCTAACCTCCTTAGTCTGGAAGCTCTGTTGAGCTCTGTCATAGCAACTCAGAATCCATTGTTGACAGACAGGCGGTGGCTGCACCTGAGATGCATTGGCTAGGAACCCACCCCACTGCACCCCGGTCTCTACCACTTTCCCTTGCTTACCCTAACTAAGCACCGGAATAGCTGCACACGTGCAGTACTCTGGTACATTGGTGAAGCCCTCAGGTGCTAACTGAAAGGCTGATGGCTCGAAAAAAGACCCGACTCGTGGCTCCGGTAAAGAATACAGCCTCAGGGCAGCTCCGCTGCGCCGTGGAGTTGCTATCAGTTGTGATGGACTCGACAGCAGTGACGACAGCCACAGTGACAGGTTGTGTGAGAGGTTTGGCCGCTGTAAAGACCCTTGGCTGCTCAGTTTACCAGGCACTTACTACTCTCTCCCTATTTTCACGTTTCTTGTTTGCTATCTAGTTTACTTTAGAACGCGATATCTAAAATGTTACTCTTTTTGTGTAGAGTAAGAGACGCAGTTCGATTTCTCTTGATTTATTTTGTAAACGTTGGAACAGCCATTTCTGAAATGGCTTGGTGATCTCATGTTGTTTACATGGTGTTGTTAGACGTTCGCGACGTCAAGAAAGTATTTCCTTTTCAGCAAGTTCTCTCTGCCTTGGTTTGCCTCTCTGTGAGGAGTCACTAGTTCTTTTGTGTGAGTTGGAGGTAAGTGTGACATGCATCGGCTGTGAACAGGAACTTTGGGTACCTTTTGGACATCGTGCCCGGGGACCACCAACTGCCTCAGCCTCATATGTCCCTCACTGAACTCACCAGGCTTCCCCTGCTACCATTCCAGTCCTGCAAGCCCAAGGCCGAGGGCCTGTCCTAAAACATTCCTTCTTCTCCATGTCCAAGCCCCGAAGTCCCAGGCATCTCACCTCCTGGCTCTCGCCCAAATTTGTTCTTTCGCCTTTACAGCCGCCACCCGCGTGCTGGCTAACATGGCCTGCCACCTACAGTGCCTCAGGGGCTCGTACAGGACCTCCAGGCCACACTTAATAACTCGGCAGTTGCTCTTCATCGCTTTGAAGATAAAGATCTAATTCTCAACATAGCCTCTGAGCCACTGTGGGGCCCAACTCCTGGCCCTCTCCAGTTGTGGCCCCAACCTTGACCACATTGGTCTTCTTTGGATTCTCCCATTCGCTCTTGCTCCTTCCTGCCCAGGCTGTTCTCTCTTCTGGAATGCCCACCTTGCCATCACTTAGCCAGTTTCCATGTGTCCTTCAATCCAGTTCCCACCAGGGGACTCTCCTTTGATGCTCACTCTGATCAGGTCTCCTTGCTAGCTGGGCTTTCTCTCGCTCTCTATTTTTTGACATATTTATTGTGAATCAGGTGAAGGTTTACAGTTTGTTTCAGTGCATGTATTTTGAGATCCTCTCAGTGTTCACTCATTCCACTTTCTCCCTGTTTCCTATTTCCATTCGCCTCCTTTCCCAGCCCTCTGAACTTGGCTACCCTTTTGATCTTAAATGGTTGGTTATTCTAACACAGGGGAGGAGTGAGCTTCTAGTTCCAGACCTGAAGGGTGACTTAAGAGCCATCCATAATCTTGGGACTCCCACCTGTCTCTATCCAATTAGTAAGCCTGGTGTCTTTTATGAGTGTGAGTTTCATTCCACATTTTTCTCCTACTCTATGCAGGACTGTCAGAGCAGTTGATGGTGGTAGCTGGGTACCAGCAAGTTCTTCTGGTCGCAGGGCTTTGGAGACTGGTGTTTGCATGGTTCCTTAGTCCGTTGTGGATGGGAAGACGTCAATAGTTGCACCTTAAATGGCTGCTCATGAGCTTTGAAGAACCCAGTTGCTACTCACCAACTAGGACATAGGACATTATCTTTGTGACATGTTACACCAGTTGACCTTGGTGTCCCTGTGTCTACGTGCTCATCGGCCCTTCTCAATTGCTTTTATAGCATGTATCAGCACTTGTGTTGGTCATATGCTTGTTTCTCTCCCCACCCCTCCTTTAAGATCCCTGAGGGTTGCACCAGTTCTGCACTGCTCTGTGACTTGTAAGGCAAGATCCCAATGTCAAGTTGCTGTTCAGGGTCAGTTCGCATGTATTCTGCATAACCGAATGAAATACTGCTTGGTCCTTACAGTGTTGTCGCTACGTGCAAGCCCATTGCTGCGGCCACTGTCGCAGTCCATCTCATTAAGGGTCTTTTGTTTCTTAGATCGTCTCTTTTGCCATACCTGATGCCTTCCTCCAGAGACTGGTCCCTCCTTATAACATGTCCACAGTACATGAGACAAAGTCTTGCCATCCTTGCCCTTTTTTTAAAAATCGTTTTATTGGGGACTCGTACAGTTCTTATCACAATCCATACATCCATCCATCGTGTCAAGCACATTTGTACATTTGTTGCCATCATCATTTTCAAAACATTTTTTTTTCTACTTGAGCCCTTGGTAACAGCTCACTTCCCCCACCTCCCCCATGAACCCTTGATAATTTATAAAAAATTTTTTTCATGCCTTAAACACTGATAGCTGTCTCCCTTTACCCACTTTTCTGTTTTTTCCCCCTGGGAGGGGCTTATATGTAGATCATTGTGAATGGGTTCCACCCCCTGCCATCCAACCTTCCTCCTGGTATCGCTACTCTCATTATTGATCCTGAGGGGTTTATCTGTCCTGGATACCCTGTGTTTCAAGTTCCTATCTGTACCAGTGTACATACTCTGGTCTAGCCAGATTTGTAAGGTAGTATTGTGATCATGATAGTTGGGGGCGGGAAGAAGCATTTAGGAACTAGAGGAAAGTTGTATGTTTCATCAGTGCTACAATGCACCCTGACCGGCTCGTCTTTTCCTTGTGACCCTTCTGTAAGGGGATGTCCAGTTGTCTACAGATGGCCTTTGGGTCTCCGCTCCACACTCCCCCTCATTCACATCAATATGATTTTTTTTCTGGGTCTTTGATGGCTGATACCTGATCCCTTCCACACTTTATGATCACACAGGCTGGTATGCTTCTTCCATGTGGGCTTTGTTGCTTCTCAGCTACATGGCCGCTTGTTTATCTTCAAGCCTTTAAGACCCAGAAGCTGTCTTTCTTCACCACATTTGCTATGTACCCATTTTGTCTTCAGCAATCGTGTCAGGAAGGTGAACATCACGGAATGCCAGTTTATTAGAACAAAGTGTTCTTGCATTGAGGGGAGTACTTGATTAGCGGCCCAATGTCTGTCTGCTACCTTAATACTTAATATATAAGTATATTTACATATGTACATGTTTGTATTTAGTATTGTATAAATTGTATTGTATAAATGCCCTTTGCCTCCTAGTTCTTTCCTCTATTTCCTTTTACTTTCCTCTTGTCCTGCTATCATTATCAGCCTTCATTTTGGTTTCGGTAATTCATCTTAGTTACATTCCCTTGATCAAGCCTTACCAGCCATCCTGCACCCTCCTTGCCATTGATTTTAGATCACTTGTTGTTCCCTTGTCCCTAAGGTTTGTTAATCCCCACTTCCTTTCCCCATCTCCTCCCATGTCCTGTTCCCGGTTGAGTCTGATGGGATGTCACACCCTGGCCCCATAGTTTATTTTTAGTATTCCCCTGGAACTTCATTGCTTTGCTTCCCTTGATGCTCTGTTGCACATCCTTAGTGTTTCGCCCTGGTGTGGTGGAATCAGATCAGGCACAATTCCTGCACTGTGCCTCCAGTATTGTCCCTTGTAGTGCTATGGGTCAGTTACAGACATTGTGTCTCATGGTGGGGCCGGCCCTATGATCTTCCCTGTGTATTGGCTGCTCTGAGCAGGTATATTGTCCCTGGGGCTTGGTGGGCCAGGATGTGCTCCACTCTCTCTCCTTCCCTCTCCATTTGCTCCTGTGTGATCTGATCAGATGTGCCCCTTTCCCTGAGCTGCAGTTTTAGTGCTGTCTTCTAAAGTGCATTCTTTGGGGTGGGGGGGCGGTGTCCACATAGTTGGGATTGGGGCTGGCCCCACAGACCTCCTGTTAGTTCCCTGCACCATCCCTGCTTTTAAGGACCATTCTAACTATACTTCTAAGACAGATCGGTTCTTTCTGCAGGCAGTCATTAAGTCTTTTGGTTTCTTGATAGCTGCTTCCATGGGTGTTGATTGTGGATTCAAGTAAATTGAAATCCTTGACAACTTCAATCTTTTCTCCATTACCATGTGCTACTTATTGGTCCAGTTGTGGGGATGTTTTTTTCTTTATTTTGCAATATTTTGATCCTTTATGTTACATCCTGAGAGCTGTAGTGTTTGATCTTCATCAGTAAGCAAGGTGCTATCTGCACACTACAGATTTTAATGAGTCACCCTTTGAAATCTTCTGATCAGCTCTTCAGTGTTTTTTTTTTAACCCCATATGCATTAGCTACTCTACATTCAAAAGTCTCTTCAAACAGCCATTTTGTTTGTCTTCCACCCCCCCACCCCTGTCTTTTTAATGGCTCTTTAGTGTGTTTTTTTGCATATGATGTCCTTTCACAGTTCATCTGGTCTTTGGTCTTTAGTGTTCAGTGCATCAAATCTATTATTATTGACATGGTTTTAAAGTTCAGGTATGATGTACTCAAGGTTCTATATTGGCTCTCGTGGACTTGTTTTATATTTTCTTCAGTTTGAACTTTCAGATGAGTAATTGATGGTCTGTTCCACAGTTGGACCCCAGACTTGTTCTGACGGATTATGTTGAGCTCTTCCATCACCTCTTTGTACAGATGTAGTAGTTTGACTCCTGTGTATTCCATCTGGTGAGGTCTACATGCACAGTTGCTGTTTGTATTGTTAAAAATGGTATTTGCACGGATCCTTGGTGGTCTAGTGATTACACAAAAAAGATATTAGCAACTAACAAGTTATTGGTCTTGCAAATTTCTGTTATACAGTCTCCTATGTTGTTTCTATCACCAAGTCTGGATTTTCTAGCTACTGAATCTTCTGTTTACCCAACTTTCTCATTCTAAACACCAATACTTTTAAAAACTTTTTTTTTGCTATAGCAAAACTACATTTAATAGATTTAGAAACACATGATTAGATTATAGAACAAGAAATATGAAAAAAACAAACAAGAGATGTACCATCTGACCTAAAAAAAAAAAATAGAGAAAGGAGCTGAGCTCCATACTTCTGCAATGCCAGAAGGTATCCGTAGGCTGGCAGAGCCCTGGTCCTGACTTTGTCTTTGTCTTCAACCTTACTCATCCAGCTCTAGAAATGGAACCCAAAGATGGTACAAAGTACAACCACCTTCCCCCAACATCCAGTGGTATATGGGATTTGGTCTTGACCTGATGACACCCACAGTCTCACAGAGGCTCACTCATCCGGCTCTGCCTCAGACAGAAGGTCCCCATGGTCAGAGAGTAATGCCGATACTGGTTGCCTCATCCTCATCCTCAGAGCTGGCCTTAAAAGAGTTACATCATTTCTCAAAAACGGTGGGGAACCTCATCAGGGCTCTTATTTCTCAGCTGTTGGAAGATGATGCTAAAGTTCTGTCGCTGTGCTTCTTGTTCCTGACACCTAGTGAGAATCACCTGGTCACAGGACAACCTGTTCCCCAGTGGACCTAACCTGTTGTTGCCATATGTAGTGGCCTCTGTGGCCTCTGGCAGCTATTCCCCCCCAATCACCAGTAATTATCAGTGCATGTTTGATATGTTTGGACTGCAGAAATCAATAAAAAATTCACATTTCTTCATCTTTGACACTAGAGGTTGGTGTGTACATTTGAATAGTTGTCATATTGACTGGTCTTCCTGATAGGGTTTTTGATAGCATCTTCGTACTGACAGCATTGTATTTTAGGCTAGATCTTGATGGTGAATATGATGCTGTTCCTTTTAAATTTATGACAGTAGATCATATGATTGTCTGATTGGCTAACACCAGAATATTTCAGCTTATGAATGCCTAGGAAAGTATTTCATCCCATTTTTGAAAACTTGCAACTTTCCTGGATTCATACTTTGTACATTTCACGTTCTGAGCAATTGTGCCACATAAGCAAACGGAGGTCCTGAAAGCGTTGCTCCGTCCATGTCATTAAGGTTGACTCTGCTTTCAGGAGGCAGCTCTTCCCCAGTCATATCCTGAGTGCCTTTCAACCTGAGGGGCTCACCTTCTAGCCCTGTATCCCATAATTTTCTCTTTCTTTTTTGAAGTAAGTTTCCAGGTCCCCTTTCCTTGTCTATCTTAGTCTGGAAGCTCTACTGAAACTTGGGTGACCTGCCTGGTATTTAAAATACCAGTGCTATGGTTTCCAGCATCACAGCAACATGTGGCCACCAGTATGCAAACTGACAGATGAGTACTCCCAAGCTCTGCTCTCAGGTCGTAAATCCCATGTGTCCAACGAGAAAGGTTTGGATTACATTAAAAAGTTTGCACAGACAACCTCATAACTGTAAATTGTGAAATTAAGGGACCCTGAGACCTAGAATTGACTCCAAATGCTTGTTTTATAACCATAATAAATTAAGGGGAAAGTAAGAGTTTGTCTTTAATTGGGTGTCATTTTTGAAATTACTAATTTCTGGATGGTAGTACCTGGAGCTGTTGAGATCAACATCTCATAGGCTCATTTACATAGGGGAAAACTTGCAGTAGCAATGGCCAGTAATGACCATCATCCACAAAGTCGCCAGGTAATCAATAATATGGATTGGACGTTTGCTGCAGATGGAGCCGTGGAGGGAGCCTCAGCTGATTAGCTTCCCTCAGTGTTCCAGGAAAGCCCAGGCTTAATAGCCAACAGCATCCTTACAGAGGGAAATACATTCCCAGAGCACACATAATGAGATGCGTGTACTATTGAGGGGATTTTTAGGATTTTTTCCCCTGTGAAATAGGACATACATGTAACAATGGATTAAAAGAGTGGGGTTGGATAGGTGGTGCTGAGGGAGGTGATGGGCGACTGGGTTTCTTTTTTACTATCTACTGGTTTATTGCACTACAAGAAAGTCTTCCCCAGCCGGTGGTAGGTTACCTTGAGCAGCCTTTGAGGACCCTGTGATGATAAGAGACTGAAGTGTCGGACAGTCTGTTCTGTGAATCACTGTGACTCTCATTGGCATATTTCAGTGCATCCTGAGTTGTCTGCAGGCTTGGGGTCCCCCTAAGGATTAGTACTCCCCCTGGGAAGATAGGGCCAGGGTCTTAACAGTGTTTATGCAGCCAGGCTAGACATCTCTGCTGGAGCTCTGAGCACCTGTGGAAAACCTGGCTGGTTCCAAATGGATCTGACAATGGAAAGAGCTGAATGGGGCAACGGAGCACAGTGCTTCCCAGCTTTGCCACCTAGCTCCAGGGTTCCAAACCCGTTCATTCCTGCTTGACACTGCTGAGAATTTACAGTTCTACTTCAGAGATAGGGAATCAGAATCTACCTTTTTAACAGGATCCCCGTTTAGCGAGATGTATACAGAAGAATCATCTGGGCAGAATGGAAATAAACTTTCATTCAAATCACAATAAAAGTTAAAAAAAAAAAATGAGCGTACAAGCCTCACTTGGCAATCAGAATGGAGGAGCCCTGGTGGCACAGTGGTTATGCTTTGGGCCGCTAACCCGAAGTCAGCAGTTCAAAACTATTTACCACTCCTTGGGGAAAAGATGAGGTTTTCTAAAGTGACAGTCTGGAAAACCCACAGGGGCAGTTTTACCCTGCCCTGTAGGGTCGCTGTGAGTTAGAATTGACTCAATGGCAGTGAGAATCAGAATCGCAGATTCTACATCTTATCTGGAAGGGAAGGCAGATTCAAGCGGAGTGAACCAGTTGGGAACCCTACCTTGGCTTGTCGCCCCAAATCCTCTAAGTTCTTTCTCCTCTGTAAAGTGGACTCCGAGGGCCTGCCCCACATAATGTTAGGGATGGTGTTGGTAAAGCACATAGAAGCTGGGCCCCAGAGTAATCTAATTGTTGCAGTTAATTCGCTCAGAATCCTTTTGATCCACCTTCAGACATTAGAAGGGTGTCTGGTGTGGGCCTTTGAACTTCTCAGCACTCCTGGCCTCCAAGGAAGAGTTCCTGCTGCTTTAGTAGGTGCCAGTACTATGAAGACTTAATCTCAGAAACTGCCCTGCCCTCAGCGTCACGATGAGTCAGCACGGACTCGGTGGCAGTGAGTGAGTGAGTGAGTGAGACATAGTTGATTACACATAGGGCTCCTCAACTCAAGGTCAGCAGTTCAGAGCCACTCTGTGGGAGAACGATCGGGCTTTCTACTCCTGTAAAGATTTACAGCCTCAGGAGCCCACAGGGTGGTTGTCGTCTGTCCTATAGGGTCGCATTGAGTGGGAATGGACTTGAAGGCAGTGAGTTTGGGAGGTATCCTGGGTGGAGTAGTGGGTTAGTCATTGGGCTGCAAACCACAAGGTCAGTAATTTGAAACCACCTGCTAGCTCAGTGGTTCTCAACCTTCCTAATGCCGCCACCCTTTAATAGTTCCTCAGGTGGTGACCCCCCCAACCATAAAATTATTTTCGTTGCTACTTCATAACTATCATTTTGCTACTGTTATGAATTGGGCAATCCCTGTGAAAGGGTCGTTCGACCCCCAGGTTAAGAACTGCTGAGCTAGCTACTCATGGACCCTTGGTGGTGTAGTGGTTAAGCTTACTGGCTGTGATCCGGTAGGCAGTTCAAAACCACCAACAGTTCTGAGGGAGAAAGACAGGGCTTTCTACCGAATCCCATCGACAGTTACAGTCTTGGAAACCCACTGGGGGTCACTATGAGTCAGAATTGACTTGATGGCAATGTGCTTGGTTTTGAGTTTTAATAGTTCCTGGCCAGTAGCCACTGGTATGCTCTAGGAAGGTACTAAGGGGGTGGGAAGCCCCTGCATTTTCTCAAGAACACAATAACCAACAGGTGAGCCTGTGAGAACAAGCGGTAAGCCTCCTTCAGTACACTTAGAGCATCGAGCCTCTGGGGATGTAGCAGCCTGGTTAGTTATAAAGGCATTTCTGTGCTGTCACTGCCTAAATGTGTAGGTTCTGAAATGCTGCCACATGATTAATCTCTCCCAACCACCCAAGGGGGTGTTCACCATCATGACCCTCGCTGGCCAACTAAGGACTTTGCAGACCCAGAGAGGGTCCTGCCGGGGGTCCTGAATCCAGGTGCCCAACTCCTGAGCTGGAGCACTTACTTTCAGGTTAGCCCCAGCCCTGACTGACCAGGGAGGGCGTCATCTGGTATTTAATGGGATCCTAATGGCACACGGAGAACCAGACAGTTCTGTTGTGGCTTTTCCTGCTGGCAGCGAGTGCTCTCTGAGGAACCACAGAAGCTGGAAGGAAAAAGCACCCCAACAAACACACTCAACACCCATTGCCTGGAAAGGGAAGGGCACTGCTGGTAAGGCAGCCTTGGGTCTGTGAACAGAAAAACCACATCACGATCGCAGTTTTATGGCGTGCGTTTTTTTGAAACGTCAAATGGAGCCCCAGTATGGCCATAGGTTTATGGTGCTCTGACAGAGTTAGAGCAGGTTGGTCTCATGGCAAGGGTTCACATCACTGGTTATGAAAGGCTGGCTCTAGGTGCCTCCCCGATTTGCCAAGAGAACTCTCTTCTCTAGTTCCCTGTGCACTCAAGATTTTTTAGGTCTTACCCCATCATTTCTGTCTGCCCTTGACCTTTGAGAGAGCAGTGGAATGGGTCTTCGGGAATAGATAGCATAGAGGCTCATCCTAGGGTCAGCTCTTCCCGGGAAGGGGTGGTGGTGGGGTGGTGGTGGTGGTGGTGGTGTGTGTGGGTGGTGTGGGTGGTGTGGGTGGTGCAGGCGCCAGCTACAAGAGATAAAAACCCCAATTCACAGGTGTAAACAGTGCCGGAAGTGGAGACAGGAGCAGGGCTCAGCTGTGCCCTGAGACAGCAAACGCAATTGACCTTGATGGAGAATGGCCGTTTGTGGGGTGGGGGTGGAGTGTCTTTACAGAGCAATAGCCTTTTACACAGCAGTTGCCTCTACAGTCTCAAAAAGCCACTGCCCTTTGAGTCCATTCCAATTCATAGGGACCATGTAGGACAGAGGAGGACTGCCCCTGTGGGTTTCTCAGGCTGCCCGTCTTTACGGACGCAGGACACCTCATCTTTCTCCTGAGGAGTGGCTAGTGGATTCAAACAACTGATCTTGGAGTTAGCAGCCAAGTGCTTAACCCACTCTGCACCAGGGCTCTCACTCTATAGGGTTGCCCTCTAATGTCAGTGTAGACTGGATTAGTGAAGTGTTGGCACCCAATAATAGCTGACACTGTCTCCCACCGAGCTTCTGTGACGCATCGCCTCTTTCCCGGGTGCATGCTGTGTGCTAATGTATATAATGCTTCCCTGATATCCCGAGTTGTTTATAGAACAGCGAGTCTCAATTCCAGGCTAGGCATCAGGTGGGGGTCAGGGCATGTTGCACACACACAGGCTTGTGATTACTGGAGGATTTTTTCAAGTCATGTGTCTTCCACTCCTGCCCCCACCCCACCCCCTGCCCCTTCCCCATTATGGTAAACCCTGAGACGGGGAGAGGTGGCTACATGGATCATGTGGTGACAGTGTTCCCTGGGACCTTCTGGTATACCTCCCCTTCTGCAACCCCAAGATGCAGCTGCACTCTAAGACCCGTGATTAGAGCTGACAAGTTATCCCAACTGCAGCCAGAGGATGGAGGAGCTAAGGGGCCATGTTCAGCGTTTCAAAAAGCTTAATAGAAACCGTATGTTTACCCAAGATAAGGACACAAAAGGCACCCAAACCACCTAGTGTCCTTGCTTTTGTTTGGAATTGTACCAACTCTGTATGGGTTCATGGTGATTCCAAGTTCTCATTGGCTGTAGATGACATAATAGGCATTTCTGAGACAGGATTGGTCTAGTTCTAGACACTGCTACCAGAGCCTGTATCAGGTCTCACGCCCCAAACTACAAGTCCTCAGTACCTCTAGCCTGGTGGGATTAACCTTGAACATGAGTGCCACTGACTCGTGATTAAGCAGTTGATTGTTTCTTGCTTACTTAGCGATGCTGCTTCTCATCAAACCTGTGGCAGGCAGTCAATGTCATAATATAAATCCTTTATTATAAATATGGATTGTTGGTTAAAAGTTGAATCAATGTTGAAGTGAAAAAATAGTCAACAGAATTAATCAATTATTGGTGAGCATAATTATTAGACTCTTGAAGCAAACCATGTGACCAACAAAAGGACAGGACAAAAAAGGGATGCCCAGATTCAATGCCATCCTTTGAAATAAATTCTTCTGGGGGGAGGAGCAGGTGTCCACGTAGTAGTTGGGATTGGGGCCAGCCCCTTAGACCTCTCCACTGGTTCCCTACTCCACGCCTGCTTGTTGCATTCACATCTTGGAGCACTGGGTACTGATCGGAGCACATGGGAGCAGATGGAGGAGGAGGAGGAGAGAGTGGAGCACATCCTGGCCCACCAGGCCTTGAGGACGATGTTCCCG
>NW_022111358.1:35793114-35809868 GCF_000313985.2 Echinops telfairi | reverse complement strand
AGGTTAACAAGTGGCCATCTAGCTCAGAAGCAACAAAGCCCACATGGAAGAAGCACACCAGTCTATGTGATCACGAGGTGCTGAAGGGATCAGTTATCAGGCATCAAAGAACAAAAAATCATATCATGGTGTGCTCACCTCCATGATACAATTGCTGAAGACAAAAGGGTGCATAAGCAAATCGGTGAAGAAAGCTGATGGTGCCCGGCTATCAAAAGATAAAGCGTCTGGGGTCTTAAAGACTTGAAGGTAAACAAGCGGCCATCTAGCTCAGAAGCAACAAAGCCCATATGGAAGAAGCATTCCAGCCTGTGCGATCACGAGGTGTCGAAGGGATCAAGTATCAGGCATCATCAGAACAAAAAATCATATCATAGTGAATGAGGGGGGAGTGCGTAGTGGAGACTCAATGCCCATTTGTAGTCCACTGGACATCCCCTTATAGAAGGGTCTCGGGGGAGGAGACAAGCCAGTCAGGGTGTGATGTAGCAACGATGAAACATACAACTTTCCTCTAGTTCCTAAATGCTTCCTCTTCCCCCACTATCACGATCCTAATTCTACCTTACAAATCTGGCTAGACCAGAGGATGTACACTGGTACAGATGGGAACTGGAAACACAGGGAATCCAGGGCGGATGTTCCCTTCAGGACTAGTGGTGTGAGTGGCGATACTAGGAGGGGGGAGGGAGATTGGGTTGGAAAGAGGGAACCGATTACAAGGATCTACATGTGACCTCCTTCCTGGGGGATGGATAAGTGGGTGAAGGGAGACGTCGGACAGGGCAAGATAAGATAAAATAATAATTTATAAATTATCAAGGGCTCATGAGGGAGGAGGGAGCGGGGAGGGAGGAGTAAAAATGAGCTGTTGCCAGGGGCTTAGGTGGAAAGCAAATGTTTTGAGAATGATGTACAAATGTGCTTGACAATTGATGTATGTATGGATTGTGATAAGAGTTGTATGAGCCCCTAATAAAATGATTTTAAAAAACGGATGCCTCCAATTAAAAATCTTCTTCACACCAGCTTTGCACTGAAAGCAGGAGCCCTGGTGGTGGGTCAGGCCCTCAGCTGCTAACCGAACGTGCAGCAGTGGGGACCCACAAACCCTGCTCCAAGAGAGAATGAAGTGGCAGTCTGCCTCTGTAAAGACTTATAGCCTCAGAAACCCTGTGGGGAATTCACTTTGAGAGCAGTAGGATTGGTTTGGCTTTGGCACTAAAAGCAAAAGCAAAGACCACTCACTGAGAAACACCAACTATTACTTTTCAGATCCAATAGGCCCCTAATCGAACCCTAGTGGTGTAGTAGATTAAGCACTAGGCTGCTAACCACAAGGTCAGATGGTCAAACCCATCAGCCACTTTAAGGTAGAAAGATGAGGCTGACTGCTTCCATAAAGATTTACAGCCATGGAAACCCAAAAGGTAGGTTCTATTCTGTCCTCTAGAGTCACTATGAGTTGGAATCCACTCGATGGCAGTGAGTTTGGTTTTTGAGTTTTAAATCTTTACAGAAGCAAACGGCCTCATCTTTCTCCCTTGACTGGTAGGTTCGAACTGCCAAGCTTTTGGCTAGCTGATCACCTAACTATTAAGCAGAGCTCCTTTTACAGTGCATGAAACAAATTACTCACTGCCATCAAGTTGATTCTGTAGGATAGAGTGAAAATGCTCCCTAAGGTTGGCAAGGCTGTGAATCTTCACAGGAGCAGTTAGCCCTGTCTTTCTCCCCTGGAGAGTTTGAATTTGTGACCTTGTGGTCAGCAGGCAATCATCAGGGCTCCTTTTTACAATGTACAGACCTTTCCGTTTTTCAACATTGTCCCAGGGCTGCTGAAACTGAGAGTCCAAGATAATCTTACTCTGATGTTTGGAGACATGCTGTTTGTTTGATCCTTGATAACATGGCCAGGGAATCCACCAGGTCTAGATACGTTGTTGATAATCACTTGCACAGGCTAACCAAAAAAAGTCAAACCACAAACGTCAAGGCTGGTCCAACTCCCTGTCCACATAGAACAGCAGTTCTCAACCTGTGGATCAAGACCTCTTTGGGGGTCGAACGACCCTTTCACAGGGGTTGCCTGATTCATACATAGCAGTAGCAAAATGACAGTGATGAAGTAGCATAGAAAATAATTTTATGGTTGGGGGGGGTGTCACCACAACATGAGGAACTGTATTAAAGGGTCACGGCATTGGGAAGTTTGAGAACCACTGACATAGAGTTTCCAAGACTGTCAGTGTTTACAGGAGAAGCCAGCCTTATTTTCCCCCCTTGCAGTGGCTGGTAGACTGTGGTTAGCAATCCAGCGCTTACCAACTGGGCCACCTGTGGTTAAGTGCTACTTGATTCTTTCAGAAACCCCTGTGAGGTCATTGCTGCCAGCTCCATTTTATCTGTGAGGAAAAGAGACCCTTTGAAGTAATTTGTGTGGAGTTGATAAGTGGTGGACTGGGATCGGAAACTTTTGTTGGGCCCTGAAAGCCAAGGAGATTTAGATGAGATGCAGAACACGAAAGCTTTCTGAGCAAAAGAGCAACTGATGAGAGCAGTGTTAGAAGGTTGCCAGGTGGGCAGGCCAGGGGTAAAATCAGAACTGCCTTTGGAAGAACACAGTGCACAGCATTTGGGGGATTGATAGCAGGTTTGGAGGATAAAGAAGAGATGACATCAAGATTTGGGGCCTTGGCAGTTAGAAGAACAGCCAGTTCCACTGACAGATGAGCGTGTGTCAGGGTGGGATCTGGAACACGGGGACTAGCCTGCTGGGGGCTTGGGTAGAGTCTATGTGGTTGGGGAATAGAGTGAATCTGATGTTAGAGGGACAGGAATTAATGATAGGTGTATTTGAGGGTAGTAAGTCAAAAAGTATCACCACAACCCCATAGAGCTCTTTATTAAACGGCGAAGCTATTGTTTCCTGACAGATCCTCCACCCAAGTCTATACACTTCTGAAGGCACGTGTTTTCATCTCTCTCACCCTTCCCACCAAAATTCTGCGCTCTCTCGTCTATACCACATCAAAGTGGCAGTTTGGCCATTCTGGAAGGACTCCGATTGTGTTCCTTCTAAATGTTTTTTGAGTTTTAGGACCAAAAAGAAGTGAAGGGGCAAGATGGGGGCTAAAGGGTGGACAGGATAAGGTGTGCCAATGAAACCCTCTGAAGACAAAGTTTGCTACCCTCGTGGCTGCCCTCCAAGAGTGAAAAGGTACATTGTCCTGATGGGAGGGGAAAACCCCGCAGAGCAACTTTCCTAGGCTTTTCCCTAAAATGTGTTCTTACTAAGCTCCCATGATCATCCTGTGTCCTTGGGGGGAAAATCAGCCAAGATTACCCCCTTTGAGACCCCAAGGTCACTTGGCATAACATAGTTCACAAAGATAGCATTCTATATCCTACTTTGGTGAATAGCAACTGGAGTCTTAAATCCAGGCTTCTAGCTTCCTCCTCTGTGAGAAAGTGAACTTCCGTTTGTGGTATTTCTGGTAGAGCAGCACTAGGTAACTTAGACAGCTCTCCTCTTCCCCTGCTGTCCTCCCCACTTTTAAAACAGCCAGGCAGGGTAGAGGAAGTACATCTTCAGGAGCGGGCACCGAGTTGTCTGACTGTAGGAAGAATGCAGGTGGTGGAAGTGTTCGTGAGACTGAAAGGATGTACTCGGAGTGCTATTTGCGCAGTCAGAATGAACGAAGCCTTGACTGGAGAGCCCAGTGTGAGCTCCGCCCTTCTGCCGGCCAGAGCGGGGGCTGCCTGGGCGGGAGTTGCCTTTCTGTACAGTTTGGCAGTGGGTGGGTGGGGGAAGGGTGAGCAGAGCTTGAGGATGCCACTGCATGCCCAGGTCATAAGTATCTGCATCTGGTTCCTAGCTGTCTTGTGCGGACTCTGCCAGTTGTGAGCAGAATTGAGGGATGTTGTCTCCAGCTGGACTAAGCAACACAAGGAAAGTCTAAGAAGTGTCTGTTAATATGAGGCAGTGTTTTGATGTTACATGAAAAATATTTAGACTTAATAAGTCCGTTTAAGTGCACTGTGGCTTCCTGTGCTTCACTCTCAAAGCTGTCAGGAATTTCTCTGTGGAGAAATAGGGAAAGTCAAACTCTAGTGTGGTCTAGCCCATGAGAGTTGAATCATAGACTTACAGAATTTAGAGCTTTCTGGAAAGTTCTTTGAAGACAATGGAGGAGGGGCCCCTCAATTTCCAACAGAAGAGTCCAAGGCACAGGGAGGAGGAGGAGCTGTGCCCATTGTCCGGTGTACATTTGCAGTGACTGATGCTACTACCGCCTGAACCAGCTACCACCAGCTGTCAGAATCTCCCGCTTGACTGGAGCTCTGGGGTATGCCTTCCTCATTAATGGCTGCACGTCACTCAGTGCTTCCCCGGCACTGCCCACATGGGTGTGGGGGTCAGGGATGGGAGGGTCCCTCTGAGGAGGGGCGTGGAGGTGAGTGGTCCTCCTCAGAAGGAACTACACTGAGGGGGTCCCTCTGACCAACCTGCCAGGCTAGGCCTGGAGCCTGGTTTCTTTACCTCAAACACCATTACGTTTTCTCTACATTTTCTTTTTGTTTTGTTTTTCCTTTAAGAGAGGAGTATTTGGTGTTCTCTGAGGCCAAAACCAAACTCACGTCATTAAGTCGATCCCGACTGAGGCAGCTCTATAGGACACGGTAGCACTGCCCCTGGTCAGTGTCTGAGACGAAATCTTTACGGATGTAGAAAGCCTCGTCTCTCCCTTGTAGCCACTGGTGGTTTCAAACTGCCGACCTTGCAAGTAAGCAGCTCAACATGTTACCACTACCCCAACAGGACTCCTCTAAGGCAGAGACCCTTAAAATAGAGAACTTTAATCAATTTTTTCCCCCTGCTCATCAAGTGGGTGTTACTTGGTGTTAAATGTTTAGGTAATTTTTTTATTTAAAAAAATGTGCACTGTGATTAACTCAGATGAGTTCTGAGTTATTTTTTAAAGTTCAGAGCCACATTTGAGATGAGATTTTGAGCTTCTTGGTGTGGGATGTCTTGGTATGTGTGACCTCTTGGCTGTACTCTAAGGAACAGCCACCCACCCTGTGTTCCTAGGAGTAGGTGCAGGGGTGGCCTGACATAGAACAGGCCCCAGTACTCTGCAGTGGGACCTCTCCTCAGCTCCCCCAGGAGGTTCTGACTGTCGGTTTTCTTCTTGTGGTCCTGCGGTTTCATTTAGACACTGTATACTGCTAGTAGGAGTGTAGTTGGATAAACTGGCAGTACAATTATCAACATTTTAGCTATGTACTTCCTTTGGCTCAGCAGCTCCACTTTTTTTTTTGGTATAAGAAAGATCGTCGCTTGGAAAGAGGGAACCGATTTCAAGGAACTATATGTGACCTCCTCCCAGGGGGACAACAGAAAAGTGGGTGAAGGGAGACGTCAGACAGGGCAAGATATGACAAAATAATAATTTATAAATTATCAGGGGCTCATGAGGGAGGGGGGAGCGGGGAGGGAAGGGTAAAATGAGGACCTAATGCCAGGGGCTTAAGTGGAGAGGAAATGTTTTGAGAATGATGAGGGCAGTGAGTGTACAAATGCACTTCACACAATTGATGTATGTATGGATTGTGATGAGTTGTATGAGCCCCTAATAAAATGATTAGAAAAAAAAAGAAAGATCTTTATATACCAGAGCAGTTGAATATTGAGAAAACATCCCAGCCCAATCCAAATCAAGTTCATAAATCTGACATTAATGCATATGCCCAATACCAATCTATAAAGTCCCCTTCAGACTCATGCAACACATGCAATGATGCCGAATGCAGGAAGATCACAGGCCAGTGGGTGGTAGGTTTTGTGGATCCTGTGGAAGTGTAAGCATCTCAATGTTGGCAGGGGTCTTCACATGCCTCCTCCGGCCCCAGAGCTCTAAGGTAGCTCCATGTGTCTTGTCAACAGAAATGTCTTGCAGGGAGTAAGCTAGTGTTCTGCCTCCAGCAAGCCATCCATCTCCTTAGTGCCTCCGAAATGAGGTCATCAAGCCGCGACTAGATTGACAGGCCAAACTCCATCCCTTCACTCCCAAGTCTCAAATTGACAACAGAATACGTCATTGCCACATTATCCCATCTGCTATTCCCCCTGCCTTCAGGTGATTCTGAGTCTGTCCTCTAGGACAGTTGCCCTGCTCCATATATTTGTCAAGGTTGTACATCATTACAGTAGCACACAGCTTCATCCTTCTCCCACAGGATATACCTTTCGGTTAGCTTAAACTACTGTGTCACCAGGGCTCCTTGAAAGATTTGATCGTATGAGGACTTAAGCTTTCAAAGCTTGAAGTACAGAGCAATTATAATTCTGAGCATCAGTGTGTCAGAGTACACATAGCAAATGGTCTGCCTTCTTATTAGTCAGGCAGATTATGTGAGTGCACTCTATGGAGACACGTGCCCTGTGCACAAGATTGTATAGAAGACTCTTCAAGGCAGTACTACTGCTCATAGCAAAGCCTGGAAATATTCCAAATGTCTATCAACAAAGAGATGATTAAGTAGATGATGGAACACCCATACTATGTAGAGAAAGTGTGTGAGTGTGTGTGTGTACCTACCTGTCAAGCTATATGTGTAGGTATAGAAAGATGTCCAAGAAATGCTGTTAGAAACAAACTGCCAAGTGTGACGCATAGTGTGACCTCAGTTAAGACTAAAAACAAAGCCAACTGTTCATGCGTGTTTGTGTGTATTTTCAAATGCATGCACTGGGAGATCTGGAAGATGGACACATTCTAAATGACTGCTGTGCAGGGAGAAGGAGAAATTTTCCTTTTCCTCTGCACACGTATGCTTTTGAAGTTTTTTACAATGAGTTTGAGATTATATGTTTTTTTTTTTAAATGAAGGAAAACTATGCATGCTTCCTTGACCTTGTAATTTCACTTCTATAGAGATATTTTCTTGTTTGTCTATAGATATTTTCTAATGAAATAATCCAAGAGTCTGTGAAAAGTTTATATATAATAGTATGTGCAGCATTGCAGCATTATTTGTTAGGATTAAAAAAAAACAAGCAATATCCCACGTTGAAATGATGACATTACCATTTTATATAGTCAATAACAATCATGTGTAAAAGACTCTTTATAAACTTGAGGAAATAGCAATTAACATTCAGGGAGTACAGGAACCCTAGTGGCACTGTGGGGGTGGTCATTGGGTTGCTAACCACAGGGTGGGTGGTTCAAATCCACCAGCTGCTCCACAGGAGAAAAATGAGACTCCTTCCATAAAGATTTAGTCTTGGAAACCCTCTGTAGGTAGGGTTGCTTTAAATTGGGATCAACTCAATGGCAGTGAGTTTTGCTTACTACCGAGGATTGTGCGCAATGCTTTGCATTGATTATTTTATTTAAATTTCCTAACAGTCCATTAGAGGTGTACTGGTGGTATAGTGATTATACGTTGGGTTGTGATTGTCATGGTCAGCAGTTCAAAACCACCTCCTCGGAAGAAAGATTGGGCTTTGTACTCCCATAAACACAGTCTCTGGAACCCCCAAGGGGGGTTGCTATGAGTCAGCATTGACTACAGGGCCGAGTTGATATTTAAATTTCCTGAGTCCATTAGAAGACCCCTGGTGGCGGAGTTTGTTACATGTTGGGCTACTAATCTGTAAGTAAGCAGTTTGAAACTACTGATTTGAAAGGCAAGTAGATGACCAGCCTTTCTGTGGGAGAAAGATAAGGCTTTCTACTGTGAAGACTTGCGCTCTTAGAAACACACAGGAGCCATTCTGCTCTGTCCCTTAGCTCTGCTATGGATTAGAATTGACTTGGTGTAACTGAGTTTGGTTCGGTTTGGGTTGGTTTTGGTTTGCCATTTCCATTTTACAGATGGAGAAACTGAGGGGTTGGACAAATGATTTACTCGAGGTCAGGCTGTTACAAAGATGGCAGAGCTGGAAGCTGGAGCTCTCACTGATCCATGCCGGATCGTTTCTTCATGTTAAAAGCTCATTATGTGACCCTCATTGTATAAGAAGACTCTGTGATCTTTGTGTGCTGTAGTATTCCTGTGGGTAAAAGGGGGGTGGGGGGAGTTGCTGGTGGCGGGAGCCAGCAAATTGCCTCCTCTTCCTAGCAACTGTATGTCCGCACTGACATAAAGGGTTTCATTGACTTAGCTTCCTTTTTATAAGATGGAACTCTTTGTACATTGGCCATTTTTTGAAGTGTGGGGTGAATTTCCTGTTCGTGTACTTGGAGAATATCTAATGAGGATACTTTCTTAAAGTTGACCTTTGAGAAAGACTGTACGAGGAATTCCAAAAAACCGGAATTGCACTGGGTGGAGCAGAGCGTTCGTAACAGTACACTTTTCCCTGCTAGGCAAGCATTGGCTAACTTGCTCTGAGTTAGTGCACCCAGTGGCATCTGGGAAGGTTCTCTCTGGTCAAAATGAATTTTTTTCGTCAAAGCTGTTTCACTCGAACCTTGCTTTTTGTGATGGCCAATTTATGAGAACAGAGTGGGGCTGTGAAATTTTGTTTCCTGCTCCAGGGAAAAATGCCACAGAAACTGTTGTGATGGTTGGTGATGGTTGGACACAGCTTAGAAGGACAACGCTATGGGAAAAACTCAAGTGTATGAGTGGTTTTTTCATTTCAAAAAAGGGGGAAAAATGAGGAGTTGATGCCAAGGGCTTAAGTGGAGAGCAAATGTTTTAAGAATGATGAGATCAACGAAGGTACAAAAATGTGCTTTACATAATTGATGTATGTATGGATTGTGATAAGTTATATGAGTCCCCAATAAAATGATTTAATAATAATAATAACTTTAAAAAGTGAAATGTTGATTGATTACAAACCTCGTTCTGGACATCTGTCAACTTCCTGAACAGACAAAAATGTCCACTCAGTGCATTTGGAGTGCATTTGGAGTTCTTTCCACCTGGTCAGGCTGTTAAATCAAGTTTTATTTAGAGGTTCTAAACAGATTGCTAGCAGTTTACGACGAAAAAGGCCTGATTTATGACAGATGGACTGGTTTTGCCACCATGACAATGAACCTACCTTCTTACGCAGCCATCTCAATGCTCCAGTTTTTGGCAAAAAACAGTATGCCTCTCTTGCCTCCCACACCTTACTTGCCTGACCTCACTCTCTGCGACTTCTGTTTGTGCCCACAAATGAAGAGGGTTATGAAAGGACAGTGTGCTAGTCTGGCTAGACCAGAGAAACAAATTCATAGACACCCCTGTGTGTATAAAAAAGAGCTTTATATACAAGAGCAATTGAATATTGAGAAAACATCCCAGCCCAGTCCAGATCAAGTCCATAAGTCTGATATTAGCCCATATGTCGGATACCAGTCTGTAAATTCTTCTTCAGACTCATGTAGCCATGCAATGATTCCGAGTGCAGGAAGATCACAGGCCAGTGGGTGGAAAGTCTTGTGGATCCAGTGGTGGTAGAAGCCTCTCAGCGCAGGCGCAGGCGTGGGTCTCCACATGTGTGGGATCCAGAAAGGTTTTCCCCAGGTTGTCACCTGCTTTCTAGGTATTCTCCCTGAGGGCTTTCAGCCATAGAGAGCAATCAGACTCTCTTGTCTGTCCCACCATAGGGGTCTCACTCCTTGCTGATAAGGATTGCTTTCCTGAAGGAGAGCTCAGAATGGATCAAGCCAACTCAAGGAGGGCCAAGGTTAGTCTGCCATCTTGAGTCTGGGATCCGCCCATCTTGTCACTTGTGTACCCCTAATCCCTCCTCTTCCTATTGCGTGTACACTCCTAGACCGTTCTCCTCCCATTGCTGTATTGCCTGTAGTACAACCTCTTCCTGTGATGTATGTGGTTACCTGTAATCAGGGGGGGCTTGCATTCCCCTAAGTATATATAAGCCTTGGTTAGAAATATTTTCTCTCTTTTCTCATCTCCCACTTCCACGTGGACCACCAAGAGGGGCTGAGATGAGCATGCTACTATGAAATGTGCCTGACTCCTTTATTTTACTTTCCTATCTCCTATCTTCTATGACTTTACTATGATCTTTATATATTATAGCCATACAGTGGCACCTACGGACCCCCCACGATTGTCAGAGGTGGTTACCCTGACACGTGTGGCTCCTCTAGCTCCCAGGGCGCTTGCTGCATCAGGGTAAGCTGCATGTGGCTTCTCAGCAAGCACGTCTTGCAGAGAGTGAGTGTGTGTCCCGCCTCCAAGAGCTATTTATGTCCTTAACGCTTCCAAATGAGGGCCTCAAGCTGGGACTTGATGGACAGGCTAAACTTTACCCCTTCACTCTTAAGTCTCAAATTGACAACAGATTACCTAACTACCACAGATAGTAATTTGATAACGTAGAAGAGGTGAAGATAAAAATGGAGGAAGGTGCTGTCAGCCATCCAAACAATTGAGTTTGAAAAATGTTTCCAAGAATGGAATTGCAGATTTGACAGATGTATTAAGTGTAATAGAGAGTACTTGGAAGATGATAAGGTTTTGTTAAAAAAAAAAAATTAAATACATAGCTTGGCTCCCGGGGAGGATTCTTTTTTGGGGGGATACCTTCTCGTATAGTTCTTCTAAAGGAAAGTTTTGCTCTGCCAGTTGAAGTGTTTGAGGTTAACACCTAATTTCTTTATTGCCTGGAATTTGATTTTTTAAAATTCCTGCCATCTCGAATGACTGTTTACCAGCATGGGACCTCTCAAGGAGCCCTGGTGGCATTGTGAATTAGTTGTTGGGCTACTAACTTCAAGGTGGATGGTTCAAACCCACCAGCTGCTCTGAGGCAGAAAGATGAAGCTATCTGCTCTCATGAAGATTTTTTTCCCTCCCCAACAGTTTTATTGAGATGTAATTCATATTTCATGTAATTCAACAGTTCAGTCACATCAAGAAGAGTTGTACAGTCATCACCACAATCAGTTTTAGAACATTTTCTTCATTCTTGTACCCATCATTATGAGCTCCCCATTTCCCCCTCCCCTGCCTTGCCCCAAGGAACCATCAATCTGGTTACTGTCTGTCTAGCTTGAACTATCCTGGATTTCACATACAGAAAAACATTACAAACAAAAAAGCAAAAACCAACAATAACAAAGTACAACAGAAAAACCTCAGTAGAAAAGAAAACAAACTATTAAAAACTAGAACAAATTTAAATGGATCATAGGAGAGATCACCTCGTAAAGACTGATGGTTGAGGAAACCTTACACAGACTCAGAATTGACTCGATGGCAATGGGTTGGTTGGTAGGCTTTTGTGGCTTCCTTTAAGTTTAAAATTCTTTCAAAGGGAAGTTTAAAAATTCAAGGAAGGATAAAACTTTGACTTCTTTTAGTAACCACCTGAACTGTGTTTGGTAATTATTGACTGGCAGCCTCTGTAGTTGGGGAAAAACGAACTCACTGCCTTAGAGTGGTTCCTGACGCGTAGTGACCCCTGTGGGTCTCCGAGGTGATAGCTGTTTATGCCCAGTCTTCCTCCCGCGAGCTGCTGATGGTTTCCAACTGCCGGGCCTACAGATCTCAGCACAACACGTACCCAGTACACCATGAGGGCTCCTCATGTAGGGGAATGAGAGTGGTAACAGATGAGAGGCCCAAGCAAACCATGATGAGAGCACCTCTTTTTCTTCTTTTTTAATTTGGAAATAATCAAATGAAAATGAAATATGTAAGGAACATCATTTATCTTTTCACCTATTAGTCCTATTTCATGCCACGAGCATCAGCCTTCTTGTAAGTGCTTCTTGTCATTTTGAGACGGGGGCACCCACTAAACCTCTTCTCATCCTCCCTCCAGCCTTTTTGTATCACGGGCTCATTCTTGCAGGTTCCAGGTACTCAATCACCTGAAGAAAAATGTCTACCTCCCAGTTTTTGAAATTTTTAATAACCTACTACAGTGATTCTGTTTCCCAAGCTTCAAATCTAAATTTAAACACTTAGATGTTAGAGGTTCTGTACAACTTATTCCTTGACCACTAACTGAAAAGTTGACGGTTCAAACCCAGCAGCCGTCCCTCTGGAGAAAGAGGGGCAGTCTGCTGCCCTAGAGATTACAGACGTGCACACCCTCTGGGGCAGTTCTTCTCGTCCTACGGTCGGGTAGGACAGCTGTGAGTCAGAATGTACTTCCTGGTGGTGGGCAGGGGTTTTGTTTCTAACCTTAAACAGCAGCTTCACCCGCCTCCCCTGGCATTACTCCCCAGCTGCCGCTAACCTAGGATGTTGGCATCCCCCTTTCGGAACTGCCTTGCTGCCCCTCAGGGTCTTTCCATGCACTGGCCTTTCTCAATCTGCAATGCTCCTTCGTCCACAAACAAACAAAAGTTACTCCCAGTTACTCGTCTCCTGGTTAGCACCGTCAGATTTGGGCTTACTCAGCCTGAGCTTTTATTATTTACTCTGCTGCTTTCTTGCCCTCCTATGAATGTCATTATGATTCCTGTCTGGTCTCCGTGAAACCTCCCCTTGCCCCACCAGCTGTTGGCTTCTGTCAACCTCCACTGGCCTTGTGTGGTGGTGCTAGGGCATGACCTGGTTTTGAATGAGTTACTGTAAGTTGAATTTAGATTTCATTATTAGAAGCATAAAGCAAGTCTGCAAAGCCAGATTCTAATTGTATTGTTACTTTAGAACACCATTTCCTTCCAAGGATTTGTCGCTTTTCCCTGGTAGAAGGCCCATGCAGTGGCCAAGGGGGTGTACCTGATCGTTAAAGAATGGTATAAACCCTGGGGCCTTTCGGGAGTAGCCTGGTCTCTGGGGAAGGGCCTGGAAACCTAATTATTCATGGGAAAGGGTGGGCAGAGTGTCTGATGATCAAGGGAACATTGGTTGCTACTGCTGATTCTTTCCCCACCTCCCCTCCCACCTCCCTTCCTCTTTCCTTTTCTCTCTCCCGCTTCCTCCTTTCCTCCCTCCCTTGCTGGTGAAACTCAGGCTAGAACTAGTTCATTATCTGCAATGTCAATATTGAATTTTGCTTGCCAGGTGGAGTATTAACAGATTAGAGTAGCTGCTGGCAGTTTTCAGCTGCTTCATTGAATGTTAATGAATCAAGGGTAGCTATTAAGATGTACTTGAGATCTTAGGGTAAATCAAACCTTTGACTATGATTGCCTTTGACCATACTCAACTATTTCCTTCTGGGGCATTGAAGCAAAAAAAAAAAAGACAAAAAGCCTCAACTCCTTTTCAGGTCCCACCCACCTCACCGCCCCCCCTCCTTTTTTTTAAAAAAAAACAAAATCGGCTTTTGTAAAAAAAGGTGCAGATGTTAAGTCATCCTGTGCAGTAGACTGGGACTTGGTTTTTTCCCCTCTCTGCCAGAGACATTTTTAAAATAAAACTAATGATTCCTACAGCCCAAGCTAGCAGATTGTGCCAATTACAGATGTCCAGGTAAAGGCTCGCTCAGAAACAACAAGTGTGACAGGCTGCACTTTACAAAAACTTGGGAATTTTAATCTGGGGTCTTAACAGGCTTGTTTCCAAACAAGCAGCCAAACACACCAGACTGTGTGATCCAAGGATCATGAGTAATATAATCCAAAGCTAAAGGAGAGAATGGCATCACAGTTTAAATGGTGAACACGCCTGGTTTACAGAAGGCTATGGATGACAATGGAAGCCCCAACCCATGTACAGGGTCCATACATGGATTAAGCCTCTGGTGAATCCCTTTTGATCATAGTTGAGGGATGTGAATAGATCTGTTATCATGCAGAGAGCATTGTAAAGTCAATTGGGACAGACTAGTTAGGATAAAATGTAATATCATTTGATCTCCCTTTTGACCCATTTTTAAGCTGATTCAGTTTAGAAAAAAAGTGAAGGAGAAATACACATTTCTTTTTGATTGAGGTTTTTATGTTTTTGTTGTTGTCGTTAGCTTTTGTTTAATGTTTTTCTGTATATGAAATCCAGGATAGGTAAATTTATAGAGATAGTACTAGATTGATGATTCCTTGGGGGCATGGCAAGGGAGGAGGGTAGGGGAAATGAGCTAATAATGATGAGCACAAGAATGAAGAAAATGTTCCCAAACTGATTGTATAACTAGCTCTTCTTCATATGATTGAATTGTACGGTATGTGAATTCTATGCCAATGAAACCATTGAGGGGGAAAAAGAATTTTAACAGACTAAAGGAGGAAACTTGGAAGTTGTCAAGGATTTGATCTTGCTTGGATTCACAATGCTAATGGAAGCAGCAGTCAAGAAATCAAAAGATGCATTGTACTGGGTAAATCTGCTGCACAAGACCTCTTTCAAGTGTTGAAAATCTGGGTGGTTACTTTGAGGACTAAGGTGTGCTCACCTTGACCTGAGCCATGGTATTCCAACCACCTTATCTGCATGTGAAAGGTGGACATTGACTGAGGAAGACCAAAGAGAAATCAGTGTGTTTAAATCATGGTGCTGGCAAAGAATATTGAAAGTACCATGGAGTGCCCAAAAGAACAACAAATCTGTCTTGGAAGAAACATAGCCAGAATGTTCCTTAGAGGCAAGAATTGTGAAACTTCATCTCTCGTACTTTGGACATGTTTATCAGGAAAAACCAGTCCCTGGAAAAGGACAACATCATGTTTGGTAAAATGGAGGGAAGCGAGAAAGAGAAAGACCCCCGAAGAGATGGATTGATACAGTGACGGCAGCAGTGGACACAAACGTAAGCGTGGTTGTGAGGACGGCACAGGAACACAGAGGGTCACGGTGGGCGGGAACCCACTCCATGGCGCCTAGCAACAGTCCAGGGATACTGTTCTAAACCAGCACGCCTCTTGGCATGCTGCCTACATTCTTGCCCTTCACGTCGGTCCGGAGACTAGTTAAAATTTCCAAGTCCTTTCTTCCCTTCCTTTAGACTAGTACACGATTATGAACAGGGGATAAAGGAAGTGGGGTTGCTGCTGGAAGGTTGGCACTTTGAATGTACCAGCTGCTCAGCGGAAGAAGAATGAGACTGCCTGCCTCTGTCAAGATTACAGCTTTGGAAAGCCCCACAGGGCGATTCTGTTATGCCCCACAGGGTCACTGTGGGCCTCCATTGACTCCACAGCAATGGGCTTGTTTTGTTTGTTCAGATGGTGATCAGTGAGGGACTTGGGAGGAACTGTGGCTTTTTTTCTGTGGGTGTGACCAAAAGACCCAGAATGGGGTACCCTGGCATATGTTTAAACTCAGCTAGCAGTCGGAAAGATAAATACTATTAGATCAAAAAACAGGGAAAAGATCATAGGTTCTTAATGTATGAGTTAATAAATACCAACATCGAGTCTTGAAATAACTCTTCATTTTTCACTGTACATTGTTGATAGATTTTTCATGGTCTAATCAATGATGGTAACCTTTTTGGGTGATTCCGGGTAAAATAAAAGCGATTGATGTTTTGGTTTTCTAACTCTGACTCGACCATGGTTGATAGTTCTTAATGGGAAAGGCATTTGACTGCTGGCTTCCTGTTTGAGAAATTTGCTTTTTATGGGTTCGGGTTAGATGGGTATCATTGATTTGTTCCTTGAGTTTTAGACTGGCTAAATTAGTTTGTGTTGTTTGTTGCTGTTGAGTTTATTTTCCTTTCATGGCAATGGTGTGTGTCTAGAGCAAAACTGCCCTCTAGGGTTTTCCAGGCTCCGGTCTTTTGGGGAAGCAGAATGCCAGGCCTGGCTCCTGAGATGGGTAGGTTCAAACCAACAACCTTATGGCTAGTAGTTGAGTGCTTAACTTTTTGTGCCACCCAGATTGCTGGGTAAACAAAAATCCTATATACATGGTGGGAGAGAAATCCTTATTGGAGGTTTGCTTAATCTTGTTAAGGAGGAGCATGAGAGGCGCAGTGACTTTAATGAAGTTCTTATGGGCAGCATTTAAGGAAAGGCTCATGAGCAGAACAGTTTGAGATTTAATACTTTAATATTTCCATGACTAAGGTTAAGTTTCAGAAGACATTTGGTATGGGAACACATCTGTTTTTTAAGAACCTTAACAAGCATTCTTTAGTGTAAACACCACCGAATCAATGTGAGCTTTTTAAATAGAGTTGTTTTCATTGGCGTGATAAGTAGTATATTTTCTTGCTGTTAAAGTTTTGAAGGTTAAAAATGTGATCCTGAAAAGGAAGCCAGATGTTTCTTTGCTTGCATCTCTGTCTCCATGTGGACCTGGCCTTTATTATTATTTTTTTAATTAAATACTTTTATTGGAGGCTCTTACATCTCATCACAATCCACACTTTCATCCATTGTGACAAGCACATTTGCACATATGCTGCCATTATCATTTTCTTTTCTTTTTTTAAAATCATTTTATTGGGGGCTCATACAATTCTTATCACAATCCATAGATACATGCATTGTGTCAAGCACATTTGTACATTTGTTGCCATCATCATTCTCAAAACATTTGCCTTCTACCTGAGCCCTTAATATCGGCTCCTCCTTTCCCCCACTCCCTCCCTACTCCCCCCATCCTAATGAACCCTTCATAATTCATAAATTATTATTATTTTGTCATATGTTACATTGTCTGATGTCCATCCCCGGGGAGGAGGCTATGCGTAGATTCTTGTAATCGGTTCCCCCTTTCCATCCCACATTCCCTCCAAATCCAGGCATTGCCACTCTCACCACTGGTCCTGAAGGGATAATCTGTCCTGGATTCCCTGTGTTTCCAATTGCAATCTGTACCAATGTACATCCTCTGGTCTAGCCATATTTGTAAGGTAGAATTGGGATCATGAT
>NW_022111358.1:35791271-35792755 GCF_000313985.2 Echinops telfairi | reverse complement strand
CCCCAGACGATATATCTTTTTTTAAAATTTTTTTTTATATCTTTTGATAGCTGGGCACCTTCATATTTCTTCACCACATTTGCTTATGCACACATTTGTCTTCAGCGATCATGCCGGGAAGATGTGCATCATGGAGTGCCAATTTAATAGAAGAAAGTGTTCTTATGCACACCTTCTCGAATCGATTGCTGAAGAAAAATGTGAACATAAGCAAAGGTGATGAAGAAAGCTGATGGTGCCCGGCTACCATAAGATATAGCATCCGGGGTCTTAAAGGCTTGAAGACATACAAGCGGCCATCTAGCTGAGAAGCATCAAAGCCCAGATGGAAGAAGCACACCAGCCTGTCTGACCACAAGGTGTAGAAGGGATCAGATGTCAGACATCAAAGAACCGAATATCATATTAGTGGGTGCCTGCTCTACTGACACAATCGCTGTAGATAAACGTGTGCATAAGCAAATGTGGTGAAGAGAGCTAACAGTGCCCTGCTATCAAAAGATATAGCATCTAGGGTCTTAAAGGCTGGAAGATAAACAAGTGGCCATCCAGCTGAGAAGCATCAAAGCCCACATGAAAAATGCACACCAACCTGTCTGACCACGAGGTGCAGAAAGGACTGGTTATCAGACATCAAAGAACTAAAATTCAGATCACTGGGTGCCCACCTTCCTGATATGATCATTGAAAAAAAAAGGTGTACATAAGCAAAGGTGGTAAAGAAAGCCGATGGTGCCTGGCTATCAAAAGATATAGCATTTGGGGTCTTAAAGGCTGGAAGATATACAAGCGGCCAACTAGCTCAGAAGCAACAAAGCCCACATGGAAGATGCACACCAGTATGTGTGACCATGAGCGGTCGAAGGGATCGGGTGTCAGGCATCAAGGAACAAGAAATCATGTCATTGTAAAGGTGGGTGAGTGAAGAGTGGAGACTCAGAGTCCATTGGGTGGCAACAGAACACCCCCCTGCGGAGGGGTTTTAGGGAGGAGACGAGCTAATCAGGGTGCAGGGTAGCAACGATGAAACATTTACTTTCCTCTAGTTCTTTAATGCTTCCTTCCCCCCAATATCGTGATCCCAATTCTGCCTTGCAAATCTGGTTAGACCAGAGGATGTACATTGGTACAGATAGCAACTTGAAACACAGGGAACCCAGGATAGATGACTTTTTCAGGACCAGCAGTGAGAGGGGTGAGGCCTGGAGGGTGAAGGGAATGCGGGATAGAAGGGGGGAACCAATTACAGGAACTAAGTATAGCCTCCTCCCTGGGGAATGGACAGCAGAGAAGAGGGCAGAGGGAGACGTCGGACAGGGTAACTTATGACAAATCTATAATAATTTATGAATTATGAAGGGTTGAGAGGGGAGGGGGAAGGGAGGGGGAAAATGAGCAAATGATATTGAGGGCTAAAGTGGAGAGCAAATGTTTTGAGATTGATGAGGGCAACGGGTGTACATAGGTGCTTGACTCAGTGGATG
>NW_022111358.1:35719430-35788908 GCF_000313985.2 Echinops telfairi | reverse complement strand
ATTGGGTATGGTTTTGTTCTGGGGACCCTGCCTTTACCCTGTTCCTTCCTTGTAGTCGTCCTAAGTATGAAGTGTACACATCACAGTGAGTGAGCCTCAGAGATCCATATTAAAACCAAGCTCAATTCTGAGTCATAACAGACAATATTTTCCCAACGCTTTGGACTCTGTTTGGACCCACAAAACAGTCCCTCTTTTAAAAATGCCTCTTGCTGATTTGAGGGAGAAAGATTAACACATGAGACTGTGTGGAATACCACCTTGTTTTCAGTTTTCCATAGCAGCTATGACAACATCTTTGTGGCTTAAAACAACCCAACTACATTATCTTGCTGTTGGGAGGTAGGCAGGCCTGTGAAATTTCCTTCTGGAGCAGAGAGACCCCGGGATGCCTTTGTGTTCAGAATGGTTCTTGGCCTTTCCCAGAGACTACCGATAGGCTATCTGCAGGTCTTAGCTCATGGCCCCTTCCGCCTCTGCCAGTGCGCCTCCTCCTCCTCTGCCAGTGCGCCTCCTCCTCCGGCACCTCTGCCTCTCGCTCTCATTCTTTTGAGCCACCCTGTGATTGCATTGGGCTCACCCAGTTAATCCAAATAACTTCCCCATCTCAAGACCTTGAACAACATCTGCCAAGTCCCAGTGTCAGGTAGAGTGGGGCTTCATCAGTCCACCCAGCCCACTGGCTGACGGCCCCTGGGCTTCCTTGGGGTGCTCCCGTGTTCCTGGCCCTGTTGTTTCCTTCCTTTGCATCGCTGTTCCCATGGCCAGCCTTCTAGTTCAGGTATTTCTGAGTTCCAGCCCAGACTGCTGAAACCTCCTGTTTTGATAACTAAGTCTTCCTGCAGATATTGGAAACTTACCTTGAAGTTACTATGCATGCTTGCTTTTTGTTCTGAAATTTTTATTCTGCCATCTTTTGTTTCTGCTGCGTCTGTCTTGTTTTCCTTGCTGGAAAGGTGACGTGTGAGGACACAGCTTGATCTGGTGGGAGAGAAACTCCATGTCTTAACTGTCTTTGCCTTCCTCGCCCCCACCCCATCAGTGCTGTGGCTTTGGGAAAACCATGTGATCTTCCTGGTGTGCAGGGTGTGGCTATCCTTTAGGAGACAGGGAGTGTGGTCCCCAGGAGGAGAGGAGAGAGTGACCATTTGAAAGGGGTGGTGGTGGGGTGGCGGTGGGGGGTTTAGGACTCAAACCACAGGCTCTGGGTCCAGTATACTCAGTTAGCTAGCATTGTTGGAGCCAGAAGCAGCCTTTGTCTGATCCCCTCACTGTGCAGAAGAGCAAACAAGCTCAGAGATGCCCTTGTATTTAAGGTGTAGCATGGTTTAGTTAGAAACCAGTGATACGGCATGGGGCTTTAATCACTGTGGAGTTTGGAGGAATGACTGTGAGGCTCTATGTTGTCAGACTGCAGTGTCCCAGCCCCAGCCCCAGCCCCGGCCTTGAGAGAATCTGGTCAGAAATCTAACGCTGCCATCAAGTTGATGCTTGACTCACATGATCCTTTATTGGGCTTCTGAGGCTTTGTAAATCTCCTGAGAGTAGTCTCATTTTCCTTCTGCAAAACGGCTGGTGGGTTTGAACCTCACATCTTGTGGTTAGCAGTTCAATGCTGAAGGTTCAGCAAAGGTTCCTTTAAAGGAGCAAGCCAGGGCCTCAGCTTTGTGGAGGAGAGTTGGGCAAACAGGTGCCCTCACAGTGCTCCCCAGGGCCTTGCCAAGTGACCAGGATTCACAGGCTCCTGGACACACCCCCAGTTCACCCGTTGGCCCTGGCCCTGGCCAGACTTTTCCCTGTGGAGCCCAGTGGACCGGCTTACCCAGAGTTCTTGGTGTGTGAGCCTGTGGCCCGTCACCTTCACTTGTGGTCACCTCTGCCCTGGTGGTGACCACCTCAGAAGCAGAGCCTGCACCCTGTCCTTTGTGTTATTAAGGCAATTTAAATAGTCTTCTTCAGCCTGCTGAAAATCATCCAGTTCCCATCTTTCTTTTTGAATTACCCCTACAATTTTCTTTTAAAATGATCCCTGCCAAGCCAGGTGGGTTAGATGAGAAACACGGGTCACTCATGGTGCTTGTCTTCTCACTCCGCGTACAAACCTGTTGGCGTACAGATCACAGAGGATTGTTCTGAACCCAGGGCACTGTCTGTTGAGCTTGTCCATCAGCTCCTGGATGGAGATGGCTTTATCAGCCCCGTAGAGATTGTGCCTATTTCCTGGCTCCAGTTGGGTGTAAGAGACGGCAGGGGTGAGTGTGGGCAAAACTACCGGTACACCGCGATGAAAGTAGTCTCTGTCAAATAGCCATCCTGGCCATGTGTCGCTTCAGATCTGTCTGTGTTGCTGGGCCCTGGGCCTATAATTCTTGTCCTCATTGCAGGAGGGTGTGTTTGTCCTGTTTGGGGTGATCCAGGACCACTGTGTGTGGCATCATTGTGTCGCCCCCACCCCCAAGGTTTTACATTTTCTCCTGTTGGTGGTATCAGTTGCCGGCATTTTGATGATGAATGTTTGTCACAAGATTTGCATGTAAGAGCTCTTCAAATTACAGAAACAAATAGCTTAATGTTTATTGTCTGTGGTAGAATATTTGCAATTATCTTTTGTTGGGGTGTAGACAGCCTTCTGTCAGCCCACACATGGAAGGTCTTAGATTTGGAAGGGGAACATACCCATTGAAGATACTGAGACCCAGAGACGCGTGGTCTGGTTAGCGTGGAAAAGGAGCTGGTACCAGAAGCTCTGGCTAGCTAGCTCCAGGTCCAAGGCCGGCTTTTCTAGCTTTCTCAAAGGCCCCCCTGCTGGCTCCCCAGCACCTGCCCTCCGGGCTGGAGCTAGAGAATAGACCCTGTGGCTAAGCGTACCAGGCTCCCTCCCATGCTCACGTCCCCTCCCTCCTAGCCACACTCACTGTACCACAGCATACCCTCTGTCAAGAAAACGAGCTGGGCGCTACCACCCATGCGGGCCTCAGAGCTCCTGACGCCCACCCTGTGCATTCCTTTCTTTTGACTGGGTCTCTTTCCACCTGTGGGGACTGCCCTGCCTGGTGCCCAGGAGATGGGTCTCGAGGGACACTAGTGAGACCGTGGGCTTGCAGCCTTGCTTTGCTCTCTGCTGCTCTCTGAAGGGTCGAAGTGGCTTCCCTGTCTCTCTGGCCCCTAGCAGAGTTGTCGGTGAAAGGTATCGATGGAATCTTAGATTCCATTTCAAATACATTTGCTGTGTCCTGGCACCTCAGAATGCACGTCCTGTCTTCATGCTGCTTAGCCCCTCTGGCCATGGGGTTCCCACGATCATTTCACTGGTTGACAGATTCTTCTTTTTAGATTTGGGTTACATTACTGCTTATTTGTAATGGCAAGAGTATGTAAGTGTTACAGGGAGGTGCAAGCCAAATAATTGTTAGGATTGCTGGGAAAATTGCAGTGGAAGCAGTATGCCCTCCTGCGCTAGCTTTTTATAGCTAGCAAACCACTGGTGAGCTCGTCGCTCCAAGAGCCTCCGAATGACCAGGCTCTGCCTGTCGCCTTCCGAAGCAGTGCTGCGGGGCCTCTGCCGGCAGGTGTGGGAGGCCTGGAGGTCCAGAACTGTTGATCGGCCCAACCCATTAAAGGGGAGGGAATAATCGCTGAGATGTTGGGAAGCGAGACAGATTGTCTGGCATGTATGATACTGGCTTGGAGTTGGCTCATAAAAGAGACTGCCCAACGACTTTATCTAGTGAAAATTAAACCGTGAAAAGCAGTGGCCACCTGCTAAGTAACAGCAAAATCACTATTTCAAACGGAGCTTCCCAGGCACTGGTATTGGCACATACAGCATCTCTTCCGGAGAAACCGCTTTCTGACCTCTCCTTTTCTTTCTCTTTTCGCAGAGCCTGAGCCCTTGTGAAGCCGGCGATGACCAGTCTGAATGGTAGCCATGCTGAAAAAACCACTGACATGCCAAAACCTTCAGCCCCCAAAGTGCACGTGCAGAGGTCCCTGTCCCGAGACACCATCGCCATCCACTTCTCAGCATCCGGGGAGGAGGAGGAGGAAGAGGAGGATGAGCTGAGGGAGTACCTGGGGGAGGGGCTGGACAACCAAAGCATCGTAACAGGGCTTGAGGCCAAGGAAGACCTCTATCTTGGCCATGGCCCTGCCGCCTCGCCCACCCTGGCAGATGGGCTGCCGGTGGCCCAGCCCCCAGCCGTTCTGCCCGTCTCTGAGAACACTGTCAAGCTGCTGGCGTCCCCTCCTCCAGCAGCCCAAGTATTAAGTACAGTGCCAGTGGCTCTGTCCCCGGGGTCGTCTTCGTCAGGCCCCTTAGCAAGCTCTCCCAGTGTGTCCTCCCTCTCTGAGCAGAAAACCAGTTCCTCCTCCCCGCTGTCCTCTCCTTCCAAGTCTCCTGTGCTGTCCTCCAGTGCCTCGTCCTCCACCCTCGCCAGTGCAAAGCCCTTCCTGAGCCTTGGGAAGTCCCTGTCGACAGAGGTGGAGCCAAAAGAACCCCCGCACCCGCCAAGGCACAGGCACCTGATGAAGACGTTAGTGAAGTCTCTGTCCACAGACACTTCCAGGCAGGAGTCGGAGACCGTGTCCTACAAGCCCCCCGACTCCAAACTGAACTTGCACTTGTTCAAGCAGTTCACACAGCCACGAAACACAGGCGGGGATTCCAAAACCGCCCCTTCCTCCCCGCTGACATCCCCCTCGGATACCCGCTCCTTTTTTAAAGTGCCCGAAATGGAGGCTAAAATTGAAGACACAAAGCGACGCCTTTCAGAGGTCATCTACGAGCCTTTTCAGCTCCTCAGTAAAATCATCGGGGAGGAGAGCGGCAGCCATCGGCCCAAAGCCTTATCTTCAAGTGCTTCAGAACTCTCCAACCTGTCCAGCTGGAACGGGCACTTGGAAAGCAATAACAACTACAGCATCAAGGAAGAGGAGTGTGACTCGGAGGGGGACTGCTTCGGAAGCGATCCCACCGTCGCCAGAAGTGACCACGCCAAGTCAGCCGAGGAGCCCCCACGTGAGGCCGAACCGAAGAGCTCCCAGGTTGGCAGCAGCCTCAAGGACTTTGGCCTGAAGACCAGCTCTCTGGTTCTGGAGAAATGTTCCTTGTCTGCTTTGGTGAGCAAAGAAGATGACGAGTTTTGTGAACTGTACACGGAGGACTTTGACCTGGAAGCCGAGGTCGAGAGTAAAGGCGACAAGCCCCCAGACGTCCCTCTCAAGCCCGATGTGCTTGTGGACGATGCCTTGACTCTCGACAGCGACGACGAGCTGGACTCGGCCGAGCAGCACCAGGAATTGCCTGTGAAGACCCTGGGCTTCTTTATCATGTGTGTCTACGCGTACCTCATCCTCCCCCTCCCCCAGTACATGAGTGGACTCTTCCTGGGCATTGGCCTGGGATTCATGACTGCAGTTTGCCTGATTTGGTTTTTTACACCACCAAGTGCTCATAAACATCACAGGTTACACAAACACGAACACCATCGGAACGCACGCTCTCTGGACGTCAAAGAACCGGAGATGGTCAAGGTAAGCCCTCCCCTGGGCAGCTTATTTGCGACTTAGCTTCATTTGGTCAGGCTCCTGAATTGTAACAGGTTTTGGCTCAAGCAGGGGGTGAGGGGGTGGGGGAGTGGGGGGGTGTCGGTGGTGTGTGTGTGTGTGTGTGAGAGAGAGAGAGAGTGAGTGAGTCATCTGTGGGGAATCTCCTTATTCTGGCTCAAGTTTCGCCAGTTCAGGGACCTCCGTGGTTCTGGAGAGCAGCATTTACATCCAGATCTTAGTTCATCTTCCCTCTCAGCTAGTCAGGTGTTGCTCCTTGCTGAGGATCTTATAATGAAGCCCTGATGATGTAATGCTTACGTGATGAGCTGCTAACCACCAGCTTAGCAGTTCAAAACCACTACCTGCTCCTCGGGAGAAAGACGGGGCTTTCTACACTCTTAAGGAGTTGCAGTCTTAGGAACCCATGGGGCGGTTCTACCCTGCCCTACAGGGTCATTATGAGTCAGAATCGACTTGGCAGTGAGTTTGCTTTTGATGTTTGAAGTCATTAAATATTGTGGAGACCCTGGGGAAGGAGTAATTACTCCTGAAAGTGCCTGAGGCAAGAAGGGAAGGAGGGCACAGAGGCAAGTTCTTGCCTGTGCTGGCCCCTGCTGGCCCTCCTCTCTCCCCTCTGTACTGTGGGTGGTGGGCTGTGGGACGAGATGTCATTTTTCAATGCCCATCAGATGGGTGTCTAGGCCTCATCCCCTCCCTCCTTCCTTCTCTCCCGACTCTTTCTTTGTGGACTCTTTCTTTGTATTGGCCTCGGATTCAGTGTCAGGCTTAGGTGCCCAGGATCCATCAGAAGCAGGAAGAAAATGCTTTATGTTATGTTTAATTTATATTTATTATTTTCCTATGAAAGTTGTGGATTTGCACAGTTCTACTGTGAGACACATATGGTCACCAAGAGTCAGAATGGGTGCAATAGCCAGTCGTGGTTTTTGTTACTGCTTATCTGGGAAGCAATGGGTTATACCTGTGTGGCTGTACATGAAACGTGAAACTTCTCTTTGACTTTGTCATCTCTTTAGTGGTTTAACTGTAATGTATGTCACATTCTAGTTCAATGCTTATTCAATGATCAAATCGCTTTCTTCTTTAAAAAAAAAAGTTGGGGAGGGAGGGGGCGGGGGGCAAAGGAAAATGAGGAGCTGATTCCAGGAACCCAAGCAGAATGCGGATTTTGAGACTAATGAGGGCAACAAATGTATAAGTGTGCTTTACACAATTGATGTATGTATGGATTGTGATAAGAGTTGTATGAGCCCCAATAAAATTTTCTTTAAAAACAAACAAACAATGAATTCGGTTCCTCCAGACCTCAGCAATGCTCATAAAGGCATATTTACAATTATGGAATAAACTTTCTAATTTAAAAAAAAGTCTGGGTTAAAATATGGTTATATAGTTCATGCACATACATATATGATTATCTGATTTCCATAGAGAGGATGTGGAATCAAATGTTTATAGGCCACCTCTTTATAAAAATGATTTAATTCAACCCTCTTAATCACCCATAAGGCTTGAGTACTTTCAGCCGATGAGGAGACTTGAGCTTGGAGAGATGGTCATCTGTCTGTTCATGGTTTCTTTTTAAAAATATTTATCATTTTACTGTGGGCTCATACAGATCTTTTTAAAATATTGGGGACTCATACAACTCTTATCACAATCCATACATCCATCCATTGTGTCAAGCACATTTGTACATTTATTGCCCTCATCATTCTCAAAACGGGTTTCCTTCTACTTGAGTGAGCCCTTGGTTTCAGCTCATTTTTCTCCTCCCTCCCTGCACCCCCTCCATGAACCCTTGATAATTTATAAATTATTATTTTGTCATATCTTACACTGTCCCACGTCTCTCTTCACCCACTTCTCTGTTATTCATCCCCAGGGGTGGGGGTGGTGGTGGGGGTGGTGGCGGTGGTGTTATATGTAGATCCTTGTAATCGGTCTGTCCAAGGTTTCTTGACAGCTAAGGAGTGATACTGAAGTTGAGCACTGGGATGGCCTCTTCCTGTTTTTCCATGACAACCAACCCCCTCTGGAAAATTCATAACCAAGCCTGTCTGGAGAAGCATTTAACATTAATTTCAGGAAATGAACAAGAGGGAGATCTTGATTTACCTGAAGCAGTTATTGATTTCAACACAGCTTTACAAGTTTAAACTTGGCTTGATACCTCTATTACATTAATAGCCACCTCTGTTTAAATGAGAATGCTCTAAAAGAAAACATGATCTCTTTATTGCTTTTTAAAAAACCTTTTTAGGGTTCAAAAGAACTATGTGGGAGAAAAATGCCCCAAAATTCTTTCCTTATTCAAAACAAATACATGGTCACTGCTTAGATAGCAGCACAGAAACCCCAAAGAGGGGGTGGGGGTAGTGGTGGTGGAATTCATTATCATGCAAGTAGGCAGTCGTTGTGAGAGCCAGTAATTTGTTGTATCCCCTAGTCTTCTAGTCTGTCTGAACACTTCTGTGTGTATGAGCAGGCGGGCACACATGCACACACACACTCTTTGATTTGGTTTTAATAGGGTTGTCATCTCCTGTAGCCTGCCTGCCTTCCCTTCCTCCCACCCTCCTTCCTCATGGCAATATGCTATAAGACTGTTCCTTTTTTAAGAGGAGCTGGTGTTGAGGATGCGCAGCACACTTCAGCTTCTTGTTAATAAGTGACGTGTTGCTAGTGACTCATCTGCACAGTTGCTGGACTTTGGGAATAGGGCGGTGCTGTGACTCCCAGAATGACATGCCTTCTAAGGAAGTTGGTGCTAGTTCCAGCAGAGAAAGATGGGGCTTTGAGTTCTAGATTTCCACTCATCCCGGATTTATGACTTTAAAGTGCTACAGGGGTATGAGCCTTGATTTCTTTCTTTTCTTTTGTTTGTTTGTTTTTAATAATTTTATTGGGGGCTCAAACAGCTCTTATCACAATCCATCCATCCATCCATCCATCCATCCATCCATCCATCCATCCATTGTGTCAAGCACACTTGTACATATGTTGCCGTCATCGCTTTCAAAACATTTTCTTTCTACTTGAGCCCTTGGTATCAGCTCCTCATTTTTTCCCCTCCCTCCCTCATAAACCCTTGATAAATGATAAATTATTACTTTTTCATGTCTTACATTGACCAATGTCTCCCTTCACCCACTTTTCTGTTGTCTGCCCCCCTGGGAGGGGGTTATATGTAGATCATTGTGATTGGACTCCCCTCCCCCCCACCCCCCTTGCCCACCTTCCCTTTACCTTCCTGGTATCGCTACTCTCATTATTGGTCCTGAGGGGGTTATCTGTCCTGGATCCCCTGTGTTTCCAGCTCTTCTCTGGACCCATGTACATGCTCTGGTCTAACTGGATTTGTAAGGTGGAATTGGGATCATGACAGAGGGGGGAAAGGAAGCATTAAAGAACTAGAGGAAAGTTGTGTGTTTCATCAGTGCTACACTGCACCCTGACTGGCTCATTTGATTTCTTTCTTAAAACAGTTTTGTTAACCTTTTTCTAGAGTAAGTCAAAAGAATGCCATTTGGAAAGATTAATTTTAGGGATGTTAGCCGGTTTGTTATTTTTTTTAAATCCTGGTGGCATAGTGGGTTTGCATTGGGCTGCTCACCACAAGGTCAGCAGTTTGAAACCATCAGTCTTCTCCTTGGAAGAAAGACAAGGCCTTCTACTCCCATAAAGGGTTACAGTCTTGGGAATCCATAGGGGCAGTGCTTACCCTGTCCTATGGGGTCGCTGTGAGTTGGAATCTGGATGGCAGTGAGTGAGTTGATAGCCTGTTATCCAATTTTTATAGAGGGTGGAATCATGTAATTCTTGAGGGCAAACATATGTAAACTTTAAAATACAATTCAGAAGATAGGAGCCTGCATGTGACAGTGGCCTCTAGTACAGGGGCCCAGCTCCTTGATTGATCCTTTGTACTTTGTGCCCTCAGTGGAATCTGACTGAGACCCTACGACCCAGTCAGGCATTTGATGCTCATATCCAAAGCCGGTTTGTAAACCTCTGCGTCGGCCTGTCAGTTTTCACAGAAGGGCCCCAGGAGTCCCTGCAGCCTAGACTGAGAACCTGGCTCCAGTAAAGGCTCCATAAAGCACCTGGACCTTTGTTCAGAAAGGATGAGCAAGACAGGTGAACCCCCCAGACCAGCTCGCACACAAATAATGGTGCTTCCCAAGGACTGGTTATGGTTGTTTAGACCTCGTGGTACTCCCCCATCTGGTGTTCTATGCTCAGCTGGCCGGTCTTGAATGCAAAGTGGCAAAAACAATCACACAGGCAGAGCACAGGCGTCCTTGGGACCTTCTTAAGCCTGTGTGGTGAAGGAGCTCCTTTCTGTGGCCTTTTCCCTGGGTTCTGTGGCCTTGCCTTGTTTTGTTTGTTTTAAAGAAACCTCTTGGGAGATTTTCTCCTTAAGACCTGAGGAATTAACTTTTGCCCAGTTTTTCTACACTATAGGGTTTGTTCCCTTCTGCCCAGGCTGAAGACATGTCCTGGGTAAGCTAGAAACCACTTGTGCTTGGGTATTTTTCCCCTGGCCCTGGGCTGCGTAGTGGTTACTTACACATTGGGCTGCTAGTCATAAGGTCCACAGTTCGAAACCACTAGTCGCTCCTTGGGAAACTTGGTGGGAGTAGCACATACAGTCTCAGAAACGCACAGGGACAGTTCTGCCTGCCCTCTAGGGTCTGAGTCAGGACCAGCTTAGTGGCAGTGGTTGGGCTGCAGCCTGCCCGTGTGGTTATGTGCACTTTGTCAGAATTGGCCAGTGGACTGTGCAAGAGACGGTTCTGTGGCCTGCAAAGAGGGGATTGGTCAGTTTTTGTGACCCTGTTGGCAGGCCGTGCCCTAGATTGCTGAGAAGTTTGTATGTGTGTACACACACAGAAAGAGCGCGAAACAGCAGAGAAAGGACATCAGGAACTTCCTAAAAGAACTGTAACCTGGGTCAAGAGCCATAACACTGCAGATAGCAACAGGTCCCCAAAGGGGACGGATGGCTTAGTTGACAGCAGGGACACTGAAAGCAGAGACCTGTCCTAAGGGGGCTGACAGGAGGTCTGTCTTGAGGCAGCCTGTCCTGTATAGCCCAGGGGAGCTGGGAGGGCCGTCCTGCACTGGAGAAGTAAGGGAGACTTTGCTGACATGTTTCCTGGTCCTGCTCTACGTTATCATCTGTTGATTCTGATCCTAAATGACCTTGTACCCTACTGACTCTGTTGCTTTCTTAACAAACCATTTAAGGTCTGTACTGTGTAGCTATCCCAACCAATTGGGAAGCCCAGAAAAGAAGTGGAGAGTCTGTGGGAGGAGTGGCTGGTGCCAGAGTTAGTAAGAAGGTTGGAGGTGGAGGTCCATCTGACCTCCACCTTGGAATCAGCATTGGACCAATCCTAGTCATTAACACCTTCCCCACCCTCCAAGTAAGACAGGTTCTGACATGACTGCTGCCACCCCTTCTCAGCCTGCTTGTTCTCAGTGTATGAAGTTCACAACTGATGATAAGCTGATGACAGGCATTGAACATGAAGTGATACAACCAAAGTAGGAGACATTCGTGTGATTTAAGGCATGGCAATTTGGGGGACCAGGAGCCCTGGTGGCATAGTGGCTACACATTGGGCTGCTAACTACAAAGTCAGCGGTTCAAAACCAGCAGCAACTTGGGAAAAAGATGGGGATTTCTACTCCCATAAAGAGATGCAGACTTAGAAACTGTCAACCCTGTTCCTATAGCGTCACTGTGAGTCGGCTTTGGCTCGATGGCAGTGAGTTTGGTTTTGTAACCGAAATGTGGGTAAGCTAGGCCTCGTGTGTGAAATGTAAGTGAAACTTAGGGGAGGAGTAGGTTTGGGCAGAGGAAGAATGGGACATACTTCAAATGTGTATTTTTACTGAGTGTTCTTAAGCAAGTTGGGTGGTCTTCCTGAATTCATCTTGTCCTTTACCAAGAGTATGAGAGGGTCTAAAAGAAACCAAACCCAACAACGAAAAAGGAATTTCTTTTTCAGAGCTGTGCATTTAATTTTTTGTTACAAAACAACTTTGTCGCCTTCAAAGTACTCTCCCTTACACTTAATACATTTGTCAAGTCTGCGATTCCATTCTTGGAAACATTTTTTTCAAACTCATCTGTTTGGATGGCTGACAGCACCTCCCTTTTTTTGGTTCTGTACCTCTTCTGTGTTGTCAAATCGCTGTCCTTCCATGTCCCTCTTCATTCACAGAACAAAAAGAAGCATGCTGTTTATCGCCAAAAAGCTGACACACTGAGATGGCTGCATGAGCAGGTGCATTGTCGTGGTGGCCCCCAGTGGAGCTTTTCTTGTGGTTGTTTTGGGTGCCCCTCCCCCTCTGGTATGTTCTGTACCTAATGCAGTGCTCTTCTTGCACGACACCCCCCATGAGAAGTTTCCTGAAGCTTTCATGCAGTTCTTGGATGTAAGTGTGAGTGTGTGACTTAGACACAGCTCTGAATTATACTCAGGAGTAAATCCTTTCTGATTTGGAAACCACCAGCATAACACAGGAGTAGAGCAGGTTCCAGAATGATTAGCTGCCTGTCAATGAGAGATGGCCTTGAAGCTTGGCTCAAATTGCATCCACTCCATCCCAAGGACTACCAGCAGTGGACTTGGGGGGACTTTATTGTTCTTTAGATGGTGCCATATTTAATAAGAGGGGTGGGTTTTTAAAATAACTAGATGCCCCGAGTATGGTTTGTTTTTTTTAAACACATCTGTACATATGTTGCTATCATTTTCAAAACATTTGCTTTCTGCTTGAGCCCTTGGTATCAGCTCCTCATTTTTTCCCCTACCACCTTCACCTCCATCCCCCATGTCTCCTACTAGTAGGGGTTTTACTTTTGATAGAGAAATGGAATAATTTTGTAGGGTGAACATTCTCTCCATATCAAGAAGAAATTCTGCCTTGTAAATGTAATCTCTGCCCCACGGACTTCTCTCTCTTCAGAAACTTGAGAGGGAGAAAATAGCCTTATCCCATGTTGCCAAAAGAGGCGTGGGTTGCTTCTGTGTGCCTGCTATAATCCTGAATACAATGAGTCCACGAAACGTAGAAGCATTCTTTTCTCCTACCGTACACTCATCTGAAATTATCCTGCTTCTGCGGTCGGTGGCTGCACTGTTTACATGCGTCTTTTTTATCAACATGGCTGGAAGAGTGGATCAAGTGTGCATCTGAGTGTAGGGTGCGCTCACTCACAAGCAGGTGCTCGAGCTTTGACGTTGGTTGGACAAGGAGCTTGCTGGAGACACTTCCTGAATTCCATAAGAACCATGTTAGGAGGTGTGGTTAGGGAGTCAGGTAATCCCACATGGATTTCTTTTAACTCTTACTTTTTAGCTAGTTGTTGTAGAAAATCTCAAGTATATGCACAAGTAGAGACTTGTCTAATAACAACCCCCCAGGTACTCAACATCCAGCTGCAGCAGCTCACATATTGACTCCCTGGCTGAACTTTCGCTCTGGCCGCTGCCTATATGTGGCGACAGCTGACTGCTGTGTTACTGTGGGAATTCTGGCTAAGGTATCCAGGACCATACCTGTTTGGTTTGGGTCCAAGGGTCATCTGTGGAGTCAGGAGAGAGGCTGTAGGCATTGTGAGTCTAGTTTTTCAAATTGCGTTTTTGCAAGAGTGAGGCATTGGTAGCTGAAAACAAAAATCAAGACCAGAATTTTTTTCATAACTCGAGAGGCAAGGAAGACTTCTTCTTGAGCAATAATTAGCCTTTAAGAAGAGGTTTTCCTAAAATTGATGGTAGTGAAGATTACACAACTCTTTTTGATATGTTTAAGCTATTGAATTGTGTGATATGTAAATTACATGTCAGCAAGACTTTTTTTTTTTTTAAAGGAGGTTTGCTGTGCCCCCAAACACAAGGAGGCTGCGAGCCAGGGGACGGGGCCATGAGTCGTAGGTGTATTGGCGCCCAGGCAGCTTCTTTCTGTCCCTTCTGGGGGTTTCAGAAGGAGAAGGCAGCACTATCCATTACAAGAAGAAAGCTTTTGTTTTTATGTGTCTCACTTTCTCCTCTTCCTGTGTAAGAAAGCAAATAATACACAGATAACATACACGGATTGATCTGTGGCCAAAAACCTTGGAAATTGTCAACAAGACTATTTGAAATAATTGCTTACATCCATTATCATTACCGGTCAGACTTGCCCAAAGTGCTTTAAGTTGTTAGCCAAAGATAGCCTGAAACCATTATCCTGGGAAAACGACAAGTTAGTAAAAAGGCAAAATATTCTCTCTTTAATTCTCTTCTTTGCTTTTCAAATGAAAGTTGTGTTGTATTGGCACGTATAGAGCTGATACCTGAAACGTGGATACCTGAAAGAGGGTCTGGGAATGAAGAGGGGCAAGAGATGCGAGAAATGGAGGCAAGACAGGAGTCTGATCAAGCCTCGATTTATTGAGCAGAAGGCAGGGGCTTAAATACCCTATGGTGGGTGGGTAACATTACATCATATGCTAATAAAGTGTAATGAATACCCAATGGTGGGTGGGTAACATTACATCATTTGCTAATAAAGTGTAACAGGTAGTATCCAATAATCACGCAGCTACCAAATATGGCAGAAATCAGTCTTCAAACAGGTCCACATGTAAATGAGGTGCACTTGGATGCCTGGCGGAGGTGTCCAATGAGCATGGCGGCTGCCTGCCACCGAGCACCAATCATCACAAAGGCCAAACTCAGGCAGGACAATAGGCCAGGGAACATCCGGGAATGGGAAGCTTAAAGACAGCGGACGGCGCAGGCCATGGGCTGAGGGACGTGCAGACTCCCACATGTGCAGACTCCCACACTTTAAAAAAAAATCTTTTTATTGGGGGCTCATACAATTTCCATCACAATCCATACATACATCCATTGTGTCGAGTACATATGTACATTTGTTTCCATCATCATTCTCAAAACACTTGCCTTCCACCTGAGCCTTTAATATCGGGTGCTCACCCCCCCCCATGAACCCTTCATAATTCACAAATTAATATTATTTTGTCATATGTTACACTGTCTGACGGACTCCCCTGCCCTTTTTCTGCTGTCCATCCCCCAGGGAGGAGGCTATACGTAGATTCTTGTAGTCGGTTCCCCCTTTGTACCCCACATTCCCTCCACTCTCCAGGCATTGCCACTCTCACCACTGGTCTTGAAGGAGTCATCTGTCCTGGATTCCCTGTGTTTCCAGTTGCTATCTGTACAATGTACATCCTCAGGTCTAGCATATAACTTTTAATGTATATTGTGGGTACTCAGAATTTGTGAAAAGCTGCTCTGGGGGATGGAGGCTGGTCTAGTGGCTGTTCTTCCAGGTACATTCTGTGGCTGGGGCCCTGCCTCCGAGGTGCTTCTGGGAGGCTGCTGTGAAGGTGACCCTGAAGCCAGCAGTGGAAGCTGTGGGCAGTATTGATGTCCCTGCTTCCTTCCCTTAATGGCCCTTAAAAAAAAAGTTCTTAATAGTGTTTTTGAGCAGCTCTTATTTTGAATGTTGGTTGTGCGCCTTGAAGCCGTCTTTCACAGTATGAATTCTGTATGCCTGTGGGGCCGTCCTTCATGGGTGAAATCCATTTTTAATCTTTAAGTCGGTGGTTTAGGCTACCAGTCCTGCCATGCTCTCTGATCCCTGCCGCTGTGCTGTGCCTGATGAAGCCAGGTCCGAACCCTTCAAACACTTCACATGAAGAGCAGGCTTGAGCCTGTAACGGACTCTGCTGCTCAGTTGTGGGTCCCCCTGCCCCTCCATTGACGCAATGCAGGGGATCTAAAAGACAGCAGCCTCAGCCGCCAGCAGGGTACAGTCAGGCTTCTTCATGTCCCTCGTGGCAGCTCGGCTAGCCAGCAGCACACCAGAGAGGGAGCGATTCTAGTGCTGCTTCAGGCCAGAGGGTCAGCTCAGCATCAAACCAACTGAACGCGTTGGCCTCAGACCCTGGACTGGCACAGCACAGAGAATGAGCACCGGGAAAGTCCTTCCCAACGTTATTATTTCCCACAGGTTAATTGTAGGGTTTGATCACTCTAGGCACTCACTGGGCCCCTTGAGAGCTGTGATGTGTATTCACAGCCAGACGTGGCTGCTACACCCAGCAGAGAATTGGAGAGAAACCCCTGACCTTTTACACACAGGATCACGGTCCAGTCTGGGGGCCAGACAGCTGCAAGCCCGGCTGACTGTGGCCATTGTCCCCCGGCCGCTTGCCCTGTCTCTGTTTCCACAGCTTCAGCTGCGGGAAGAAGCATGGCTTGTCTGTGTCGTCCCTTCAGTGTGGGCTGGGAACAGCACACTGAGCTGGCAAAATGGAGTGAGGCACTAACTATATGCTCTGTCTTTTTACACCCACTCTTACATTCCTGAAGGAAAGAGTCAGGGGAAGTGGCTTTCTTGAGAAGTAGTTCCGGGTTAAGGATTTTAGAGGACTACCAAGTAGTGGTAAGCGGGACCTGATCATAGGGGCATGGGATGCAGGCCTGGGGTTGGCACACAGCCCTCCAGGTTTCCTGTGTGACCACGGGCAGTCTAGAAATCCCATATACAACTTAACCCAGGGGGCTTGGCAAGCCCCAGGGGAGAAACTGGCCTTTCAATGGCGCCCAAAGGCGTGGTGTATTTGCATTGGGAAATTGTTTTCTTCGAGGATAACCTGGTTTGAGGTGATGGGGCTGTATCCCGGAGCAGAGACAGAGTCCAGTCGGGCCAGCCTCCCGACCTGAGCCTCCCTATGGTTAGTCTGCAGCCTTGGAACCCTGATATTTAAAGCAGGATAATGTACTTGGACTTTACCTCTAACTTACCAAAGTGGAGACTTTCCTACTGTGGAATACTAGCTTTCCAGAGTCCCTCTAAGTTACGGAATATAGTCCTCATCATATTTCCTTCAGCGTTAGTTTCACACTGCCCAGGGTTTCCAAGGCTGTGATATTTGCAGAGGCATGGCCATATCTTTCTCCCTCAGAACAGCTGGTATGTTTGAAGTGCCAGGCTTCTGATTGGTGGTTTAGCGCTTGACCACTGCATCACCAGGACCCCTGCCTGTAGTTAGGACTTCACATACGGATTATTTTATCCAGGCGTAAACAACCGCTACCTGCCCGCCCACACAGAGTTCCTGTAACCCTCCAGTGAGAGGCGGGCAGACGATGGTAGGGTCTGGAAAGCACCTTCCAGGTTGAGAGACATGAGCATTGAGCATGCGGGACAGATCCACATCCTCATAGGTACAGGGACCTCTGTTTTAAACCCCCGTTCCTGCCTCCCCACAGGGTAACCACTAACCGTCCTGTCTTGGTGGGTTCACCTGTTGTAGCTATTTCGTACTTGTCCTTTTCTTTCTCACTGATGTCACTCCGTGTGCTTTTAGGGCTCGGCCATGTGGTAGCTGAATGTACTCCATTGTATGGACAACCGTATGCTGTTTCTCCTGTGGTCTTTTTTCAGACCCTTGGACATACTATTGTACATTTTGATTTTATAAAATCCACATCACCTCTTTCTAGCTTAGGTGGTTCATGTATTCACGCAACAAACCTTTGTTACAACTGATGTGACAGACCTACCCCTGCTCCTGGGAGGGTAGTAGCTGAGTGAAGCAAGCCAGGTGGAATAGAACGGTACGACGAGAGAGAGCCTGGGTGACCATGCCATCTTGGCTGTGACCTGAGGGACGACCAGGCATTAGAGACGTCCTGCCAGGACGACCAGGCAGGAGAGAGCAGGAGCCTGGGCCTCGAAGTCCGATAGACCCAGTGGAAATCCAAAATTTGCCACAGCTTAGACTTTGGGCATTCTGGCCATACTTCTTCCAAGACAGATTTGGGGTTTTTTGGGCAGTCCTTGGAAAAGGACATCATGCTAGGTGAGGCAAAGGGCAGCGATAAAGAGGAAGACCTTCAAGAAGCTGGACTGACACAATGGCTACAATCATGGGCACAAACAAAACCATGGTGGTGAGGGTGGCAGAGGGCCAGGCAGTGTTTTACTCTATTGTCCACTCAGTGACCCCTTACAGTCACCGCTCTCCTCAGCTGTAAAATCCCAGGGTGTGGCAGAAGTAAAGAGGAGACCACGTGAGGGGCTTGGGACGGAGGCTAGGGTTGGAGGCTAGTTTCTCCTCCTCACTGCGCCAGGGTCCCCGGGCGGGCATGCAGTACACTTGACTGCTCCCGGAAAGGCGGGTGGTCTAGTCCACCCCGAAAGGCTTGGCCAGCTACTGGAAAACCAGCCATTGAAACCCCTCGGGAGCACTGTTCAACCCTGTCACACAGGGCTTATGGAGGGCAGCAGCAGCTGGTGTCAGTGATCGCAAGTGTTTCTAAGTGATATGTTTTGTGTTTTCAGTCGAGGTTCCCGTCGAGCTATTTCTAGACAAACTGTTCAGTGACATTGGTGCCCCTCTCCACAATGTGTGAACGAGCACTCTCAAGATTTCTGTTTGATGGTTTCATATTCATTCCTCCTTCTCGGCCCACCTATGTACTAATACAAGTATTTTTTAAACCATACACTTCAGATTTGTGCATTTTGACACATACAAATGATATCTCCTTCAAGTTCAGTTGACATGGGGAGAAATCATTGTGGCTCAAGCACAGGGTGGGACCGGGCCCTGGCAGATGTGTGGCAGGTGAGCAAACCAGGGGTGGAGGACAGGCAGCGTCCGGCCTGGGGGTTAGTAAGGGAGGAAGCCAGGATCAGAGATCCCAGCTCCAAGTAGCTGTGCTCACATGTTGGCACTTTGGTTTCAATGTCTGTGTTTTGGCCCGCCGACTTTCATGCACTCAAATGTGATCAGGGGTAGGGTCTTGCTGAAACAAACAAATGGTGATTCACAATAGACGTGCCATGAAGAATTTCTTGGTTCTTGGTTGAGTTTCCTTGTGTTTTTTTTCTTTTTGAGGGGGGAGGTGGGCAGCCATGGGCTATAAGCTTCTGCTAGATCTTTAACAAGAAGAAAAGAAAATGATAGTGTAGGAAGGAGGAAATTGAGGATAAAGGGGGAGGAGAAACCACAGGTGGTGCCTTGATGTGGCCACAGCAGCTGGTAATTCTGAAAAGGGAGGAGGGAGGTTTGGAGCCCTAGGGTGAGGCTATTCAGTGGTAGAAGTTTCACCTTCCTTGCTAGTACACCTCAGCACAGCCCCCACCCATGTGTCAGTGGAGATAGGGTGTGTGACAATGGTGCCGAAGAGGTTTCGATCACAGCAGTCCGAGCTGCGACCAGTCGTGGGGCTAGTGCAGGCAGGGCCCTGTCTCTCTGTTTGGACAAGGGGTTGCTGTGAGTCGGTGCAGCCCTTGGTTGCTCATGGAAAGTTCAGCAGTCAGAACCCCAACAGCTCTGCGGGAGAAAGGCCTGGCAACCTGCTCCTATACATTTTTCAGCTTAGAAAATCTGACGGGGCCATTGTACTCTGTCACCCGGGGTCCCTGTGAATCAAAATCAATGCAGCCGCCCCTGGACGTATCAACAGCAGGACTACATGTAATGAACCAGTTATAAAGATGAACAGTGAGTGGAGGTTCTCAGAAGGTTCCGTTCTCGTGGCTGCAGCCTCTACCAGTACGTTGAGCCTTGTGTGGTGGGCAGGGTTGGTTTTGGCATCCTGAATAACAGGCACGGGCTCAGGCTCACATTGCGTTAGAAGCGCAGGTCTTCTGATTTTACTAACCGGGGCTTTTTGGTTTCCCCCCATCAGGGATGGATGAATGAGATCCACAGCTATGATCCTGAAACTTACCATGCAACTTTGACGCATTCAGTCTTTGTTCGGCTTGAAGGCGGGACATTGAGACTTTCGAAGCCCAATAAAAACATATCCAGGAGGGCGAGCTACAACGAGACCAAGCCAGAGGTCACCTACATCAGCCAGAAGATCTATGACCTCTCCGACAGCAAGGTGAGCCCAAGTGCTCTTGGAAGGAGAGCTGAGCAGATTCTTGGTTGCTTTACTCTTTTTTCCCTCTGACTGTAAGTATTCCTATGGGAGCCCTGGTGGCATAGAGGTTAAATGTTGGGCTGCAGTCTATTAAGGTCAGCAGTTTGAAACCAACAGCTGCTCTTTGGGAGAAAATGGGGCTTTCTACTACATAGAGAGCTACAGGGGCAGTTTTAGCCTGACCCATAGGGTCACTGCGAGTTAGCATCGACTTGATGGCAGTGAGTTTTATAGTAATATTAATACCGGGTCACAAGTAGACAGGCAGAGGAAAAGAGGAAGGTCCTCAAGGAGATGGGATGACACAGTGGCTGCAACAAGGGGCTGGAGCACAGGACCAGTTGTGAGATGCACCGGACCAGGCAATGCTTCGTTCTGTTGTGGTATGGTCACTGTGGGTCAGAACTGCTTAGTGGCACCTAACAGTAACACAATTTAGGATCAAACCAAACGTACTGCCGTTGAGTCAGTGGTGACTCATCTTGACCCTATAGGACAGGGTAAAACTGCCCCGGGGGGATTCCAAAACCATAACTCTATAGGAGTAGAAAGCCTCATCTGTCTCCTAAAGAACAGCTGGTGGTTTGAAACTGCCCACCTTGTGGTTAGCAGCCCAACAAGTAACCACTACGCCACCAGGGATTCTTATAGAACATTATCTCTCAAATGGAATCCTAGGGTGACACAAGTGGTAAGTGCTGGACTACTTACCAAAAGGTTGGTAGTTCAAACCAACCCAGAGGCACCTCAGAAGTAAGGACTGGTTAGTGATCCTCCAAAAAATCACAGCATAGGAAAAAGCCCTGTTGTATTGAACGCAGTTCGGGGCAGACTGAGGGCCGCCCTGAATCAGAGCTGACAGGATAGCGGCCTCCAAACACCCACATTCCTCCCAAGCTTTAACTGGCATCATGCTGCTCTACTCTAGCACATATGTGAATCACCTGACCACCCTTTGAAATGCAGATTTGATGTCATCAGCTCTGGTTGGGGCCTGAGTGTGCATTTTTGTGAGCTCCAGGCAATCCTCCAGCTCCTGGCCTGGATCAGACTTTGGGGAGCGAGGGCATCTTACGATCTTCTGACTGACAGTAAATTGTCCTCCTTGAAGCACAGTGCGATGTGTGGCAGTGCTAGGGTAATGCCTAATGCAGCTTTGGGAATGGGGAAACGACATGCAGAGTAGCTTGCATTTGAGGAAAGGTACCACCGACTTACGTTTAAGAGAAAGGACAATTACTTGCCCTTCTACAAAGCTAGAGGTGCCCTCTGTTGTTATGGCTCATCTGAATGGTCTTTTATCCCCAAAAGGGATAGAAAGTTTAAAGCATTTTTTATATAAATGTGCTTGTCTTTAGAGCTTCCTGACTAGTTTGATGAATATTTTTCCCAGCTTACATTCAATAAGGTTATTAAACTTAGATGATAGCCTGACTCCGTTGATGATGATTAACTAAACCAGTGGTTCTCAACCTGCCTAATGTTGTGACCCTTTAATACAGTTCCTCATGTTGTGGTGACCCCCAACCAAAAAATTATTTTTGTTGTTACTTCATAACTGTAATTTTGCTACTGTTATAAATCGTCATGTAAATATCTGATATGCAGGATGTATTTTCATGGTTACAAATTGAACATAAAGCATAGTGAGTCATCACAAAACAATCATTACATATTGTGAAATATTTATTTCTAATGACAAATACATAAAATTCTGTCTTGAAGCATGGTGTAGCATGGGTAACAGTCTTCACGCCGGGTACTGTATGTGGGCACATCTGCATGTGGGCAGACCCGCCTGGAGGCGGATAGAGGAGCGGTGTCTCGGTTCCTAAGACCATGGGAGATAGGTGTTTTCTGATAGTCTTAGGTGACCCCTGTGAAAGGGTCATTCGAACCCCAAAAAGGGGTCATGACCCACAGGTTGAGAACCACTGAGCTAAATATTCATAGTGCTGTTTTTGAAAATATAAATATTTGTCATTTAAAGAATTTTTCTTGAACAACATGCTTTCTGGAATGAGTTTAAAGAAGTCATTTCTAGAAATGTATTCTGGTTTCTATAGTCACGAGGTAGATGCTTCATAAAAGTGATTCTACATCATTTGAATAAAAAATACTATAAATATGTATTTGTGGTAGACATAATACTATTAACACAGTATAGCCAATCTTATGATTTAATATGTAAGTCATCATTTCCCTTTCTCTATAGATTTATCTTGTACCTAAAAGTTTGGCTCGAAAACGAATCTGGAATAAAAAGTACCCCATTTGTATTGAGCTTGGTCGACAAGAAGATTTTATGTCTAAGACTCAAACTGATAAGGAAATGACAGAAGAGAAGCCACCAGCTGAGAAAGAGCTGGCAGGCGAGGACCCTAAGAAGCCCCCTCAGGAGGGAACAAAATGCAGCCAGCGAGATCAGATCCTGTATCTGTTTGGGAGAACTGGCCGAGAGAAAGAAGAGTGGTTTAGAAGATTTATTCTGGCATCTAAACTGAAGTTGGAGATGAAGAAGCCACCTGGTGCCCCTGGAAGTAAACCAGGTGTGTACCTGTGTGCTGAATACTTACGGAGATTTTAGGGTCTTCAAGAGAAACTGGAAGGGTTCCAAGGGAGAGAGTAGGGAGGAAGCCCACCCTGAGTTGGTCACCGCTAGCTCCCTCAGGCATGTTCTCATGAAACTTGCCTTTCAGACTGATGGCTGTACCCTTGGCTACCCGATCATTTGACGTAGGTGGGGTTATGTGTAGATGTGGGTTTCTGCTTTGTTTTTCTACACCGTGACTCCTTTGAGAGAAGAAGCAAAAGGAGAGCCTTCGATATGGGAAGGCAGTAAGTCAGGACAATGTATCAGGGACCGTCTCGAGCGCCTGACCTCCCACCAGTCCTCCGAGCCACCAGCCTTCTGTCTCTGCATTCCACTGGGCGCCAGGCAGCACCTCCTCTCAGCTCTGCCCAGGCTTTGAGGGGCACAGAAACACTACAGTTTAAGCAACAACACCCCTGCCTCTCAGGTGCTGTGCGTGTGAGACAAAATTGACCTACATGAGTCAGATGTTAGCAAACTGCTAAGCTAAATTGAGCGTGGTGCAACCAGTCATTACAAGGAGATCAGAGGAGGAGATCCGCGCGGGTGTTGTTGGGGAAAGCTCTCTCGGATGGAGTATCACTCTGGGCCTTCACCCAACAGACCTTGTGGATCACGAAGTTGTGGGCCACATGAGAGTCAAACACTGAACCGATTGCTTTGGTTGGTGGAGATGGCCTGGCTCCTGCTCCGGGGCATTTGCCGACCTACCGCTCCATCAACCTTCAGCACCAGCACCCATCCTCATCCTTAAACTGAGCTCTGAGATGCCACTTGGAAATGCCCAAGACCTGTAAAATCAGGATGAGTAGGGAGGTACTGGGTAAAAGAAAATTTAAGTGAGACCTTTGTTTCCTGAAGGTCTAAACTTAATCAAATGTGGTGGTCCCTGGCCGGGTGTGGCTCTTGAGCACTGGGATGTAGTCTGTCCACATTGAGGTGTGCTCCAAGTGTAGCGTCCACAGCAGGCTTCAAAGACTTGGTACCAAAACAAGGCAGAAAGAAAGTAAATTATCTCAATACTTTCTATGCTGATTATATATTGAAATGATAACCTTAGGTTTTTTTGTTTACTTTTTTAACCTGGCTACTGGGGAATGTCCCACTTCCTGCATGGCCCCCGTTTGTGGCCCATATCTGACTTCTCTTGGACGGCGCTGGACTAGGCACCGGAGCTCAGAGCTGAGTGACCCACAGGAAATGTAGGGACACCAGGAAATGCCAGCTGAGGTGCTCATGGGCCACTGAGAGCAGCTGTCAAACAGCAGGTCCTTTATGGACTTCACCCAAGCATTTGGTTTGTGCTTTCAGAAATCCCGCCTAAGTTTCCCAGGAAGGATCTTGGTGTCATCAAGGGCCATTGTCCTTGAACTGTACCGAGCACTGGCTGTTCCCATGTGCTCTCCCACTCAAAGGACATTTGACAATGCATGAAGAGACTGTTCTGGGGGCAGCGAACACCAGCCAAGCCACAGAATAGGGTTTCTCTCCCCGTGTCGGGAGAGAAGGAACCCCCGTGGTGTGGTGGTTGGCTGCTAGCCGAGATTGGCATTTCAAATCCTCCAGTGGCTCCATGGGAAGGACCACGTGATCTGATCCCATCATGCTCTGTCCTATAGGGTCTGCATGAGTCATAACCAACTCGACTGCACACAACCAGGAGAAGGAGGCATCTCTCTGGACTCAGTCATGAGTGGATGAGTTTGATTTGAAGTTCTCACATCTGTGGGTAGTGACTGAGTCTGAGAAGGTTAAGCAATGTAAAACCTCTTCCTCCTCTCAAATGATGGCCGTTGTCTAGCTAAATATCAATGAAACATCTCATGTGGCCCTTTGGGAAGCCCTGGGGAATTACAGACCATAGATGCACCTGGAACCTCAAAAAATAAAATGATTCAGTGTGGTTACTGGTGGTGCTGTTAGGTAAGCCTTAGACTGATAACTGTGACGTCAGCAGTTCAAAACCACCGCTGCTCCTCCAAAGAAAGATGAGGCTGTCTGCTCTAACAAAAGATTTACAGCCTCAGAAACCCTAACTAGGGCCATTGCTACGATTTGGAATTAACGCAGTGGGTTTGGGTTGTTTATTTAGGTCCTTCACCTGGTCTCAGGCAAACCTAAGAAAATGTGTCTGCATCAGGCACAGCCCATGCCCTGGTGGCATAGTGGGTTATGCATTGGGCTGCAATCCATAAGGTCAGCAGCTCAAAACCACCAGCTGCTCCCCAAGAGAAAGACGAGACTTTGTACTCCTGTAAAGAGTACAGTCTCAGAAACTCCCAGGGGCAGTCGTGTAGGGCCACGGTGAGTGGACTGGATGGCAGTGAGTTTGTTTTAGTTCCTGTTTTGAGGGCCAGTGGTATAACTCCCAGCGTACCACTGTGGAGGCAGTGGTGTCATGTGTTCCCTGCCAGCCTCTCCAACCTCACTTCTCCCTGGCCCCCATGTACCCCAGGCTCTGTCATTCCTGTCTGCATATGCTGTTTCCTCTACCTGGAATGTTCTTCCTGCACCTGGGCCAGCAAAATGCCAGCTATCCCTCCAGGGGTAGTCCTGAGGTCACCGCCGGGGGAAGTTGGCCTTGGCTCTCTGGGCATTTAGTCACACACCCTAGAACACTCCCCAAACCCCCCCCCCCCCCCCCCCCCATTTTCCTGCTCTGAAAGTTTTAGCCATGTATCTGTTGTGATCCTTATTTCAGGAAATTGTGATTTCACTGCCAAGGTGTCTGAACTTCAGGGCAGGGATTATGCCCAGTTCTGGTGCAGAGAAAGTGCTTGATGAGTGGAAGATCACTGTGTGTTTGGAATTGTCCTGAGAGATGAACCAACACTTAGTGGCCATCTGCTCACTAGCACCCCCAGGTCGTCCGTGAGGCACCAGGCAAAAAGAAAAAGATACCTTCCCACTGCATTTCATTGTCCCCCCAGACCCTGAATTGTCTTGGAGATGAAGGAGAACTTTCTAAACAGTACTTAGGGTTAGAACAAAAGGCACTTCACAGGGCTGGAAATAGCCTTATAAACACAAGGGGAAAGCCAAAAGTTGGTGGGGAACATGGAATTAAAGATAATGGAGAGAGGGAGAATTTTAAAAAATAATAGTTTTTCCATGAACTTTTGGAAGTCTCCTTGTACTTTCAAGTAGTCATATGATAGCATGATACCAACTTAGCCGTTTTTCACTGGACCCAGTGGAGTGGGTCCTCCGGCGTCCCGTTTCCTCCCCTGTCCTAACGGCCCCTCTCCTCTGCCGCAGGGGCTTTGCCTGCCCCCAGCAGGCACAGCAGCCCGTCAGGCCACCTGACCCACAGCCGCAGCAGCAGCAAGGGCAGCATGGACGAAATCATGCCCCAACCGAAGCAGAAGGAGCTGGTGGGCAGCGTGCGGCAAAAGATGCTGCTGGACTACAGCGTGTACATGGCCAGGTGTGTCCCCCAGGAGAGCCGAAGCCCCTCGAGGAGCCCCGTGCAGAGTGCCGAGAGCAGCCCCACGGCTGGGAAGAAGGTAACGCTGACTGCCCCTGCCATCACGTCCCTCTCTGCCAGTCAGACACGTTTCTTCTTACAGGTGCTCTTCCTATAGGGTCTGTTGTGTGCCCGGCCCCAAGGGTGAAGAACAGAACAGCCAAGGGCCCTGTCCTCAGCATGTGTACCCCAACTAGGGAAACAGCCTAGACCTGCTATGAAACCGTGTGAGGGAGGGTCGGAGGACCAGCCATTTCCAGTGGGTAGTCAAGGAGGGCCTCATGGGAGAGGTGACCTTTGGGCAGAAACAGAACCGAAGGGAGGAAGTTGAGCCATGGACATATGTGTGGTGGTGGCGGTGGGGGTGCAAAGGCCCTGGGGCAGGAATGTGGCTCGGGCAGGCCAGGACCCATAGAGAGGCTACTGACCAGAGGGTGTGTGAGCAAGGGGAAGAGGAAAGAGATGTGATTGGAGGGTCACCGGGTGATGGGAGCCCGGGAGGATTTTGAGCCGGGTGTGAGGTTGATCTATGTAATTAAGTTTAAAAAGAGAAGTGAGTCTCCTGGCAGCATTGGCTCTGGGAGGTAAGGAGTGGGTGGGGTCAAGGATGGCAAGCGCAGGTAATTGCAGGCGGCGGGGATTGCAGTGCTGTGGAATGACAGCGGGGCTGACGTGGGCTGTGAGAGGGGCTCCTAGATTTTGGACCTGAATCACTAGATGGTGAGCTGGGACGTTCCACAGAATGGTTAGATATAGACCTCCCTCCTCAGGAGCACTCCCACCGTCCTCAGACTCCTCCGCTCTGCCTGCTGCTTTTGAAGGCCTAACCATAAACACATTACCACTTCCAAAGAGTAGCAAGCTCAACGAGGACCCCAGGATGGGTGGGGAGCCTGGCTTCTGCCAAGGGCCATTTGGCTCTTTATAAGCTCCGTTTTGGGGCCACAGTCTTCAAACGAGTCACTCCTGGTGGGTAGTGCAGTGGTCACGAGTTGGACTGCTAACAGCAAAGCCCGCAGTTCAAAACCACCAGCTGTTCCGAGGGGAAACGTCAAGATTGACTCCATAGCAGTGAGCTTGGTTTGGTAACGTGATGGCTGGAATTGCTTCTTTTAATATCTATTAGTATGTCCAATCTCTACGTATACATACTACCTATGAAGTACACGTATGTTTATATAAATAAAAGCACGTGACAATTTGACACATTGGAGATAATAATGTTTCTCTTCACCTAGATGACTTGGAGCAGGGGTGGGGAGTTTGAGCACTTGGGGCCTGAGAGATCAGCAAATCCCAGTTAACGTGTCAGCCTCCCCAAGGAGACGCAGTCTTGCAAACTTGGTGGCATCTCTCCATTTTCCAGACAGAGAAACTGAGGCTGGGGATGTTAATGGATGTTAATGTTAACCCCACAGCGGTTAGGTGGTGGTGGGTGAGCAAAACCTGACCTGAGACTCTGATCTGAGGCTACTGGGTCTTCCAAGCTGCCCTTAGCATGGGTCATTTGATAACTTTGCTTCACCCGAGGGCCTCCCTACCTCCACACACAGGTTCTAAGACACTGCTTCCCACTCTGCACCTGGAAGCCTGTTTCCGTGTGCAGTCACTGGAGGGGTTGGCCTCTCACAGTGATAGGATAGGATAGGAGGATAGGAGGTGGTTGGTTTCTGAGAGTGGGTGGGGTGGTGCCTAATGAGTGGCACTTGGAGCCACCCCTCTTTAGGTGGCCTGTAGCTCGGTTTGATTTCTCCGTGGATAGTCTGCTGTGTAGATGAGGCCCCTGTCTAGGCTAACAAGGGGCCACATGTCTTTGCTGGCCACTGACTCGCCGCCTTCACCTTCTGACCTCAGTTACCCACTCCTGCTCGGTAGCACCTCTGTATGTCTGGCTAGAGTAACGTAGAACAGTTCTAGAATTGCCTTTCTTCCCAGTCCCCAGCCCCTCCCCCCTCCTCCTCCATGGTGAGATGAGGAGGCCCTCACTTGGGCCCTTGATTAGATTAGGTGTCCCTCTCCCTGTGCAGGAGCTGCCTGGGCTTGGCTAGACTCTGGCCACATAGGGGAAGGGTTGTGCATGGGCCACGAAAAATGCCGGAGAGGCGTTCCTTTGTCACGCTCTCCTTGGACACCATCGTGTGTGCAGTGGGTGTTACACGAACTTGTACCAGGTAAACTGTGTCAACCAGGCCTGTGTGATCTGGGGAGCCCCCTCCTCCAGTCCCCCTACCAGTGAGGGGCATTCTCCAGTACAAACCGCCTTTCTAGGTACTTGGCACTTAGCCCTTTAAGTACCAAACATCCCCACTCTACCCTACCACCCCCTTTCAAGTCTGATAAAAATCTTTGAAAACCACATTCCACTTCCTGACCAGATTCTGCTTGCAGTCCATTCCGAGCAGGCAGGCAGGAATGATTTCATCTCTCCTGGAGAATTAAAGGACTTGTTATAATCAGTAGCAGTTCTGTCCTGTTGTAATGCGGGGCCCACCAAGGTTCAAAGGCTGCTGCCTCCCAGTGCTGGCTGCCAGCACGGTCTCCTCTCACCATCTGTGGGCTGCTCTTGGTGTGTGTCTTTCTAGAGGGCTTTTGTATGAGCTCCCACGTCCTATCCCCACCCCTGTCACTGTACTGATTAGTCTGATCTGCACTGTAGGCACGGTGCTGCTAGTCACAAGGTTGGTGGTTCAAACCCACCAGCTGTTCCACAAGAGAAAGGGGAGGCTGTCTGATTCTGCAAAGATTGACAGCCTCGGAAACCCAGTGGGCAATGTAGCTCTGCCTGTAGGGAGTGTCACTATGAGTCAGAACCAACTGGTGGCAGTGAAGTAGTGGGTGGTGGGCGTTTTCTATAAATGAATACGCATTGTTTTTCTAATCTGGGAAAGCAAGAAAGCAAGCACGAAGGGTCTTCTGTGTGCCTCCCTCTTAAGGGGCTCTGAGGAACAGAGGCGCAGCGCGCTCCTCCTCACAGAAACAAGGACTGCTCTCAGCTATCTGTGACAGGAAGCGGTAAACCCCCCGTGAAGTAAACCTGCGCTGCTTTACCTTGGAGGCTAGTTTTTAATAAAACCTAACCCAAGCTGCTCAAGCGGGATGACCTGGCTTCATCAGCAGACCATCGGAGCTCCCCACCCTTTGTAGGGACTGAACAGCCTTTGGAAATGTACCATTTCCTAACCCATGACTGAAAGTGGTGAAATGAAGATTCTCTCCACATTCCTTCCGGCAGCCAAACGGCAGTACTAGGAGCTTCGAGCAGGCTTCTCCTTTAGCCTGCCATGACCCACATTGGTCTGCATTTTCTGTCAGCCTGTGAGTGCAGATTCTGAGCATAAGGCCTCTCTGAGGCATGGTGTGTGCCCTGCTGCTTCTGGTTTGCTCTTGGTGCCCAAGGAGTCTGGAGAAGAGCCTGCCTTAGAAAAGGGAACCTCCGCCCTGCTGGTCGGTTATTTCCGAAATGTCTTTAGCACATCATGCGCCACTGGCTTAGATGTAAATTGTGAAATAGTCTTTGTTTCTTGGGATTCTGTGCTGTTTGTTTCCTGTGAACAGCTAGAGTTTAACGAAAGGTTGACTAAGAGTAGGGGTTCCTCCACTAGAGAAGGGGCAAGAGTACCTACAAATCTAAGTAGGTCTTGGGGGGAGGAGGGAAAGGATAAGGGTAGCAGTTTGGCACTATCTAAATGGTCAACAGGCATCAGCCTTATATAAGTGATTTTCCTGGAGTCTGTTTAATCAGTGGTTCTCAACCTTCCTAATGCCATGACCTTTTAATACAGTTCCTCATGTTGTGATGACCCCCCAAACCATAAAATTGTTTTCGTTGCTACTTCATAACTGTAATTTTGCTACTGTTATGAATCAGGCAACCCCTGTGAAAGGGTCGTTCAACCCCCAGGTTGAGAACCGCTGGTTTAGATAATCTGATAGCACTGCAAAAGTGACAAGGGAGCCAAATCCAACCTCTGACTTCACAAAGAGGAAGGAGAATTGAAGCATCAGCTCAGCCTGATGGTCATTTCTGTGGGGCAGGGGTTGGACAAGCCTCTATCCGCCACCGTTTCTGATTTTGATAGCAACTGCCCCTCCCAGGACACCCAGCCCCACTGCTGGGTTCAGTAATCCATTACCGTGGCCACACAGAACTTGGACAATACTCACGATTATGGGGCTTCTTAGGGATGCTAACAGGTTACATCTCAGCATCAGAAACAGCAGTTCTCTGGGCCTGAGTGCCTCTACTTAACTGTCTACTGGAGGCACACCTCTTTCTGGTCCACGGCCACCCAGCCTCTTGGCTGTTTGGGCAATTGTTGCAAATACAAAGCAGCTTTAAAACTCATTACCATTGAGTCAGTTCACAAAGCTACATTAGTGCTCATAAGTGCCCGTGGGCACCCCACTCTGCAAACCACCTCCTGCCAGAGGGGACTCCGCTTTCCAGCTCTGTGAGCTGGGAAGCCTGCTGCTCGGTCCCTGCTCTAACTACGGATGCCTCTGTTGCTACCACTTCTTTGCGCAGGGATCTCGGGGTACAAAGGACATGTTCCACTCATGGCGCTTCTCACGTTCATGAGAGCCCCCATTCTTGCTTCTGCGATGGCTTACTATATACCCTGCAGAATGACAAAACTGACCAGTCCCCACGTGAGCATCCCATACACCTATTTGCAGCTCCTTCAGTTATTTGGTAGGTGTTACAAAGATGATGGTTAGAAAGAGCCATACCAAATAAGGCCCCCATGCCACAAACTCAAAGACAGTACTCTCAGAGCAATCAGACCAGGTAGCCTTTGGGATTGGGTGGACGTGTTCAGGCAGGGAGAAGAGTGATTCACAAAACCTGAGCAGCAGCATGTGCTTTGACTCCTGCTCTCCCATTCAGGGTCTAGTTAAAATCTAAAGCCAGACCAACCCCAGAAAGACACGGGTGGAGTACTATATGCAGCCATTGAAAAGATGATGACAGGCCTGTTCTGAACTGGAATGGCCAACATGCATTCTTTAAACCAGAGCTGTGGTGGTGGTGGTCGTAATGAGCCCAGCTCCTGAGATGCAGTAACGTGTGTTTAAAAACATGTACGAGAACCCTCTGCCTCCCAGAGAGAAGATGCCAGCTGTGACCAGACCTCCCTCTTTCTGTTTCCCCGAGAGAAGGAGGGACTTGCCAGTTCGTGAGTCCTTGTGCATGGCGGGGTCTTTGGCGATGAGGGTAAGCAACTGCCTTGCTCTCTTTTGCCTTTTCACTAATTGGAGCCCCTTTTCTTTCCAGTTGCTGGAAGCGCTGCCCTCTGAGGAGGAAGAGCAAGAGGCCTGGGTGAACGCCTTACTTGGAAGAATGTTCTGGGACTTCTTAGGAGAGAAATACTGGTCTGACCTGGTGTCTAAGAAAATCCAAATGAAACTCAGCAAAATAAAGGTACTGTTGTATGCACCGGCAGTTTCTGGGGCTCCACCTTTCTCAGTGTCTGGAAGCCCTGTGCCATTAATGTTCTGAGTGATAAGTAGTTTGGCTTACAACATATGACGTAGGAGGGGAGTCAGCGCTGATCCGAAAGCCCGGCTGCCCTGTGCTGGTGCCGGTGCCTGTGCCATCGGGATGAGCCGCAGCTTCTATTGCCTTTTTCCTCAGGCTGCCCCCACTATTGGCCACGCTAGGTGGCACTCCACAATCTGGCCCGGGACAGGTGAGCTTTCGTAGCAGGTGTGTGTTGTGCCATTCTGTCCTGTTCCTTTCATTTCTTATTTATGTTTAGAAAGGGATACAGTGTTTTATTAGTTTAGTTTTTTAATAAGCTGAATCACTTTTTCTAAGTGGATCCCAAAATGATTCATAAATTATTTGTGTGTGTGTGTGTGTGTGTGTGTGTGTGTGTGTGTACTAGTTGAGGGTTCACACTTCAGATCACCAATTTTTTTATTCAGTAGTTTTATCAACCCTCCCCCACCCCCCATCTTTGAGTTCTCGTTTCCTCTTTCAGATTACCGCCTTCCCTTCACCCAGACATGGGTGAGACACCTGCCTCATTCTCTTTAAGGCACTGTGTGTCCAGAGCCCACTCAGCCTCTTGGTGGTCTCTGCCCCACAGCGCACACTCTGAGGGAAGCCCAGGTCGTGTTCCCTCCCAACGCTGAGGACATTAGCATCACACTCTGAATGTGTCTGTGTTTGACCTTCACTTTTTGGTCAGATGGTACTTTATTTTGGGGTCTTTGCTGAAAAAACCGCCCTAGTACTGATCCATGCCCACGTGGAAGTCAGTATAAACTGCATAAGTGGTCATATTTCTCAAAACTGCCGTTAAGTGACTCATTTACCGACCAAGAAGCCTTACCCGTTAGCTTTCTTAGAAGTAAATTTTTGATCCAGTGAGGACCCAGGCAAGAAATAGCAACTTTGGTCCTAACTTTTTGGTGAGGGCCTGCGCAGCTTTGGCAGAAGTTGGTGGTTTTCTTAATCCTTTTGGTCATAGAAGCCTATGGATCTTCTCCCTAGAAAAATGCACAGAGATACGAAGCTTGCCCACAGTGTTAGAGAACCCAAGGACTCTGAGCTGAGATAAAATTGTATTAGGAGGACAGTGTGGATAAGGAGAAGCGTCAGTTCGAGCTCTGTCTCTGGGCTGGTGTCAGACCTGGTGAAGAGGAGGGGCTGCAGGGCAGGGGTTTGGGGGGGCCCCGTGACAAATGTCCGCCTGTTGGTGTTGTTCCGGTGGATGGTGAGTTGAGTGGAGCCTGGTTCTGCTCACCAGGTTTTGTGGAGGGGAAGCAGCCGGCAGCAGTGACCCTTGGCCTGGGGGGCTCAGCACCCACCTGGAGCTCACGCACCAGAGTTACCAGAGCACGGCGGACACACACAGCTCAGCCACTGCTCTTCAAGATACTGCTGGGAGCATCCCTGTGAGTGGGAGGGCATGCTGGAACATCAGACAGGAAGCTGCCTGCCCACAATGAACCTGGAGAGGAGGCCTGGCATTCACTCCCTTCTGGAGCTGTCTGTGGGCTCTTCGCCTCCTAGTGGAGGTTGGTGAGCTTCCTCATTCCAGAGGTTGAAGAAGAATCTTGTCTTTTCACTTCCCCTTCTACTGTCGAGGTGGCTCTGGCAGTTCAGGAACTTAAGCTTTGTTCGCCTTTGTAGCTTTACTCGGCCCCGCTAGTGAATGGGCATGGCTTAGCAGCGAGCCCAGAGCCGTCCTGGGGACAGAGATGTGGGGCTTGGAGGAGCCAGGCCTTGTAACACAGATCTCCCCATGTCCTGCTTTCGCAGGAAGAACTCTCCCTGCCAGCCCCCTCAGTCCCCTGCAGTTCCAGACTGTCCCCTCTGTGTGACCAATTGCCCAGTGATGAGATTAAAACCAACTGAAATTCTACCCAACAGCAAATGCACTCTGGGCTTTAGCCAGCTGCTAGGCTGCCGCCGCAGGACCCTGGTGGGTCTCTTGTGCCGACATCAGCTGCTGCAGCTTTCAGGGCAAGCTGCCCTCACTTGTCACCCTGCAGCCACCTGAGAATGTCCTGTACACCTGAGTCTCTGGTTCCCAGTTGCATTGACTCAGGAGGATAAAGAACATGCCACTGGGTTCCCGTGTCACCAAGCTGGCATTTCTGGGTGAAAAGATCTTTCCCCTGCCAGTCACAAGGACATAGTTTGAGAGCTTGGTACCAAGACTCTAAACCCAGCCTGGAACCTGAGCAAGGAAAAGAGGACATTGAGGGGAAAGCTTAGAGGTGGTAGGAAGCCAGACCCCATTGCTGTCCTCTCCCCATCTGCATACTGGTCATTAGAGGCCTCACCTCCACCCTGCCTTCCTCAGATCCTTCCTTTGTTCTCAGAGAGACTACAGAGTATGAAACGGGCAAGGGTCCTGGCCAGGGGAACACGAAGACAGTTGGTTCCTACTGTCTCTGTACCCACTCCTGTAGCTCTGTGTGGGACTCAGGTTTCCATAGAAACACTGTGGGAAGTAGTGACGTTCCCTGGCCAGCCCTCAGCGCTTCTAACGGTATGCTCCTGGACCACGGGTGGTGGAGGGACAGCAATGGATAGAAAGGATTGCAGCACGGGATTTGGGCTTCATTTTTGGCCAAGGAGCATTTTGTTAGCTGATTGAGCCAGCCAGCACTTACAACATTGAGTCATTAGAAGAGATTTTCCCAAATGTAACCAGGATCCATCAAAGGCGGCCGTGACTCCTCAGGGATGATCAGTCTCTGCAGGGAGACGGCTGAGTGGTCCAGCAACTGCATTGTGAAATCCAGGCCTGCAAAGCCCTGCCTCGTCTTGTGAGACATATTCAACAAATAACCTGATTTAAAAACAATCAGCCACCACCCCATCTGAATTCTAACTTTGGCAGAATCATTCCAGTATTTCACTGGGAGAATACTTGTGAGGCACCACAGGAACTGAAGGGGGGCTTGTCAGCCTTCGAAACGTGCAACAGCAGTGGCAGGCAGCAGAGCTGGATTCCAGTGTGGCGGGGTCTTGGGGAAGGATGGCATCGCAGACTAACAAGGAAAGGGCCGGCTCCTCAGCAGCAGCGTGGGGCAGTTGATCCGCCATTTGGGAAAAAGTGAAGTTGAGCCTCTCCCTTACTGCTTAGACTACAATTCTGAAAGGATTAAAGGTTGGATTACCCGATGTTTGGCTTCATAGCGCTATCATGTACGACACTGTATTTGTCTACTTAATCTTCAGTTTCTATATATCCTCTATAAATTCATGAGAGCATGACTCTTCAAGGTGCCACCTGCAAGTACGTCCCTAGTGTGTGATACGCACACAGTACCTTTTTGTTCAATTTATGGCATACCCCCAAACCCTCCCAAGAATATGTTTGAGGAGATGGTGGTGATTGCATTGCACAGCTCATTTTGGGGGTGAATCAACCATGGGGAGGGAATGCTCTAGAATGGATGTGGTGGTCATTGTATAGCTCCCCCTTCATGTGTATGAACGATTAAACTGTTCGGTTCTATGATATGTGGATTGTGTGCCAATAAAACTGTTGGGGGAGAAAAAGAAAGAATGTTGAATCTGAACTGACCTTTGCACATTGACAAGGTTGAGAGTGTGTCTCATCCACTGTTGGCTTCTCTTCCCCAGCTCCCCTACTTTATGAATGAGCTGACTCTGACGGAACTTGACATGGGAGTGGCTGTGCCAAAAATCCTTCAGGCCTTCAAGCCTTATGTCGATCACCAAGGTAACTCCTCATTGACCATGTACATGAATGTTAAGATGTTCACACCACTGTGGGTTCAATATCAAGGCTGTGCACTGGAGAGGGGAAAGGTGGGAAGTATTTTTAATCACCTGTTTCTCATTGAAAGGAGTCCTGGTGACATAATGGGTTATTCATTGGCCTGCTGACCCCAAGGTTGTCGGTTCAAATCCACCAGCCGTTCTGCAGGAGAAAGACGAGGCTTCTGCTTCTGTGAACATTTGCAGCCTCAGAAACCTTTATAGGTTTGCTATGAATCAGAATCCACTCCGTGGCTATGAGTTTGAGCTCTCATTGAAAGAGGCCAGTGGCAATGATTGTTTACTTAACTGCCAACCAAAATGTCCCTTGGCCAAACCGACTAGCTTCGCTGAGGGGAAAGACATGGTTCTCTGCTTCGGTAAAGATGCCATACACAACTCATGGCAAAGGTGACTCCATCATGGGGGGAGGAGTGCTTCAGGGGAGAAAGAAACCATTCTGAAATAGATTATGGTAATGATTTTTCAATTCTTCTTGATACGATTGAACGATTGAATTGTATGATGTGGATTATGTGCCAATAAACCTGGCAGAGGGGGCAGCAAAAACAAAAACAGTACAGCCTCGGAAATCCTCTAGGACAGTCCTACTCTGTCTTAGAAGGTTGCTGGGTCAGAGTTGTCTTGACAACAATGGGTTTTAGTATTTCATGTAGAATGTCTTTCCTTTTTTGAAATGCTTTTAAGTATTGTTTCGTTGTGTTTTCAGTGAAGGTGTACACAGTAAAGGTGGTTTAGGGTCCCATTTAATAATTTCTACATAAATTATTCAGTATCATTGGTTACAAAGCATGGACATTCTTAATACTTCTGGTAGTTCTGTTTCCATTCATTTCATTTCCCTACCTTGTCCTCATTGCTTTAAAGTAACTTGGTTACTTAATGTCATATAGATGGCTTTTTAATTTTATTAAAAATCTTTAATAACGGTGTTTTATTATAAATTCGGCAAGGGTTTACATTTCAGACATCAGCTTTGTATTCACCAGTATAAACTGCTTCTCACACCTGCCATGGTTTACCCTACACCCACTCCTGATTGCTCTTTCCCTCCGTGGACTGCCATCTTCCATGTCACCCTGCAAACATCCGTTACAGTCTAACCTGGTGGTTCTCAACCTTCCTCATGTTGCGACCCTTTCATATAGTTCATGTTTTGGTGACCCCCCAACCATAACATTATTTTCGTTGCTACTTCATCACTGTCATTTTGCTACTGTTTTTAATCGGGTGACAAGACAAGGTCTGGTGAAAGGAGGAGGACTAGCCAGAAGCAGGACTAGCTCACTGCCCAGGAAACATATGACTTCATCACCTGGGCATCCCTCTCCCGAGTGAGCCTCTTACCCCTTAGGCTCATGATCAAGATAGAGGCGAGAAGAATCCGGATTCTCCAAGAATGAACTATTCGTTTTGAAGAAAGATGTCCGGTGAGATCTGTAGACTATGGAAGTGAGCTTGCCCTCTGGCTCTATCAGATGGCTCTCATGTCATGTTTAGTGAAATCATTTTTCTTCTTTTGTGTCCATTTGATGAAAAAAGATTTTCTAGTTCTACAGCCAGTCAAATCTCTCTTGGGATATCTTCCAGCTGACCATGAGCCCTTACTTCTGTGTTTAGCCTCACATTGATTTCAGAGAAGGCCAGCCCCCAGAGTATTACAAGGGGTCTTCAAAGAGTTACTGTGTGAGATAGGTAAGGTTTATTGTGCCAACCTGGCTGATAAACACATGGGATTAATGGAAGGGCGGGGAGATAAATGGCTCCGTGAGCTTCAACTTTCTAGTTCTTGGATTTCTTGCTTTCTGATGGTCTGACCAGGGTGTGGGTGCCATACTAGTTCATTGCCTCAGCTTGCAAGGCTCACTTCCTGCAAGACATCCCTGAGGAGAAGCCACATGGACCTACCCTGATGCAGCCCTGGGTGCTGGAGCAGCCGTGTGGAGACCCCTGCCAGCGCTGAGATGCTTACATGCTCACTGATTCGACTTTTCCTCCTGCAGTTGGCATCATTGTGTGTGTTTTGTGAGATGGAGGCAGACTTTGTAGATTGGTGTTATTGTGTTATATGTGGGCAGATGTTGGACTTATGGGCTTGGACAGCACTGGGATTGGATGTTTTCTTAATGTGCACTTACCCTTTACAGAAAACTCTCTCTTACACATATGAGTTTCTGTGGATTTGTTTCTCTGGTCGCCTCGACTAACACACTATGAAAAAGCGATGCATGGATTTCAAAAAGTGCTCCCATCCACAGAAGCTTGTGCTGACTTGTAACATGTCTGATTGGAGCCTGGTGGGGGCCTGAGAAAAGGAGCCCCTGCCAGAGTGCAGTGGAAGAATGGTGAAATCATGGAGGCTCTATGAAGTTGATGGGGCATTGCCCCAAAGAAAGCAGTTTACAAATGGATAACTCGCTTCAAGACCAGCCAAGACAATGTTGAAGATGAAGCCCACATAGCAGACCAGGAAATATTTCATCTTGTGTGTGCGCTGATTGAAGAGGACCAGCAGTGAACAGCACGAACAGTAGTCCTAAATACCTTAGGCGTCTCAACTGGTTCTGGGTTCACAGTTCTGACTCAGAACCAAAGTTGAGTAGATGTTCGGCTCAGTGGGTGCGAAGAATGTCCCCATCTGCAGACGAGCAGAGCTTTCCATGGAAATTTTAAACAAGTGGGATTAAGAACCAGAAGCATTTCTTTGAAGAACTGTAACAGAAGATGAAACCTGGCTTTTCCAACACAATCCTAATGGCAAAGCCAGGGCTCCCGGGAGGTGGGAGTGGCAGTGGCGCAGGCCAAGAAAAAGCAGCCTGGTCAAGAGCAGAGGTCACAGCAGCAGTTTGGGGGGGATGCTCGAGGCATTTGACCTGTTGGCTTTCTGGAGGGCCAAAGAACAATTGCGCCTGCTTATTGGGAAAGTGTTTTGAGAAAGTTAGTGGAAACCGTAGCGGAAAACTGCCCGTAAGAGCTTCACGGGTGTGTCGTCCCCCGCCTGCCCTTATTCATCTCCCCAAACAAGGGCACTTTGGGGAGAGTTTCAATGAGAAGTCACTAGACTTCCAGCCACCGGACAGTCCTGACTTAGCTCCTTCTGACTTCTCGGGTTTCCTAATCCTTCAGAAATCTTTGAAGGGCACCCTCTTTCTTCAGCTAAGAATGTAAACCAGACTGCGTGGTACAGCTAAGTTCCCAGCACCGAGTTCGTTAGAGATGGACTGAATGGCTGGCATCGTCACTTGGAAAGGTGTCTTGAACTGGATGGCACTTAGGTTGGGCAATCAAGTGTAGCTGTTTTTATTTAGTTTTAATTTTATTTTTCCATGAACTTTTGGTGAAGCCTGTACAGAGGCAAAGCCAGAAGTTCACTTGAGGCTGCCTGTTGAGCTCCCCTGTCTCCCCCTCCGTGAACCAGAGTGCTCCTGGAGTTGGTAAGCTCCCAGCTGATGGAGAGTAAAACTAGAAAAGATTTGGACTCCTCTGCAGAGAGTTTAGCGAGAGTTCTGTACCTCCCACGGAAAGGCTTTCAAAGATAGACTCTGTGTTCACTGTAAAATGAACGAATCTTCACCCTTACTAGTGGACCAGGGCTGTCAGCCCCACGCCCACCCTGACAATCTGGTATGTGATCTGCTGACCTCACCTCCTGAAACTGGGCCCAAAGAAAGGAAAGAATGCAGGAGAAAGCTGTTTCCTAGTGTGCCAGCATTCTTTTCCCCTCAGGGCTGTTTTTGTTGAATGAATAGAAATTCCCCAACTGGGATGCAGATCCACATCATTGGGGCTCCACAGCATCTAGGAAGTGTCCCTGCAGCTCCCGGCAGGCTGACTTCACCAGACACCAAAATCTCCAGTTTCTCTCTCCTTCTGCGGGAAGACATTTCACTGTAGATCAAAGCTTTGCTACTACGGAAGCAGCGTAAGGAGTACGTGCATCCATCCATCCACACAGGGCTGTGTAAGAGCTCGTTCCTGCTTTACCTTGATTACAACTACCGGGAACTGAGGAGGTCGAGGCTGGGCCGGGCGTCCCACTGGGACTCCCATCCAACAGCTGAAAGTGGCCAGATCCTCGGCGCAAAGAAGAATGTTGAGAGGAGTGGCTGGCCTGAGCTCTAAGGCACGCCATTTCTAGTGCCACGAGGGAACCAGTTCAGTGACCAGGGTGCATGTTCTGAAAGGTGGATGCCTCTCCCCTTTGAGAACGGCCTGTGCACCTCCCGCCTTTGCTGTGACCCCTCCCCCTCTAGCCTTGAAGAGTGTACCAGGTCTCAGGTCTCCCTTCTTCCCTGTGACTGTCCAGAGGCTCCAGGAGCCTGGTACGCTGGCCCTCCTCTGTCTGGCTTCCCCTTCGCCTCCCTCACGCCCGGCCTGGGGACGTTATCCCTCTCGGCCCAGCTTTTCCCAGTTGTCTCATTCATGCTGTTAGGGTAGTGCTCATCCATTGGTTCACGCCCGGAAGGAGAGTATCACCCCACCATTCAGAGGCAGCCAGTTGACCTCTTGGGTCTGCTCTTCCATAATCTCTTTTCCTTTGGATCAAGTTCATGCAAGATATATAGCTCTGATAGTGCAGTCTCCTGTCAACTTGGCTGGGTCTGAATTCTCAGTGGCTTGGCAGGTAGGACCGAATAATCCCCCTAACACAGAGCTCAGACTGGGCAGGCTCGATTTTACAACTGTGAGAGCCATTCTCTTGATAGAAGTTTGCGTGCGTGTGTGCGCATATATATAAACATCAGGGGTTTTGCTTCTCTAGAAAGCCAGCCTGACACAAGCACTTATTAAACCCTAAAGCAGTGGTTCTCAACCTTCTTAATGCTGCGACCCATTCATACAGTTCCTCATGTGGTGGTGACCCCCAACCATAAAATTACTTTCATTGCTACTTCATCACTGTCATTTTGCTACTGTTAGGAATCCAGAGACCTCTGTGAAAAGGTCGTTAGATCCCCAAAGGGGTCATGACCCTCAGGTTGAGAACCGCTGCCCTAAAGAATCCAGGCAAAATGACTATTTTGACCTGAAGGGCACTCAGGGTCATCCCGCCAGACCCTAAGGGGGGGTGAGATGGGTAAGATGAAGCTGGGAGGTGAGGAACTCCCCACAGAGTCCCCCTCAACCTTGCCTTTCCATCTGGGTCGTGGCTTCTAGGCACAGCTCCACAGTCAGGGACCTGTATGGGCCGGGCTCCTTCAGCGCTGCCAGCAGTGGGAGCTCAGGCAGTCCCTGCCCTCCCCACAGCAGTGTCTGTTCATGCAGCCGATTTGGAGACGGCTAAACAGTGCGGAAAACTGGAGTCAGAGCCCATCAGTGGCCTCCCTGTGCTCCCACCTGGCCCTCTTCAGTAGCAGACAACAGGAGAGTGGTCATGGCAGCCCAGACCTGAGAACTGCGGCAGGGCAGGTATAGCGCCCACTCAAGCTCACTCACCTTTTAGGGGACTTGGATTGATGGCTTTGTCATCCTTGAAGCAGCAGGGCTCTGTTCTGGCAACAGTTAGAGGCAGGCGCAGGTGAACATGATGTCTGTCCTCGAGACACATCCCAGCGTTCACTTTCTGTGGGTCTAAAGAACAGTGGGACACCGGTCTGTGTGTCAGGCTGGTGCAGCAGCGCTCACGCTGTTCTGTGGAGCATGTGGTCATGGAAGTAGGGCTGGCAGTCAGAGTACAAAGGAACCCTTCAGTTACTGTGGAGAGCAGATCAGGGGCGGCCAAGCTCCAGCGAGCAAGGCTTTATTCTCCCCGCTCCTTGGAGCAGCAGTGCCCGGGAAGCGTGTGTCAATGAGACGGCAGCCTTCCAGTTAGCTTATTAGTAATAAAGCCATGAATAGCTGACCTGTAACGGCCACCACAGCACTACAACTGAGGGGTGCAGATATCCTGCTAAACAGAACAGCAGGGGGCCTGTGTGCCAGCTGTGGCTTCTCCCTGTCCCTGGGACATGCACCAGGGCAGGTTTGTCCCCTGTGGTGGCATCATGGCTCTAAGTCCTCTTCATTCTTCAAGCACAAACCCCTGGAGGGCAGGGGTCGGTCACCTTGGTGGGTGTGAAGCTGAGAAATGGAGGGAGGTATAACTTTGGCTGCAATGGTGGTGGTGGTGGTGGTGGTGGTGACTGAGGCTGGCGAGTGGGGAAACTGCACCTGCACTCCCCATGAGTCCTCACAGGAGGGCCATCGAAAGCAGCTCGTGTTTGCGTCAGCTGTGCGTTCTTTGGGATTCCTTGATCATCAGGCAGCCCCCTCCAGCACTAGACAGCCACTCACCATGGCCCGGGGTGGGGCGGGGAGGCTGACAACCTCTCTCGCCCCCTGCCCTCTTGTTCATGCTCCAGCCCCCTTGGCAGAGACCTCCCGAGGCTGACCATCTTACACACGTAAAAGCATCAAAAATGGTTCTGCTTCTCATAGAGCAGATGGTTCTGAAAACAGCATTTACACGCAGTGCTTCCTATTTGTCACACCCAAGGAAAAGCCGCTCTCATCTAGATTCGCGGCATTCCGCTGTGTTGGTTAACTGCTGATCAGGGGAAGTGTGTGTCCTCATCCTCTCGTGGTTGCTGCACTTCTCCCAGGGGAAAGACAGCCTTTCTAATAACTGTCAGTTCATCTCGCAATCACTCGAGGTGAGGCCCTGACTCACCGTCATATAGCCCGTTGGTCTCGGCTCCAAGTTGCTCCTGCTCCTAGATTTTCCGGGTGCATTCTGCCTGCTGACTCATGGTCACAGAAGCAAGTTTTTCTTTGCACCTTAGGCTAAAATAGCCTTCTTGCTCTCATCTAAATGCAAGCTTGTCATGGTAGGGTCATTTGTTAGAATTTTGATTTGGTTTTTCAGATCTGTTCTCAAAAGTCCTCAAACCATCCATGACTCTTCCTCGTGCTCTTTGAGTGTCACAGGATGTAGGCAGTGGTATGAGAAACAGACTCCTCCCCTTAGGGATCCCTACCTCATCCTCTCCCGGCCCGCAGAGCAGCCTCTTCCCTCTTTCTTGGTGCATGAACTTTTCCAGACCATTCCCTTTTATGGAAACAGCAGTAAACTAGACTGGAGGCAAGGATTGCAGTCGTCAGGATCTGGCAGCAGCAGAGAAAGGAAGGCGTCCTGGCCAGGGTGTGCCATGGTGGCACACAGCAACCCCTGAGGGAGCAGTGGTGGTGTTCCCATTGTGCGTGCGGGTGAGGAGACTGAGGCACGGAGGTTAAGAGATTGCAGACTCCAGTCCCATCCACTTGACTGGGCTCCCTGCCGCCCTTCCTTTCACTGCCTCGGCTCCTAGATCACACATCATCAGATGGACTGTGGACTTGACTGGGACATGAACCGCACTTCCCTGGGCCCACATCCAAATCCCTTCACTGGGGGAAAAAACACACAGATAAAACTTACATTTTATAAGGCATAAACTTCTGGTGACTTTAATATGACAGCCTTCAACGTAATACATCCTATTACTATTTATTGGACAACTGAGTAGGGCTTTGAAAAGAGGTGATGATGCCTGAATCCATACAGCATCCAAGTCAAGCTAGAGTGATAATACAGCAAATAAATAGCTTCTTTGTTGGTCACTTTTTATATTGCATTTGAAATCTATTAAACTCTAGCTTTGTCTCAGTCCCCCTGCTATTAGGAGCCATTAATCACTAGGTATCTTTATGAAAGCAGATGTGCCCTTTATTTCCTATAATAGTAACTTTGAAAGAGCAAGCTAATTAATGATTTCTTTTACACTGCTTAAAGCATAATGAAGAGTGACGGCTGTTTTGTGAGTCTGGCTGCAGACTCCAGGTAATCGGTCTGCCTACCACTTATTAAAACAGGTCATTCGTGGAAAAGAATTAGCTTCAATCAGGATGAAAAAGAAATCTGTTGAAAGCAAAATGGAAACGCTTCTGACTTTAGTGAGGAGCAACACCATTCGTGCCTCTTGAGGTTAAGCAAAGCTTTTCATCTGAGGCGGCGGCCAGATTCGGGCAGGCTGGGGTGGGGGTGGGGGCGGGTATTTACTGTAATGGCCAGAAAATGCTGCTGTGTGTCAACAGTGGTTTCAGATTAATTTCCTGCTTCCTTTTCAATGTTGTCATTTATCTTTATGAGGATCTATGAAAGTGTATTAACATTTGACATCTACCTGAAGAATCCTGTTTGATGGATGATCCTTGAGATGCTATGGAGCTCTGAGCCTGAAGGACCCCAGCTCAGTTTATGTGAACCTGCCAAGCATAGGAGCTTCGAATAGAAGAGGGTCCTGAGCTGCTTCCCCCTGGTTTTAGACTACTGGCAGTGGCCACTTCTGGTGGTCGCCACCCCATTGAAGTTCCACAAACCAAATGGTCCTTTTGACCTCATCTCATTGGCATGCGTATCATTATAGGGAGTACGGTTTCAAGTTACGGTACAGAAGGGGTACGCAATGTATCTGGATGATCCAATAGAAAATCTGTTCTTTTGTCCCATGCCTAGGCAGTTTCCAGAAAGAGAGGGTTCAAAGTGTCTGTGCCCCTCCCTGCGGAACCTTGCTAACTCGGAACCACCTGTTGTCTGAGGAACCACCTGGTGCACAGGTGTCTGCATTTCTTCTCGGCCCGTAACTGCCAGGGAGTCAGGCGAGCTCATCCCAAGGGGTCGGGGTGAAGCAGCAGCCAGCGTACAGGGCCTCCCACGCTCACATCATGGATATGCTGTGGCCCTTCTAATGGATGCGGAGAGCCTGGCATCTCGCAGCCCTCTTCCAGAAGCTAGGTGTTAAAGTGCGGCGTCGGCTCCGGTGTGCCATGCTGCTTGCTTAGACACTGGAAAATGGAAATCCGCCCACCCGTACTGTCATTGATAGCATGTTCCTTTCAGGGAAAGACAAAACCCTGTGCTGTTGTCTTGTTCTTTTTCCCCCACCATTTCTCCAGGACTCTGGATTGATTTGGAAATGTCCTACAATGGGTCCTTTCTGATGACTCTCGAGACCAAAATGAATTTGACCAAACTAGGTAAAGAGCCTCTTGCTGAAGCCCTGAAGGTTGGCGAAATTGGCAAAGAAGGGTAAGGGGCTATATGAATTTCCTATTCGGAATCCCACCTGGGACACCACCTCCCCCTCCCCCTTAGAGCAGCAGACTTGATGCATTGTGGCCATGGATGTTGGGTGGGCTTTTGGACCCCCGGAGTGTTTTAGGGAACAGTTTCCTAGTCTCACCCCCAGCAGACAGCCATCCCCATGCCCAGCCAGGCTGTCAGGTGGGCCAGGCATCCTCACCTGTGCTCAGTGTGGTGTGCACAGTATCGATTACCCAGAAACACTGCCGTCTCAGCCCAGCAGCTCCAGCTCAGCCGCACAGGTGCGCTCCATGCGCAGAATCATCCTCAAGGAAGTTCCTCTGCCCCTGTTCAGCCACAGATAGTGACGTGGACCGGGCTCTTGTCCTGAGCGTCCCTGAGGCTTTAATCATAAAATCAGAAGTGCTCATAATTAGATGATCGATTTTTTTTTTTTTTTAGGCAGCAGTTCCCTAAATAATGTGGTATTGATCTGCGTCATAAATCCCTCTTGTAGACAGGGCATCTGCTGCATAGCTGAATTTAGGGGAAATTTCCAATTTGTGAGATAATTAACGCAGCGAATTTTCCCCCTTATTGCCTCTCAGAGAGAAGCTAGCAGTTTTGCTTGCCCACACACCTTAAAAATGGCTCGTTTAAATGGATCTTAGGGTTTTTGCCAAATCAGAAATGCTGATTGGAGTCTGCTTCCCTGACTTGACTTCTCTCACATGAAATTAGCAGTATGATGACAGGAGGGGCTGCCAGGAGCCGCCTTGTCAGGATCTCACCATCCTGGGGTCTCGCTGGCTCAGGATCCTGACCTGTGCTTTCCTGCGGCCCCACAGTAGAGCAGATGGGGGTGAGCTGGGCCGTCCAGGTGAATGCTCTTTACCGAGATGGCTCTGATTTAGCCAGGCCACTTGGGAATGTAATGTCCCTCTGAGTAAGTGGAAGCTTTTGCCCACTGTGTGCAATCTAACCCTTCTCTGTGCTGTTTTCCTCTCGTTCCTCTGCTGTTTGTTCAAATGGGGTTGAACTCGGCAATCTGTGGATTTGTGTTTTCTGGTGAGTGGTATTTATCAGTTCTCCGTGTAGCATTTCATACCCTGTGAGTGCCACGTGACACCACCAAGGCATTTGTCCTTCCCACGTGTTCTTAGACATGATGGCCCGCCTGTGAGCCCGAGCTAGGGAGCTTGCAGAGACTCCCCTGGCAGTTTGGATGGCAGGGGGCTTTGATCTCAGTCTCTTTCCCCGATGTTCCCACACGCAGCTGAGCATTCTCAGTCCAGCCTCAGAGAGTCAGGAAAAGAGCCCCAGTAGGCAGACCCGGTCACAAAACCTCTGGAAAAGGAGGCCGACATGAATGGGAGTGGGGCTGAACACGCATCAGTTGGAGCATCGGGGCAGGAGCTTTCCGGAAAGACCCTATGGGAAAGGGGGGTGGTGGGTCCCCAATGCAGCAGGCATTGAGGCTTGTGCCCCTGAGGGGTTGCTTGCAGGCGCTCTTGGCACAGCTTTTCATTCATCGACTGGCTGACCGGGCCGGAGGGAAGCCTCTGCTGTACAGAAGTGATCATAGTAAATTCTATTTTTACTCTATTTTCTAGAGCAGTTTTTTCTTGTAGAAATTTCTTCTTCTAGGGGGTGGGTATTAAACTAAATGTTTAATGATTTTCTGACTGGCTGGACTTTAATTTTTAAAGTAAAGAAGAATACAGCCTGAGGGCACTTTGTCTAGGCGACAAGGACAGGGCAAATAGACTCTCCGCCCCTCTGTGTGTCAGGGAGCCCCTCGTTCATCAGGAGGAGCACTGAGGGTGTGGTGGCTACCTGTTGGGCTGCCCACCTCAAGGCCAGCAGTTGGAAACCACCAGCCACTGCACAGAGGAGAAAGAGCTCGTCTCAGAAACCCACAGGGGCCGTTCCACCCTGCCCTGTTGGGTCGCTGTGAGTGAGCATCGACTCGATGGCAGGGGTTGGTTCTTCATCTGAGACCTCTCGCGTCTCGGAGCATCCAGAGCCTCTGAAGCATCCTGGTTGAGGAAGCAGACCCAGTTCACTTCCTCCCTCAGGAGCATGCAGAACCACCTGAGGCTGATACCAGAGGGAAACACAGAAGTCAGGACATGTAGCCGAATAGTAAGCAGCTGACCTTTGGCGCTGACCTCTCTTTCACGTTAAGACACACCCCCATCACGCACACACACACACTCTCCAAGGAGCACAGTGTGTGTCTGAGAGGTCACCAGCAGGGGCATTCCCTTCTGCCCTGTGGGTCCCACTTCCTGCTCTTCTCAGAGTTTTCTCCAGTCCCCCTCCCAGGGTGCAAACGCTGTGCTATAGAGACCCTCTGAGAAGATGCTGCCCCTCCTGTGAGCAGGGAGTTTATTCATGCTGTTCCCCTGAGGACCACTGGAGGCAATAGAGATGTTGCTCTGTCTCTTGGAAATATGCAGACATTGTATCTGTGTGGGCATTTCCCCCTTGGCTCTTCTCCGATGCTTTTCTTGTTCACCTACTATGGTAGCATACACAGAGCAATTAGCTTCTAAAATGGAATTCAGAGTAGTGAGCCGAGCAGTCTTCACTGTGGGCGCAGGCATGACAAGGACAAGGACCAAGGTGAGCCCGTAGGAAAACAGCTTGCCAGTCGGGCGCCCAGCAGCGGAGGGCAGCATTGTCCTGCCACCACAGCCTGGGCCACATGGTGGCCCTCTGAGCTGTGTGCTGGATCACCGTCTGTCCTTACCCCCCAGGCCCCAGAAGTTCCTTCTGGGTGCTGAATATTTGCAGGTGACACTGTGACCCAGTCCCGTCCTGTGGATGTACAGGTACCTGTGTCCGTGGCAGGTGGTTGGGATACATTTTTCTTAAACACAAGGAAGGATTTACTCCCATGAGTATGGCCCCTCAAGCCAGATATGTCCCAGGGCTAGGTAGCTTGGTTACACATATTTCCTGTGGAACCTTTTGGGAGGTCTTTTTAGAATTTCCTCCAGAGTCTGTGACATTTAAAAAAGAAAAAGAAAATAAACAACCCTGAGCTGCCGTAAGGACATCCTGGCTGTTTGGACTGGCCTTTGGGAGATTTATGGAAGTCAGTCAAAGATGGACAGTGATTCTGAGGCCAAGAAATAAGATGTTTGGCCTGAGAGAGCGTATCAGTGATGAAATAATTCACTCTTGTGTGTCTTGTCTCTAGACACATTTCCAGAAAGGTCGTTAGCAGAGGCAGCATAACTGGAATAGGCGCTTTCTGGTGTGTTTAAGAAATGATAGGCTCCGTAGCAGGATGTGTGCAGTGTGTCTGGCATTCACTGAAGTTCTTGTAGCTAGCCTGAGGGTATGTCTTTAATTATGAAACGGAGAATCAGCCACATCTAATACGCCTTGGGCGCCACACGATACAGCTCCCAGTGCCATTTGGACAAAATCATAACCTCGGCTCATCCGATCCAGTACACCATGATCTAAATTATTAACTTCCAGCTGCAGAAGTGGTCCTGCTCACTGCCCCGCAAGTACCTTGGGCACCGGAGCACGTACTGCAGGGTCACACCGCCTTCAGGTCCAGGGGCTGATGGTGGGCAAGGGCAGGCTTCCCCTCCGTCCTTGGCCTTGCAGGCAGCCTTCTGTGGATGAGGAGCCTGTGCTGAGTGAGATTCAGGCTCCACGCTGGCATCGCTGGGCCCGAGGGAGAGCACAGTTCCCTGTGGTCGATGGGGACTTAAGTCCCAGTTTTTTCTTGATCCCCCAAACCCAATGGAGTTATGTCTTTGTCACATACATTTTAGAGTGCCTGGATGCTTACCAGTTGGGCTGCTAAGCGCAAGGTCAGCAGTTGGAAACCCCCCCAGCCACTGTGAGGGAGAAAGACGAGTTAGCATCTCTGAAACTCCCGGGGCAGGGCTGCCCCATCCTATGGGGGTCACGCTGACTTGGAATCTGCTTGATGGCAGTGAGGGAGGGCAGTGCAGATGGATGGTAAAGTGCTTAACTGTGCACCCAAAGGTGAGTGGTTAGAACCCACCCAGAGGTGCCTCCCAAGGAGGACCTGGCAGGACAGGGCCGCCCAAGCTGGTTCTGCACACCTGGGGCTGTCAGGAGTTAGAGTGCACTCTGCAGCAGTTGCTTTTTGGGGTTTTATGTGCATTTTAAATAAAAGAAGATCTAGGCTACGAAACGCGCTGAAATGGCCTTGTGACCAAGAAGGGATGCAGATGTTCCCTGAAGGAGGAACACAGTGGTGTCCCGGCAGGGCCCAGGACAAGGAACTTTGTCCCTGCTACGAGGGAGTTCCCCTTTAACATGAGCCACTGCTGCCTGTTGGCCGGGGCAGTGGGCTCTATATAGGGTTTCTGAGCCAGGCCCAGGAGGATCTGCTGTCTGGGGAGGGTGCTCACGAGGTCCTCTTACAGCCGACTCCTGTTTCTGCCCCAACCCCCAGTGCATTCCCCGGAGCCTGCCTGGCCTTCTAACTTACGCTGCCCTTGGGCGCCCTTGGCTCCTGTAGGCCAGGGGATGACTGCCCAATGGGCTTCAGATGGCACAAGGGCAGCGTGAGAAAGCCAGAGGTTCGTAGCTGTGCAGAGCCAGGGCTGGCCCATCTGAGTACTTTTCTCCTGGCCCACAATAGAAGTAAGGCCTAGCTTTCCTGAGCCCCCATTGGCTGCTCACCAGTGTTCAGACATGCCCTTCCTTCATTTCACCCCAGTCAGGTCTGGGGGAGGGACGACACAGGATTGTCTGGTGTGTGGCTGAAGCTGCTCCAGAAGCCCCCAGTGACCCTCAGAGGGACGCCCTGCAAACTCCCTTCAGCAAGCCCCTGCCAGTGCAGACTGAGCGTCCAGCCCTCAGGGTCAGTGAGGGACATTGCTGTCAGATGAGATGTTTTATTATTGTTTAGTAAGAAGACGATCTTCAAATGTTTACTTTTCCAGAAGCTTCCTGGGTTCTCATGTCAGTTCCTTCCTAGATCCCCTAGGGACTTGCACCTTATGATAGGTGGCTTTGTCTGTGACCCTCGGGTGTGCCGTATGGTGAGACATGTTAGCTAGGAAGGTGTCTTGGGTCAAGAAAGTCAGAAAGGCATCATGGTTGTTGAACTCAGCCAGAGTCAAGGACTTGCCTGAAAATCCCTGCCACTGGCCAAGAGGCCATCATGTCTCCCACAAGCTGTCACCTCCCCATCACAGTCATCCATTCCTCCCACTCACCCCTCCCCTGCATTGTGTAGACTGCATCACACACCCACCGCCTTTCCTTCTGACGCATGCCCACAGCAAGCTTCTCTAGGCCTGAGTCCTTCATGGGGGACTTGTCCCTGAAGAGTCTCCTGAGCAACCACACCGATCCAAGGACCGACCCCGGATTGGGCTCGTCCCGGTGGGCTGGGTGGGGGGGTGATGCAGGGTGGTGCGGTGGCTCTACACTCTGACCTGTGTAGCTGAGTGTCCTCTCTGAGCGCCGGGGTGGGCACGGTGGTGACTCTCCCTCTGTTCAGTTGCAGGCCCAGGGCATACTGTCTGGCCGACAGCGACGAGGAATCTTCCAGCGCTGGCTCCTCCGAGGAAGACGACGCCCCAGAGTCCAGTGGGGGAGACAAGCAGCTCCTCCCAGGGAGTGAAGGGTGAGTGGGTCAGGGCGGCCAGGGTGCCCAGGAGGCCTGGGCGGCATGTTGAGGGAGAACCTTTTTTCTCCCTCCCTCATGCAGAATGAGTGGGTTTCCTATTAATGCCCACTGCCAGAGCTTAGGTCAGTTCTAGTGCCCAAACCCAAAAGACTAGCTTTCCTTGAGAAGGTCGCCAGCAAGATAACTTTCTCCAGCCCTCTGAGTAAATCAGCAGGAGAAAGGGCGAGTTTCTCCTGAGCACATCTGGATCTTCCTGGGCGCATGGATGCTCAACACTTCCCCCTGGTGCTCGCTGGGGAGCATCATTCCCTTCCTTAGTCCCTTTGCCTGTGGCCGAGACTGGAATGACCCAAGTACTAACACCAGCGCTCTGTCAGGATCTTGTAATTATGTCAAGTGAGTTAAAGAGACTTTGGTTATAAAAAAAGCTGGGTGGTTCAGGAACTTTTGTGAGAAAATGCCGGCCTATTCACGTTTTAAATCTTAGGAAGGATGAGAAGAGTGTAGACATTCGAAGAGTTCAAGCTACAGTTGCTTGTTGCTTTTTCTTTTGTAAATGTACCTGCTGGGCTCTCTTAAAGGAGCCGGGTGACACAGTGATTGCACACTGGGCTGTGATCTGCAAGCTGGGCAGTTTGAAACCACCAGCCGCTCCTCAGGAGAAAGTTGAAGGGTCCTAGGAGCACCCACCAGGGCAGTGCGTGTGCTGTTGGGGTGCTTTTCCCCGCAGACGCACAAGCCTGACTCCCTGGAACTATTGGTGGAGCCAGGATCTTCTCAGGGCAGGTTTTTGGTAGCTATGATTTGATGCAAAAACTTATGGCTGGACTGCTAGTGTGTCAGCCTGATGTAGCATTTTTCTTTAGAAGTCCCGAGTCCTTTGAAAAGTTGTTGCCACTCAAAGTTGGTGTGGCATCAGCTAGAAGGCAGATGAGCAGCTTATCACCGCCTTGTGTACAGGCAGTGCAGCACGGCTTAGTGTTTGATGTAGCGTAACAGGGAGAGGTGGCTCTCTCTAGGACAGTGAGTCTAGGTTCAGTTCTTCTGAGTGGTTTAGAAGAGGGTATGTGAGAACCCTTCTCCTTTTGCCATCTTGTTTGGTTTCTAGAAATGTTTTCCCCGATTCTTGCTTCTTAACACCCAAAGAATTCATGCAGCAGAAGCACTTTTTATAATCAAGGAACTTTTATGAGGGAAAGGGAAGTTTTTGGCTAGTACTGTCTCAGATTGCACACGCACTGTCTCTGGAAAGCATATGAAGCCACATGGGAGGGGGGTGTGGGAGAGTTCGAGACTGAACAGGGCCGTTAAGAGTAGGCTGCAGAGCTAAGAGAGGAGTCCCGGAACCTAGAAACCCAGGTTGACCTTCACTTGCACTTTGATGACCTTGGTCTGGCCATTCCCAGCTTTGGATGGTCCCCATTGTTGTCTAGTGTGTGCCTGATTTCTTTCAAACCCCCCCTTTATTGGCATGGCCAGCTAAGTTTTATTTACTGCAGGCTTGCGGTGGAGACAACCCTCTTTTGTCCCTAATCTTCCCGCAGGTCAATCTGAGTGTGTTGTCTAACCCAAGAATAGGCTCTGACATTGACACCTTCTCCACGGCAGTGGTTCACCCTCGCCCGGGACATCCCACCATGATAGAAGATCATCAAGATTGAGGGATGCTATTGATGTAGCGGGTAGAGGCCAGGGTTGCTGCTAAGTAGGCACAGGACAACCCTGTCACAAAGACTAGCCCAGTCCAAGAGGTCGTTCGGACTGCAGTTTACAAACTCTGGTGTAGAGTGAAGTAGAAGAAAAACCAAACTGTTTTTGTTTGAAAAGGAGCAAAATTTCTGCTACTGATCCTTGTGTTCCTCATTTCAAGGTATGTTGGAGGTCATCGAACAAGCAAGATTATGCGATTTGTAGATAAGATTACCAAATCAAAATATTTCCAAAAAGCCACAGAGACGGAGTTCATAAAAAAGAAGATTGAAGAAGTTTCCAACACGCCCCTGCTGCTCACCGTTGAAGTGCAAGAATGTAGAGGCACCTTGGCGGTGAACATCCCACCACCCCCGACTGACCGGATCTGGTGCGTGGGGGCCCCTCTGGGGTGGCAGGTGGCTCCCTTGTTGTGTGACAATAACAGTCCCTGCCTGCTTAGCCTGGAGATCATGCAAAGCACCTTCTCCTGGGCAGCAGAAGCACTTTCTAGCCTTTTTCATGAAACCATAGTGTTCGCTGTAAACACGGTTCTTCCTTCCATGAACGGCTGGTTCGTGTTTAAAGATTCACCTTAACACGTTGGGAGCCGTTCAGGTCAGTTGCATGAAGTTGATGAGGTGAGCTGCTTCTGCCCTTCCCCTCTCGCAAGGCAGCTCCTCCACCAGCACCAACAGCTACCCCGGTAGGGCCCTGGTTCTACCCCAGGCTCGGTGGTGACTGCATCACCTGGTCAGCCTGCACAGCTCCCTGTGTGGATGGTGGCGTTGTTCCCAGAGGTGGGGTCACATCCAGGCTCAGGGAAGGCTTCCCGGAATAAGGCCTCGATGTTGAGGACCAAGAGCATGGTATCTTGGCCGGCAGTCTAGTTGGGAGCTGTCACCAACTGATCCAGTTATACACAGATAGACCCAGTCACCCCTCCAGGAGTCTGGACTCAGCCAAGGTCAGGGACCACTGAGATCCACCCTTGCTGAGTTGTTGGTTGGAAAAGATGCTTTGAGGTGTGGGCCTGAGTGCACAGTGTCTGCCTTCAGCCGCGCTCAGCCAAACCCAGCCGCCAGCGCCCCTGGGGTTCACAGGGTTTGTAGAAATCATCAGGTGAAGGTTTTCCACTCGGCTCACCATTTGATGACGGAAAGGCGGTTTCCCAATGAAAACTCCTTTTCAGATTTTGTTTTAAAACATTTTTATTAAAAAAAAAAAAACTAACAAGAAAATTGACGACATCCACAAGAAAACAGCAGTTAAAACTCAGAAGGACAAACAGAATCCTGCCACCCACGAATAGCCACCACTAATGCCCTGATGTACAGGCTTCTAAACCTTCAAAGAATCGCTTTTTGTTAAGTAGGCGGGCTGGTCCCACCTGGCTTCTTCCTGTACTTCTAAGCCTCTGAAAGCTGTTGTCCAGCGAAGGCCCTCTAGGACAGCGGGCTGAGCCAGGTGCCCAAGCCACCAAAAGGTGCTCACCCACGTTGAGGGCTTAGAAACGTGCACTACCTTTTGACAGCTGTGTGATGGCTCTCAGCATAGTGTTGTGACAGATTGGCCGGTTGGGGTCAGTAACGAGCACACCATCCTGCATCTGAAGGCTTTGTGAAGAGCGCCAGCCTGGGCCATCGGGAAGCTGTGGAAAGCAGGGCGTGAATGGCAGGCTCTGGAACATCGTCCACCGACAGGTTCTTGTGGAGTGGACATGGAGCCAGCCCCCTTCTCTCTGCTCTTGTCTTGTCTTTCTGCTTTATATACAAAACCAACCAAGCCAAACCCGTTGCCTCCAAATGGAGTCCGGCTCTTAGTTCCCCTGTAAGATGGAGTAGAATGGGCCGAGAGGGTTTCCTGGGCTGTCGTCTTCAAAGAAGCAGCCTGCCAGGTCTCCTCTTGCCAAGTGGCTGCTGGGTCTGAACTGCCAACCTTTCCGTTGGCAGCCGGGCATGTGACCAGTGTGCCACCAGGGCTCCTTCTCCACACAGACGCTCCTCTTAGAGAAACAAGGGGAAGGACATAGGAAAGATGAAGACACCCAACCGGGAGTGGGCCATGGACTTTGCCAGGAGTGCTTCCTGGCTTTCCCAGCTCTCCGGCCCACTCCTGCCCTGAGACCCAGGCAGGGGCACAGGGAGTTTCTGCTGGCGCGATTGCGGAGGAGCTCGTTGAGAACAAGGGAGTATCTCAGGGCTAGCCCTTCATCCCGACTGAGGCGTGTCAGGTGGGCCCTTGGAGTCTTCCTTCTCTGCTGCTGATGGTGCGTATTCTTTGTTGTCTTCACAAAGGTACGGGTTCCGGAAGCCTCCGTACGTGGAGCTAAAAGCTCGGCCAAAACTTGGAGAGAGAGAGGTGACGTTAGTTCATGTGACAGACTGGATCGAGAAGAAACTGGAGCAAGAGTTTCAGGTAAGCCTTTTGTCTTGGTTTCCCCGAGTAGAAAAGCTGCCAGGGGGACAGGTTCTGACTTTGTTTTGAGTCAGCATCTTCTTTGGCAGGTCCAGTGGACCTTCCACCTGGAGCGGTGCATGTAAGGTCCACCATACGCCTTCAAAGACCCTGCACCCTGTCTCCAGGACTCTGTGGGGGCCCCTCCAGAGGGAATCCAAAAGAGCAAACTGACAGATGTTGTACATGCTCTCCAATAAGACCTTTTGTAGAAAAGCAAACCTTTTCTGTGAGTAGGCTCTCCTTGGACCTGGTTTTTCTCCAGGCCTGGGTGGATAAGCTCGGAGTAGCCACACTATGTTCAGGGAAGTTATTCCTTGAAGTTCTTCCGTAAGCAAGAATACCTCCTATCCTGGGATCCCAAGTGTGAATCGGCCTGCTCCTTCTCCCCAGGCACTGTAACTCACTCTAAGCCCGTTTCACTGTGTGCAGGAAACAGCAATATTGAGATGAGGGAGCTTCCACCAAAAAATCCATGGGAAACTGCATCTTAAGTTCCTGTACCCCTGCTATTTCCATCAAGTTAGGGCCAGACGTCAGAGGCACCGTTGTCTTTGAAGGAGCTCTTTTTATGGCTCAGCAAACAATTTACTTTAGAATGAAATGGACCTTTTGAAGAAGATCCACATTATTTTTGTGGTTGTTTCCTTGGGGTGGGGAAAGGTCCTATTATTTAAAAGCTGGAGATGAAGCAATAGCTGAGAATCCATTCTTGAGAAGTTAATTATTGCCAAATGGATAAGCACTTTGAACCTAGTGAGGAAGGCAGCCTGTGCCCTTGTTATCTCCCTCGACCCTGCCCTGGGAATGTGGGTGGGTGTCCGGGACAAGGAGCTGAGGTGGGTGCCTAGTGCTTCTGAAGAAAGTTAGCAAGCTGAGGATGACTGCAGCAACATGAAGATTGGAGGCATTGCCCAGGCACGTGTTTGAAGTCCGTTTGTCATCCCGGAAGCTGAGCACCATGACTGTCCCCTGCTGACGGTCCTTCGAATGTTGGGCTGTCGTTGGATTTCCTTCAGCTAGCTTTGTGTGCTTCTGGTTTGGACAGAAAGGGAAGAAAAAAAAAGTAGCTTACCCTTTGTGTTGGTAGGAGTTAGAGGACAGATTCCCTTGTGTTTGGGACCCAGTGACTTGGTGATCCTGTGAGGAGCCATTTCCCTCAGTGTTGTTGAATCTTGGCTCATAGGAGTATTTCCATTGCATGTCCGTGAGAGCAGCGCCTGCTGCTGCCTCGTTGTGGTTGTGAAGTGCCCCCGAGTCAGTTTCTTTTCTTCAATTTAAATCTTTTCATTGGGGGCTTGTACAGCTCTTATCGCAATCCATGCATCCATTGTGTCCAGCACATTTGTATATATCTTGCCATCATCCTTTTCAAAACGTTTTCTTTCTACTTGATCCTGTGGTTTCAGCTCTTTTTATTTCCCTCCCTTCCACCCTCATGAATTATAATTATTTTCATATCCTACACCATCCCTATTGTTATATATAAATATATTTACATATATAAATCTGTACATGCCTGTATTTATGCCTCTATAAATGTCCTTTGCCTCCTAGTTTTCTTCTATTTCCTTTTACTTTCCTCTTGTCCCACTATCATGTTCGATCATTCAGCTTTCAGTAATTCATCTTGGCTATATTACATTTGATCATAACCCACCAGGCATTCTATACTGCCCTTGCCATTGATTTTAGATCACATGTTGTTCCCTTGTTCCTGGGATTGTTGGTTCCCACCTTCCTTTCCCACACCTCCCCTTCTCCCATCTCACCGGTAATTGGTCTCATTGTTTTTTCCTCGGGATTGTTCATCCTGCCTATCTTATAAAGATAAACATGAAATTTTTAAAAGCCTATAAATAGTTCCAGGTCTGTTTGTTGGCCTTTATGAATGTTTTCTGATGGAGTCTGATGAAGTGCCGAGCCATGCTCCCTAAGTCTATTTTTGGGATTCCTCGGGGACTTCATTGTTTTGCTCCCCTTGCTATTCTGTTGTACTCCCTTCCTGTCTCGCCCTGGTGGGGGTGGGGGAGTCAGACTCGGCACAATTCTGGCAGTGGGTCTCCAGTGCTGTCCCCATAGCACTATGGGTCAGTGAAGGGACGCTTTCTCGTGGTGGGACTGGCCCTACAGTCCTCTGTGCACTGGCTGTTCCGAGCAGGATGCGGTTTGTTCCCTGCCCTTCTCCCCAAGCGGTATCTTCAGTTTTTATCGGGAGGGAGTCCATGTAGCATGTCACCAAAGGCCTGATTTTCCAATGACCCTTCACTTTACCGAGCATAATCCTTCTCTGGGGTCTCGACCCTCTTGAGAACATGTCCAAAGTACATCAGCAGCATTCTGGCTGTATTTTTCCCCTGATATAGATGTGTCCATGGTATACTTCATAGTCTCTGCCAGTGCCACCATGAAAAGCATCAGTTTTTCTTCAGTCTCAGTCATTGCTTAGTCTTGACATACACCTGAGGTGGTTGGAAATCCCATGGCTGGGGTCAGGTTCACTTCCACCTTCAGAATGACACTTTGCTGCTGTGCACCGTCAGTCTTGTGCAGGCAAATGGCCCCACAGGAAGCATCGTGCATCTTCTTGACTGCTGCTCCCATGGGCGTTGCTGTGCTCCCGCACTGACATGGTGATTCTGTAGCTAAATTTAAAAGCCTGGGGAATTTATTGGAATATCTAGGAAAATTGTTGCATGTGCGTTTAAAATTCTTATCTACAACCTAAAATTAGTACTAGAGCCATGAGCAACATCCTGAGATAACGTTCTTCCCTGGCTGATCTCTCTTTCTGCAGAAAGTTTTTGTCATGCCAAACATGGACGACGTCTATATCACCATAATGCACTCGGCCATGGACCCTCGATCCACTGCCTGCCTCAAGGACCCAGCAAGGGAGGCGGCGGAGCAGCTGTGACAGGAGAGCGGCCATTCCTCCCAGTATTAGGAGAGCTGGGTTCCAGGTGTGGGAGCTCACGGCTGCCAGCTATGCCGAAGTCCTGGCCTTCACCTGTGCCACAGCTGCTGTCTCCAGACTACTTCTGCCCTCTGCCTGCCGGTGCCCATCCCACTGGGAGGTGTCATTCCATGCAGCCAGGGACTGGTGTCTCTGGACTGCCTGCTGCAAAGCTTTGGCTTAAGGAGCCTAAGGCCGAACATCACAGAAGTTACCAGTGACTCACATGGGGGGCTTTCTCAAGCCTACCAGTTTGGGGAGGGAGAGGCAGTAAAAGAGCACATTAAGAGCAAAGCTGCCCCCGGGAAGGCTTCCCCTTGCCTTCACTCCAAAGCTTTACCTCAGGCAGCCAGGGCACCACAGGACATTTTTTTTTAATCACGTCTCCAGTTTCTCTCCGTGACCACCTGCCATCCTCCACACCAACTGTGGGGAAGCACGTGCAGGGTGGGCGTGGGATCTCACGAGCCATTTCATTGATGGTGAAGAGATGTGCATAGCAACTCCCTCTTTTCCATATTGTGCATTTTGGAAGCAAGTAGCCATAGTACACACACACACACACAATCAGCTGGGGTGGGGGCGGGGGACTGATGTCAACATTAGGCAAAGCCATGAGATCAAACCATCCCAAGCCTTTACCAGTGAGGTACAGACACCTGCCTGTGTTGTAGTTGACCCCGAGTGTTTTCAAACATGAGCACACATGAACTGTCCAGTTGTCCCTCTCCACTGTGGGGCAAGAACCTGGCACATAATGTCTGCCCCAGATGTTAGAGGGAACCAACAGCTGTTCTTAACCCAGCGGTTTGGGATTGTTTGGCGGGCAGTTTCCTTTTCCAGTGGCCAAAACGGAGAACTGCCCTTCCCAGGCACCAAAAGTTTCCCCAACATCCAAACACTACACATCTCAGAAATCAATGTGACCTTTCCTTCATGTTGCCAAGTATATTTTTTGTGCATTTGTGTCAGAATGTTTAGTTTACATGTTTTGGGAGCTCCCTCTGATGGTGTAATTTGCTTTGTGGGGGAAGTAATTAACTTTTTTTTTGAAGCTGCATTTGACATCAAAATTACCTTGAGTAACTTTTGATCATTTCCATCTGTGGGCAAAGCTAATAGTGTTTTGTTTTAAAACAGCACCTTGCCTGAACATGAATTTAAAGAAATTAATATATTGATAAAATATATTTGAGACCTTACTGGATTATTTTAATTGCACCATTAAAAACATTTCAATTTAAATTATTTGACCATTCCAGCCTGTGTACTGTTCTCATTGTGGAACTTGGTTTACCTGTCAGGAGTCCACATGTCTTGGTCACTGGTCTTATTTCTTTGTCCAGTAACTTAGGGCAAAGGACTAGATGCACTGTGGTGTAGAGATGACCTGACTGTACCCTATTGCACTTAATCAGATCCTATGTAGGGACTTATCACTGCTTGCATTGTTTCACAAGTAAATCTCATCAAGTACTAGATAAGCATCTCATTTCCTGGACTGGATCTTGGCTAGGAAGAGGGAATACAGGGTACAATCATCAAATGTTTGCTCTCAGGGGTTGTCCCACCTCCTGATGACCCTAAGCAGGCAACCAAATGGAGCACACTGCCCAGTACCTTCCCACTGGCCTGGACCAGTTATCTGGTTCCCACCAGGCCTTTCTGCAGCGATTTAACGCCCTGCAACTTCCAGAACCGTGTACCCTCTGGCTGGGAACCAAACCCAAGCGTCCCTCATGGAAAGGAGGTGGGGGGGGGCAATCATACCCGACCTGTAGCCCACAGTTGTGCCATCTATGCAGTACTTACCGCGCCTCCCCTAAGTGGGGGGATAGCAGTGAACCCACTGGGGTGCAAAGGCCTCTTTCTCCCTGTGTCCACATGGCTGGCAGGAATGCACTGCTGGCCTTGATGTTGGCAGTCCCAAATACAACCCCGCCGCCAGGTTGCTAGTTAATTTCAAATGGCACGGGGCCAGCATAGGCTTCCCCAGTGAACAAACGAGTGTCATTGCCCACCTGGAACATCAGGAGGGATGTCCCTGAGGGAGGTCCTCATGCAGGTAGCAAGAGACCTTCAATGAGCTCCAAGGCTCGTCCAGGAGGGCAGAGACAGGCTTTTTTACACATAGGATTTCTACGGGCCACCTTGTAAGCACCTCAAAATTATCATCGGACATTCCAAACTAAAGCTTGTAATTGAGCGCCCCCCCCCCCAAAAAAAAAAAAGCGCTAAAAGCTCCAGCCCCAAATGTTAAAGTAGGCAGACTGAGCACATTTAGACTCGTTTGGTCCCACCGAAGGTTCCTGCGCAGGCCCCATGCCCAGGGGCGGGCAACGCCTTGGCACACCGAGCAGAGCCGATTAGTGCTTCCACCCACTGCCTGGCGACAGTCGCTCTGGGTGGCCGTGTCGCTCGCGGTTAAAAGGGCCGCCCGCAGAGGCTTGGCGGCCCCAGTTATGCGCCAGCACTTGCTCTGGCGCTGCAGCTTAACCCCCCGCGCCACGGGCCGGCGCGGCGGGTTCAAAGGCAGCGCGAGGTCGACGACAAACTCCGAGAACAGAGAGGGTTGCGAACCAATCACTTTATTGACTAGCGGCTTGGGGGCAACGAGGTCCGACGACGGCGGTCCGACTGAACCTGCAAGAACAAGAGCGGGCCGTGAGCCGAGCGATCCCCAAAGGCCGCCCCCTCCCCCTGCCGCCCCGGCGGCCCGGCTCAGACTCCAGTTCGCATCACCCACGTCAGCAGTCTAACACGTGCTTCCATTGGGATGTCATCACCGCGGGCCGCCGGCCTCCCACCCCGCTCCCAGCCGGCCCGGCCGGGGAAAGGACGACATCCCACCTCACCTCCCAGCCGCCGAAAGGCCGAGCCGCCGCTGCGGCACCGACTTAAAGGGGCGGACGGGAAGCGAGTGGGCGGGCTTTACCACCCTTTAACCAATCGAATCAAACTTCGGACCACGTGCACGCAAACGCACCTAACGATTGGTCGTGCTCCCTGAGTCCTCCAGGGTATAGAGTGGTCCCATACCAACCATCGAGGCGGTGCCTGGGGAGGAGAAAACCAGTTGTGAATTGGCGTTCCCCCGAGTTTATGGACGCGTCGGTATTGCCGGCTTGTCATCGCACGAAAGGAAACTACAACAACCACACACACACACCAACCCCAAGGCGTGGATTCCAATTCATGAAGACCCTATCACAGTGTTTCGAGACTAAATCTCGACGAGAGCAGAAAGCCTAACCTTCAGTGAGTTCCTGTTTATTACATTCTCAGCAGCAATGAATATGGAAACTTCTTCACCAAAACTCAAATCCATTGACGTAGAGTCGGTTCTGACAGTCACCCTGTGGGGCACAGTAGGACTGCTTGTAATCTTCACCAAGTTGCCAGGTGAAATTTGTCTCCTATGGCGTCTGGTGGGTTTGATATTTGGGTTAACTGTAGCACTTAACCCTTTGTCCCCCGGCGCTGCCTTCTATTAAGTTTTAAACACCAAACCACTGCCAGCTAGTTGAATCCGATTCAACTGGGGGGTTTGAGACAGTCAATCTTCTCTCCCCTTCAGAGTTGCTGGTGGGTTTGAACCGCTCACCTGGACGTTAGCAGCCCAAAGCCTACCCACGCCTAAAATGGACTGAGCATGTAAAGGTGAGCAAAACTATCTCTGCTCCTGAGCTCAACGGAACTTGGTGTAGCAGAAAGCGATGGTGCTCTCAAAATCGACATTTTTGCAGTCCAAGGCTGCCTTTGTAATGAATCAATCCATGGGCACTTAGCCTCTGCGAGACTCAATTTCTGAACAATGAGACTCAATGAAATTGTAAGGATTGTCAATCGGCTAGCACATTCTAAGTGGTAAGGGTGTTTTTAATAGACCGGAGTGATTGCAATACTTTAACAAATGCTGAAAGAGACCCATGACCACTTGCTGTGGATACACAGGGAGAGATGGCCCAGCTTTGCTTTGGGGACAGTTAAACATGCTTTTGAAGGTTTATTGAGCCCATGCTGTGACCAGGCACTATAGGGATAAAAACATGGCCCTACTTCTAAGAGCTTGCTTTGTCCTGAATTTGTCATCAGCAGCCTTCACAACAGCCCCAGAGAGCTTACGATGGAGTTGTTGGTAGCTGCCCCAAACTGGTTTCTGCTCAGAAAACTACCTCCTAGCATTTTCCAGGGTAAATCTTCTTTGTCCCGTGGAGCCGCTAGGTTGTTTTGAAACTACCACCTTTGGGTAGCAGCCCTAGACAAGGAGCAGTAAACACAGCCAGCCTCTGGTGTCCTAAAATAGAGGTGTGCACTGAGGACCACTGGGTCTCTGGAGGGAGGATTAGGGAAGTGTTCCTGAAGGTGACATATATTGAGTCCTGGAGCAAGAAACCTGAGGTGTTTCCAGCTACAACTGTGATGAATATATGTGTACCTAAGTGCACATCTCTGATGATCTCCTTAAGCTATAAAATTATTGGATCAAAATAATAAATAGCGTTAAGGTTTACTGATGATACTGCCAGATTCTTTTCTAGAAACACATACACACTTGGGGAAAAAAATCAAACCCACTGCCTTCAAGTCAATCCAATTCAAAGCAATTCACTAGGACACAGTAAGGTGTAAATGTTCCCAAAGCTGACTACCACATCTTCCCATGCAGGAGCTGGTGGGCTTGAACAGTAGACCTTTGGTTTGCAGCTGACCCTTTTACATGTATGCCACCAGGGCCTCTTCTTGTGGACACAGTTGGATCTCACTGCCTGTTGAGGAATGTTGTTGAAGTCTTCCTTGTGTATCTCTTAGTTGGAATCACTGCCTCACTGACATCCTTGCCATTCCACCTTGGTCCCTGCTCCCACGTCTATCTGGCTTTTCCTCTTTCTTGCTCTAGACAAAGCCCCAAATAATCCTTGCTGAAAACGCATAACCACCGCCAGGGCTCCTACAGCCTGCCTTGGCGCTTACCTTTCACTGACTTGTCACTTCTTTGATATTCCCTCGGGGCCCCAATCCTTTGAGCTCATTGACAGTGGTTGAAGGAAAAAAGAAAGAACAAGTGAAGGATAATTATCTGTGTAGAGGCTTAAAAATAAAAAGCCATCAACAAGTGGCTGACTAAACTATGGCTAAATCTCTTCCTGCTCTAAAAGTGGGTTCTACCCCTTTATGTTCCAAATTAATTTTTAAAATTTTATTGGGGGGCTCATACAGCTCTTATCACAATCCATCCATCCATCCATTGTGTCAAGCACTGTGTGAGTCTGGGTAGACTAGAGAAACAAATCCATGGGCACATATATGTGTATTAGAAAGAGAGTTACATACAAGAGTAATTGAACATTGAGAAAACATCCCAGCCCAGATCAAGTCCATAAGTCCGATATTAGCCCATATGTCCGGTGCAGCTACTGGGATTAACTAGAAGGAGGCATGTTTAAGAGCTGCTTAAGAGACGTTCCAGGGCAGTCCTGGGGAGATAAACCAGGCCCGGGAGATTAGGAGGGACCCTCTTCAGGAACCTGAGCCCACCGATGGCAGGGGCTTGGACTGGGCTGTCCCAGCAGAGCAGTGGACAGAGTTTCTGGGTTAGTTTCTATGTTAGTGCTGCTCTAGCCCTTTAAGAAATAGTGACAGTTCCTATGCAAGGCGCCTTCTGATGACAATGGTTATGTGCTCAGCTGCTAACCAAAAGGCAGGTAGTTCAAAAGCAGTCGGGCTCCGTGGGAGGAGTCGGGAGGAGTCCCGGGGCAGGTGGTTGACTGCCTTCCATCAAGACTACAGCCCAGAAAGCAGTGCTTCTCCGCCACCAGGGTCTTAGTGAGTCAGACTCCCGTCGATGGCCCCCAGGCACAAACATGGAAGGGTGACACTTCACCCTGGTGGCATGTAGACTTGGCACCGATGGGGATGGACCACAAAATGACACCAGGAGGCTTCACATGTTCGTTGAAGCAATCCTCCATCACCTCATATTTACACACACACACACACACACACACACACACACACACACACACACACACACACACGGGAATGTTGTCAGCATTCCAGGGGAATATCAGTCGGGGGCTACAACGTGGTGGTCAGTTGTGGTTATTCTTGGCAACAGGAGAGAGGGCCCATAGCGTGACTCCATGGTAAGGGAGCCCTGCATTATCGCCTATGATTGGTCGCTGGTGGGAGGGCTGCCATTCACTGGCTGATGATCAGCCTGAAAGCTCGCTGAAACCCGCTCAGAACCCTTGCAGTGCCAAGCCTGCACTGACAGATGGATGCTGGTTAATGCTTAGGTTTCTTGACCAAGAATTGAACCTGGTTCTCCCCATGAAAGACGAGAATTTTCCCACTAATACCACACACAGATCTCATCTCAGTACCAGGCCCTAATGCTGTGGGCCGGAACAAGAGGGACTAGTAGCTAATGGTTTTACTAGTTCTACTCACACAGTTAGAGGGACAATGTCCCCGCTAGACAAATGGTGACCTTGAGTCAACAACTGGTTTCGTGTGACTTTCCAGGCTTCAAACCTTCAATGTCAATGTCTCTTCTGTAGAATGGGCTGGTAACATCTTGTCGAAATTGTCGGGCAGATAAGGTGGGATGAGTCTATAAAGCAGGTTTCAAAAAGTCTGTGAAACCATTTCATGATCTTTAATCCCACAAACTTTTTGAAGTCCTCTCATACTTGCAAATTGCTAAACAATAGTAAACACCCACTGAATATTCAAGGACCCCTAGGGGTGCCGTGGGCGTGGCAGTGAGCTGCTAGCTGTGAGGTCAGCAGTTCAAACCAACCGGGCGCAGCGGGGGCGAACAGTGAGGCTCTCTGTTCCCATACAGATTGACAGCCTCAGAGATGCATGGAGGCGGTGCCATCATCCTCTAGGGCTGCTTTCAGTCTCGGGAGTGGGTTTGTTTGTTTCTTTGGAAACAAATATCAACTGTGATACTGAGAAAGCTTTGCCAAGAAGGCATGTGGGGAGTGGGATTCTGGGTAAAGAGAAGTCAAATCCAGTCCTCCCAGAACAGAAAGCCAAAGTTCCATTTACCCGAGGCACCAATTGCCTTCGGTGGCAACCAAGTTTCCTTTTCATTTCCCTTAAACATCGTGGCAAAGAGGGGATATTCATTTAGCTTGCTGTCAGAGGCTCTTCCTCAACCTTTTATTGATCCCATAAGGGCCTCCTAGGTGCTGTCAGTTGGTCTGCTTGGAAGTAGTAGCAGCAGATCTCAGGGTGGGGGAGGGGAGAGCACAAAAACCGAATTTATTTATTCTGAAGGCTCTTCTCTTTTGAGATGTTACTAGAACTTTCTACCATGAACTCCCTTTCTGGTTGTACCCGACTTTCAAGTCGGCTTCCAAGGGAGCTACTCTCCCACTACCAGCCAACCGACCTCCAATCAGTTGTAAAAGGAAGGGACTTTACCCAATGAGACAAGCACAAACGCCGTTAAAAGCTGGGGCCTAATCTCGGCCACCAGAGGGCAGCATTTGCCAAAATAAAAAGGAGTCTAGGCCACTGCGATTCACAGGGCTTGTGGGAGCAAGGAGCCCTGGTGCCCTGGAGGGTTACCATGTGGGCTGCTAACCTCAAGGTCAGCGGTTCAAAACCACCACCAGCTGTTCCGCAAGAGAAAGACAAGGTTTTCTGTTCCCACCAAGAGTTATGTCCTACCTGGCCCTATAGGACCGCCATTAGATGGCAGTCCACCAACAATTCTGAGGGAGAAAGATGAGGTTGTCGGCTCCTGATTACAGCCTTTATAACTGCTCTCAGTTTAGTGTGTGTGTGTGTGTGTGTGTGGGATATCAAAAGGCACTGGGCAAATCTGCATATTTCAAGAACAAAGATGAAAGAGCAATGATGTCCCTTTAAGAGCTAAGGCAGTGGTTCTCAACCTTCCTAATGTAACGCTTTAATGTAATTCCTCATGTTGTGGTGACCCCCAACCATAAAATTATTTTTGTTGCTACTTCATAACTGTCATTTTGCTACTGCTATGAATTGGGCAACCTTGTGAAAGGGTCGTTCGACCCCCAAAGGGATCACGACCCACAGGTTTTTGAGAACCGCTGGGCTGTGGTGTACCTGGCCTAAACCATTATCTTGTACATAGGGTCAACTTATATATGTAAACCTCGGTGACAAAAAGAAGGTGTGTCTTTACACTAAGACGTGACCTTTGCCTTGTTGTTGAGTTGAGGTGCTGTTGATCAGTTCCAACTCTCCCTATGTACAGCAGAATGAAATCTTGCCCAATCCTACGCCAGGGGGGGAGATTGTTTTTAACCCCCCTGGGCTTTAATGATAGGACATATATTCTCTCATGGTTTAGGAGGCGTTGTTGTTGTTGTTGTCAGGTGCCATGAGTTTGGTTCCGACTCATAGTGACCCTGGGTACAAGAGGACCAAACAGTGCCAATCCTGTGCCAGCTCACGAGTCTTCTTAAGTTTGAGCCCATTGTTGCAGCCACTGTGTTCATCCATCTTGTGAAAGGGTCTTCCTCTTTTGTCACCGCCCTTCTACTTTCCCAGCCTGGCGTCCTCCTTCTCCAGGGACTGATCTCTCCTGAAGGCCTGTCCAAAGTTCTGTTGCCATCCTTGCCCGAGGAGCATGCTGGCTGTACTTTGTCGAAGGCAGACCTGTTTGTTCTTTTGGCAGTCTGTGATACTTTCAGTATTCTTCGCCACACCCTAATCCATGCATCGGTGCTTCCTTAGTCTTCCATATTGCCTCAGTACATGTATGTCATTTAATAGGACTTCCAAATACGTCACCTACCACTCATTTCCATATTTCTCAGACGAGAAGGCCTGTTGTTCAAAGACGCGCTGAAGAAGCTTCCCTTTCTGTCCTGGGGGTGCATCTGTGATGCCAGCTTCGGCATTATCAAAAGCAAAAAGGCTTTTTTTCCGTGTGTGGCATTGAGATTAAAGCAACACCCCTATAAATAAAACCAGTGCTTATCAGTCTGAGCTTGCCAATCCCGTGAAGCTCACAATACACAAGAACAAGTTACTCTACTTAGACTTCGAACTGGGGTAGAAGAAACCACGCGACCTTGAAACAGCACAGTCAGGCCTGGTGACCGGACCCAACACCTGGCTCAGCCTCTGGGACGCTGATTTTTCTCCTTTCCAGGCTCTTTACGGATTTATGAGGTAGATGGAAGTCAGCATTCCCCTTTGCGTCTCATTTGCTGCGCACACAAGGGTCACAGTGACATTTTGAATTGTAACAAAGCAGCCAGAGTTCCAGGACTGAATGTTCCTCACCTTGACCTCCCCTGTTTGACACACACACACACACACACTCTCTCTCTCTCTCTCTCTCTCTCTCTCTCTCTCTCTCTCAGGGATGTGAAAGTAGTGATTTTCAGTCAAACTTCTCCTTTAACTCAGACCCTGTGGTCAGCTTGCAAGCTGGACAGGTGATGCCATACATACTTGAGTATAAGCCGACCCAACTATCAGCCGAGGCACCTAATTTCACCACAAAAACTGCCTTAAAAATGTGCTGAAAAATTCGGCTTAGACATGAGTACAGACAGTAATTAAAGAGTCCCTCCTGATGTCACCGGACACGTGACCACACTGCCCAGCAGCGATGGGGCCTTGTCCTGCACACCCCTCTCCCCGGCCCCAGCCTCTCCCTTTCCACTGGGACACGCAGGCAACCCTCTTCAAAACGTGTCCACCGAGGTCACGGTTGCCAAAATTCATCACACCCTCTCTCTTTCTCAAAACATGATTTTACGCAGCAGTTTCAGTTCCCTTCCCGCAGTTTCTTACCCAAGTGCTGGGGTGGCACTGCTTCCACCTCCACAGTGTGGACACTCTCTTGATCGTGGGCTCCTGCTTCCATTCCTCTCCTCTCCCAGCCCCTTCCGGTCTCGTCTGCGTAGGAAAGTAACTGTTGTTGATTTAGTCCCAGGCAGCTGATGTTTAAAAGCAGCTCTGTACTTTTTATTTGTTGAGCCTGTTGGCTACATACAAGGTGACCCTGGGGGTTAGTTCCTGTTCAGGGTTGGAAACGTATGTCAAGGCAATAAATAGCCTGAGGGAGCCTTCAAGTCACAACCAGTCAGTCTCTTTGCTTGTCAATTGTAGAAATTTGAGGGTTGAAGCCACCTTTGGCTCCCATTTCTCTCTGGGCCGGTGGCTTGTGGTCCTGCCACTCTTTAACTGGTGTGCCGGGTTCTTCAGCCACAGATGGATTTACGTCCCTTAACTGAGATAGATCCGGGTTCAGGGGCTGGCAATGGGCTCTCGCTGCCTGTGAGGAGTGGCTGGATGGTGCAGCCCCGTTCATGTGCTTGGTTTCCAACTGAAAGGTTGGGGGTTTGAGCCCACTCAGAGGAACCTTGGAAGAAAGGTTTGGAGATCTGCTTCCCGGAAGCTCTGTTCTGCTTGCATGCGGGGACTGATTCAGTGACGACTGGTCCCGGCTGTGGCTCATATGAACATGTGTCAGTTGTGGCTGGGTTCGATCCGCGGTGCATCAAGTGGCCCGTCCCCAACCCCAAGACTTCTTTGTGGTTTTCTCTAGCCATGTTTACTGCTTTCCCTCCAATCCTGAAAATCCTTAGACTGTCATGGGAACAAATCAGACACAGACAAAAGTGGGATTTTATCTTTTTCTCCTAGTATGCTATGTAACCCCTGCCATCGAGGCTTTTCAACTCATAGTAATCTTAGGTAAGGTTTATGAGGCTGTAAATCTTTTTAAATTTTTATTATAATTGGGAGTTAATACATATATCAAGCCATAGTTCAAGCACGTCAAGCAGAATTGTACAGATGCTACCACAATCAGTTTTCCAAACATTCTTTTTCTTTCTGGACTCCTTGACATCGTCTCTCTTTTACCCTACCACCACCACCACTGTAACTCCCCCACCCCCCACCCCAAAACCCTTATTCTACTTGCTGTCCTTATAGGTTCATCAATCCGGGGGTGTCATATATCGAAACACCGAAAAACATATAACAGCTTCATAAGGGTGGCCTCCAGTGACATAACACCTCTGAGATATACCCTAGTAGGACAAACAAATATAAAACTACAGAAAACGTTGAAAACCAGGTCAGGTCCAGCATGCATCAAGAGGGGACCAACTGACTGACAGAGTTTTAACTGTTTGAATGAGGCTGTAAGTCCCTAAGGGAGTGGGGACCCTCATCTTTCTCCTGAGGAGCTGCCGGTGGATTTAAACCACTGACCTTGTGGTTAGCAGTCAGTCCACTGCTTCCCGACACTGCCACCAAGGTTCCTAAGACCTCAGAAGAATGAGTCCATTTGAATTGTGGTACTGGCCGAGAGGATTTAAAGCACCGTGTACTGCCGGGAGGACAAACAAATCTGTGTTGGCTGAAATACAGCCAGAACACTCCGTAGAAACAGGGGTGGCGAGACTCCGGCTCATGGACTTAGAACATGTATCAGGAGAGGCCAGTCCTTGGAAGAGGCTGTCATGCTTGGTAAAGGAGAGGGGCGGTGACAAAGAGGAAGACCCTTAACAAGATGGATTGACACAGTGGCTGCAACAAACAAAACGAAAAACAATTGTGAGGGTGGTGCGGAATCAGGCAGTTTTTCTTCTGTTGTACACAGGGTCGTTATGAGTTGGATCCGACATGATGACACCTAACGGGAACAACCTATGTAAAATGCCTTTTCAACACATGCCAGATGTGCGTGACACAATGGATGTATGTAGGGATTGCGGTAAGAGTTGCATGAGCCCCCAATAAAATGATTTTTTTAAAAGTAACATGCCTTTTTTGGGGGTTTCAAATCTTAGTTTATTCTGTCTTGATACAAACCCCATAAGTGACCCTCTACCAGCTCAGTGAAACCAGTGACCAAGCAGCTTCCAGGTTCTCAATTCAGATTAATAGCCTATAATCCTCAACTAGTCCCCCCCATAAGTCCTCCATCTTTCCCAGTCCCTGTAATCATAGGGTCTAATGAGCTGTTACACGTCACAGGACCCATCTACAAAGAACAAGGCCCCCACAAGCACGCAGGACACGAGGAGCCCAACGGAGATCCGTCTGCATTGATTTTCGATGACTTGGCCTTGGTTTCTTCCAGAGGGAACTAACTGATGACTATTGGACATGATATGAGGGGAATTCCTGGGGCTAAGGATGGGAAGGAGCGGAGCTTCGGATTAGATGAGGCACAGCTGCGACCCCCCTGCTAGCTGCTGAGTCCTTGCTCTGGAGGTCACCTGGGTCAAGTGGCCTGTGATACGAAGACGAACCCCGGAGGGGTAGCTCAAGGGCACCCGGGACCACCCCTCTCCAGGTCCTCGCTTCTGATCACGTCTGATGCAGCGGGACTCAGGGCAGCCTTCGTGGCGGGACTGCTGGCTTCCTCCGCCTCTGTACCAGCTCCGCACCTCGCCCCGAAAGCCCGGAGCTAGGGCCTGCGTTTCAGTCACCTAAGCCCCCCAGAACCCGGCCGGCCTGAGGTCCACTCCGCCCTCGGCCCCGCCCCGTTCCCGCCCACAGCAAGGGTAGCCACGCCCCAGGCCACGCCCCTCACCGCTCTGCCTTTAAGGCCGTCCGCTCCCGGGCCCGCCCGGATCATGAACAGCCCGCCTCCGACCACGCCCCTAGCCACGCCCCTTCGGCGTTAGCGTGCGCTCGGACCTCTGGACCGGCTCCAGGCTAGCCCCGCCCCGGCCCTGCCCACAACCCCGCCCCTACCGGAAGAAGCGCCGGCACCCCGCGCTTATAGGGCCGGGAATGGGGATGCCGCCGCCACCTCGTCAGCCCTGCGGACGCTGAGGCCCGGCCTCTGCCGC
>NW_022111358.1:35659778-35719034 GCF_000313985.2 Echinops telfairi | reverse complement strand
GCGGCTGTCCGGGACAGCGGCCCCGGCGCACTTTTGTGGGCGCTGCGCGGCACCTCGGTGCTTCCAGAAGGCCTAGGGCCCTTGGGAGGCCACCTCAACTGGCCGGCCCTCCCCACAGCTGGGCACCGCTCTGCCCGGCGCCGGGGGCCCCAGAAGGGCGCAGAAGCACCTCTCCTGGGGAAGGGCACGTCTTGTGTTACAGTCCTGGTTACAATCTGGAAAAGGAGCTCGAGAGGGAGTTAGCACTTTACCTTGATTCTGCTTACCTGCCCTACAGGTGTCTTGGTATTCCGAGGCAGGAGGCTTGCTTGTATGCACCAGGACTTCATTAAGTAACTTACATACAGTGGGAATCTGACGCTTTTTTAAGACCCCGCGTGGGTCAGAGGTGAAACTGCTTTCGAAACTTCACAGGCTCTTTCCTCAGGTGAGGGGCCCTGGAGCTGTCGGGCTTCCCATCGTGGGGTGTTTTTATTTAGAAAAAAGAGGGTCGGATTCCCCTTTATTTTGACACGTATTCAGCTGTTTATGGCCTTCCCTCCGGCCATGGGATTTGGGCACCGTGCTGGAGAGGACATTTTGTGGGGGCAGACAGCTTTTTTTTTCCCCTTTCCTCCTGGTTGAGAGAACCTAAATTAGTAAGTGGTGTGTGTGTGTCTGTGTGTGTGTGCGTGCGATATTTTTCAAGTATTGTTCAAGATCTGGGCATGGCACATTTGCACAGGTTCTGTTTAATGACCTCCACTGTGTACTGTTAATGCGGTATCTAATGTGCCAGGTGCCCAGGTGGGGAACGGCCATGTGTGTGCCCAAGTGCCATGGCTGGCAGAAACTCTTTAGAGGCTACACTTTTTAGGCAAATAACAGCCTGTCCTCTTGAAAGAGCTACCACTTTCAAAGAGCCGAAGTCATCAGGCCCTCTTTTGCAAACTCAGATTTGTTGCAGAAAAATGTGTGCATTTCCCGCCACAAAAGACCCAGAGTAGTGGGTATACATTTCAAAAGATAAGACTTGAATGAGAGAAGTTTTTCTTCTAATTAAAAGAAAAATCTGCTTTCACAATTAGGGTCAGGCTTTGCGTTTCACGGAGGATTGGTTAATTGCAACCCGGCATCTGTTCATAAACATTAGGATAAACAGAATGACCACACATAAGCCTGGAAGCTGGGCATTTCATCTCTCTGGGCCTAGGTGTGTTTGGTTCCCACTCGTACTTTCACTAGATACTGATGTGTTGGTTATTGTATAACTTGTGCTACAGACTACTGCCATCCGGTTGATGATAACAGAGTTGAAGTGTTCCCCAGGGTTTCCCTGGCAGAAGCAGCCCCATCTTTTTTCCAAGGAGTGATTAGTGGGTTCAACCCAGTTAGCAGCCCAACGTTAACACTGTTACCAGGTCTTCTGCTAAAGAGCCAAGTATAATCCTTTAGTGTTAGGTGAGACTATTCAGAGGTGAGGAGCCCTGCTGGTGTAGGGGATTACTCCTTGGGCTGCTAACTTTAAGGTCAGCAGCTCAAAGCCGCCAGCCCCTCAGCGGGAGAAAGACAAGGCTTTCTCCTCCCATAAAGCTTTGCAGTCTCAGAACCTCCCAGGGGCAGTTCCACCCTGCCCCGAGGGTCGCGCACGATGAGTCAAAACCGACTTGGTGGCAGTGAGTTTGGTTTTTGGTTTTATACTGAGTGTGGAGGGCAGACAGGGGAGCAGGGCATGGGTTCCAAAAAATGTGTGGAAAACACCATTCTCTTTCAATTCCACTTTTTCCACAAAGTTTTTGAAGCCCCTAGTTTCAATTCATGTAACTATTTCCAAATGTATTTAGAGAACCAAACTTCTCCGAGTAAAAGCTTATGATTCGTACACCTTCTTTTCAGGGAAAAGGTGAGAATTTCACTCCCACTAAAAATGTTGACACATACCCCTCCAAAAAACCCCAAAAATAAATATAATGAGAATTATAAAATTCTAAATGGAATTTATCAGGAAGCTTGTGATGATTTAAATTGGACTACAGTGATGTTGAACTGAATACACTGGGGGTGGAATTAGGCAAACTGAAGTTTAACTAGTCACTTGCTGACTATGCCCTCAGCCAAATGATTGTTACTTAGACCCTGTTTTCTGATACGTGATGGGGACAGCTAACAAGTGTGAAGGCGCCTTGCTCATAATAGATTTCTTAATTTTCTTTAACCTCGTTGCCTCATTTGAGGTGCATTTTTATTCTGAGCCGTTATCCTCGGAGCGTTCTATAATGCCTCTAAAGTCCCCTGGGGGTCCCAATAGTTAAAATATTGGACTGCTAACCACAAGTTCAGCAGTTCAAGTCCACCCACCACCCTGTGGAAGAAAGATCGACTGTCTCAGAAACCTTAAAGAGCAGTTCTATGTAGGATTGCTAAGAGTGGAAGTTACCTCTATGGCAGCAGGTTTGGGGCTTTTTTTGCAGGGGGTAGGGGGCGGGAGGCGGACAGGTTTACAGTGTATCTCTGCAAGGAATATTTTTTAGTGGTATTTACTGTTGATTGAAGAAGTAACTAGCAAATTGCAGGCAATACTGTGATCCTCCACCCCCCTCTACACACACCACCACCACCACCACCCCGACTTTTCATTTTTCTTTTCTGGTTGAGCAGACATTGACTCATCATTGTAGACCAAGACTCTGGGCTACCAGACCCCAAATGCAGTAAAGTTGTCACCATTAAGCACCGAGGCTGCTTTTTGTTTATCATCAAGAACAGTGGTTCTCAACCTGTGGGTCACAACCCCTTTGGGGGTCAAACGACCCTTTCACAGGGGTCGCCCGATTCATAACAGTAGCAAAATGACAGTGATGAAGTAGCAATAAAAATAATTTTATGTTTGAGGGTCATCACCACATGAGGAACTGTATGAAAGGTTGCGGCAATAGGAAGGTTGAGAACCACTGGGCTAGAATCTACTTGTTTAGTTAGGGATCTTCCTCCTCCTCCTGACGCATCTCTTGTCCCTAGTGGCGAAACGGGTTACACTTTGGGTTGCTAACTACAAGGTCAGCCGTTCGAAACCACCAGCCTCTCTGAAGGAGAAAGATGAGGCTTTCTACTACCAGAAAGGGAATCCACAGGGACAGTTCTGTCCTGCCCTACAGGGTCACTTTGAGTCAGAATCTACTGCATGGCAGTGAGGTACAACTGTCACCGGTCCTGGTATTCCAGGCGTCATTTTTCTCACTCGCGTGTTATATAAAAGCCTTTTTTCCATGTATAACATATATAATTGATTACAAGTGTTTTCATTTTAGAGGACAATGAGATGGGAAAAGACAGTGAGAACCATCACATGTGTAACTCAAACCCCTTGCCATCTAGTCGATTCTGACTCAGTGATCTGTAGGATGGAACAGAACTGCCTCACGGGGTTTCCAAGGCTCTGCCTCTACGGGAACAGATTGCCAGGTCTTTTCTTCCGAGGATGGTAGTGAGTTTGAACTGCCAACCTTTCGGCTGTCAGCCTAGCACTTCACCACTACACTGCCAAGAAACAGAAACACACCCACAGGTATCGACTGAGAAGTGAGTGTTGACTAGAAGCACTGTCTTTACCGTGGCATGAGTTATCCTTTAGATTGGCCTGGAGAGGCCTGTTGCATAAGCTCTTCCTGTCAGGGCTGTTGATCACGACAGAACGAGAGGGGAGTTGTGCACATGCGTATTGGCACGTGGTTGTCTCATTAACTCGCCTGCCCACTTAGCTTTCTCCAGGAGCCTGGCTTCTCCTCAGAGCACCGGAGAAACTGTAAATGAGACATTCCCTGAATAAGAGATGGGTGAGCTCAGTAACAGTTTATTTCTGGAGAGAAAGGTACCACCCACACAGGCTTGAGGACTAGAGTTCTCAATGGAAAACGATTCCATCTTCCGGGAACCCTCTTTGGTTTTGCACTCCAGTGTAATGCTCAGGTCCGACATTTCCAATGTCGCCTAACACTCAGACGCTCTCTCTAAAGGGGTGATAACAGGAGAGAAAAGGCCAAGGTATCATTTTAATGGATTCCGTAACCTAGCAATGTGATTAGAGTGTGATGCTGGCTTGAAAAATAGGGACGGTGAATCACAGGCCATGAATTATAAACATGCCATCTGGATCAGCTCCCCAGCGGTGTGGGGACTCCTGCTGTCCCCCTCCCCCCTTATCTCCTCCTGTATCTTATGTTCCTGATCAGACTTCCTGGCCTCAGAGCAGCACATAACTGCTCGAATGAGCGCCGCAGACTAGACCCTGATCAGAAAAGGCAAAACCTAAAAGTCTGATCTTCATGCTAAGGGCCTTGTTTCCTCTCCCTTTTCTTTTTCTGAAATTTAAGGCCGTCTGTGAATGACTTGTGGTGATCTCGTCAGCAAATGCGGGCCATAAAAGCGTGTTCCCTAGACTTCTGCCCCGCTTCGTCACAGCACGTTCCCCTGATCTGCCAGGAGAGCGTGTCCCTGCGTTCCCATGCAGAAAGGATCTGAGCCTTCTGTGCTTGGCTGTGGCTTAGGAACTGGGTCATAACTGGCGGGGTTGGCTCAGAAAGCAGCTGTCCCTGGCTCAGCCATGACCGGCGGAGGTGATTCTGTGTTATTTACATTCCGCGCCCCCCCCCCCAACCATTATGGGAAAAGGTTCAAAAGGTTTACGGTCTTTTCAGATCTTGTGCGTCTGGTGCCATCTGTAGTGATAACGGGAAGCTTTCCTCGCAGTATCTTCAGTATGGTAAAATTGAAAAGTCTAGATAAGCTGAAGCTCAAACAAACCAACTCTCACATCCACTCCTGGCATCTTTAACAGCTTTTGAGATCAGATCACGTGCCGGACAACCCACCTGTTTCGCGTGTGCCTCCAGTGGCGTTCAGGGTACAGGAGTCCACCTTTATCTGTGGTCTCACTTTCCTCCAGTAAGTGGAAACATGCCATGGAAATCCCAGAAATAAACAACCCACACGTTTGCAGTTGCATGCTCCTGTGGCGCAGCAGAGTGAAATCTTGCCCCATCCTGCTCTGATCCACCTGCTTTGTCCAGCCTGCCCCTGCCATATGTGGGGTCTGTGCAGTCCCTCTGCTAGTCGCTTAGTAGCCATCTGGACCGTCTCGGTATTGCAGTGCCTGTGGTCAGACAACGCTTACTTTCCTGGAGAATGGCCCTGAGGAGCAAGAGTGGTGATGCTGGCAAGGCAAGTGTGCCCAAGGGCGCCCGGAAGTGCTTCCTTTGAGTGAAAAGGTGAAAATTCTGAACCTAATAAGGAAAGCGTGGGGGTGGGTGGGGGGCTCCATTATCTTCCAATTTCACTTTTCCACAAACTTTTTTTTTTCCCCACTAACTTTTTAAAGCCCCCAGGTATTACCTACCTTAGTACCCTCTGCAGTTTCAGGCTGGTGGGCGGTGTCTGGGAGCATATCCCCCATGGATAAGGGGGTGGGGGGTCTTGTATCGACAAAAAAAGTCTTGCTTGGATCCACAATCAATGCTCCTGGAAGCAGCCGTCAAGAGATCAAGTGGTGCATTGCATTGGGCAAATCTGCTGCACAAGACCTCTTTCAAGTGTTGAAAAGCAGGAACTACGATGTGCTGGACCCAAACCATGGTATTTTCGGTGGTCTCATGTGCGTGTGAAAGTTGGACTTTGAGTAAGGAAGACCAACAAGAACCCACGCATTTGAAAGAAGATATACACACACACACACACACACACACACATATAACACACATATATATATATTCCATGCATTTGCATTGTGATCGCAAAGAATATGGAAAGTACCATGGGCTGCCAAAACTAAAAAGCAGACCTGTCTTGGAAGAAGTATAGCCAGAACGCTCCTTCGAAGCCAGGATGGCGAAACTGCATGTACTTCGGACATGCTATCAGGATAGACCAGTCCCAGGAAAAGGACAGCATGCATGGTAGAGCAGAAGGGCAGTGAAAGAGCAGAAGACCCTTCTACAAGATGGACTGACCCAGCGGCTACAACGATGGGCTCAGCCCTAAGGACCAGGCGGTGTTTCACTCTGTTGTTCACGGGGTCATTATGAGTTGGAACCAACTGGAGAGCACCTAACAACAACAACAACAACAACAACAACAACTGTGTTCACAGAGGAGTGCGGCCCTCAACCACCGTGCATGTTAAAGTAGTTTTGTCTGCCCTCAGAGACCTGGTACTTGTTACTTGCTTCCTTTTCTCCCCGAGCCATACCCACTCTGTGCCATGGCTCCTTCCCTCAGCCACAGGCAGTCATTAATCTGCCTTATTTTTCTGTGAATTTGCCTGTCCAGAGTGAGGCATCCAACTTCAAAGTCAGCAGTTCAAACCCACCAGCGACTCCAGGGGAGAAAGATGAGGCTGCCTGCTTCTGTACGGCTTTCCAGTCTCGGAAACGCTATACTGTATCGTGTCACTCTGAGTCTGAATTGAGCCTGTGGCAGTGAGTTTTGTTTTTGGTTTGATTTTGACATTTCATATACAGCCATTTATACACGTGGTTAGGTTTCAAAGACCAGGTTGTTATCGGAAACTTGTCATTATGCAAAAATAGAGGATGACCACATCAGATCACAAAATAAAGGGTGACCCAATTATTGCATGGCTGCCAAATTTCACCGTTATACTACAGTTGCCAAACCTCTGAGACTCATGGCCCAGACAAGTTGACGCATAACCCTAACATCATAGCAAGCATTACCCTCAACCTCACGACTTACCATTCGTTTCCGCCAGACGTTTCTGCAGCATCATTAACACACAAAGTGCTCAGAGAGAATGTTTACTATCATCATAAATGGAAAATGTTAGATGGTGAGATGGTCAATACACGAGGAATCTTATACCATGGTGGCTTTTAGGCCTGACCTCTTCCACTTAGCATAATCTTTTCGGGGTTCATCCACATTGTAGCATGAGTCAGTACTCCGTTCCTCTCTAGGGCTGAGTCATATCCGTTGTGTAGACATACCACATGCTAATTAGCCATTCTTCAGTTGATGGGCATTTGTGTCGTTTCTACCTTTGGCTGTTAGAAATAATGCTGCCCTAAGCATTCATTTGCTCCTTCCTCTGTGAACACATCCTTTCATTTTGCTTAGGATATATATGGTCACTATCTGATTAACCTGAGCACCACCAGGCTCTTCTCCATCAGGATTCCCGCCAACCAAGCTGGAGAGATACCAGCTCTACCCGGCCCTCCAGGCCTTCCTCTGTCCCACTGCTGCTGGTTCTGTTGTGTTTATTAGAGCCGTCCACGAGGCGGTGGGCCTGGTGGCCCTGGGCTTTTGTTTTGCTTGAACCCTAGGAGATGTGACGTGGTCTCTCCTTGTGGTTTCAATTTACATTTTTCTGATGACTAATCTGTGTACGTTTTGATGTCTGTCTTTCCAGGCCTCTCTTCTTAGGTGCACATATTTATACAGATCATGGTTTTCTGGAACATTTCCTAGATCTTCCTGGGTGGATATCCAGCTTTAATTCTGCAACCCTCTCCTCATTGAATGAGTAGTGCTTCTCCAAATGGCTGTGCCATAATGGGATGATTCAGATGTTGCTGTTCATTGTCAAGACTGAAAACAAAGGTTGGGTAAAGGCGGAAGGTCGGCCAAGGTGAGGACAGACGGGCAGACACGCCATGAGATGATCATCCCTGTGGCTCAAACACACTGACGAGAAACTTACCCTCTAAATCAGGTGTCCATGGCAAGGAAAGTTATAACCTTTATGAACAACAGGAACTATCTTGCTGCTTAACTTTGATACATATATTAACTGCTTAATTATCTCCTTGGGGTAAATTCTCAGATCTGGAATTTGCTAGTTGTGTGTACTTAAAAAAAAAAAAATAGCCCCGACCCCCAATTCCCAAGCAGTGCTGCAAGAATATTTTTAAAAGTACACACCCCTGGCCCTCGGGTCACTTCCAAACCCAAACCTTTGCTGCTGCTTAGATTCCAACGCCCAGTCACCTGCCCGGTAGGACGGAGTGGAAATGCCTTGCCTGGTTTCCCAGGCTGTAAATCCTTATGGAAGCAGACTGTCACATCGCGCGCCCATGGGCTGCTGGTGGGTTAGTTGCCTGCCCACTTAGTTAGTTAGCTGCCGACCACTGGGTTAGTTTATGAGAATTTAAATCCGGGCCCCACCTCGGCTCCCACGAAATGAAACTTCAGTTGATGTTTGCTGGCCATCTTAAGGGAAGCTGTTTTGTCTTCAGCCATGTGCGTCTTATGTCAAGTGAAACGGGGACGTTTCGGTGTTGTTCTGTCGAGTCACACCCTGAACCCAAAGCTGAAGAGAGCCTGCTTCATCCGGATCTCCTCTCTGTCAGACCGTCTGTCTGTCTGTCTGTCTGTCTGTCTGTCTGTCTGTCTGTCTGCAGGAGGCTTGGGCCTGCAATGGTTGCCCAGCAACTTTCTTGCGGACGAGGGGCTTCACAAAGTTTGAGGAAAAGTAGAACGACAAGATAATGAAACTGTCCAGGAATTTTTTTTTTTGAAGTCCCCTCCTAGGTGGTGACCACGAGCAACGACCTTGCAGCCCTTCGGTGCAGTTTGGTTTTCAGGGCAGCCTGCCCACCGCAGACAAGATTCTTTCCGGAAGAGGTTCTGGAGCCATGTAGGTTTTTGCCTCACATCTCGTAGTAAACCAAGAGTTGACTGATTGGCTTTTCGGTTGGAGCCCCAGTTCTCAGAAACACAGGGCTTGTCAGCCCAGCTGTTGTTCCTCAAAAGACGACGGCTCGACTCGGACGATGACGCCAGCACTCTGGGTTTAGTTTTCCCACAAACATACCTGGACGTGGATTCATCCAAATCAACATTCCTTTCCCAAATCATCACCCCTTCAGTAAGGAGCCCTCAGGGGTGCTGCGGTGTGAGCGTTGGTCTGCTGACAAAAGAACAGCTGCTCTCTGGGAGAAAGATGCCGAAAGACGTACAGGCTCTGGAACCTCAGGGAGCCGGTCTTTCCACTCCGTCCTTCAAGGCTTTGTGAGCCAGAATCTGCGGCAGGGTGATGGGCTTATTTCAGGGGTCAGTTTGCATGTCATACAAATTGTGTGTGTGTTTAATGCTTCAGTTATTTCTTTTTGAAAATGTAACTCATTTAATAATACCACTTTAAAGCAAAAAAACTAACCCTATTTTTTTTTTTAATTTCACTATCCTTTACACAGCTTAACATATTACCCAATTCTTCTCAGTCTTTGGTTAAAGACAGCTCTTCAATGGTCGCACTGCTGACTGCAGTTTTGACCAAAATTGTTACTACTCAGCCTGGTTACACAACTTGCCGGAGACACTTGATTTTCGATTGTTTATAAAACTTAAGCTATCTGCAAATGAGCAGCAGGAGTTTCTATCACTTAGGGGATCTTCCTTGAAGGGACTTTCCAAAGGAATGCAGAGCTGCTTGGAGCAGTGGAAGCAGAGGGGAATAAGTGGGTAGCCTCCCAGAGTCTGCCAGGCGGCTAGAAGGGAGCTGAGTGTCCCCGAAGTCTCGATGGTTCCCCGACTGTTGCACCCTCAGTTAGCAGTAGGGAGCAGCCCAGAATCGTTGAGGATGGACTTGGGGCATATACCACCCTCCCTGCCCTTCAAAGGAGCCCTCGCGGGCCAGTGGGCTGATCACCGGGCTGCTCACTGGAGTTGGTACCCACGAGCCACTCCACAGGAGGAAGATGTGCCAATGCTTCCCTAAAGTTGTGTCACCTCTGAACCCAAACCCCATGGGCGGTTCCCCTCAGCCCTATAGGATTGTTGAGTGTCAGAGTGGACTCTGGAGCAGTGGGTCTCCCCTCCCAAGTAGCAAAATCAGACATGTGAGGAAGTTGAGGCCGGAGAGGGCTGGTTGACTTGTCTAACTTCATGTGTCCCTTGCAGTACTGAACCTGGAACCTGAGCCTGTTTCCCTTTGGAGCACAGCCCCTCCCCAGTGCTTATGTTCCGAGGTGTTTGTTGAGAACACATCAGTCAGCTACCTCACGTGCACCCTGAGGAGGTGACCAAGCCAAGTTGCAAGGAAGGACTGGGACCTTAGACTTTTCTTGTAAGCGTCCGTAACATGCTGAAGTCACCCGGCCCTCCTATTCTTACCCTTAAGAATCGTGGCCTCCTACCCCTTGTTTCAGAAGTGGAAGGATGCAGCTGCGGGCTAGAAAGAGTGCTGCCCTCCCCTCAAGCTGCCCTCCCTCCAAGCTGCCCCTGCCCCTACCAAGCTGTCCCCACCCCATCGGTGAGAGAGACCATTGCCAAGACTGGATCCAAGTTCAGAGAACATGGGGAGCATGAGCAAAGGCTCGTAACACCTGATTCACAGCTGAAGCTGGTCTCTGCCCGAGGTCTAATAATACCCGAGCAGGTGCAGGCCTTCCAGTTATCTCGTCCGCCAGTCATTCTGAAATAGCTAAACCGAAAGTTCCAGCCTCAGAAGTCTCTAACCAGGCTTGCCTTCCCTCGTCCAGGCATAGTCGCTACTGAGCAGCCCTGCAAAGACGGGACTCCAGTTATTTGGGTGGTTCCGGGGCAACCGGCCTCTGCTCAGGTCCCCAGGGTCAAAGTCGTTCCTGTCCCAGGAAGTGGGCCTGTGGTCCTAGGAGTGAGTGCCCGAGATCTGGGGCATGATGGAGGGACTTGGCTTAGCTGAGAATGGTCCCAGCAGGAGAGCGGAGGCAGTGGGGGGGAGAGGAAGAGAGGAAGGAACCAGGGAGAGTGCTGTGGGCGAGTGTGTCTCACCTCCCTTGTGGGTTTGTCTAGTTAAGGGCGGGGATGCTGTCTAACTAGGCAGTCTTTGCCTCCTTGGTGCAGGTGGCAGTACCCTTTGTAGTGGACCACTCGGCAGATATGACTTGGACTCCACCTTGAAATGAATTAGGGCCAGTATAACAGGGGCTGTTTACCTTCAAGGCAGTAAGGTTTTATTGTAGGGAAGATGTGGCTTAGCTATCTATGTTTTGTGTTCGTCCATGGCACGTCACCAGCAGTGTTTCTTCCTACAGACTTAGAGGGGCTTCTAGACTACTTACAGGAACCCTGGTGGTGTAGTGATTCCATATTGGGCTGCTAACTGCAAGGCCAGCAGTTCAAAACCACCAGCCAGCTCCAAAGGAGAAAGACAAGGCCTTCTACTTTCGACTCCTGTGAGGAGTTCGTCCCAGAAAGTCATAGGGGCAGTTCTACTCTGCCCAGGGGATTACTGTGAGTCAGGATCGACTCAGTGGCCGTGAAGTCTCTTGGTTTGCTTTTCCCCCTAGGCTACTTGCTGGGGTGGACACGACCAGGTGTGCCATGCCCATGCGAGGGGCTCCTCAGATCAGGAATGAGATGAGATTGTTGGGAGATAAATGGCCTCCGAGTTATCTGTGTCAGTTTCATTTTTCACTCTGCATGATGTTTCACTGTTAAGAAATGAACCTTGATCTGAGTTATCTCATGTATTAAACATGACTTCCTTCATTAGTAGACTAATTTATAATTATAATTCAAAACCACTCCTTTCTCTAGTGAATTACCCCCGCCCCGGTTCAGATGAAGGAATAATGATGTGTCTGGGCCGCCAAAGCGTTTGTCATGGAAACCACATTTTTCCCGACATTTTCTGAACAAAAGGTGCTGTCAGATCTCTGACAATTGCCATTGATCTCCGGTGGGGTCCGAGGAACTTGTTGATCACGCTAAATTGGATCCATTTTCTCTTGAAGCAAATGGGCTGGGGCCCCTGAAGGCCTGCAAGAGGGAGAAACACCTGGCCCACAGGCCACAGCTGTGACTGCCAGCAAAGGTGCTCCTCAGGGCAGTGCTGCCCAGCGCCAGCTCAGAGTAGTCCCCTGGAGACAACTTTGGGCCCCTTGGAGCCCATGCCCAGTGAATTGAGTCAGATCTGACTGAGGGGGTGAGGGATGTAGAGAGATGCTGGGGACAATGGGGGCTGGCAGAAGGTTAAAGAACTCAACTGCTAATCAGGTCAGCTGTTCCAGCCCACCGGCCTCTTCCTGCTTCTGTAAAGATTGACAGCCTTGGAAACACCATGGGCCAGTCTGTCCTATAGGGTCCTTGTGGGTCAGAATGGAAATGATGTATTTCAAGTCCAGGGTGATGCAAAAGCGCGGGCAGGTCAAGAGTCACAGTGATGAGTAACCGACCCAACCAAACGTGCTGTTTCGAGTTGATCCCAACCCACAGCCACCCTATAGGCCAGAGTAGAACTGCCCTGTGGGGCTCCGAGACTGTTACTCTTCACGGGAGTAGAGAGCCTTGTCTTTCCGCAGAGCCACTGGTGGGTTTGAACTACCAACCTTGCCGTTAGCAACCCAACATGGAACCCACCACGCCACCAGCACCCCTTGTGCTAAGTCAGGCCTTAGCCTGACCAATGCCCGGGTTTTAAGCCGGATGGAAGGGATGGCAGCGGGCCGCCCAGTACAGCTACATGGCACTGAGCCAGGCCCGCAGGGCTTTTGGCTCACCGCACAGAGAGGTTCAGGTTGACAAGGCTGCTGGTGAGTGGCAGAACTAGAAAGAGAGAACTTAGTGTGAAGTGTTGTCTTTCTCTACCATATATTCCATTGTCTGATGAGGCTCTGTCAGCAGGAGCAGGAAGTAATTCGAGACCAGTGGTATTTTTTTCCTTGGAGCGCTGACTGCTAAGATTGCTTTTGTTATCAGTTTTAACTTATAACTGGCCTTCTGTTCAAATTGTACTGAGTTGTTGGAACATGGACATGTTTAGAGTTGAGTTACCCAGTCCTATTTCTTTACTAGCTATTTTTGCCTTCTCTACGTAGATGTAAGACGTCTAAACAATATCATTTTCCTCTTTCCTTCTTAGAATTCTGTTGGATAAAATTGACCTTGTACGAGAACCTTCTATTTAAAAAAACAAAAACAAACAAACAAAAAAACCAAGCCTCTGTAGCAAGAGAAAGCAGCTCTGGTGCCCTGGTAGGTTACTGGTTGCTCACTGTCCATGCCCCAAGCCCTCCTGCAGTCAGCGGACTGCATTATCGGAGCATCCTTCCTCTGAGCAATGTTAAAATGCAGTGTCAACTAGGTGCAGGATGTGGTTTCCATACATGTCTGGACCCACGCATGTGACTGAAAATGTTTTCCTTCAGTAAAGGGTGAGGGGGGGAGTTGGAGACGAGGGGATGTGGTGCGGTGAATTGAATTATTCGATATGGCCCTTCTAGCCATCGCCCTGTACTACGTTCTACCCAGTGACTGGGTGGGACCATGCAAAAAGGGTGTGTGGAACTCTCATGCGGGGACTGGTCAGTTTTGCCTTCCCGGTGGACTTAAACTGAGCCATCTCAGAAGCGGAAAAGGAGGAATCTTGCCACCATGAAGTAGTCAGAGACAGAAACAGCACATCCTTTGGACTCCCAGGTCCCCGAGCACTGGGCCTCCTTGATCCAGAGACAGCCGAGAAACCAGAGGAGCTGCAGCCGCACCAAGAACACATGACGGAGCGGCAGGCTTCCTGGTGCACAGAACAAACAGCCGGAGCGCCTTTTGGGCGAGAGGCCCAGGTGCAGGCTGAGTTGCCTCCAGGCATTATTTAGGGAGGGAGGAGGAGGGGGGGACCTAAGTTTGCTTCCTCACAGAGCTAGAGTTGAAAGCTTTCAAGCTGATGCTACTGACGGAGTGTAATGCCCTTGGACATTCATTGGCAATGCTAAGAGGGCCTTGTAACATCGGCAGAGGCTGAAAGGCTGAGGACCAGAGAGAGGCCCACCTGTGAGCCTGGCATTCCTGACTGAAGAACTGTATTCTGAGCATTTCTGATCCTAATATCTAATCTGTTAACTTCCCCAACAGGCCTCGTGATCATGATACACTACTGTCTGTGAGTAGCGGAGTAGAGTGTGCCATGGGAGGGACAACTGGTGTCAGAATTGGTAAAGAATGCTGGTGGGTGGAGGTCCGTCTGACCTCTGCCTTACTAGCCCTTGGGCTGATGCAAAGTTTGGTTTTTCCTTCCTCTCGGTGAAGTCAGATGAGGCCAGTTGCTGCCCCCACATCATTTTCTCAGGGGTCCTGTACTAAAGTGAGACTTAGGTCAAATACCTAATACTAGAGTATAAGCCGACCCGAATATCAGCTGAGACACCTAGTTTTACCACAAAAACTGCATTTAAAAAATGTGCTGAAAAACTTGGCTTATACAGGAGTACATACGGTAAGTGATTTCCCCTTCTGCGCCCTGAGCTGTAAAACAAGGCTATGGAACTAGATGATCTCTACGGTGGTCATATTTCCAAATGATCTTCCAAATTAGGAACACCATTTAGGGCAAAGAGACTGGCTCCCAGCTGCCTCCTTCCAGAGACAGTTTTGTACTCACCTGGGCAGCCTAGCGTGGAAGGGCTGCTGTGCTTCGAAACTCAGCTTCCTAGCTCCTGTGTGATGGATGTCACCTTCCTACTGGTTCCTCCGTCCAGCCATTCATTGGGCAATTTTACTGAGCGCATTGTAGGTGCCCAGCACTGTTTGAGGTGCTTGGGACGTTGGTGAAGGAGAGAGCCCTGCTTCACTCAGTAGCCTTCAGCCGCAGCTTGTCCCCCAACTTATGATGGAAATCCTTCCTGCAGCTCCTTTGTAACTCAAATAGCTCATTTTATATACATCCATACATACATTTACTGTATATACTCATGTATAAGCTGAGTTTTTCAGCACATTTTGTATGCAGTTTTTGTGGTAAAATTAGGTGTGTCAGCTGCTATTTGGGTCGGCTTAAAACTCGAGTGTATACGGTACTGTATATATATTTTAGATTTAAGTATCTTTATTTACATCTATAGATCCACACTGCTTTTGCTAGGCCTGTTGCAGGTATAAACAGTGCAGGTGTTACAGTTTGAGACACGAATCGCTCTGCTTCACTAAACAGCTGGTGCTTATGATGGGAAACATTGAGGAAGCTCCCACTAGCTAGAGACCAGGACTACGATGAAGTTGCAGCCGGTGTCCTAACCGTGATGCCGGGGCCCTCCCGGCTGTCCGGTGCAGAGCCGTGCTCCAATGGGTTTCTGGTGTGATCTTTTGGAGGGCCCATGTGGGAGGCTCCTAGCGTGTGTCCAAACCTCCTGGCATATACGGGGTTTTAACTGAGGCTGGCTTGTTGATTTTGGGTGATCATTTGTGCCATGAGAAAAGTTTAAAATTGTATCAGGGAAGTCTGAGAAACCCCCACACAAGCTGCAGGGAACTGAGCCAGCATTTCTTTGATTCTTGGGAGGGCTCAGCTGCCAGATCCTGTGGTGTTGTATTTGTATTACGCAGAATTAACCGGTCTTTGTTGTTGTTGTGTTCGTTGTAGAAGTTATCTATAACATTTCCAGAATAACTCAGGTTCACATCGCTCCAAGAATCTGGCAAAACCAGGTGTGGTGACTATCCAACCGGTAAGGTCTCACTACGCCCGAGCAACCCGGTGACACCATCCTGCTCTTCTGTTGGGGTTCATATCGCACCCAGCATGGTCTGGTTTTGCAAAGCAGAAAACGGTTTCCTTTCCACACAGCAGTGATCAGTGAATTTATCTGTAGTTTTGATACTCAGCACACTGGGAACCAAACCACAGTCACTTCTAAACCAACCTAAGTCGTGGTAATCTGATGGTTCGGTACTTGGAAACGTCGGCTCAAAGTGAGTGGGTGTAGTTCAAACACTTATCTGATTGTGGCTGGCAGAGCAATAGGGATTCCCGTTTTGACGTAGGCCAGGGTTTTAGAGTTTGTCGAGTTTGTGTACTTGGGAGCAAGTCACTCATCACATACATAGCTTAGTTGATTTCCTTAAAAATAAACAATGTCTTTTCTTCTTGTGATGGGGTGAGTCTATAGGGCAAATTCGTTTTCCGGTCAACAGCCTGTACCCATTTTGATTCCTGACCTTGATGGCAAGCCCCACAGTGTCAGGCTGCCCTTTGTAACGGGTATGGCTGGCTGTGCCAGGAGTGGGTTCCACCCGGTGTGATCGTTCACCTTCCAGGCCTGTCTGTCATTTTGACTGGCCACGGAGCCGCAGGCGTGAGTTGATTTCCAGGCCATGGTCTTTTTTTTCTTTTCTTTTTTTCTGGGTTTAATCTTCACATGTTTCTCACACTCTGCTTGAGATCACCTGTTGCAATCCTTTTCAGGGTGGGCTGCAGGGATAGTTGGTGAGACAGTTAAAAGTTTATTGTGCCAACCTGGCCCATAAACACGTGTGGGGTTAATTGAAGGGCAGACGGATAAATGGCTCCAAGAACCTGGCCTTTCTAGTTCTCGGGTCTCTTGCTTTGTGATGGTCAGACCAGGGTGCGGCTGCCTTAGCCAGTTCTCTGCTTCAGCTGGCAAGGCTCACTTCCTGCAAGACATCCCCAGGGAGAAGCCGCATGGACCTACCCCGATGCAGCCCTGGGTGCTGGAGCACCCATGTGGAGACCCTTGCCAGCGCTGAGATGCTTACACATTCTCTGAGTCGGCTTTCCTCCTGCAGTCGGCATTACTGTGTGTTTTGTGAGATGGAGGAGGACTTTCTGGATTGGTGTCGGACATATGGGTTAATGTTGGACTTGTGGGTTTGGGGAGCACTGGGTGGGGATGTTTTCTTGATGTACACTTAACCTTTATATAAAACTTCCTCTTATACATGAGTTTCTGTGGATTTGTTTCTCTATAGTACCCAGACTAACACAGTTGGTCACCATCTAGAACAGTGGTTATCAACCTTCCTAATGCTGTGTGCGATCCTTTAATACAGTTCCTCATGTTATGGTGACCCCCAACCATAAAACTATTTTGTTGCTACTTCATTATTGTAATTTTGCTACTGTGATCAATCATAATACAAATATCTGATATGCAGGATGTATTTTCATTGTTGCAAATTGAACATAATTAAAGCCTAGTGATTCATCACAAAAACAATATTATATATTGTGAAAGATTACTTCCTAATGACAAATAAATGAAATTTTGTTTTGAAGCATGGTGTAGCATGGGTAACAGTCTTCATGCCAGGTACTCATAGGTGGGCGTATCTGCATGTGGGCGGACCCACCCGGAGACGGATAAAGGAGGGATGTCTCGGTTCCAAAGACCATGGGAAATATGTGTTCTCTGGTGGTCTTAGGCGACCCCTGTGAAAGAGTGGGTCGACCTCCAAAGTTCGATCCTCAGGCTGAGAACTGCTGGTCTAAAACTTCCGGTCTCGGGGTCCTGAAAGCTGGGGTTCTCATGGCCCCTTAGCCCTCTGGTCTCCATCGTTCCCTCGCATCTCTGATTTTCTCTGTTCTTGTGGAGAGATCAGTAGTCACTCCTTAGGTGGCTGCTCATATTAGTTGATTTCCGTGGTATTTCCTTTCTCCTCCCTAAGCTTTAAAGTGAGTCAAATTATTACTAATGTCAAGTGTTGCAATATTGCAAGATAAGTGGAGACTCTGGGATGTGGCGGGATCAGGACTGGGAATGACTTCATCCAGAAGCATTAGAGCTTCCAAACCCTTTCATTCTTTATGTGGATCAGGGGCATGTTTTGGTTGGTTGGAGGTAGAAGAATCCACTGCAAAGCCTAAGGAGAGATGAGGGCCTGGTAAACCATAAATCATCACCCTTCAGAGCTACAGGGCGTCTTCCAACCCCATCTTACTCTGCAGAATCAGAAGTGGGTGCCTAGGGAAATGTCGTGACTTGCCCAGAGCCCAAACCAGAAGCCATATCATTTGTCCCATCTCATCTCCTACCAGTGTCATTTGCCTCCGAACATCAGTTGTACTTTTGCCAGACTCATGGGAATAGCTGTTTGCTTGTTTAACTTGAAGTTGTAAAGGATACTTAACAGGTTTGGAGTTACATGGGCCCCAGGTAGTTAGTGAGGAGTGAGCTGGCTCTGGCTGAGCCGGGCAGGGTGCGCTCAGAATCCAGAAGAGGAGGTTTGAGGGACTGCTATGGGCCGGGACCAGGGATGCTGCCTAGTCTTCACTCCGGCGGCACAGTCTGTTGTGGGACTTGCCACCTTTTTCCTGGTGGTGCACTGTTCTCTGCTGGATGGTAAATCCCTGGACACCAGGAACTATGGCTCCAGAGCCTTGTATATAGCAGAGTGGGCTTTGGAATGAGAGTCGGCCAACAGGACGAAAAGTATGAAGCAGGGAGGTCCTGGAAGGGATGGATACATGCTCTCAATCCTTGCCAACCATCTTGAGTCATGTGACACTGTGGCCCGGACACTTCTTTCATTCTTTCAGGTTGAACGCCAAGATTCCCGCCCGCTGCAGTAAAAGTAGAACTGGTTTCAGCGTTGGGGGGATTAGAAGTGGGTGGGCATGGTGGAAGCGGGGCAGGTTCAGCTCCTTGGGCCTTCAGAGAGATCTTTGATGCCAGGTGTGGTGTCAGCACAGAGCAGCCCCTCCAAGAGCAGGAGACTCGGGGTGATGTGTCTCCTGGGCCACGTTCCCTGCAGAAACAGCCTCATCTTACTGCACCCTCCCATCCAGTTTTGGCGTGCTATGTTCATGCTCGGCTGTAAGCCAGTGAGGGCACCGTCAGGTCTTGGAATAGAGTGGACACAAGAGAAGTCCCACTGAGGGTGCAAGCACAGCTTGTAACCACGGCGGGTGTATCTTGGAGTGGTCTTTGCCCTGCAGACTGGCCTTGCCCAATAGCAACAACTGCACACCATCCTACCCTTTCTGTGGGCTGCACGCTAGCAAGCAAGACCTGTCAAACATAAAACAGTGGGTTTTATGGCCCACACTGTAATCTGTAGGGCACCCCAGGTTTCTGTCTGCTTCCCTGGCCCCACCTTACCCCACTCTCCCCTGAGCCACACTGCCTGCCAGGTGCTCAGACTCAGCACCTGCCTTCTGTTCAGCTTTGGCACAGGCTGGCATCTCCCCGGGCAGTCCTCTTCCTTCCTGCATGTGCCTTCTGAGCGCACACGTTCCCGCTTCAGGAAAAGCTTCCCCACTGCTCTGAGCCCTCCCGCCTCACCCCAACCGCAGACCAGAGGTGCTTCTCCTGCTGCACTGCCAACACCCAGGGTCTGGGCACTTGTGCAGGGTGTCAGTCCTTGGTGTGCCTGTTTGGTGACTAAGGTCCTCTCACAGCTGATAAGCACCCTGGGGGCAGGGAGCAGAGGTCTTTTGTCAGGATTTGCATCCCCCACCAAACCCACTGCCATCAAGTCATTTCCGACTCCTGGCAGCCTGAGAGGAGAGAGTAGAACTGTGGGCGTCCCAGACAGTCATTTTCTGATGACGTGGGTGGGCTCGCTGTGAGGTAGGGCTGACTCGGTGCACTCCGTGCAGCAGGCGGCGCTTACCGAATAGGAGACCCAGTTCCGAGAGCTTTGTGTAGTCGAACACACTGAAGCCTCCCAGGAGTCCTTGGGAAGAGGAGCCCTGGGGACACCATGGTTATGGTTCTACCCCACTGGTGGCTCCAGCTGTGGCAAGCTGCTTCTGTAAGGATTTAGTCTTAGAGACTTGATAGGCAGTTTGACTCTGTCTGTAGGGTCCTGGTAAGTTGGAATCAACTCAACAACAGTGGGTTGGGTGTGGTTTTTGAATTGCCCTTTGAGGTGGTGCTGTGACCGTCCTGATTCTACAGGTGAGAAGATAAGTAACTCCCAAAGCCACACAGCCTACAATGGCCAAGCCGGGATTTAAACTGAGGCAGTCAGCTCAGAATCTAACCTTTCACCGTATTCTGCCCCTGCACGGCCTCGACGCTTGTCCACCCACACTGTCAGAACATGGCTGTTCCACACGAGGAAATTCCCAGGCGATGGAAACACCGTTCCAGAGCACAAAGCGTGGTCACGCCTTTGGCGACAATCTTTGAGCAGGTCTTCATAAATGCCACGTGCCAGACTCTTTTCTTTTTCAATCTTTTCTTTTAAAATATGGAACGCTTCACGAATTTGCGTATCCTGTTTGCACAGGGGGCATGCCAATCTTCTCTGTATCGTGCCAATTTTAGTATATGTGCCGTCGAGGCAAGCACTCCTTTCTCATCTTAATTATCCCAGACTGTCTGTCCCTGCCAGCTGTGGTATTATTTCTGTCTGCCTGGAAAAGCAAGAGACGAGGAGTGTAACCAGCTTTTAAATCTTGTTGTCTTTCTCCTATCTTCACCTACCATACATGTTTAACTTTAAATGATCACCCCTAAGACTTATGTAGAGCCGCCCTGGTGGCATAGTGGTTACACGTTGGGCTACTAACTGCAGGGTCAGCAGTTTGAAACCACCAGCTGCTCGGCAGAAGACACATAGGGCTTGCTACTCCCGTAAAAGAGTTTGTTTCGGAAATCCATAGGGGCAGTTCTACCCTGCCCTAAGGGGTCACTGTGAGTCGGCATGGAGGCTGTGGCAGTGCGTTTGTGTGTTTTTTTTCTCGAAGACTCATGTAAGGAGCCTTACTGGTACCAGAGTGAAGCACTCAGCTGCTAACGGAAGGGTTGGCTGTTCAAATCCACCCAGTGGCTCCGCAGAGGAAAGGCCTGACGGTCCTCTGCTTTCGTAAGGATTACAGCCCAGAAGCCCTATGGGGCCAGTCTGCTCCACCCTATAGTGCCCACCAGTGCACCTGAAGCAGCTCGGCAATAAGTAGCTAGCTCTTGTTTCTGAGATTCTTGGCATTTCCCTTGGTTTTTGTTTTTTTTTTTTTTTTAGCTTTTTAGAGAGATGTTGCTGGGGCCCAGCATTCCAACCCCGGAGGAATAATCCACTTTTCCGATCTGGAGAAGTTGGTGGCAGGATTAGGTGAAGTGCAGGGTGGGCCTGGACCCCCGAGGAGAAGGTGGTTGTAGGAGGAGTGGCGCGGGGGAAATGGAAGCCATTCAGGGCTGGAGTGTGGCTCCTTTCACGTCCCAGCCCCGGGCCCCCATTTTTCTTTCCTCAGGAGGAACTTTCGTTCTCTTGGCTGCCCAGGAGGGCTTCTCTCCTGACCCCGAAGGCTCAGTATCTCCATGTTGGTAATTCTCCCCTGCTTCTGTTTCCTGTCTACCGTGATAAGCTGGCGAAAGCAGCGCCGCCCGGTCTTGGCCAGTCCCTCTGTGGCTGCCGCTTTCTCATAACCGGCACCCCCTCTGACCCACCCCCTCACTTTCCTGTCCTGGCCTACGTGTGATCATTGTACCGACTGCTTCTATTGGCCTCTCAGAAAAGCCCAGCAAATAGAAAAACAAACTGCCACGGAGTTGAAGCCGACTCAGAGCCGCCCTATAGGACAGAGGAGACCTGGCCCTGGGAGTGTCCAAAACCCCCGTCTTCCTCGGAGGATCAGCTGGTGGTTTTGAACTGCTGACCCTGCATTAGCAGCCCAATTTGTAACCAGTACGCCACCAGGGCTCCTAAGGAATAAGGAAAGAACTCTTATCATGCGGTTTCTGTAATTTCAGCACAGGAAATTTAGGCTGAAATTACAGGAATCGGATGGCATAAGAGTTCTTGCCTTTGCCCACATCAAAAAGGCAGCCTTCAGCTCCTTTTTGTGAGCACCTCCCTCCTTTTAGTGAGCATCTCACCTGACGGAACGAAGCAGTCCTCCCCTGCGATGGGGAGCCCGGCAGTTCATAGTGGCTAGTTACAAGAGCCGGGCTGCTCAAAGGGGCTGCCCCGTGCTGATCGGTAAGATGCGTTTCCTTGGCACTGGGATGAAAAGAACAACTCGAGTCATCAAAGGAATTGGCAGCGACTACTGCATCATCATCATCATCAAAGGGCAATGTTGTGTGTGTGTGCTTTTTTATAACCATTAGAACTGGACTGGATGAGTGTATATTATAGGAATGTTTTTTATTTCTATTTTTTTCCTGGTGGCTGAAGTGTTCTGTGGTATTATTCCCACCCACTTAGCTGTGCAGTGGGAGCTGAGGGGTTTCCATCCAGGACAGGTGAAAGACTCCACCCTGTATAATTGAGAGTGCCTTTTAGGGATATTGGGTGTCTCCAGAGCACCTCCAAATGCTTTCTGGTCTCCCCCAGCAGCTCCAGCCCTGCTCTCAGCACACAGGGCCGATGGAGGGGAGATGCGGGCAGGAGTAATTTCAGCGTATGTTTCTCTGGGAGCCATGATTGAAGGTCATGAAATTACAGTGTGGGGCAGGGGCCAGAGAGCCAGATGGGAGGCGGAGACTTGAGCTCCAGCCCCCAGTCTCCAGTTAACTGTCTGTGGTACCTTGGTTGAGTCACATCCCCTCTCTGGGCCGGCATCTCCTCCCCTGTAAGAGGGCAGGGCTGACGAAGGTGACCTCTCCGGTCCTCTTCATTCCACAATTGCACATAGCCCTAAACGGACCCTGCTGTTTGTTCTGGGTTATATGAGAAAACACTGGAGCCATATGGGCTGGAATCGATTCTTCAGCTAATGGGAGGGAGGAAGGTGGTTTGGTGGGCCAGGCCAGCAGGAAGTAGACATTTTTCTAAGAACCTTCCATCAGGCGGGTGCAAACTGGGAAAGTCTGCCCAGTCGGGTAGCCCAACTCGAGCCATATTTCAATGTGTATAACGTTTATAATACAGCTGGGCAGCATCTGGCAGAGGCAGGTAGCAATTCTGCCATAATACACTTGTTTGTAGATAATTCTTTTTAAAAAAATCATTTTATTGGGGGCTTTTATAGCAACCCATACATCAGTTGTATCAAGCACATCTGTACATATGTTGCCATCATCCTTTTTAAAACATTTTTCTTTCTACTTGAGCCCTTGGTATCAGCTCCTTTTTTCCCCCTCCCACCCTCGTGACCCCTTGATAAATTATGTTATTATTATTTTCATATCTTACACCGTCCACTGTCTCCCTTCACCATACTTCTGTTGTTCATCCTCCGGGGGTCAGGGGTTATATGTCAATCACTGTGATTGGCTTTCCATTTCTCCCCCCACCTTCCCCTGACGTTCCCCCGCTACTCCATGACTGTTTCTGAGGGTTTTATCTGTCCTGGATTCGTGTGTCGGAAGCCATTATCTGTGCCAATGTACATGTTCTGGTCTAGCTGGATTTGTAAGGTAGAACTGGGGTCACGATAGTGGGAGGGGTGGGGGAAGCATTAAAAAAACTACAAGAATGTTGTGTGTTGTGTTTCTTTGGTGCTATACTGCACCCTGGCTGACTGGTCTCTTCCTTGTGACCCTTCTGTAAGGGGATGTCCAGTTGTCTACAAATGATGGTCATTGGGTTTCCTCCCCGACCCCCCTCATTTGCATTGATATTGTTTGTTTTGGGTCCTCTGATGCCTAATACCTGATCCCATTGACACCTTGTGATCACACAGATCGGTGTGTAGATAATTCTTATTTAACAACAGCACTTGTCTACTTTCTACTTTACCTCCTCCACTACCACCTCCATCAGAAAAATAAATCTCCAACCATGACAGGTTCCAATTATTTGCTGCTGTAGGAATTGATTGAAAAATTGGGTATCTGAGTGAACCTTTTTTGGCCTGGGGTTTTCATATATGGTATGTATACACTCAATTGGCTGCAATTGGACTTGACATAGGAATTCATATGCCCAGTCAGAACGTTCCTCAGACTCCCTGCAGTGGAATCATTGCCGACACATAGTGGCCCTACAGGACAGGGGAGAACTGCCCTGTGAGTGTCCGAGACGGTAACTCTTTACAGGAGTAGAAAGCCTTGTCTTTCTCCTGAGGAGCAGCTGGTGGTTTTGAACTGCTGGCCTTGCGGTTAGCAGGCTAACACATAACCACTCTGCCACCAGGGCTCCATAGATCACCACTAGTTTAGTTTGTGTAAGCTGCATTTCCCACAGGGCTTTGAACCTCTGCTGAGAATTTTGCCTTTCCATCCCAAATACGACATTCCCAACATGGTCCCAGGTGCTCCTAGGCTGGGAGCAGTGGGGTGGGGGTGGGGGGAATCGGGGTGTCCCTTGGGGATCTTGTTTAGCTGTAGACGCTGGCTCAATCTCCCAGGCCTGGAAAGGCGGATTCTCAGCTCGGGGTCGAGCTGAAAGGTACCGATTCGAGGCCCGGGTCCTCAGCAATCATGGCAGCTGAGCACACGGACAGATTTCCAGTTTCCCTTCGGATAGTTCCCTTGGGCTGCAGACAGCATAGCGCCAGGGACTTGCCCCGACGTGCTCACGCTGGGCCACGGAATGGTCTGTAACCTTGACTTTTCATTTTCATACCAGGGACATGCAGGGCTTTCCTGGACCCCCAAGGAGCCCCAGGGATTTGCCACCATCCTAAGAACAGGGGCTCATTTTCCAGACGGTGGGGTGCTGAAGGGCTTCGCGTAACACTTCCCATGCCTAGATGTCTCTCCCCCTCCCTGGGGGACAGTGTAAGTTGGTGGCAGAGGGACCATGATGGCAATCAGACCTTCAGCTGCTTGAACTTAGACACGTAGCTTGGGGCCCCCAAACCAGTTTGGGGGATAGTCATCTCTTGTGCAATGGGGCTTCCCTGGCACAGACTCTGGAGGAGCCCTTGACTGGATCCATTCAAGGAGAATAACCTACACAGAAGAATCGCAGCCGTCTTTGGTGGTGGTGAATTACGCCACACGCCAGAACTGCCACAAACCCGAGTCCTCCTGCCCCGGCCGCTGAGTTGGAAACCGCACGGTGCTGTTTGTTCAGTTAGGCCTTGCCCTTCACTGGATCCCAGCTAGACATTGACTCCAGTCCAAAGCAAATGTCATGGCTGCCTTTGTTGATTTAAGAGCAGGAACCCTGCAAGCCCACGGGCTGGCTCGCAGGCACTGCATGGTTGGTGGGTTATTGTAGATGAAATCCCGCAGGATTTGGGATGGCTTGCTGTTGGCTTCAGATATGTGTATGAGGAAACCGGAAGGTCTCTTGAAACGGGTGGTGTTTTCATTCTGTTCTTCATTTGGACTCAATAGAAGATTCAGTCAACGTGTGGATCTCGCTTAGGCGGTTGCTTGAGAGATGAGGACTTTCAAAGGCTGGCCTTTGGGGGCCCAACAGCACATCTGATGCTCAGGGGGCTGCATTTTTCACTGGGACCCAGCGGTGTGATCAGCCTGTACTGACGTTTACGTGGTGGTGACCCCAGCGCCGGGCGGTTTGTGAATCCTCAATGTTTGTGGTCCGCATTGTACACAGCCTCCTCCCATCATGATCAAACGGGGTCGGCGCAGCAGTACTGGGCTGGGTGTGTTTGTAAAGTGTCCAGAATTGCAAACAGCCGGGCCTTGTCAGAGGTTATAGTCGGAACCAGGCCTCTCACCATCAAGGCCATCCCGACGCCTAGCCACCCCACCGGGAGTAAAGTCTCCAAGCCTGGGATGCATGCCATGCCAATTTGGCATGCCCATTTGTTTCTCCCATGGAGCAGCTGGTGGGCTGGGACTGCCACTATGACTCCTTCCTTACAGCTTACTGCTGCACGGGGCTGGGGCGTGGGGTGGGTGTCATAAATGCTGATCCCCTCTTTTGAATACCATTGAGTGCCCACCAGGGGACTCTTCTGGAAGATGGCTTTGAGGTGGTGCTTCCACAGCGCTGACAAATTCCTTCACAGGTTGACTTGATTGTGTGTGTGTGTGTGTGTGTGTATGCTGTTACAGCACAGTAGAAAATATCTAACTGGTATATCTTAAATCAGCTGACCTATCATGTGGCTGTCGGCCAACTGTTACCAGCCGGAAAATCTCAGTCTATTTGCAACAGTCCCTCACCTGCATTTTCTCATCCTTCAGATTCCATGCCCTTTGCCCCAGGCACACACGTGCACGTTCGTGTACACACACACACACACACACACACACACACACACACACACACACCTCTCTGGCCTCCCTTGGAGAGCATGCCCACCTTGCTACATCGAAAGCATTGTTGCAAAGATAAATGATTATAAACAGAGTCTGGTCCACTTGAAAGACATTATTTGGCATTTGGTGACGTGCAACTTCAGTTGATCTCATAGACCCTGTGTTGTACTAGGTTAGTGGAGGGGCTTCCTGGGAGAGTGTGCAGGGAACATGCTTGGATGTGGACTCAAAGGCTGGAGATATAGTCCACCCAGAGATACCGCAGAAGAAAGGCCTGATCACCCACATCAGAAAATCAGGCATCAGGAACCTCAGTTCCCCTCCCAATACACTTGGGGTCACCATGGGTGGCAATTGACTTAGTACAACCACGAAGTCCCTTGGGAGTCTTTCTCCTCCTTCCTCACCTGCACGCCTGTGTCAAGGTGCAAACTGAGGCTTTGCTGTGTGTAATCACCACCCAAAATGAACCCGGAAGTCAGGGGCCTTCGCCTCTCTGTGACGAGCCACCCAGTAGGCTTGGGCGAAAGGTGCCCGGCCTGCATGCCCTTGGCACTCTGGTTCCGGGAACTCAGAGCACACTCGCTGGCGCAATGATACTCAGTTGGAAACACATGCCAAAATCCTTGTGAGCATGATCCAAGCATTGTACTGTAAGCTGAGAGGAATGGTTTTCTTAACCTTAAGTAAATAATGCACAAGTGAAGCTTATGCAACATAACAGAAGTCCAGTGAGTGTAGTGGGAGGGAAAGGGCAGTCTGCTCCCGGATCCCAGGAACCGGTGTGGCACTCCTTAGAGGAAAGAAAAACCTCATGTCATTACCAGTCAAACAGCATAAATGCCATGGTGGTTGGAATGGAGGTTGGGAGGGGGGAAGATTCATAGAAAGTGTGTGGTGTGTTTTAAAACTGGTTCAGTAGTTTTATTTAACATTACTGAATTATCACTAGAGTGTTGACATGAATTTAACCAATAAAGATGTGTGGTTGGGTTAGATTTGACCAGTTTACGGGACACCCAAGAAATGAGTGACTCTCACCAACAGCGGAGGCAGGAGATCCCTTTGTGTTGGTGTCAGAAGCGCCAGTTGTTAGGGGCTCATCAGTATAGCAAGCACTGTAGGTCTCCTTGGCAAACTGTCCCCGCGGCCACTTCCCTCTTTGGCCTGGGGATGAGGGTGTGCATGTTTGTTGTTGTTTCCTTTCTCCTTTCGGCAATTCTGACAAATTTATTTTTTAAGGTTGGTGCTATTTTAAAAAACATTTTGGACCCTTGTAACCAGGTAGGCTGTTCACCTGGGAACTATTTCTTGGAGGGTAATTGAAATTTAAAAACTTCTTTTTTCTTTTCAGGAAGTGCAACATTTCTTTAAAAAAAAAACAAAACGATTGAGAGCCTTCAGCTTTCACATTGTCATTACTCACTGCCATCGAGTCGTTGCCGACTCATAGTGACCTTAATAAGACAGGTAGAGCTGCCCTGTGGTTTCCAAGACTATAACTCTTTATGGGAATAGATAGCCTCGTCTTGTTCCCTCGGACCCGCTGGTGGCTTCGAAATGCTGACCTTGCATTTAGCAGCATAACCGGCAACCACTGTAGCAACAGGGCTCCCTCATGTTGTCATCAGGTGCCATCAAGTTAATTTCACCTCTCCTGGGACAGAGGAGAATTGCTCCCTAGGGTTTCCCAGGCTGTAATCTCTATGGGGGAGCCAATCTCAGGGTCTCGCTCCCACGCAGCCACTGTAGTGGGTCCCACTTGTCCACCTTTGAGAAGCATGTCACCATCACACCGCCAGGGCTCCTTCCAGCTCGCAGAGTTTCAGAGAAACAAGTGTGTTGTGGCTTCCTGCCAGGTGAATCCGAGTGGGAGTGGGAGCATGGAGCATGGCCACAGCAGCCAGGCCAATGGCAGGTGGGGATATCGAGTTTGGGGCTGGACCAGTTTGCCAGCCCCGCCCCACCATTCTCACCCTGGTTACTTCTAGGAGCCACAGTTAGTTCCTAGAACCCACCCTTTCAAAAAAATAAGTCAGATGTTAGATAGCCAGCCTCAGCAGCTCACAGACTCAGCATTTTCTTTCCTGTTATTCAACCTCTCCAAGTGGCAAACGTTTTCTGTCTCTCTAGAAACTGTGTGTATGGCTGCAGGGTCAGTTGCTCTTTATACCCATGGGGAAGAGAAGGGGGCACCCAGACTGACATGACGGGGTGAAGACAATGCTCGGGCCCACAGCAGACAAACACACACTTCTCAGCTGTGCTCAGGAAAGCACTAGGCTGCCGAAACTTGTTCGCTTCGTGTCAGTTACAGCCACAGTATCCGTGCATTACCAAAAACATCCAGAGCCTTTCTGACATACTTTGCCTTGTGAGTAAGTAGTCCCTCTTCCATCACAACGAAACACCCCCACCCCCACCCCTGGTATTCTAGTTTGAAGCTGACGAGAGAGAGCCAGTCACTTGTGATTGGGGGTATGTGACGCCCCGTGGACATTGTGACTGACTGTCGGCGCTCTGGGCTGCTGAATCCCTCTTCTGGTTCAACCTGGGGTTTCGGAGACCTTCGAAGACTGAGCCGCTATATGATGAGGGTTCTATTTTGATTCACCAGCCAACCATAGACAATTGTCCTTCCGGTGGTTTCCAAGAGGTTCAGAAAAGACAGCTGGCTTCTGTTTCCACTCTAGTAGTTAGCAACACTGATCTGTTTCGGTAAATGTAGGTCCCTCTGCATATCAGTCTTTGCAAGAAGGTCCATTTGAGGGCACTTTGTTCCTTATGAGCTCCCCGGTGATGGCTCAGTAGTTAAGTGCTCATCTGTTAACCCCAAAGTGGGGGGTCCGAGGTCCCCAGCGGCCCCACAAGAGGGTGATCTGCTCCCTAAACCCTCCAAAAACCAAACCCGCTGCCCTTCAGCCCGCTGTGACTCAGGTGTTCCACGGCCTGTGAGCTTCATGGATGCAGGTGGCCGCACCTCTCCCTCTGGGCTTCACTGCCAACCTTCCAGTTAGCAGCAGTTCACCACTGGGCTGCCAGGCTCCTTTGTCCATGAAGATTGCAGCCTGGGAAACCACCGGGGGCAGTTGTATTCAGTCCAAAAGGGTCGCCGGGAGCCAGAGTGGACTGGATGGATGCAAAAACCGTTCCTTGCAGTTGCACCAAACCCAAACTGACCGCCATGGAGTCAGTGCCGATGCAGAGCAGCCCCTGTGGGTCTCTGGGACTAACTGCTTATGGGAGTAGAAAGCCCAGTCTTTCTCCTTGAGCAGCTGATGGTTTCAACCCGCTAGCCCAACACATAACCTGCTACACCAAATTACACGACTGGTTTGCGTTCCCAGCGAGGCAAGAGGGAAGGCACACAAAAAGAAAAAGAAGTTAAAACTATTTTGCACCCCAAATTTTAGATTCTCTATATTTTTTTACTTGATAGCATATTATGTAAACATTTTCCTATGTTATAGATTTTAAAGTACTTTTTAATGATTATGTAATATTCCAGTGATTTTATATGTAGTCCATAGAATATATAATAGTCCACGTGTCATCATTAATGTAGTCCTTAAGCATTATTAGAATTTTAGTTCTTTGTGTGTATGTTACTATGAATGGATTGTAATGAGGATCTTGTAGAACATAGAAGTACATAGTACCACCTTTGGCTATATATATATATATATTTCTAATTTCCTTTAATTGAACAAAAAGGCATATATATATTTAAATCACTTTATTAGGGGCTCATACAACTCTTCACGATCCGTGCATACATCAATTGTGTCCAGCACATTAGTACATATGTTGACTTCATCATTCTCACAGCACCCGCTTTCCACTTGAGCCCTTGGTGTCAGCTCCTCAGTTTTTCCCCCTCCCTCCCCGCTCGCCCCAAAAAGGCATATTTTGATTTAAATAAAATTCTGATTATAAGCGAGGCACACCGGGGGCGTGTGTGTTTTATTTAAAACACATCTCTACAGCTCTCCTGGAATCTCAGTGTGTTACTACCATGTTGCGGTTGGGTGCCACCCACTTGGTTCTGACTCATAGTGACCTGTGTCCCACAGTTGAACACCCTGCCTGGACCCGCGCCACACTCACAGTTGTTCTATGTGAGCCCATTGTTGCCGCCAGTGTGTCACTCCATCTTGCCCAGGGTCTTCCTCTCCCTCGCTGCCCCTCTGCTTTACCAAGCATGAGGCCTTTTCCGGGCATGGATAGCCCCTGGTAACAGGTGCAAAGTGCAGGAGAGGGAGTCTCACCCTCCTTGCCTCTAAGGGTCATTGTGTCTGTATATGTCTTTTGGCAATCTGTGGTACTCACAATTCAAACGCATCAATTTTTCCTTGATCATCCTTATTCAGTATCCAACTTTCACATGTATATGAGGCAATTGGAAATACCATGCTTAGGCTCACCTTAGTCCTCAAAGTCGTCACACCCTTGCTTTTCAGCACTCTAGCAGTCTTGTGCAGTTGATTACCAATGCAATGCGTTGTTTGATCTCATGACTGCTGCTCTCATGAGTGTTGGTTATGGATCGAAGAAAGATGAAATCCTTGACAACTTCAGTCTGTTTTCCCTTTACCATGTTGTAACCTGTTGGTCCAGTTGTGAGGATGTTTATTTTCTTCACATTGAGTTGTAATCCACACTGACAGCTGCAGATCATGTCCTTGATCTTCAGCAGGTGGTTCATATCACTTTCAGCAAGCAAGGTTATGTCATTTGCCTATTGCTTGTTGTTAATGAGTCTTCCCCCAATCCCAATGCCTCATTCTTCATATAGTCCACTTTCTCTGATGATTTGATCAGCATACAGATTGAAAAAATATCATAAGCAGATACATCCCCAATGCACACCTTTCCTGATTTAAAACCATGCAGTATTCTCTTGTTTAGTTTCACAACTGCCTTTTGACCCATGTACAAGTTCACCGTATATAAAACACAGCGTTCATGATAGAGTTTTCTATAATAGTTTTACTATTTTAGGTAAACTTTATATAGTAGTTTACTATATGTAATATAGATCGTTTACTACATAGTTTACTATTCTATAATAGTATTTACTATTCTATAAAACTATATCATGAAAGCTGGGATTTCCGCACCACCCCCCTATTTAGTTTTAAAACTTTTCCTCTAATTTTGTCTTTGCTTGCTTCTGTAAGCAAGAAGGGGGCCCTGCCAGTGTGTTGTAGACTTTCTTCTTTTCTCCAGAGTCATGCAAGAAGACTAGGTTCTAGGCAGGAGCTAAAAGAGTATAGGGAAAAGAATGTTCATCAGGAAGCCAAGTGTGCCACCCCCCCACCCCCGCCCCAACACACACATACTCTTTCAGTAGAGGCTGTCCATGGGTGAGGACAGAGTCCCTCTGCCTGTCACCTCAGGCCAGGATCCCATTTGCCTGCAGGTTGGATTGCCACTGAGTTAAAGTAAGGGGTCATGAGTTCTAGTCCCAATTCAACTGCTGTCCACTGTCTGCACCAGGGTGGGGGCAGGGGCAATGCGGGCTCACCTACCTGAGCTGCTTCATCTGGAAGATGGAGGCTTTTAGAAAGACTGCCCTTGGGGATGGGGCTCAGGGGTTGCACCTTCTCAGGGTGAAGCCTCTCACCACCATGAAGACTTTCCCACATCTCATTGCAGAGTCTCGGAAGCCCCAGCACAGTGACGCTTCCAGAAACGTTGCTGTTTGTGTCAACCCTGGACGGCAGCTTGCACGCCGTGAGCAAGAGGACCGGCTCCATCAAATGGACTTTAAAGGAAGGTAATTTGGATTCGGTCCTGGGGTGACAGGGACATTGGCTCAACTGCTTCTGAGTAAACAGGTTTCAGAAGAGGAGCGGAAACGGTGAGACCTGACTTACTAAGGTACAAACGGAGAAAGGGGGGGGCAGGGTGAAGAACGCGGCGCTCCTAGCTCCGGTTGCTGAGATTGTCCAGCGGGCCGCTGAAGAGCGTGTGCTCCTTGTCTGTCTGTTGTCTCTTCCTCCGGCTAGTCTTCATGTCTCGATGGCTCCAGGCTTTTCTATTAATTGCCCTGGCTGGTTGGTCTCTAAAGAGATGGGTGGTGTTTAGGTTTTGGTAAGTTCGAAGCGATTAGCATCCTGTAATCATAATTAGATCTGTCAACACCTCAAATTGCTCATGTGTTTTCGTAAAGAGGCTTAAATAATCGCAGCCTGCCAAATTTGACAGTTGCCCAGGTTAGTCACTTTCCTGGGTCTCTGTGGTGAGGGAAGCCAAAGCTGAGCTTGTCCCTCCTTGGGCCCGCCCTGCGTCCGCCTCATGCCCTCACCTTCCTGGCGGGGGCGTGCAGAGCCGAGTCCCACAGCTGGGAAACTGCCCTTGATCTCCAAAGCTGCCTTCTCCAGGAAAGCCCCACAAGTGCTGGGCTCTGGGGCCCCCTCAGGAATAGAGAGAAACACAAGGCTTCCTACTCCTGCAAAGAGTGACCGTCTCGGACACCCGCAGGGGCAGTCCTGCTCTGTCTGACTCGGTGGCAGGGAGTTTTGCGTTGACCAGGAGGAACTCGCGCTCGGTCCTTGGCCGGCGTGTGAGCCCCTGTTCTCCTGTCTCTTGTGTGTGTGACTCATTATCTTCAGGCACACAGCAAATGTTTTTCTCTCCTCAATAAAATGTTCCCAAACAGCATCCTCGATGGAAAACACCGGCGCACGTCAGAAGGCCACCCCTAATCCCGTCAGCTCAGCAACGCAGCAAGCCTGGTTGCCACCGGAGATGTTGGCAGCAGGGCACCACAGGCCATCCTGCTTCTTCTGGGTGGGCCCAGCCTGGAGCAGCAGGAGCCTGGAGCAGCTGATAGGCTCAGCCCTCTGAGGAGGGAGCGGCCTTGGGAAGGTCAGAGAGCAGGGCTCCCCGTGGCCGGACAGGACCTCAGGCAGTCTTACTGCCTCTCTTTGTGCCTCAGCCTCTGTTTTTAAGTGAGAGCAGAGCCCTTTGCATTTCTGAATTTCCCATTTCAGCCGAAGGCAGAACTCTTGTCCAAAATAGGAACTAATAAGCCACCGAAGGACTGAGAGAGACGTTACACTGTTAATGTCAGGGCTCCCTCTCCAATGCCCAGGTTCTCACTCCAGCTGTCTCTGCGCCCACATCACTCTTCCCTGTTTTGTCCTGCATGGATTGTGTCAGATTGATCTTCCGGCTCCAGTGCCCCGAGTAGCCGTGGCCTGCTCCGGGGGTTGCTCAGCCAGATTGGGAGGACTGTCTGCCGTCTCCTGTAACTTGGAGCACAAGGACTCTTGTGCTCTTGGCCTCTGTTTGACTCCCTGCTAGGTGGAGTCTGACCTGTGGAAGGGAGTGTACCTGGGCACACAGTTGAAAGAGACCCTTCTTGGCCCAGAGGAGCCCGTTGTCTGAGAGGACACAGAATCAAGCAGAGGGCGGACCTCTCTGCCCGGAGTGACAGGAAATGCTGAGAAGGCCGTGGTGTTGGAGGGATCCTGGGGGGATGGATGAGGTAAGGACTGGTGAGGAAAGTCCTGGAGGCCAGGGAGCCCTGGGGGAGCGGACTTGTTTGGAGACTGGCCCATTTAGCAGGAGCATAGGGATGCTTAAGGAGCCGTGGTAGAGCAATGGCTTAAGCATTGGGCTATTAAACACAAGGTTGGTGGTTCAAACCCACCAGACACTGCATGGGAGAAAGGCGACGCTGTCTGCTCCCATGAAGATTTACAGTCTCGGAAACCCCAAGAAGCCGTTCTGTTCCGTGCCATATGGGATCTCCATGAGCCGGGATCCATGCGCTGGCAGTGGGTCTGGCTTTGGGTTTTAGGGCTGGTTGGAGGTGCAGTGGAGTAATGGTTAATTACCCTTTGGACTGCTGCCAGCAAGGTCTCTAGTTCAAAACCACACCAACCACTCCTCAGACAAGGCTTTTCCTCCCATCCAGAGTGACAGTCTCGGACACTCACAGGGGAAGTTCTACCCTGTCCTGTAGGGTCACTGTGAGATAGAATGGACCGGGTGGCAGGGAATGCATGTGTTCGCATTGGAGATAGCAAGAGGGGAGGGCTCAAGACGGGGATGTTGAGCCTTAAAGAAGCACTCAGGTGTTTGCACTTGATTGAGCAGGAAATCAGGAGCCATCCACATGACTGAACTTGTGGGGGTTGGGGTGGCCCCACAGGGGCTCTGCTTTCAGGAGATTAATCCAGCAGCAGTATGTGTGATGTGCCCAGAGACAGGAAGGCCAAGGAGACGTGAGGCCTTCAGAAGGAAGGGGTGGGGAGGAGGAAGAGGTATGCCAGCAATAGAACCCACAGAATCCAGCCCTGATTAAGGGGGTGGAGTAGGAAGGAGGGGTTAAAAGACACTTCAAAGAAGAATTATAGAAATCCGATTAAGGGCTCCTGATTTCAAGAAGCATTCAGTCTGCCCAAAGTCTCAGTATTTTTCTAAGAATAAACTGCAGGATTTCGGTTCATTTCAGCCATGGGCCCTAGCAGCCTCAGTTTGTGTTTCTGCCCAAGGGTCCACAAGTAGTAACAACTAGACCCCGCCTTTTCCAATTTACTTCTAATCTGGCAATTATCATTAAAGATGGAATCATTAGCGTTTCTAAATTCATAAAATTGTTTTGAGTCAGAATTGACCCGACTGCAGGGTTTTTTTGTTTGTTTGAATCCGGTTTTGGTTTCTCAGCCATTAGTATAGGGGCAGACTGCAAAGGCATCCAGGCCCTGAGGCCACAGGACGTGGCAAAGCAGATGAGCCCGTGCTGTGCCCACAGCCGTGCCCGCAGGGAGAGCTCATTCTAGAGGGGACCAGACAAGGACATGCTGATAAGGAGTGGCGGCCATACGGGGCCTGGAGGAAAGAAACCATGGAGGCGGAGTGTAGGGTGGGCCTGGTTGAGCTGTGGTTTTAAACACGTTAGACCCCCACAGAGAAGGCATCATTTGAGCCCAGACCTAAGCGAGGCAGGAGTCTCTCCATGACTCGTGTCATGTGATCAGAGGTACCCATAGCGGAGAAAGAGGCCATGTGTGCTGTGGGAGCCTAACCCAGGCTGACAGCAGGAGGGGTGGAGCCGACCTTGGAGCAGTGCTTAGAGGACGCGGGGAGGAATCTATCCTTTGCTGGAGTCGTGTGCACAGGTCCCCAAGGACTCGGTCAGGGGTGCCGTGCACCCTGTCAGAGGAGCTGGGGTGGTGGGAGGGTAAGGATTGTCTGTTCCAGCCCAGCAAGCTACTAAGCGAACCTCTGAGCCCTGAGACGTCCCTTGCTGTGTCTAGAATTGGCAGGAACAGTGTGATCCAGGAAGGCGCTGGCATCAAAGCAGCCGCGCGTCCCATGGACGCTGGCATCTCAGGTTGGTTCGCCAGCCTGTCACGGGGACTCGGCCTGCCACGTTTATTGTCTTACAGAATTATCAAAGTGCCAGTAGTGAGACTCACGGCCATTGAGGCGATGCTGACTCCTAGAGACCCCATAGAAACTGCCCCCGGGGGGTTTCTGAGACGGATTCCCACAGGAGCAAAAGGGCTTGTCTTCCAGGCTTTCATAAAATGAATAAGTAGAAACAAGCCTTTGGCCACTGAAGCAATGCCAGCTCCCTGCAGCCCTATGGGATCTGAGTAGAACTGTGCTTCCGGGGCTTTCAAATGGGCTGGGGTTTTGAAAGGAGACTGCCAGGCCTTTCTTTCGAGGTGCCTCTCGGTGGACCTCCAGCTGACATCTTTGCACCACCCAGGGACCAAGACAGAAGGCATAGCAGGGGCGCAGCAGAGCACTGTCACCACTACTGTCAAGTAAGAGGAGCCCTGGTGGCATAGCAGTGAGCATTAGGCTGCTAACCTCCAGGTCAGCAGTTTGAAACTACCAGCCACTCCATGGGAGAAAGACGAGGCTTTCTACTCTTGTAAATAATTAGTCTTGGAAACCCACAGAGCGAGTTCTACCCTGTCCTGTAGGGTTGCTATGAATCAGAATGGACTCAATGGCAGTGGTTTTGTTTTTGTTTTTAATGATCATATAATGAGACTTATAGACAGTGGCCTACCTACATACTCAAACTCACTGTTATAGAGCCGATTCTGACTTATCACAACTCTGTTAGGGTTTCCAAGGCTGTAACTCTATTATGTATACATAATTTACATATATAACACATGTGTAATATATACATGTATATCATACATGCATAGGTATGTATGTATGTATGACTCAAAGGTCACTTAAAACTGAAACATTGGGAAGTGCACAGCGTTAGTCACATGTCACCTCTGATGGTGGTGCAGGCTTGCAGACACAAACTGAGACCATGCAGAGAGCCGTGGCCCTAGGCTGCATTACCTGTGGGGTCCAGGGTCCAAGATGGGGAACAGTTCTTGGCAGCATTCCAAACAAAAGGAGGACAGCCTAAATTGGCTTCTGTGGTCGTTACATTTTAGTGTGTGAAATTATGCGAAAGGTGCTTGACATACAAAACAGGTGTTGTCATTGTTGGCGTATGCTATAGAGAGAGAGAGTCCATTTTGATTCACAGTGTTCCTGTAGGACAGGGCAGAACTGCCCCAAAGGAGATTTACAAGGCTGTAATCTTTACAGAAGCAGACTGCCACGTCTTTGTCCCTCGGAGGGGCTGGTGGGTGTAACCACAGACCTTTTGGTTCATCCGCCGGGCACTTCAACACTGTGACACTGGGGGTCCCATCAGCTGAGTGGTTGTGGTCCCCTGCTCTCGAAATATGTGTAGGTGTGGGTCATTATTAAAGTGCAGGGTGGGGGGTAGTGCTGATGCTCCTCGCTGTGTGAGCCTGCTTAGCATCCTTGGTCGCCCTCTGTGCTGGTGCCTGTCCCGTCCCCCTGTCTCTGCGACCACCAGGAAATGACCGCTCAAGCTTCCTGAGCACTCCCTGGCAAGCTGTGCCCACACCACGGAGACCACTGTCCCAGGGTCGGTGGCCAGTGTAAAGCCATTGGATCCTCTGAAGCTATTGGAAGAATCTAAGCAGAGGAGTGACGGTCGCCGGCCTCCGCTTGAGCAGGCTCCGCAGGTGCTGGGCTGAGAATAAGCTCTGACAGAGCATGGAGGAAGCCGGGAGACCGGTCTGGAGGCTACTCCACCAAGCCAGGCAACGAGGATGCTGGCATGGCCCCCGTGGAGTGGAAGAAACTCGCTGATGCAGACAGACACCTTTCGCTCGTGAACCCAAACCAGTGCCACCTAGCCATCCGCCCCTCATGCAGCCCTCCAGAGTAGACCCCCCCAACCTCCCCGGAATGGCCAGTGACTGATTTTCCTGAGCTTGACTGCCAGGCCTTTATTCTGAGGTGCCTCCAGCCATCCCAGGAGCAGGCCAGGGCATTAACTGGGAGCCCGGAGAGCTCTGTTCTGGGGCGCTGGTCCCACAGGGGCTCTTCAGCGGCTACTCTACTTTGTGGTTTCCTAATGGTTTACCTTTTTCAGGAGCCAACAGACTGCAATGTCCCTTCTTCTTTCGCAGGTGCTTTTGTTCCCCAACCAAACATGTGCTGCTGTTCCCAGAAAGGGTGCTTTCTGACAGCATCGAGACAAACTACAAAAGACAAGTTTCGCGTATTTCCAGAAACTACATTGAACTTTGGCCTTTTGCTTTAGGTGCGATCTAAGCTGCCATTTCCGAAGTGTGGCAACATCTCACCTGTCTGCCTGCCTGTCTGTGCAGTCTCGCTCATGAACACGGTCGGGCGTGGTTCGTGGCTGTTGTGCCGGCTTGAAGGAACGCGTTGCTTTACGCTCACTGTCTGGCCCTCACCCACCTCCCACCCGCAGCCCTGTGCCCACCACCCTCAGTGGCAGGAGCCCTGGCTACCCACGGCCGCACAACTCCGCCCAGCCCCTCAGAGACCTCCTCTTCCTGGGGCGCTTCCTCTCCCAGCAGCCTGCAGCGTTGGACAAGCTCTGCCCTTCTGTAAAGACCCCTCCCCCTGGGTCATCTCCTTAACTCCCACAAGTGGGAGAGCCCCTCCTCTCCTGGGACTGCCGCCTTTGCCACGGTGTTTCCTGCTTGTGCCCGGAACTGTTTACAGTGGTCTTCTTCTTGGATTCTCAGCTCCTTGACAAGGGGCCTCACACTCCAGTGCCCGCCACCCATAGGTGCTCTGTTAGGGTCTGAGGCACCTGGTCCTTCTGACTGGCCTTCTTGAGAGACACATGCGACCCTCTTTCCTCCTTGGGATGTGCCGTCTGACTGGGGTGCCCACTCCTTGCCCCCCTCCATCTTCGAGGCAGGGTGTGCACCCTGGAAGAGGTGGAGATACCTTGGAAAAACATTGTGAAAAGCCATGACACTTTGTAAATCGCTGTGGCTTGCACTCTCGTGAGGAATCTTCTAGGCTGAGAGGTGTTTGGGCTCAGACCACGTCATTGACATTGAGCTGTCTTCCCCCTCACTGCCATTCTTTCATCATCATCGTCATCGTCATCATCGTCATCGTTGTGCCATTTGGTCTGTTGATTGGTCTCTTGATTATTCAAAACAGCTTTTTATTGGTTTATTTTCATGTAGCTTTCTGCCTTTGTGCTTGGGCCTTCAACATTTGGGCAACCAGTCTCTGCTCCTCAATAAAGAAAGTGCTCTTGATCCGGTCAGGCCACCGTTAGCACACACGGGCCACCACAGCCCTGCTGGCATGGCTGATTGGTTGGCTTTGGAAAATGGCACCTCGGGTCTCACAGCTCAGACCCCCAAAGTCAACCTGGGTGCATACTACATACAGATTCGGGTGCTTGACCAACCTTCTGGGTAGAAAGGCAAACTATTCTATTACCAGGGGTTCGGGACAGCTGAGTTTTGTTAGAGCCTGTATTATAGAACAGTTTATGACTGTCGATCAGACGCCGGGCCATTTTGAATGTCTCTATACAGGAAGATGGAAGGAAAACACAGGAGCCCTGGGAATGTAGTACTTACTCATCAGTCTGCTAACTGCAAGATCAGCAGTTCTCCACCACCAGCCACTCCAAGACAGAAAGACAGGACTTTCTACTCCTGTAAAGAGTTAGTCTGGGAAACTCACAGGGGCGGTTTTACCCTGTCCTATAGGGTTGCTATGAGTTGGCATCAACTCAATGGCAGTAAGTGTGAGGGCTTTTTGCTTTGTTTACTGTAATAAAAAGGATTGGTCAACATCCAGCCATTTTAAGAGGTAGCATATCATCAAGAACCAATGGTACTGAAGGAAGTCATTCAAGCTGCACCGAAAGTGTTAGTGAAAAGCAGGACCCCTGGAATTGGTGGAATCCCAGTGGAAGTGTTTGACCAAGCCAATGAAGCTCTGGAAACACTCATAGATGCTAAGGAATTTGGAAGACCTGGCCTATGGACTGGAAGAGATCCATGTTTGTACCTGTTCCAAAGAGAGGGACCCCAAAAGAATGTGAAAATTATCAAACAGCATCAATATCACATGCAAGTAAGGTTCTGTTGAAGGTCACTCCGCGATGGTTGCTGTAGTGCCTCAGGGAACTGCCAGGAGCGCAAGCCAAATGCAGAGGAGGACACAGCATGAAGGATCTCACTGCTGAGAGCAGATAGATCTTGGCTAAATGCAGAGAATACCAGGAAGATATTCACTTGTGTTTTATTGGCTATCCAAAGACAGTTGACTTGTGTGATACCAACAAACTATGGATGGCCTTGAGAATGGGAATTCCAGAACACAATTGTTCTCTTGTGAAACCTAGACATGGACCAGTAGAACAAGGGAGTACTGCATAGTTTAAAATCAGGAGTCTAATTGCATCAAGAGTCTATCACTTTACCAAGTTTATTTAAATCTCGGCTGAGCAGCTAATCTGAGAAGCTGGACCGCATGAAGAACGTGGCATTCAGATGGGAGGCGGGCTTACTAACAAGCTGTGGTGTGCAGATAACACAACCTTGCTTGCTGAAATTGAGGAGGACTTGAAGCACTTGCTGATAAAGATTAAAGACTGCAGCCTTCAGTGTGGATTGCAATGCAATGTAAGGAAAACCAGAATCCTCACAACTGGACCAGGGATGACATCAGGATAGAGCAAAGATGGAAGTTGTCAAGAATGTTATGGAAGCAGCAGTTAAGAAATCAAACGATGCACTGCATTGGACAGATCTGCACAAGATCTCTTTAACGTGTGGAAGCACAAGGCTGTGTCTGACCCCAGCCATAGTATGTCCAGTTACGTCATGTGCATGTGAAAGTTGCACAATGAATAAGGAACACCAAAGAAGAATTGGTGCATTTGAATTATGGTGCTGGCGAAGAATATGAAAGTACCTTGAACTACCAAAAGAACAGACAAATCCGTCATGGAAGGAGTTCAGGCAAAAGGCTCCTTAGAATGGAGGTACTCTATCAGGAGACACTAGCCCCTGGAAAAGGCTGTCATGCTTGGTGAAGTGAGGAGACGAAGTCAAGGAGATGGATTGGCCAGGTGGTGGCAAGGATGGGCTCACCATAACAATTGTGAGGCTGGTGCAGGGCCAGACGGTGTTTCGCCCTGTTGTGCACAGGGGCCGCGAGGAGTCAGAGCCCACTGGATGATAACTGATGACAGCTAACGCAGTGTCCCTAGAAAGGCCCATTCCTTCGTGAGTGATTAGAATATTCCATTTGTGCTTTTAGGTCTGAGTTCCTCCTGCCAACTGAGATGGCAAAGAGAATCCAGCGTCTTATTCCGAGCCGCTTGTGTAGACGGCTTTTTCCACTTGGTCTTCTTTGCCAAACCCGTGGTCACCTCTTGTGACCTGTAGGGATTGCCTTGCATGGAGACTTGTCATTTTCTTTCCCAGTTCTGATGAGCTTTGGAGTTTGAGGAGTTCTTGATTAGGTGTCTGTTTTAAAATCCTCACGGGAACTGAACTCGGAAGACGATACGAGACTTTCTACCCTATAATTTGGGGCTACCAGTTTTACTGGGGCATGGGGCTTTGGGGAACAGTGCACCTCTCCTCTGGAGGGAAGAAGCAAGCTGCCATTGGGAAGAGAAAAGGAAATCTTAAATACAGGAAACGTCTGCGAGACTGAAGTGTTGAAGTTTTGAGGTAAAGAAAGTGAATGAATGGTTTCTACCAATGATTTCTCCAAAACAGTATTTTCCCTTTAAACGTGTTCTAGAGGAAAAGACAGTTGTTTACTGCATTCAGACTACACCTCTCTCATTTCACTGTTACCTGTGAGCCAGGCTTAACATCTCCACGTGATCTCTCACTCATTCTCTTTCGTGTTTCTTTTTCACTTTGTTTACCCCGTTAAGGATACGTCGTCCTGATTACTTTTTTCTCCTCCGCTGCCGGCCTGGTGCTGGGGTGACTCTGTCGCCCCCTCATTTCCCTTGTGGTTCCTTCAAGCCCCCGTCCCCGTTCACTCTGTGCCCGGATGCCTGCCTGTCCAGCCTTCCTTCGCCATAACGCGCACGACATTTCTCTGTGTCTCAGAAGCCCTCCAGTTGGCCCCTAGTACACGCCACACCACAAGGCAACGCTTTCAAGACTCCTTCTGCCCCGTCTCAGCGCCTAGGGCCCCTTGGTTTGTACTGCCCCTCACCGGAGCGCTGCACACCGTGCACCCATGGCTTCATCCCCTCACGCAAGGCTCGGCCCGTCCTGCGTCTCGCCCGTCTTGCCGTGTCCCATACTCCAGGCCAGCCAGGGCACATTTTTGTAGTTCGTTATAGACATTTTGAATCGGTTAACTTTGTAAGCTCCTGTGTTTATTCCACCCGGCACTTACCAGAGGGCCAGGCTGGCAGTAGACGCCTGACGTTCCCGTTGGAGACGTGTGGTAAATCTCACCCAGTATTAATGGCTGTTGGATTGGTAAGCTCCTCCTTGGGAAGAAAAAAGCCTTGTCTATTTGGCGCATGCAGACCCTTACAAAGGAGTCTAAAGCCGCTGAGGGTTCCTTTGGGGGGGAGGGGTGATACCCCCCCTTCTCTAACTTTTTGTGAATTTGTAAGAAGTGATGTTTGACATTCAGCAGTTCATACCCATGTTGTTTCACTGCGCCCACTGCAGTCCCCTCAGCATACCAGTTCGAATGGCCACCCAGAACCGTTCAAATGCCCAGGCGCAGGAGACACGAGCCCACGCACCGTGCCCTTCTTGGCAGGTGGTCATGGAAGGGGCTGGTTTGGGGACTTTGGGGCTGTGCCATGACTTCTCACTTGCACCTAGAGAAGTCTCCCAGCCAGCAGGGAAGCTGGCGGGCAGTGCCTGGCGGGCAGAGCCCCGACAGGTGGGTGCACTTTAGAAAGCTGAGCGACGTGGAGGAGGAAGGCGGTGAGACCAGCATCCATCTAGATGCCGCGGCTGGGAAGTCTGTGTTCCAGAGCTATCAGCCGTCATCTGGAGAAGGGAATGATCTTGTCCGGTTCCTCGAGCCCCAGTCAAATGAGCAACCTGTTCTTGTGGCTTCTGTAATCAAAGGGATCTCATTTCTTCCTACGTGGAAGAAAATGTGACCAGAGCAGCCTTCAGAGAGAACACTGTGGGGCCTCGGCCTCGGAACCATTATTGACATTGTGGTTGGCTTCATCAAAGACACCAGGCTTGGTTCAGTTTGGTTTGGTTTGGTTTTCAGTTTGGCTGGCTGACTGCCCGCTTGTCCCCCTGCTCCTGACCACCTGTGTGGGAGAAGGCTGGTACTTGCGACAGGGGCTTCAGGCCCTGTCTAGGTGTCCCTCCAGCCTCTCTGTGAGCTCATGGGATCAGGCTGAACCAGTTTTACACAGACGCTGAGAAGAGGAGGGACAGGCCTGCCATGTCCACCTAATGGAAAGATTGTCCTTAAGCAGCTTCTCCTCGCTGCTGTGGCTGCTGCTGCTCTTGCTCACGAGCATGCTCTTTTTGTTCTTCTGGTAACTTCCACCTTGGAAGATGCCACATGCATGAAATGCTCACGGAGCGGGCACCCGGCTTCCGTGGCCATCCACATGTGGCACTCGCTTCCCCGTGTGGTTGTGAGGCGAATGCCACCTCACTGCATCGGTAAATGAACATAAAGTTCAAATGTGCGCGAACAGAGAGTTCTGTGCCGCCTCAGTGCGTGTTGGCTTTCATCACCCCGGGTCTGTGTGGAGACGTCCTCGTTAGGCAAATGCCCTTGCGTGGCTCTTCCACACACAGGATTAAATCACCTAAATGATCGACTCACTTTAGTTCCGCAGACAGTGTGACCTATTAGGTATGTGGAGGAGCGCAGACCTGGGCTGCCGTTACACAGACGCACGCGCCCATCCCTCATTCAGCTCATGGAAGCTTTACATTGCTAATCAACAAAACACAAGTGCTTGCCCTTCAAAGGTCATCCAATTCAATCCAGTCCCCCAGATGTGTGAGAGCCTGAGAGGACACAGGCAGTTAAGTCTCCGCCCCTTGAGAAATGCTGCTAGGGCTTCTTTAAGTGTATGCCAAGGGCCGTGGGCAGTCAGCTTCTGAGACCATGGAGACAAGAGACATTTGACGTGACCCCAAAGGACAAAGGGATTAAGATAGATGGAGATGGAACAGGTAGAGGTGACCCCAGAGGCCAACATGAAAGCTTGAGGTGACCTGGGAAGAGGGGTGACTGAGAGAGAAGCATGGAGAATTGGGTTCGGGTTTTGGAGGAGTGTCAAGGGCCCCCCACCACCCCCCCTGAGTCCCACTGAGCACTCCCATGGGCTTGGCCAGCTGCTTGACATCTTTGAGGACACCGTGGTGCTGTTCAGTAAGTGTCGGTACCATGGGAACTGCTGGCTTGAATGAGTCACCTTTTCTACCTTAGATGGGGCTGCGTGACTTATTTAATTTTTTAAAAACTTTGTTGTCAGTCAGGTGAAGTTTATCAGTTTGTATTCAACAGCTCCTACTCCTTGGTTTCCAATCCTCCATTGCAGTCCCTCGGTGTACCCTCATGTGCCACACTGCCTGCCGGTTCTTCCTGTTTTCTTCTTTCCTCTGATCTTTGTCGTTGGGTACAGGCTGCCCTTTGGATCTGAAATGGTTGGTTATTCCAACCCGGGCATGAGTTCAAGTCCAGAAGGGCTGCATTTCTTTTTTTTTAAATTCATGTCTTTGTTGTTTTTTTTTTTAATTTAATCATTTTATTGGGGCTCATACAATTCATCACAATACATAGATCAATTGTGTAAAGCACACCTATACATTTGTTGCCCTCATCATTCCCAAAATTCGCTTTCCTCTTGGGTACCCGGAATCAGCTCATTTTCCTTTTTTTCCCCTCCCCCTCCCTTCCCCCTTGACCCCTCCCCCAGGCTGCATTTCTTAAACGAGATCATCTCTTTACAAAGCTTGGCTTTTGGAGATTGCTGTATTCAAATCTGTCTCCACAGCTCTGGGGAATGGTGGTGATGAGGATGGTGCATCCAATCTGATCATGAGATGGAGAAGTGGTGCAGTAGCCAGCAGTGGACAGACCCCATGGATCAGTCATTGTCCGGTTCTTTAGGAAGGAAATCAACAGTTTCTTTCCACGTATGTGTAGTTGTGGTGCTGTCTTAAATTGCTAGTTGTTAGGTCCTAAATACTTTTTTGGGGTGTGTGTGTGTGTGTGTAAATCTGGTGTAGGGGTTTACATTTCAGATCATCAACTTTGCATTCAACAGTTTAATCTGCTAATCAACATCCCCCCCGCCCTGTGTTTGCCCCTCACCCACTCCTTGCTTGCTCTTCTCCCTCAGTGATGCACCCAGCTCAGCACCTGTCAGGTGCTTTCGCTTCTCCCTGTTGGCAGGCACCAGTCATTCAGTTCCCTTTGGTGTGAAGGTCTTTATCTTGTTTTGTTTTTCACATATTTTCCCCTTATAACAGTGGTCTTATAGAATACTTATGACTGACTAATTTTAATAAGCATGATGTTCTTTGGGTCTCTCCCTGGGGACCTAAGTGCTTCTTAAGGTATTGAGACCTATCTATTAAATACATGGAACTGTTAGGGACTACTTTTGGCTGAGAGCTCTGTGGAAAAAGTAAACAAAACAGAGACATGAAACGCGGAAGAACCTCCGACTTAGGCTACAGAGATGGGAGGTGTTCGGTAGGCAGAGGTGTGAGTCATTGTAGGATTTTGAGGTGGGAGAAAGACAATGAGCAGATTGGCCTTTATCAAGCCACCTCAGGTAGTGGGCGGAGGGTGTGTCTAAGGGGGTAGAGATCTGAGACGGGTGCTGGTGAAGAGGCGACCAGTGATTCAGTGGGAATAGCCTCCTGTGGTAGTGGTGAAGGAGATGGGAGGGCGGACTAGAGTCTGAGACATGCTGAGATCGAGTTGTATACCACTCAGCAGCTCAGTGACTGGCAGAGGGGAAGGATTAAGAAAAGGGAAGTGTGAAGGACAGTCTCAGTTTCCCCGTTGTGTGACTGGCTGGAAGTGGGGCCAGCCAGCTACCCCAGGGTCGGTAAAAGGAGGGAGAGGTTCTAGGAGTGAGAGACACCCCACAGCAGTGGGAAACAGTCCCGGAACCTGAACACTGAGGGTGGGGTACTTTGTCAGGTGCCATGTAGCCATCATTAGGATTTGGAAATGCTGGTTAGCTTTGGTCACCAGAAGTTGATGGTGGGAGGTGAGATTCTGTCCTGAGAGTGGAAGGAGAAGGTGGGGTGAGAAGGGAGAACAGAGGGCGCAGAGCAGTGGTTTCCAGGACAAGTCCGTTCAGAATCACCGGGCATGGATTGAAAAAGCAGATCCCTGGTGATGCCCACAGGATCGGTTTCCCGGGGGAAGGACTTAGGAATCCATATTTGAAAGACTGTCCAGTAGCTCTCCTACCATTGCTGGTGGAAACAGACTGTCTAGGGACCCATTTGGCAATTTCTTATAAATTCAAACATAAAAAGAGATGACTAAACCATCCAATTCCTAAGAATTTTCCCAAGGGAAATAAAATCATAGACCTGTGTAAAGACTTGTACCCAAATAATTTATAGCAGCCTTCCCCCCTCCCCCCCCACAATAGCCCCAAACTGGAAATAACCCAAATGTCTGTCAGTAGCTAAAGAGATAAGCTACCTGTGCCACAGCCATACAGTAAAACACTGTTCACACACACAGCAAAGACTGAACAGTGACACATTGAACAATATGGACGACTTTTAAAAGCACATTGTGCAGAGAAAAGCCAGACACCAAGAGTCTCCCTTGTGATTCCATTGTGAAACGTTATATCCCACAGAACCAATATCTATCAGTGGCTATCTGGAGTAGGGATTGGAGGCGTTGGCTCTGAAGGGGCATTAGAAGATATTTTTTGGGGGGGTGGGCGTGCAAGTGCCCTGTATCTTGATTGTGAGGGTGAGTCCATGGGAGTATATGATGGTCAAAATTCAGGAAACTACAGCCTTAACACATGTACAGTTGGGAGGGAAAGGGAAGCAAGTTCGAGCGAGAGCGCATCCAGGCGGCAGAGGGAGCTGGCCAATGAGAAGGAGTTGCTGCAGATCCTTGGAGACACGGGGCTCCACCTGGGAGCTCTCCAGATGAGTGGACCAAGCCACCACCTTGGGCACAGCTGTCCATAGATGTAGGGTGGCCTCCACGACGGTTGGAGCGCTTTGCACCAGCAGCGCTCTCAGCCAGCAGCTTGGCTGGAGGAAAGGGCATGCTAGAGGGACCCTGAGCTGAGGGCGGACAGAGCCCATCAGCTGGATTCTTAGACGTGCTCAGCAATGGATAGCTACTCTGCGCAGGAGGGAACCAGGGAAGAAATGCATGTTCACTGGTTGCCACAGTCAACATGTACACTGAGCACCTACTAGGTACCAGGAACTATTTTAGATCAAGGGCAATCATAGATGACAAAAGACAGACCCCCTCCCTCACAGGGCTTACGGTGCTTAGAGTCAGACATCAAATAAGCAAACTGCATAGTACCTTAGAGAACGATTGAACAGGGAAGAGGGCTAGGAAATCCTGGGGGCAGGAGATGTCTTGGGAAGATCGCACGGAAAGGGATGGTAGCGTTGATCCCAAGGCCAAGAGGAGAGGAGAAAATGTGCCGTGGACTTGTGGCAGCAGAAACAGCCAGTGCAAAGGCCCTGAGGCAGGAGCAGGCTCTGTGGGGCTTAAGAATATGGGGGAGGGGAGTAGCAGATTGTCAGAGGAGGCAGGAAATGGAAGGTTATATGGGATTTGTAGGCCACCGTAAGAGCTGTGGTCTTCACTGAGTGCGATAGGGAGCCACCAAAGGATATTACGTGACAGAAAGGCATAATCTGACTTAAATCTTTAAAAGGATCAGACTTCTGTGTCCGGGCATTTTGAAATCTTCACAAATAGGTAATCCTTATTTAATCCACATAGAGATGCCCCATGAAGGGGATGCTATCTGTTTTTTCTCCCCCTCTTGTTGGTGAGGAAATTGAGGCTCAGAGAGAGGAGGTAACTTTGCAGACATCACCTCACTGGTCATTGGTGGGGTTGGGCCCTGACGTTAGGTTTCTCTGCTCCCAAAGACCAGTCCTTCCAGGAGAAAAGGAACGCTGTGAGCGAGGAGTGTCCCAGTGCTGCTGAAGGAATCCTGGGAACAGGACGCAGACTGCTGACCGTGGCCGGAGGAGCCCACAGTGTTTGACAAGTATTGACATGTTGGGGAGAAACGCGTCCTCCGTGTCCTCTGAGGCTTGGTTCTCTTCTCGCAGAAAAGTGGCCATGCTCACCAGACAGGGGCGGCAGACGAGGTCAGAGTGGAGGGCATGACTCTGGGCAAGTGGGGTTGGGGTGTCAGTAGGAGGTGAGTGGAAATGCCCAGTGGGTCCCCAGAGAGAAGAGCTTGGGAGACGGAGACCCCGAGTCTCCCGTGTGGCTGTTTGAGTGTGCTTCCGCGAGGGCGAGCCTGTTCGTGTCCTCTGTGTTCCGGGAGGGGGAGTCTAGAGAGAGGCAAGATCACCAGGCAGTGCAGGGCCCCAGTTGCTCAAAGGAGGGAGCTTCATGGGGAGAGGTGAACCACACCCAGTCTGGGAAGCCGCCTGAGGGGAGGCTGCTTCCTGGGAGACCATTTGGGGCAGCTATGAGGTTCATGTGGACACATGGGTCAAGCCCACACGGCGGTGCAGAGCCAAAGGGCTGTTTGGGTGTGAGGCACGAGGTCCGCAGCTCAGGAAGGGAGCAGAGGATCCCTAGGTGGTTAAAGGGTACATGCAGAGGCACCTCCAAAGAAAGCCCTGGTGACCCACGTCTGCAGAAGCAGCCTTGGCAACCCCGTGGAGCACAGCTCTGGCTGCCACACTGGTCAGCCTGACTCCGAGTTGACTCAGCAGTGCCGGTTAGCTGTTACCAAGGGGGGCTGGAACACACGGGGTCTGGCGAGGACGGGGCAAGGGTGAAGATGAGAACCTTCTCCCCAGATTTCACCTCTCTGGACTTGGACAAGACAGGTGGGGGAAGTCACTTCGAGTCACTTCTGTATGGGATCCAAAGGAGAAGGGAGTACCCAAAGCGATACCAGCACGTGACCCGTGTGACACTCAGGCCCTCTTCGCTCAGCTGGTCTCCAGGTTTAAAGGTGGTGCCATCTCACTAAGGGGATGGAGACAGGCCATGACTGTCCTGGTGAGAAGTCAGCAAGGCTGTTTTGTCTCATTACTCCTGGAGAGGGCAAATGTCGACTCTCGTGCTAACCCCTTGTGTCTGCAGGAGCCCTGGAGGTGCCAGGGGTTAAGCATTAACCCAAGGCTGGCAGTTCAAACCCACTAGCCACTCTGAGGGAGAAGGGTGAGGCTCTTTGCTCCCATGAAGACTTAAGTCTAGAGAACCTTGAAAGAGCACATTCTACTTTCCCCACCTGGGCGCCCTGCGTCGCGGTGGGCTCCACAGCCGCTACTTGGTGGTCTCATACGTAACCCTTTCTGACATCTTTGCCTTTCCTCTGCATAGCATCTTTACACTAAGGAAATAAGACTGCTTTTTTCCTCCCTGGAAGTGAAGCAGCAATGTGCAGTGGCCCCGAGGGATAGGTTAGAACTGCCCCTGGGGGTTTCTGAGACTTTAATTCTTTACAGGAGTGGAAAGCCTCATCTTTCTCCCGTCTCTATGTAGGGCGATGTGTTTTGCGGCCGCATCTGCTTATAACCGCACAGCTAGTCAGCTCTTTCTGGGCTTTCAGTCTGTGGCTGACCGCTTCAAAACAAAACGACCACCGCCAAGGACCTTGTCTGACAGTGGTTCTCATCATCAAAAGCAACCACTTGTTATGTTGGGCTTTTATTGCATGTGTTCAGCGGATGCTGGGACTTTATTATCTTTCTTTTGTCTTGTGGGTTTACCAAACATTCCTATCAGGAACCTTTTTGATTGTGGCAGTGTGAAATCACGGTAAACCGAGTCCCTGAGCTCCCCAAGCACTCATCTTGGACTGTTATCAGCATTCGGCCCTGTCCTCTCTTGTTTGCCCTGACCTTTAGTTTTCTCCTTGTTGCTGCAGTACGCTAAAGCAGTCTCAGGCTTGGATGATTCCTTAAGGACAAACTCTACAGATAAGGCCGTTGTCCCTTTCCCCTCCCGCTGTTGTAATCGTGGCAGCTTATGTGGTCTGCAACTTGGCAGATACTCATTCCCGTTGTCTTATTTGACTGAGTGGCTGGGAATGCTAAGATGACCCCCTTACTGGAGTCTGCCTTCCACACGAAACACCAAGAAAACCGTGGCGCTTAGGCACAGGTGTGCTTGTCCCAGGGCCCTCCCTGTCCACATTGGCCATAAGTGGAGCCTCCTTGTTTGAACCCGAGGCCCCAGGGTCAGGAGGAGTCCACGCCAGCAGGCAGATGCAGTGCTGCCAGGATGAGCTTCCGGACTGGATTCTGCGCCTGCTGGTCCCGAGCCTCCTTTCTGGCAGCTGCTGGAAGGTGGCCGCGTCCCCTTTCATCTGCAGCTGGAACGAGTGAGAGGGGGCCTTCCTCCCTGCCCACCGTGCCTCCCTGGCATGCTTTGGGGCCACGCTGAGGCAACGGGGTGGCAACAGCACCTCACCTCGTCTGTTTCAGCCGGATGCACGCCGTGTGCTTTTGTTTCCTGTCTCTTGCGTCAGGCTGTTTGTGAGAGCGTCTGAGAGGTGATTAATGGGAGAGAGAGCATATGTTTATGGACTGCCAGTTCCAGCGCAGCTTCCGAAAGCGTTTGGGGGTTGGTAGATTATTTGTTTATTGCCCACAGACCACACATGGTACGCGTACTTCTGTTCCGAGGTCACGTGGGAGCAGGGTCATTAAAGCAAAGTCAACATACAATAAAGCTGGAAACACTGTCCTGCATCCAGGGATCCTGAGCGACTCAGGGTGCTGGGTGGCCGACTGTTCTCGTAAGCAGAGCTGGTGCACCCTGGGCCTCTGTGGAGAAGATCTGATTACATTGTTTGCCACCTTTGTCCCCAGCTTGGCTACACACGGATGTCACTCAGCGCTTGGATGGTTGGAAACCCTTCGTTCCCGTGCAGTTTTTATATGTATTGCACAGAACTTCCGTGTTGATGTTCACACGTGCACGTGTGCGCATACACCGGCCACATACCCTGCACCCCGACAAGATCAGGATCTAGATTTGTGCCCAGGACAATTGAGGGAGGGAGGGAGAGATGCTGGTGTTTGTGACTGCTGTGACTATAAACTGGACCTGGTGTAGTGGTTACGAGTTGGGCTGTGATCCCCGAGGTCAGCAGTTCAAAATCACCAGCTACTCTCCAGGAGAAAGACAGGGCTTTCTACTCCCATACAGAGTTACAGTCTCAGAGACGCACGGGGTGTTCTTCTTTGTCCTGTAGGATCACTATGAGTCAGCAGTTCATTTGGTTTGCTTGTTTGTTTGTTTAAAGCAAAAGCTCTCCACCCCACCCCCAGCCACCCCCAATTGCCTGCTCTTATAGAAATTTTGAGAAATACCAAACCCAAACCAAAGTCAATGCCATCGAGTAGATTCTGCCTGGTGGCATCGTGGTTACAAGTTGGGCTGCTAACCGCAAGGCCAGCAGTTTGAAACCACCGGCTGTTGCTTGGGAGAAAGATGAGGCTTGCTGTCTGCACGGGTGAAAGTTTACAGTCTCAGAATTCCGAGGGGGCAGTCCGACTCTGGCCAGTAGGATCTCTGTGACTCGGAGTCAACTCGATGGCAGTGAGTGTGTTAAGAGCCTTGGTGTCCGAGTGGCTCTTGGGCTGCTAACGTCAAGCTGGACACCACCGCCAGTTGTTCTGTAGGAGAAAGACAGGCTTCCTGCTCCCATGAAGAGTGATAGCCTTGCAAACCCACAGGGCTGGTTCCCCTCTGCCCTCCCGGGTCGCTGTGAGATGAGAAACACCGAAAAGGATCAACAGTCTCACTTCTGACAAAGATAACTCAGTAAGCCCTTTGTCTGCCCATCTGGTTCTCTGTGTGCGCTGAAAGCCCCCAGTTGCAGTCATGCATTGTACATGACACAAAGCCGCACCTCTGCAGTGTCTGCGTTTGTTTTTTGTTTTAGTTAGATATCTTACACATTTATTTCAATTTTTACCAGAGTCAGGATTAACATCAAATTATTAAGGTGCTAATAATTTCAAATAAATAAAACAAAAACCTTTACATCATGATAAAAGGGAAAAGATACTGAAGCTGTTAAGCATTTCATTTTACTTGGATCCATAATCGATAACCATGGAAGCAGCATGCAAGAAGACAAATGATTTATCTCATTAGAGGGGAAAAAGAAACATCTTTGAAGTATTAAAAAGCAGATGTCACTTTGAAGACTGAGGTATACCTAACCCAAGTCCTAGTATTTATTTTATTTTATTGGGGGCTCTTACACCTCTTATCACAAACCATACATATATCCATGTGTCACACACATCTGTACACATGTTGTCATCTTTTTCAAAACATTTTCTTTCTACTTAAGCCCCTGGCTCTTCCTTTTTCCTCCTCTTTCCTCCACACACCCCCTAACAATGCATAAAATTTTTTTTTTCATGTTTAACAGACTATTGTCCCATTTCACCCACCCTTCTGCTGTCTGCCCCCCTGGGATGGGGGCCACATGTCGATCACTGTGATCAGTTCTCCCCCATTTACCTCCCACCCTTACCCTCCTGGTATCACTGCTTCCCTTATTGGTCTTGAGGGGTTTGTCTGTTCTGGATTCCCTGTGTTTTGAACTCTTATCTATACCACTGGTATGATAGAGTCGGGGTCATGGTAGTGGGGGAGGAGGAAGCATTAAAGAACTAGAGGAAGGTTGTGTGTTTCATCAGTGCTATACTGCACCTTGACTGGCTCATCTCTTCCTTATGGTCGTTCTGATGGGGGGTGTCCAATTGACTACTGATGGGCTTTGGTTCTCCACTCTGCCCGCCTCCCTCATTCCCATTGATAAGCTTTTTGTTTGTTTTGTTTTGGGTCTTTGATGCCTGATACCTGATCCCATCGACACCTCATGATCACACAGGCTGGTGTGCTTCTTCCATATGGGCTTTGCTTCTCAGCTAGATAGCCACTTGTTTATCTTCAAGCCTTTAAGACCCCAGGCACTATATCTTTTGATAACTGGGCACCATCAGCTTTCTTCACCACATTTGCTTATGCACAAATTTGTTTTCAGCGATCGTGTTAGTGAAGGTGAGCATCACAGTGCAAATTGTTCTTGCATTGAGGGAGTACTTGAGTGGAGACCCAATATCCATCTGTTACCGTAATACTCTATAAATAAAGTATATATGTACATAGCTCTATTCCCGTCATTATATATAAATGTATTTACATATATACATGCCTGTGTATAGACCACTACAACTGCCTTGTGCCTCCCAGTTCTTTCCTCTATTTCCTTTGACTTTCCTCCCGTCCCATCACCATGTTTGGTCTCCTTTCGGATTTTGGTAATTCCTCTTGGCTACATTGCCCTTGATCAAGCTCCCCCAAAATATCCTTTGCCCTCCTCACCATCAATTTTAGGTCACTTGTTCTTCCCTTGTCCCTGGGTTTGTTGGCAACCCCGTTCCTTTTCCCCCATCTCTCCCTCTCCCGTATCCCCCCCAACTGTTGGTCCCGTTGTACTCTCCTCCGGATTGTTCATCTGCCTATCTTGTCCAGATAGACGTGTATTGACAATACACGCAAAAACAAAGCAGAGCAAAACTTTGAAAAAAGAAGACGATAAATAAATCAACAACAGCTAATACAACAAAACAAAAAAATAAAGAGAAAGAAAAACCAACAGCAAAAACTGAAAAGCCCTCAAGCGGTTCCAGGTCGTCCGTTGACCTTTAGGAGTGTTTTCCAGTTGCGTCCACGGGGTGCCACGCCCCGGCCCCCGGCCCACCTTTGGCATCCCTGGGGACTTCGTTGATTTGCTCCTCTTAGGGCTCACCCCGGTGCGGTGGGGTCAGATGGGACACATCTCCCACACCGTGTCCCCACTGCTGTCCCCCTTAGCACTGTGTCAGTGAGGGACACGTCGTCCTGTCTTGTGAGGGGGCCGGCCCTGTGATCCCCTCTGTGCCTTGACTGCTCTGAGCCGGATATCGTCCTCAGGGCTTGGTGGGCCGGGTGTGTTCCACTCTCTCCTTCCCTCTTCGTTTGCTCCTGTTCAGACGCGCCCCGCTTCCCGAGCTGCAGCTTCAGTGCTGTCCTCAGAAGCGCATTCCTCTGGGGTGGGGGGTCGGGGGTGGTCACCTGCAGTGTTTTCTTCCGGAATAGAAAAGCATGAAGACTTAGATGGCGTTTCAAAGCGGTGGAAGTGGCCACACTATAAGTCAGCCATAGTATTAAGCATGCAGGCCATCCAGGGTGTCCTAGTGGATTATGTGTTAGGCTGCTAACTGCAGGGTCGGTGATTTGAAACCACTAGCCATTCCTCAGGAGAAAGACGAGGCTTTCCTCAGCCTTGGAAACCCACGGGGCAGTTCTCCTCTGTCTTGTGGGTCACTAAGTGTTGGACTAGTCCACCCCATGGCAGTGAGTTTTGAGTCAGTCAGCATCCTAGTACAAAAGCCGGTTTCTATGGCTTATATTATTGTTAAACTAGGTTTTCTAGAAATAGAACTGATAGATCAAAGTGAATCCAAGAAATAAATACTTAAAGGCTCTATAATTTCTACATTGTGACCCCAAAGGTCACCCCATTTACCACCTAAATTCTCATCAGCAAGAAAAATGATGGTTCCTATGCCCTAGTTTCCTGCTGGGAAGAGCTGGTACCACTCCAGGTATCTGACAAGGTGATGATTTAGATTTGTCTGTGCTGGATCAGGTGGTGATGCTGTGACCCACCGTCTGCCAGACTTTCTCCACCGCGAGCCGTGACTCGCCGCACATTTCACGCCAGTTCCCTTCTGCTCACAGCTCGATCCCTGGTCTCCACCACAGCCATGAGCGCTTACAGTTGTGTCTTGGTGCATGTGCATTTCCTGAAGTGCCTTCACCTACACTCTTCCACCCAGGGCGCTCTTGGTTATCAGTACCACCTGTGACTTGGTCCAGGATGCCCCCTAGTCACCCTGCTGTTTTAGAACCTGTCTGATGATGGCTTTGTTGTCTTTTCTTCACAGACCCAGTCCTCCAGGTTCCAACACACGTGGAAGAGTAAGTGTTTTTATTTGCTTCAGCACACCCCTTCAAGGCATCTTAGTCATTCTGTCGAAGCTAGTTGGAAGAGTTCAGATATGCATAAGTGTAGGCATAACACAGTATACGTAGTCTTATCCGTAGTATGTTAGAAGTCTGTGGTGGGGAGGGGTGGTCAGTTCCTTAAGAGAGAGAGAACAACAGTACAAAAAAAACCCTTATTCGACAATAAAATGATTAAAAACAACAACAACCTTATTCGAGATGAAATGTATGCTGAGCTTTGAGCTTAAACTTCCCCTAGCCCCCAAGAGGGGCTGAGTCTTGGCTCACTCTCCCTCGTCACTGTGTAAGACCACGGAGAGGAAGCCAGCGTGGCACCCGTTGGAGTGCGTCAGGAAGTGTGGCCTAAGTAGGGGAACGATTCGGCAAGGGGTTTCTGAGTGATTATTACAGTCCAGACATGAGCAGGTCAGCCCTCCTACAGATGGCCACTTCACCCCTGCTTCACAGGGGCTGCTGACCAGCAGGCCTCGCTCCACCTTCTTGGCAAAGCCTCCCTGATGTTCAGCGTCTCCTCCCACCACCGCCCCCCTTTTTTCCCGGCCTTGAATTTAAAAAGAAATGTCCACTACAAAATGAAAGGTGGGTTTACGCTGCTGTCCTTGCTCTGCTGCGAAGTGTAGCCGTCCTAGGTACATGGAGGCTGCGAAGCAGACTTCCTGCTCCTGGTTCACTCAACTTTTTGTCCTGAGTGCTTGGGCCAAATGATGCTCGGCTCTCCTTTGGTCTGGTGCTGGCTGTCTCCGGTCATGGATGGTACGCACCACTAGAGGGTTATCCTGTTTTTCGGTAGCCAGGTGAGAGAGAGAGAGAGAGCAGAGGATGGACCAGAACCCCACAACCTCTTGCAATGACTCCCTTTGATAATATGTTCTGCACCCTGGGCTGTGACTGATCATTGATACTTACTGCTTAATTTCCAGGCCTGCGTTCCTCCCAGATCCCAATGATGGTAGCCTCTATACCCTTGGGGGCAAGAACAATGAAGGCCTCACGGTGAGTGTATTTTCTTGCCTTGTCCACTCCGGATGTTCTAGACCAGTGGTCCTGGACAGTACCTGCATGTTGGGATCATCTGGGTCCCTAAACACAATTCGGAGGTTCTGGTTGGGCAGTCTGCCGTGGGGCCTGGGCATCAGTATGTTTTCAGAGCTTTCTGGAGGAGCTTTTAAATGTGAACCAGAATTCAGAAGCACTGATCTAGGCCAGCAGTTTCTCGTGGCCTAACCAACACCCTGGAATGTGATGTAATGCTTCCTCCTTTCAGTAACCAGGTTCCCTCTGACTAATGAGCAGCAAATGGAAAGGTAGGCAGATATCCACGGGGACTTCAAAAAGCTCCTGAAGAATTCTGTTATCTTTTAATTCCATGTTTCCATGAAATTTTGAAGCCTCACTCCTTGGTGGAAAAGCTGTTCCCCCAGCATATAATCCCTTAGGAAGAAGCTGTGGGATAGTACACACACACCTGAGACTCGAGCCGGGGTTCTCAACTACAGTGACCTGGGGAACACACACACATGCTAAAGCCAGATCCGGATCCCAGAAGGCACAATCAAATTGATCCAGGTTAGGAGAATGTCAAAAAAGCTTCCAAGAGAAGAGAGGTTAGAAGCAGATCCACACTTAGGATCACCTGTTGATGACAAAGATAACCCTGCAGGCCGTGGGAGAAGGGGGACTTCTCAGTAAATAAAGTGAGCCACTGGGCATATACATGTAGAACAAGTACCCTGACCACACCTGGCTCACACCACACCCCAAAGCAGCTCCAGATAAGATGTTGCAGATTGACAGGTGAGATGTAAAACAATAAAGCTTTAAGGACAAAGAAACAGAACACCTTCACAACCTCTGAGCAAGTAAAGATTCGTAAACAGGACCCATACACACACACTGAGGGCGGGACAGTGGGGTAGGACAATAACCATAAAGGAGGAAATGGACATATTTGGATTATAATAAAGTTGACAACTTCTCTTCACTAAAAGAGACCTTAAAGAGTAAAAGGTAGACCATAAAGTCTTCACAGCACATGGGAGTATCCAACATGGGGTTCATGGGCCTGTCCTGATACACATTTATATTACAGATCATGAGCTAGACAACCCAATAGAAAAATGGCAAAAAAGGACCTCCACAGGGCTGGTAAACACGCAAAAAGGCCCTCAGCTTTATTAGCCACAGGAGATGTCGAATAAGGTCCCGGTGCTTCTCGCCCGCGATGGCGGAAATGAAAACGAGTGAGAGGACCAGAAGCCTGGTTGCTGGTCGAGGTACAAATAGGTACCACCGTGTGGAGAACAGTCTGGCTGTGTCTGCGAAGGCCTTTTTGACCCCACAGTGAGAGGAACTGACAAGGGCTGCAGCAAGGCTTAGTGGGGGTGGGTAGGGAGGCAGAACCAGGCACCGTGCCGAGAGCCCGCTGTACACAGCATGGGCACAACAAGGTCGCCGTGAGTCAGCATCAGCACTGTCACCTTACAGCACCCGTTCCCTCCTAGGATGTTCCCCAGAGCACATGCACTAGAACACGTCACAAGTCGCCCCACGAAAAAGTAGGAACTACCCAAATGCCCATCATCAGCAGACTGGGCAGAGAGATGGCAGAGTGGTCCCCGGTGGAATACTGCACAGCAATGAGAAAGGACTGCCTACAGCTATTCCCCACAGCAGAGGTTAATATCACAAACCTAACATTGAGCCAGAGATGAGCAAAACTGGCTACACGCTCGCCGACTCGTTTATATAAAGCTCAGAAATGGGAAGAATTCGTCTTTTCAGTCTTGAAGTCAGGCTAATGGCTCCCTGGGGGGCTATGGCTGGAGGAAGGAGAGAGAGGGCTCTCAGGCTGGATGTGTTCTGTTTCTTCATCCGAACTCAAGTTACCTGGAGGTGCTCACCTGGTGAAAGCCACCTGAGCAGAAACCTTTTGTGTTTGTGTGCAATCCACCTGTAGAAAATTTGGAAAACCTACAAGATCAGCCCATGTCTGAACCCGGAGGGGAAGGCCAGAGCAGCACACTTTGGAGTTGAGCTCTGCAGATGGCTACCTCCCAAAGGGCCCTGGCTGCGCACTCAGCTGCTAACTGAAAGGCTGCTGATCCGAACTCACCCAGAGGTGACTGCTCTCAAACACAACAGCCTCGGAAACCCCAAGGGGCACAGTTCCACGCTGCACGCCCAGGGTTACCGCTAGTGAGAATCCATTCCGTGGCACCTGGCTTGTTGGGTTTGTTTTCCTACTTGAAGACACCCTGTGGTTGGAAGGGGTGCCAGCACACACATACACCCCCACTAATCACAGGTTCAGTAGGCACAATTGTACATTTGAAATACATTAAAGTCATAGAGAGCATGAGAGAGAAGAGAGTCAAATAATGGAGTCAGACACATTTCATGGTAGCATGCTCACCTCCTGGATGGCCATGATCCTACCGACCAGGTCCCCACACAGCGTGGGCCAAGGTGAGGTGGGGCATAGACCCTGCAGGAGGCTCAAGGGCCCGGCTTATTGCTAACCAACCGTTATATCTCCTTCAGGAGGCATGATTGCAGGTAACCGCACGTCACAGGAAGGGACAGTACCATAGGCATACACACTATAGGAAGGGGATGAGCTAGGGCTGTACACATGATAGGAAGGCGAGGAACTAGAGGTATACTGTACATGTGACAAAAACGGTGGACCCTAGATTCATGATGGCCTAACTTTGGCCACCCTTGGGTGGACTTGACCTCTCTGGGGTCTCCTACAAGAAAACAGTCAACTACTATCCTTATCAGAAGGGAGTGGGCCCTACTTGTGGGATAAACAGTGGTGACTGCTTGCTCTAGATGGCTGATAACCCTTAGGGAGAATGACCCCTGATCTACTTCTGATGACCTCCGAGTGTGTAGTCATTTGCAAGCAGCTATATTTGGGGGAAACAACTTGGGAGAAATCCTTCTGTTTCCCACAACACCCCCCACCCCAACATGTACAGCTCCCCAAGTTGGGGGTTAGCATTTCCAGGCACAAGAGTCTAGAGTTAGGCCTTGAGGGAGACTTCTAGCAGCTCAACAAAGACCACCGGGCTTCAGAGAGGAAGGTTTGCCACTGCCCTCTGCATCTCAAGCACCCAGCACAGCCCCCAGTCCTTACAGCTCCTCTGTGACAGCTTTCCTCCCAAGGCTTAGTTCGAATGCCCAGTGATGGGGATGTCTGAGTCATTGACTTCTCTGCTTTTTTGTTTGTTTGTTAAATACTCCTACATCTCTTATCACAAGCCATATGTTCATCCATTGTGTCAAGCACATTTGTACATTTGTTGCCATCATCATTTTCAAAGCATTTTCTTTCTGCTTGAACCCTTGGTATCAGCTCCTCATTTTTGCCCCACCTTCCCTCCCTCCCTCCCTCCCTCATGAACCCTTGATGAGTTATAGATAATTCTTTTCATACCTTGCATCATCCTCTGTCACCCCTCACCCACTTTTCTGTTGTTCGGCTCCCTGGGAGGAAGTTATATGTTGATCCTTGTGATCGATTCTCCCTTTCTCCTCCCACCTTCCCCTTATCCTCCTGGTATCTCTGTCCTCATTGTTGGCCCTGAGGGCTTTATCTATCCTGGATTCCCTGTGTTGCAGGCTCTTATCTGTAGCTGTGTGCATGTTCTGATCTAATCCAATTTGTAAGGTAGAATTGAGGTCATGATAGTGGTGGAGAGGAAGCATTAAAGAAGTAGAGAGAAAAGTTGTGTGTTTCATCTGTGCTATACTACACCCTGACTGGCTTGTCTCTTCCTTGTGACCCCTCTGTGAGGGGATGTCCAATTGTCTACAGATGGGCATGAGGTCTCCACTCCATGCCGCCCCCCCAATTCACCTTGGGTATGGTTTTATCCTGGGT
>NW_022111358.1:35654740-35658879 GCF_000313985.2 Echinops telfairi | reverse complement strand
CCCCTCCCTCATGAGCCCTTGATAGTTTATAAATTGGTATTTTATCATATCTTGCCCTGTCCGACGTCTCCCTTCTTTTCGGTTGTCTGTCCCCCAGGGAGGAGGTCACATATAGTTCCCATATCCCGCCTATCTTATCTAGGTAGTCATGCAGAGAGACATTAATAAGCACATAAAACAGGCAAAGCCAAACAAAGCAACAAAGGAAGACAAAACGAACAAAACAATAACAACAACAAAAAGCCAATGACAAAAAAGGAAAAGCCTATACATAATTCCAGGTCTGTTTCTTGACCTTTTGGAGTGTTTTCCAGTCAGTCGGATAGGGTGACACACTCTGTCTCCAACGTCTATTTTTGGTATTCCCCGGGGATTTCATCGATTTTCTCCCCTTGCTGCTCTGTTGCATGACCTTGGTGTTTCGCCCCAGTGTGATGGGGTCAGATTGGGCACAATTCCCACACTGTGTCTCCAGTGTTGTCCCCCATTCAGTGGGGGGCCGTGTCTCGTGGTGGGGCCGGCCCTATGGCCCTCTCTGTGCGTTGTCCGCTGTGAGCAGGAGTATCATCCTGGGGCTGGGTGGGCCAGGATGTGCTTCCCTCCCTCTCCATCCCCTTCTCTGCTTCTTAAGCCTAGAAAGAAAGTTTCGCCTTCATGGAGGAAAACAAAAGGTGACGAGGTGTAGAAGCATGGAGCTTCTGCAGAAGCAGATATCTATAGAGCAGTTTCAAGAACCCAGACTGTTCCAAAATTAAACACACTGAAACAAGCATTAACCGAAAGAACCAGTCAGATGTCAGCTGTCGACCTTAGAAGAATCAGTTTTATGATGGCATGCAGTGGAAACATGCCGATTCCTCTGGTGGGTTTCTCTTCCTGGCCCTCGCCAGAAACGGCCTCCTCTCGACCAAAAGGCCGGGGCTTCCCTTGGTCAACAGAGAACCAGCCACTTGAAGAAACCCTTGGAATTTCTTTTCCACCTCCCACTCTTGCGTCATCCCTGTAAAGTGTTCTCTTTTCCCTCGAAGTCTAGGCTGGGCAGGGGGTCACTTCTGTTGAGGATGAAGCCTACTCCACAGCACTGCCACTCTGCTCAGTGACCCCCTCTGAGGGCGGAGTGCTTCCCCCACCCTTCGGTCAGGAGTGGTGTGACGCACCCTAGTGGAGTCACTCTCAGAAAAGCCCCGTCACCCGGAAGCAGTAGAGATGGGAGACCTTGGGGGCCCCTGCCTCTCGGTGTGTCAAGGCATTGCAGGTACACAGCACAGGAGCCTGGGAGCCAAGGGCTTGTCGGGAATGGGTGTGGAAGTCTGGGGCACACCCTTCTCCTTGGCATCCAATTAGGACCATTCCCACCCACCATCCACAGAGCTGCTCTCTGCTGGCAAAGTTGGGTTTAACAGGCTGCCCGGTAGAATTGTCCTAATTTCACAAGACTTGGAGAATTCGCGTTTCATTTGTTGGCTTTTTTTTTTTTTTTTTTTTAAAGAAACTTCCCTTTACCATCCCAGAGTTGGTGCAGGCCTCCCCGTGCCGAAGCTCAGATGGAATTCTCTACATGGGTAAGCCTCCCACTCTCAACACCCCCACCCATAGCTGAGCACCTGTCGCCCACCCCACTCCCGGGTCTGGGAAGAGGCGTGGCTGAGAGGGACGTGAGCCCCTCCCTCCCACCCTGGCCAGCCCTTCTGGGAATGGCTCCTGGCCTTGGCTGCACTCCTGAGGAGGCTGCTCCTGCCAGGATCCGCTGACCAATTGAGACAGGCGCCCCCCACCTGGGAGTCAAGCCGACACCAGGAATATGATTACTCATTTAACAAGCTTTTAGCTGCTGTTGACCTAACCCCCCCACCCCCCACCCCTCGTGATTGAAAGATTGCAACACACGGGGCGGGCACAAGGCGGTGAGATTTAAAGTGAATCCAGTCAGCTGAGGCAAGGAGGGGCAGCCAGGCTCTGCCTCTTAATTACAGAGCTGTCTTGTATTTCCTGCTATTGGGATCTCTGATAAAAACAGCACTTGGCCGCTGGCCCGGGGACCTCGTCCACTGCATCAGATCGCAGCTCTTTGCCCATGCTGCTGCTGCCAAGGTGTCAGTAAGAATGTGTTTGTAACACGAGGGAGGGCTGTCTTTATCTGAAGTCGCCCTGGGGACCAGACCCTGTATTTATGCAGCAGTATTGCCCCCAGGAACTGAAAATGCTTGTGGCCTAGTCAGACCTTGGCAGCGGACTGGATTTTTCTGGGTTTCATGTGCCAGCTGGATTTTCAGTGTTTTCTGGGGACATGGGGGCAGGGGCGTGCCCCCAAGTCTTCCCCCACCTTCCGGCTATGGGGCTGGCAGGACGTGACAGCCCAGGCCCCTCGCTGCTCTGGGCTCTGGCTCTTCTGCAGACCAGACCCAGACAAAGCTGGACCATCTGCGTCACCATCCCCTCCCAAAGGTCATCCTTAGGATGTGGTTCCCATCACCTCTATACTTGAGCTTCTTTATAGCCCCGTTCCTCCATGAAAATCGTAGCTCCAGATGGTGTCCTGCCAAGTGAGACAGGCTCATGACCACAGCTGCTTGGCGACATTTCGCTCCATCTTCCGATCTGTCCCAGAGTAAGATCTTATAAAAAACAGAAAGTTAGGGCCCACGGGCAGGATTCACACCTGTGGAAGAGGCGTGCGTGTGTGTTACACACCTGTTAGAACCAAGTGTGTTGTTGTTTGGTCCCATCGAGCCCACTTTCGACTCCTAGTGACCTGGTGTGGCAAAGGGGTGCTGCCCCTCGGGTTTCTGAGGCTCGTCTTCACGGGAACAGACCGACAGCTTTCTCCCACTGAGCTCCTGGGTGGGTTCCAACAGCCGACCTCGTGGTGAGAAGCTGAGCCACTGTGCCGCCAGGGAGCTCCTTAGAGGCAAGTGTAACATGAGCAAACTGGAATGCCCTGTGACCTTCCCCAAAGAGCCCGTTGGACAGCCAGCCACAAGGTCAGCAGTTCTAATCCACCAGCCGCTCCGTGGGAGAAAGAGGAGGCTTTCTGCTCCTATCCAGAGCTGCAGTCTCAGAAACCCAGAGGGGCAGTTCTGTCTTGGCCTTTAGGGTCACTGTGAGTCAGTGTTGACTTGGTGGCAGTGGGAGAGTGCAGACCTGCACCAGCACTGCCCCCCTCTGCTTCCTAGTGCCCCTGGAGAATGAAAACGTTGGCAGGATGTTAGGAAGATAGAGCTGACCGAAGCCCCCCCTTCCCGCACAGCCTGGCTTCCAGACTGGAGGCCTGCTGCCGGCCCGCCATCCTCCGGCAGCTCTGGTGGGCACACCACACGTCAGATGCTCTGGGTGCTTTGGCTGCCCACCCGGTCCTACCACACCTGTCACCCAGCTGACCGTGGTCCCTGTTCCCTGGTCTCCGGCTAGGGAGCAATGTACGAGCTGAGGTCCAGGGCTGAAGTGACTTTGGCCTTATTAGTACCAGGTTGCAGGCAGCTCCACTGGCCAACCATGGGCACCAGCTAATTACAGTCATAAGCAGCAGCTCCAGATTCTCGTTACATGTGGGCTAATTAGTAGGTATGATGAGAGTTGTGAATGGTGGTTTCCAGAGAGATGTGCCCCTGGGTGAATTTCCCCATTTTCATAAGCCTTGGTGTTTGGGAAAAGAATTGTCCTTTCCAAGCAATAACTTTCATATTTAAGGCCATTAATCAAAGCAATAAAGTTTCACTTGGGAGCTTGGAGAACTTTTTAACTATGATTCAGCCCTCAACTGCTAAGCAAAAGGTCAGCAGTTAGAACCCCCAGCCAGCCATCCCACAGGAAAGAGCTGTGTCCACCTGCGCTGCAGAGGTTTGTAGCCTGGGAAAGCTTAGGGGCAGTCCTACCTGGCCTGCAGGGTTGCCAGGAGCCAGATGGCAGTGAGTTTGATTGGGTTTTATGATTCAGTTCTTAAGTTTGGAGGACCTTTTTAATACCACGATGAATCTGTTGTTATAAGATCCAGTGGCTGGAGATCCCCTTGCAGAGGGGTCTCGGGGAGGAGACAGCCAGTCAGGGTGCGATGTAGCAACGATGAAATATACAACTTTGCTCTAGTTCCTAAACGCTTCCTCCCCACCCCCCACTATCATGATCCGAATACTACCTTGCAA
>NW_022111358.1:35611014-35654353 GCF_000313985.2 Echinops telfairi | reverse complement strand
GAATGATGAGGGCAATGAATGTACAAATGTGCTTTACACAATTGATGTATGTATGGATTGTGATAAGAGTTGTATGAGCCCCTAATAAAACTATTTTTTTTTAAAATCCAGTGGCCCCCCCCAATTTTGATTTCCTCACTACCCTTTACATTGCCGCCTTCCGAGCCTCACAGAAATGTCCCAGACCCTGTGGGAACCCCAAGCCCGTCTCTCAGGGCACAGACGACCCCTTGGGCTGCTGGTGTGGCAGTGATGTTTTTCCCCCTTTATATGTAACGCGGGCTAAACCAGTGTATCCCGTGACCTTCCAGGTAAAAAGCAGGACATTTGGTACGTTGTCGACCTTCTGACCGGGGAGAAGCAGCAGACGCTGTCGTCGACCTTCGCAGAAAGTCTGTGCCCGTCCACCTCGCTTCTGTACCTCGGGCGGACAGGTAAGCAAGGCACCTCTGATGGCTTTCAGCCTGCAGGGATCTGAGACAGCGTCCCGCCCCTGGCTGCCTTCTCCAAACACAGACCCGAGTATGCTGTGCCCCTCTGAAATAGCCTTTCCTGTCTCCCATTGCCTTTCCTGTAACCCCAGAAGCTTGGTCCCAGAAGCCCTGGGCTGCTCACCGGCCGTCCCTGCGTCTCCCCCACTTCCACACTGTCCATCCGCAGTGCTCCCTGCCGCTTCCAGAGCAAGCTGCGCTGGGCCGTGTGTCCCTCGCCACCAGTCTGCACACGTCCTTTCTTCAGGCCTCTGCTCAAAAGCCCCTTCATCTGGAAAGCCCCTCCCCGGCCTCCCCAGAGGCAGCCTCCATCCTTGCCCCTCATGAGTTATGACAAGCACCCTCCATCCTTTTCTGCTTCATGTGTCCTACTCGCCTCCCCCCTGGGCTCACGCCCCGTTTGTGGCCCCTCTGCATCCTTGCACCGAGCACACTGCCCGGTGCTCAGATATGTAACTGGCAGGAACCGAGCTGATTCACCAGGTGTCAGCCGCTGTCACTGCCCTCAGTGTGAAGGGCTGGGTGGCAGATACAATACAGCCAAACGGGAAGCAAGCAAGCGTTCAGAAGGGGGTCAGGGTGGGGGGTGAGGATTGTGTCAGACACTTGGGAAGAAGGCATTCCAAGTGACCACTCCATTTAGGTCTAAACATTCAGGGCACCGAGCTGAGGGAGCGAGGGAGAGGGCAGTGGGGTGAGGTTGGGGGCTTTCTTCAGGTGCTGTGCAGAAAGGTGCCTTCCTAAAGATTGGTGAAATGCATCATGGCCCCCTGGCAGCTGCCTGGCCTCTCCAGGAGCTCGGAGGCCAGTCTGTACGGATTGCAGAGCCCACCCCAAGCCCTACCACCGTCCTCAGAAAGCAAGTCTTCGGCTGGGTGGCCTGCTTAGGGTTTTGTTTGCTTGCTTTTCTAGCAGGTAAAGGCTGGCAGTGACGCCAGCTTCCCCCAGGCATCGCAAGCGCGAAGTTCTCGGGCAAAGTGGTGGTGCTTGAGAGCGTTAGGTGGGGGGCAAGTGCATAGGTGTGTGACTTTGGTCTCCAGGACCTTCCTAACTCAAGACAACAGCAGCAGTCATTTTACCGCTGCCCCAGAAGTGCTTAGTGAGACGGTCCTCCCCACTCCACATGCTGCTGGCTGGCTCGCTCCTGTCTGGGACCTGGCTCTCCACGTAGAGAGGGTGGACTTGTGCATGGCAACTAGGTGTCTATCACCATGGCTCATAATGCCTGGGCTCGGAAGCCCCCAAACTTTATTCCCACTGCGGTTTCTTGGCCAAAGCAAGTCATAAGAATCAAAGGAGTGGCGAAACGGGCTTGGCCTCCTAAAGGAAGGAGCTGCATCGACTCACAGGCTAGGAAAGAATTGGCGAACTTTTCAGAAAGGCTGCCGCACGCAGAACATGCTGCCCCTCCCCAGACTCCCACAGTGGAAAACCCAGCACCTCGTGACCTGCGTCAGATCTTGAAAGGGGTGTCTTCTCTGGGTCGGTCAGTCGGGCCCGCCCTCGTATGTTCTCCAGCCCCACATAAGCTGGTGAGACAGGCACAGGACAGCTACAGTAAACATTCTCAATCACGTGAGCGGCATGACCCAGAGTCACGCTGCCATCCGGCCAGGCTTTGGGCTCCTTCCCCTGACAGCAGGTTACAGCCCCCGGTGAGGGCCAGTCTCCTCCTCTGGAATTATTTCTCCAGTATGTTGTTCTCAGTGGCCCTTGCTTCTGCTCTCTGAGACTTGCTTCCTTTTCCCGCCAGAAATAACTAGTGTTTCGTAGCTTCCTGCCTGTCCCTTGTTCAGTACAAGTTGGAGGTCTAGAGACCCTTTTAAAAAGATCATTTTATTGTGGGCTTGTACAACTCTTCTCACAACCCATCCATCCATGGTGTCAAGCACATTTGCACATTTGTTGCCGTCGTCATTCTCAAAGCATTTTCTCTCTGCTCGAGTCCTTGGTACCAGCTTTAGAAGCCCCTTTCCCCCACTTTGACTGTTTCCAGTGCTTTCAGTCCATCGCTGACAGCAAGCACTCTTTCACATCATTTTGGATTTTCCATGTGTCAAACTGTAGTCCACTCCACTCGACACTAGCCATGCCCACAGATCTCTGTGAGACAGACCCTCTCTCCACTTTGGATAGTGAGAACATTTCAAGGCAAAAACCCCTGCATTGTTCTAGAACTGAATGTGGTGATGATTGCACAACTCATCACGTAGGACCAGATGATTGAATTATATGACATGTGGATGCAGTGCTCGTAAAACTGTTAAAAAGATACACCGTTTCCATCCCACAGCCTTCTCATCTCTCAGAGGCACTGTGACTATTTCTGAGGTTACAGATGCCCTGCTGGCATCTTGCAGTCTCGCCTTTGAGTTGACCTTGACCTTGAGGCCAGGCTTCACTGCCAGCACCTTAAGGTTTCATGCAAAGCCGACTTTCATCTTGAGAATCTTTTACCAGATGAAGAGATGGCCTGGGGCCCTCCATCTCATCGCTGTCCAGTCAATTCCAGTTCTTAACGACCCAGTAGGGCAGATTGGGACTGCCCCTGGGCATTCCAGGGCTGTTCCAGGAAGCCCTGAGAGCCAGGCTGGGCCGAGCTGCCTTTGACAGGGTGCCACACCCCCACCGTCACTCCTCTAGGGGAAAATAGTCGGGGTTCCGCCTTCCGCAGCTCCCGGCATTGGCAGGCTTGACTGATCACACCAAGCCGAGAAAAACTGATGGGCATGTTCTGCGGTCTGCCCAGCTAGCTCCTCAGTCAGGTGCACAGGTTCATTGGAACTTCCTTCTCTCCCAAGTGCCTGCCCGCGGGAGTGTACGTGTGTCACCGTGACATGAGCAGGGTCGCCCTGTTCTGCTCCCAGCAGCAGGGACCCTGTTTGTCTCTCCTTCTCTGGTGACAGAGCTCTGGTCACCTCCCAGCCGCAACCCGTCTCTGAGGCCCAAAGTCAGGGCCACAGGCTTTAGGGCGTCATTAAGCATCACCCCACATCTAGGTACCAAATTCTGTATCGGTTATCTTTTATCCTCAGGGGTTTCCGAAAGGTTATGGGGAGATGATGAAAAGATGATGGAATTTTAAAAGCCTTTTCTCATGGAATAGACCACCCCGAGCCGTCAAGCGGCTCGAAACAGTAGCCGTCCTGTTGTTCACAGTTCTGTGAGTCAGTCCTGGGAGGGCAGCTTGTCTCCGCTTGTGCCTTTGGCTGTGTTCACGTAGCTGTCCAGGACGTCACCTCCCTCCATGTGGTCTTTCCCTGTCCATAGGGCTGGCTAGACGGTCTCTCCTGCAATTCAGGGAGGCCAAGTACCGCCCGTGGGTTGTAATTTAAGTACGGCCAGCATCCCGGTCGGGGTGTGGCCTGCCCGTGGTAATGGGCTGGTGTGTGTCCTGCAGAGTACACCATCACCATGTACGACACCAGATCCCGGGAGCTCCGCTGGAACGCAACCTACTTTGACTACGCCGCCTCACTGCCCGAGGACGACCTGGACTACAGTAAGTGCTTCACGGCCCGCTGCGGAAGGTTGGGCCGGTACTTTGGACCAGTGAGGAGAAGCATTCACCCCAGACACCAGGATCTCCTCTTCGGATGCTGCTTCACCGCGCTCGGAGCTCTCCATGGGCTGGTAGCCGGGGTGGCAAAGGCCTGAGTGCTGAAGTCTGGAGGGGCACCGAGAGAAGGGCCGGCACACCTCGGAGTCCCTCTGTGTCCGAAAAGGAATTCACTACCAGCCCCCAGAAAGAGAATTAGAAATTGGTGTGGGATATGAGCCACCTCATCAAGAAGGCCTCTCTCTACCTGTGTCTCATCCCGGGGTGATTTCTCTGGTTAACCTCCTCTGCATGAGGGAACCCTGAAAAGCAGTGCGGTTCTCTGAACGTCTGGTGGGAAACTGCTCTGAAAAGGATCACATTAGAAGGTTCTGGATGGCGTGGGAGGAAAATGTGGACCAGAACTAGAAATCCTTACGGAGATTGGGCTTACTAGTCAGATGGAGCTGTGGGCCCCCCAAGACCACGGCCCTTACCCTTCAGATCGGTAACACCACCCACCTCCACATTTGACTAGTCAGCCACTTAAGATCAAAAGGACAGCATTTACCGGAGGTGAAGGTGGTGGTGGTGGGGGGATGAGGACAGGAGGAGGAGTGGAGCCTGGGAGGAGGGGTCCAGCAGGGGTACACTGAATGGGGTTGCAGTGGATGGGTTGACTGAGAGTGTGTATGAATTACTGCACGTAGGCCAGTGGTCTGAGTTTCATGGAAATCCTTCAGACCCAGGACCTAAGTATTCTCATCTGACCACCTTCAGCGCCCTGTCTGAACCAGGTGCAGACTGTCTTCAACTTGGTCCATGGAGTTATTTTAAAGGGTTGCTACAGAAAGCCATGTTAACAGGCTTCGCCCCTGACCCCTTTCTCCTTGGTACTAGTTACCCTCGGATCTTAGTGTGTGAGCCAGGCTGCTCTCGGTGTCCTGAGTGAGCTCCGGGAGCACGAGACTGGTCCCCGGAGTTCCCAACGCCCCAGAAGGCTTGCTGCCTCGAGCTGAGAGACTGCCACTTGCCACGTGGGGGAGGATGTGGCCGCGAGGGAGAGTGAGAGGTGACCTCCTTTGTGTGTCTGCTCCACTGCAGAGATGTCCCACTTCGTGTCCAATGGCGACGGGCTGGTGGTGACCGTGGACAGTGAATCCGGGGACGTCCTTTGGATCCAAAACTACGCCTCCCCTGTGGTGTCCCTTTACGTCTGGCAGCGGGAGGGCCTGCGGAAGGTGATGCACATCAACGTCGCCGTGGAGACCCTGCGCTACCTGACCTTCATGTCCGGGGAGGTGGGGCGCATCACCAAGTGGAAGTACCCCTTCCCCAAGGAGACGGAGGCCAAGAGCAAACTCATGTAAGTCCAGGGACCTTGGGGCAGGGGAGGGCGGGCTGCACTGACCTGGTCCTGGGACGACCACATGTGGCAGACCCTGCGCTCAGGCAGAACCTCCGAGTGGAGGAAGGGGTGCAGCCCTTCTGGAGAGAGAACAAGTTAAAGTCACAGGTGGCAAGAGGGGAAGCTGTCGCCGTGGATCCATTCGGATAGCGTTCAGCTGGTGGGAATTCTGGAGGCTTTTTGCTTCTTCATTTGATTCTAAACATTGGTTATGGGTCGAGGCCATTTTTTAAAGCCAGAAGAAAGTGGGCAGGGGCGGTTCTAGTACGTGGGTATGTCTGAGGCCCAGCCAGCTGGTGGTCTCCATCCCCCCGGTGAACCACCGTAAGGACGCCACTGCACCTCCCCGAGCCTGCATCCTACCTCATAGAGTTCGTGGAGAAGGTTTCCCCAGAGAGTTCTCAATAGAGGAACCCTGGGGTGCAGTGGTTACAGGTGGGCTGTGATCCGGACATGGTGGTCGGCAGTTCGAAGCCACCAGTCACTCCGTGGAGAAAGACTGGTTTCTACTCTTGTCCAGTCACTGTCTCGGGAGCGCACTGGGGGTCACTGTCAGTCAGCATGGACTCGATAGAGTGAGTTCGTTTTACTCTCTAAGTGGTCGGACACCTGCAAATGCTGGCTGCTTCTTGAGAGAGGTTTAGGCTTCCACCATCTCCAAACTGACACCATAGACCTATCCCTTCCTCGATGCCCCCGTCCAAGATGGGCCACCGAGCTGGAGGACAGGAAGTCTTGCCCAGCTTGGAATTCCGTAAGCATCTATGAGGCTTTTCTGGGACCTCCAGGCTAACAACATGCCATGGCTTCTCAGAGCCTCTGTAGACCCTCTCGTGAAAACAAAACAAACACTACCATCGAGTCAATTCTGACTTACCCTATAAGACGGGGTAGAACTGCCCCGGGGTTTCCCAGACTGCAGCTCTTTATGGGAGTAGAAAGCCTCACTCAACTTTCTTCTGAAGACCGGCTGGTGGTTTCAAACTGCCACTGGCCCAACGCATAACCACTATACCACAGGGCTCCTCTAGAACCCTAAGACCAGCACACGGCGTGCAGGCCAGTGGTGACGCTAGTGGGAACTCAGTCCCACAGTGTGCTGCTCAGGCTTGCTGAGCATCCAGCCTCTACCAGGAGGTCTGGGCCCGCCCGCCCACGGTCCTTCCTGCAGGCTGTGACGGGCAGGGCCGAGCCCAGCCCTGCCACTTCCCGATCAGGAAGGGAGGTTTGCAGTGAGGCGGCTTGTCCGTGCTTTGTAGGCCATGAGTGACTGTTCTCCTGGACCCTGGGACAGTGCCCTGCCTCCCACCCCCAGCTTTCCTCCTTCAAGGCAGTTATGACCTGGGGTGGTGGCTGGGACTATGGCTTCTCTTTCCAAAGGGCTGCCTGTGGGCTCTGGACATGGAGTGACTGGAACATGTGTGTGTTTCGCCCACAGGCCCACCCTGTATGTTGGGAAATACTCTACCAGCCTGTATGCCTCCCCCTCCATGGTGCATGAAGGGGTCGCAGTCGTGGTAAGTCCCGGGGTGGGGCCCGAGAGGGCTCACTGCCGCAGCCCCCTAACGCCTCCTCCATTGTAGCTACAGTGACTGAGTTGTGGATGAACAGCTTGTGGGTTGGGAATGCCGACCACAAATCTGAAATCCTCCAAACCAGCTTCTGCACAGGCCACGTTCTGCTCCGTGAGCAGAGGCGCGTGTCTGCCCCCTGGCTGCCACGCTTCAAGCTGAACTCCAGGGGCCAGTCGCCGGGGCAGCCACATTGTTAGCTCCTCTGGGCCGGGGTGCTGCCCAACCAGTCTGCCTGCTCCCCGACTTCCAGAAACCTCTCCTCTGAGCCTCTATCCCTGCCGTGCCCCTGCCTTCAGGCGCTCTTTCTGCTTCCCTTGTCCTCTCCATCCTCGGAGCACCCCCAGCCCCGCTTCCCTCTGGCCCTGGTGGGGCCTGAGCTGTGGCGCTGCTTTTGTAGGCCACCCGTGACCGCTCCCCTGGTCGCCTGCCCACTGGGCAGGGTGGCATCTGAAGCTGTGACCCGAGCCAGCGCTTGGCAGGGCCAGAACTTGTTCTACCCGTACGTATGCATTGCCTCAACTTGAGCTTCTGGAAGATGCTGGGAATTGGTAGATGCCCATTCATTCTCTGGTACTTATAACCGCTCTGCATAATACCCTAACTCACTCCCACTGCTGTCCAGTGGTTCTGCTCACGGGCACTTGACAGGGCAGAGTAGAGTGCCCCAGGGTTTCCAATGCTCTGCCGGCCATGACAGAGCACCCACCGAGTGATTGGTTGGTTCAAACCACGACTTTTTGGTCACTGGCTGAGTGCTTTAGCCACGGTTCCACCAAGGTACCTGCTTCCCCTCATAGCTTCTCGGGGTCCCCACACACCCTGCCCGCTCCATAGGACCCAGCCATGAGAAACGAGGCTGGTGCCCACGTTAAGGGCACCGGCGTTGGGTTGTGGAGTCCTCGGGGAATAAGCTCACCTGCCAGTCTTGGGGCCCTGGGAGCCCAGCTTCTGTCGAGGTGGACAGTGCTGTCACACTGGGGCAGTGCTGGGAAGACCCCGGCGGGGCCTGCCTCACTGCAGTCTGTGTCCACAGCCCCGCGGCAGCGCTCTTCCCTTGCTGGAAGGCCCCCAGACCGACGGGGTCACCATTGGCGACAAGGGCGAGTGCGTGATCACGCCCAGCACGGACCTGAAGTTTGACACTGCTCTCAAAGGGAAGAACAAGCTCAACTACCTGAGGAACTACTGGCTTCTGATAGGTACGCGGAGGAGGCTCCACCCCTCACTGGGGGCCCACGAAGACTTGCTGATGGGCTGTGGGAAGCACCACCCTCGGGCGGCCCTGGGGGGCACAGCGCCCCCCTGACCTCCATGGGGTCCTCACGAGCCCCAGGGGCTCTGCTGCAGGCGGGTTGCCGGAGGAAGGGAAGGGGGAGGGTGGGCTAAGAGCTGCTTTCTCCAAGCAGGCGATGGTCAGACACCGCCTCCGGTGGGCAGAGGCCACCTTGCTAACTTACTGTCACCTGGGCTTTGAATGCCGCCTGCTTAAAGCATTTCTAAGTCAGCCGCTTAGACCTTGGGGCATTTTACCCCGCCCTCCTCCCCTCCCCCACAAGGAAAACAGCCCACCCGTGTGAACCAGTCAGTTCTCTCACAAGTCATCGTGCCCTTCATGTCCCAAAAGTCAGCACGTGGTGGGTGCCCACCCGGCCGGGGCCCAGCACTTGGGAATCCATCTCTCGTTGGTTTCTCACAGTGGCCCGCGGTGAAGCCGGTGCCTCGTCTGTTCCATTTTTTAGGTAAGGGAACAGGTCCTCCTATGAAGGAGTCCCTCCGATGTGGTTTGGGGTCGAGGAAGGAGGGGTTGCAGACCAGGAGAAAGACTGAGGCGGGTGTTTTGGGGGGCACTCAGAGAGCTGCCCCGGGCCGTGTTCTCTGGAGTGGGTGTGGATGTTCCCTTCCCCATTTCCTTCCTGTCCATGCGCCAGCCAAGGGCGTGGGGCTGGGAATGGAGGCGCTGTCAGCTGCAGAGATAGGGTGTTTCATTGACACCCCAGGGCGGCGTCCTGGGGACAGAGGCAGTAAGTGTGACAGTTGACACAGAGGCACGTGGGAGAAGCTAGGTCTCTGGCAAGCGTCCCAGGTGACCACAGCCAGATGGAGCCTTTCGGTGTGAGAGCTAAACCAGGTCACCCAGCCCCACAGCAAGTGCCCACCGCACCTCCTGAGGTCATTGGCACATCGCCGGGGCCAGGCAGTGACCGGTTGCTAGGTCCTCCAGGAACGGTAGTGTAGGGAACATCCGGTGACGACTGAGAACCTGCTGGAGCCTTGGCCCTCGTCCACACAGCTCACTTACGTGTCCCGTGTCCCGTTCCCCCGAGAGACACAGAGGGACGAGTGCTCTCAGTAGGGCATCTGGTGGCCTTTGCAGAGAGCTGCCCCGGGGCTAAGCGTTGTAGGGAGCATTGCCCAGCTGGTCACACAGCTCCGGAAGCTTCAGCTGTGAACGGGGCACTAAGCAAATCAGCCAGACTCAGCCCCGTGTGCCTCGCTTCTGAGAGCACGTCGGGAACTCCTCAGGGCCTCCCCCCACAGAAACCTCTCTGCCCGCCCATACCGTTCCCACGTCACCGGCTAATAAAATGAACGTGTTACGGCAACTTCTGGAGTCAAGTATGCACCTCAGACCTGTGTGTCCCGGGACAGTGACCTCATTTATGGGGCACAACTCCACGCGGGGGAAGCTGCCCTCACTGAAGGCTTTGTGTCCTCACCTAGGCCACCACGAAACGCCGCTGTCCGCCTCAACCAAGATGCTGGAGAGGTTCCCCAACAACCTGCCCCGGCATCGGGAGAACGTGATTCCTGCCGACGCCGAGAAGAAGAGCTTCGAGGAGGCGAGTGGGGTGTGGGCAGGGGCTGGCGGCTCTTTATGCCAGGCCTTGAGGGAGCCCTGGCTTTACAGCACGAGGTCTAATTAAGGAGGGGTGCCGGGATCCCAGAGCACGAAGGGCGGGAGAGAAGAGGAGGGCAGGGTGAAGCAGGTGGGGAGAGCAGGAGGCCCAGTAGGGCCAGGAAGAATGGGCAGTGTGTGGCCAGCTGGAGGGTCCTGGCGGGATGAGAACAGCCCAGGGAAGCGTCGTCTGGAGCAGGGCACGAAGGTCCAGCTCCCAGACTCAAAGGAGGCGGGCCTGTGACCCAGCCTATTCCTGGGCAGCCCAGGAGAAGACACGCCCACCCGGCCCCCTGTGCTCTGGCTCGCTGTGAAGGTGCGCACGCTCCCACACAGGTCATCCACCTGGTAGACCAGGCGGCCGAGAGCTCGCCCACCACCGTCACCCAGGATGTGGAAGAGAAGTTCGCCCCCGCCAAGCCCGAGGCCCCTGTGGACTCTGTGCTCAAGGACATGGCCACCATCATCCTGAGTACCTTCCTGCTCATTGGCTGGGTGGCCTTCATCATCACCTACCCCATGGTAAGGCTCAGCCTGCCCCCGGTCCCGGGCTGCCAGGCACCTGGGCCTGCTGGCCACGGGGGCTCAGACAAAGACAGCCCACCAGCCAACCATTGTCCCCTCCCAGTGAAACACCACTGTCTGCCTAGCTCCCCAAGCAGGGTCACTAAGGAGGCACCGCCTTCTCAGAAGAGGGCGGTCTTGAGCCCGGGACGTAGAGTCTTTCATTTGACAAGCCTTGCTCATAGGCCCTCTGGAACACTCAGCACTCGGCTCCGTTTCTAAGAACGGGGACAGCAGGCGTGAAAACCTCCCTCTCCCGCTTAGAAACTGCCTGAGAGCATGTCGGCAGAGTCAGACTGGGGTCCGGGCATAGCCCTGACTTGTTAGCAGGCCTTACGTTGCTGGCTGGGCTGGTGGAGGAGCTTCCCTCAGCAGCCCATCATGGCAGTACACACGCACTCGGGGGGTATGTGTCCACACGGACCGACGCCCCAACAGCTGCACGGGTCAGACGTTTGGTTGGGCCCTCCCCTCAGGCCCGGGGTCACTGCTATCATCTGCTTCCCCCGAGGTTACTCGGTGAGCAGAGGCTCCGGGGACCTCAGCCCCAGGTGAAAGGGGAATGCCAGGATGCACCCGGGTGTCCCCTCTCGCTGCTCCCTTAGCCACCTTTCCACACCTGGGACGTAATCAGCACAGGCGTTGCAAATAAGGGTGTCAGAGGCTACAGGGAGGGGTACTGAGAAGGGGGACCTGGGCCAGATCCGTGTTTCAGCCCCTTCTGCCACAAGCTGGCCGTGTGGCTCTGGGCAGGTGGCTGTGAGGCCTGAGCCCAGCTTTCTCATTAGCCTAGCTGGGCCCTCACTGACCCACCTGAGCCAGCCTCTCTGCAGGCACAGGCCAGAGTGAGCAGCACACCCGTGCCCCCGCCAAACCCACCTCTGTCTCTCAGTTGGTTCTACTTCTCCTGGGCTTTCACTTCTGCAACAACTCCCGGACTCTCAGCAAAAGCTGCTGAATTTGAGAGTGGACCTGGATGCCCTGCACCTGGGGCCCACTTCCTCCTCTCCCAGTGCTCCCGTGGCCGGGGTGGGCTGCCCAGAAGGGACTAGCCCCTCAAGAAGGCGGAACACTCAGGGAGCAGCACTGCCCCCAGTGCCTCTGGCCTACTCCCTCTGCCCTGTGGGTCATGCAAACCCCCCCTGCCTTCCCTGGTGGGGGTTGGGGCGGGGGTGGGGGCTGCCCGGGCTGCATGGACACCTCCCTTTCCAGAGCATGCACCAGCAGCAGCAGCTGCAGCACCAGCAGTTCCAGAAGGAACTGCAGAAAATCCAGCTCCTGCAGCAGCAGCAGCTGCCCTTCCACCCAGCCTCCGACTCGGCGCTGGACTCGGAGCCCCTGGACACCTCTGGCCTCTATTCGGAGAGCTCGGCCACCAGCAGCCCCAGCACGTCCCCCAGAGCCTCCAACCACTCCCTGCACTCCAGCGGCTCCACCTCCAAGGTCGGAGCCTGCCCCTTCCCGGACCAGGATGATGAGGGTAAGGGAAGCAGGCTGTCGCTCCCCTGAACCCGCTTTCTTCCTCCACCCCCAGGGCTTCTCCACGCTCACTCACAACTCCCTGTGCTGGGGGGTGGGGTGGGGGGTGCTCTCAGCTGTCCCGGGAACTCCCCTCTCAGAGGGCCTTCTGGACCCCAGTCCTCCTCCATCCTGATCCACAGGGGCGGGAATGGGCTGGCCAGAGGTGTGATGGCCACCTTGGCTCCACCCTGTTCCTGCAGCCACCCAGTGGCCAAGTATAGAAGTACAACTTGATGAGCTTCCTCCCTCTCTGGGAGCCTGACCCTGGCCGGCTGTCAGGGCCGAGCCCAGGACTCTGGGGGAGTTAGGCCAGACTTGTGCAGGAGAGCCCTGGGGCCCAGGCTCAGGCAGGGGTGTCTGCTCCTGGCCTCTCAGTTTTCATGCTCACTTGTCTCAGGGTGCAAATATTTCACTTCAGGATAGGTGGTTTGGTTTGGATTTTTAACACTCTAACCATACGTAAGAACATGAGTGTGTATGTAGCTAGATACCCAAACCAAACGAAACTGGAGTCGGCGCCAATTCACAGCACCCCTCTAGCACAGAGTAGACTATAAATCGTTTTGGGAGCAGACCACCACATCTCTGTTCCTCGGAGCAGCTGGCCGAGCGCTTCACCAGGGCTCCTTCTATAGAGCTGGGTGTGGGAAGCTGGGAGAGCTTCAGGGCGCTCAGCTGGGCTCCCTGCCCCTCACAGCGGGAGGGCAGGAGCCAAGACATGCTGGGGCGGGGAGGAGGCACCCTGGCCATGGATGGGGCCTGGAACCGGCTGCCTGCTGGGGACCTGTGGCCAGAGCCTCTGCCATCCTGTCTTCATCTGAGGTCAGGAAGGCGGCAGGTTTTCAGCTCTGTGGATTTTAGCTGTACTTGTTTAAAATCACCCTTTCTTGGCCCCGTTCTGTTCCAGACGAGGAGACCAGCATGGTGTTAGTTGGGAAAATTTCATTTTGTCCCAAGGACGTCTTGGGCCACGGAGCAGAGGGCACAATTGTGTACAGGTGAGTGGATGAGAAGGCCCCAGGCCTTCACCACCCTGTGCGCCAGGGACACAGCGGGCAGAGACCTGCCTCTGCGGAGCTCACGGCCACCTGAGGGGAGCAGTGAGGCCATGGGCCTGCCTGCAGTTTGCCCGGGACCTCTGGGGCAGGCACCTAGGGGACGGGCACCTAGGGGACCACTGTAGCCACAGCCCCACCCTCGTCCTGCAGAGGCATGTTCGACAGCCGAGACGTGGCCGTGAAGCGGATCCTCCCCGAGTGTTTCAGCTTCGCGGACCGCGAGGTGCAGCTGCTGCGGGAGTCAGACGAGCACCCCAACGTGATCCGTTACTTCTGCACGGAGCGGGACCGGCAGTTCCAGTACATCGCTATCGAGCTGTGCGCAGCCACGCTGCAGGAGGTGCGCCTGGGGCGGCTTTCAGAGAGCACTCACTGCCTCAAGTCGATGCCACTCAGTGGCACAGAGGACAGGGTAGCACTGCCCTGTGAGTTTCCGAAACTGCAGCTCTTCACGGGAGTAGAAGGCCCCATCTTTCTCCCTCCGGTGGCTGGTGGTTTCAAACTGCTGACCTTGTGGTTAGCAGCCCAGTGTTTAACCACTGGGCCACCAGGGCTCCTGGCTTTAGGGACCACCACTTTACCTACATGTCTGACGCTTAAGTTCACTTTAGTGAGGGTGAGGTGTACCAGACATCAAATGAAAGGCCTACATTTTCAACGTACAATTTGATGCACATTTTTAACTAACACAGTAACAAAGCAGACCATTTTTACCACCCCTAAAAGTTTCCCCCTGAAGGGCTGCCATTCATACCGTGGTCCCCCAGTGTGCCTGGAGCGGTCTCTGGTTGCGATTGGTGGCCTGGATGTGTGGTTGAAAGGGCCTGCCCATCCTTCCCACTCGCTGTCCAAGCCCCAGAAAGCCCCCAGGAGGCAGCGAGCTTGATTTGCTCGCCCTCGTGTCTGTCTCCCTGTGAATCATACCACCTCTCTAAGTCAGCTCTAACTTCGGGGGACGGTTGGCTGGAAATGACCATTTGGTACAGAGACTGTTGCCAGTCAACTGCCCGGTGCGCTCTCGTTTCTCCTGGAGTTGGGGGCGGGGGGCGGGGGCAGCTCCCAGGGCCACGGGTTGTGATGGGCGGGCCCTCTTGTCTCTCACAGTACGTGGAACAGAAGGACTTGGCCCACCTTGGCCTGGAGCCCATCACCTTGCTGCAGCAGACCACCTCGGGCCTGGCTCACCTCCACTCCCTCAGCATCGGTGAGCGGCCTCCCCTGCCAGCGCGGGTCTGAACTCTGGGCTGCGGCAGGGACGTGCAGGCGGGCCTTCAGAGGGGTCGTCCTTCAGAGGGTCGCAGAAGTCGCTGAGGAGGCTGGTACATAGCTGAGGCCCGAGCATGTGGACTGCCAGTGGCAAGAGTCCTGGGAGCTTGCCAGCCGTGCCCGCCCCCGCCCCACTGTCAGGAGCCCCGGCAGTAAGCGTTGGACTCACGTTGAGTTTTGTGTTAGTTCACAGAGACCTGAAGCCCCACAACATCCTCCTGTCCATGCCCAACGCACACGGCAGGGTCAAGGCCATGATCTCCGACTTCGGCCTCTGCAAGAAGCTAGCAGTCGGCAGGCACAGCTTCAGCCGCCGATCCGGGGTGCCCGGCACAGAGGGCTGGATCGCCCCCGAGATGCTGAGCGAGGACTGCAAGGAGAACCCTGTAAGTGTGGGACCCGGCCCGGCCCCCTGGGCCCCAGGAACCACCCGGCAGTGGGAGCCTTCAAGGTCTGCACTTGGGGTGCAGCACCGAAGCTGGAGGAGCGACGCCTGCGTCCCTCTGGGGTGCAGATGAATGAAGGGCACCGTGGGGCCCACGGTCTAGTTTCTCCCCTTCTCCTCGTCGCTCTCCTTCCCCGTTGGGAAACCGAGGCCCCTGTAGAGAAACAAACCCCCAGTTTCCCAGCCTTTTTACGTCGAGAACGTTTGACGTATGGAAAATCAAAAGAATAAGAGGGTTGGGGTGGATGCGTGGATGAGAGCGCTTCAGAAAGTGCAAGGAAACAAGGAAGGAAGAGCACACGGAGCTTCTCCACGAGCTCCCTGCCCTCGGCTGTGCCTCCACCTCCGTTCATGGCTGCTGCTGCTCCTGGCCTGTGCTTTTCTCCGGGAGAGCCCTTCCCCCCAAGTACCTGGGCATCCCCCTTCCTCGCCTCGGTGTTGCTGGGCGCTGTCGAGTCAGTGTGGCGCAGAACAGAGTGAACACCACCCGGCCCTGCGGCCTCCTTACTGTTGGTCCTCTGCCCGCGCCCTCATGGCAGCAGCCACTGTGTCCATCCAGTTCCTCCGGGGCCGCCGCCTTTTCCGCTGCCCCTGCACTTTACCAATCATGAGTCCTTCTCCAGGGTCCCGTCTCTCCTGTAATGTGTCCCAAGTATGTAAGGTGAAGCCTCCCCGCCCTTGCCTCTCAGGAGCACGCTGGTCACACTTCTTCCAAAGCAGATGTGTGTGACCTGCCGCGGCCACGGTCCTCTCTGCGTTCTTCACCAGCACAGTTCAAACACGTTGATTCTTCTTGGGTCGTCTGTACCTCGTCAGACCCAAACAATTAGTGCTGTTGCTGCAATATTTAACATTCCACTCAAATTCAAACCCTCCTCCCCCAGTTGTTCCCCAAATAGCTTTCACACAGCTAGTTTTTGTCTACCAGGACCCAATCAAGTGTCTTTGTAGCATCTTTCTAGACCTCTCTTCATCCAGAACCATCTTCCCATCTCCCCTCTTCTTGTCCGATCGGGACTTCCTGAAGAGTCCGTTCATTTACAGACGCCCCACTCCAGGTGTGAAAGAGTGTCTTCTCTTCATCCTATTCAATGTGTCTCTCTGGTACTTGAGTTTTCTGTGATCTAGAAGTTAGGTCTGGAGCCTCAATCAGATGCAGGTGAAGTGGTTTGGGACAAGAACAGGCTGCAGGGCAGGGCATCCGGCAGCACTCGGTGGCACATTGAGCCTTATGATGGCACCCCTATTAGTGATACTTCCCCAGGGACTGGTCTCAGGCCCCTGATAACACGTCCACAGCACCTGAGACAAAGTCTTGCCATCTCCACTTCTACGGCGCATTCTGGCTGCCTTCTGCCCAGACAGATGCTTGTGTTCTCTGGGCAGTCTGCCGTCTACTCAGCATTCTCACCGGCCTGTGATTCAAAGGCATTGATTCTCCTTCAGTCTTCCCCACCGCCTGCCTGGTTTCCATAGACATGCGCAGCCATCACAGACACTGCAGCTTGGGGCTGAGACTCGTCCTTGGAGAAAGGCATCATGCTTAGTAAACTGGAGTCAGCAGAGAAGAGGCCGACCCCAGCAAGATGGACTGAGAGACCCGCTGCAGCCGTGGGCACACACAGCCGGGATCGGGAGGGTGGTGCAGGGCCGGGCTGTGTGCTGGAGTCTACCTGAGTTGGAACGGCCTCTGCTGCAGGTAATACCAACGGCAATCAGGTGACCAACTTGGATCCTGTGATGCGGGTGTGGATCACCAGGTCTCTCCACTGTGAGATTAGGGAGTAATCTTCGGGGTCACTTTGGCACAGTGTGAAGGTCCTGTTTACCGATCATCCTTTGCCCAGTGGCTTAGCATCCATCAGTAGACCTTGCCTTGAGTCACATAATTCAGCGGCTATTTCTTCTGTAACATAGTTGACATTTATCTGTAAAGAAGAGCTTAATTCTTTTCCTCTTCCTTTTTTCTTCTTTTGGATCACTGTTGACTCGTGGATTTTTAAAACAGTGCCATAGTCGATTATAGTCCTTATACATTTCCTTATCCTATATCTTTTTAATTTTCAAATGGCTCCAGATTTGTTTGTGGGCATCCCTCCAAGCCACCTCAGGCGTCCTTTTGCCAAGACCCCATTTCTATTTGAGCACCTTGCTTTCCAGCACTGGCCGTCATCGTCTCACCTGATACTTCCCTGATTCAGACTGGGCACTCAGCCATGCTGACCCCACTGACTGGGAGGACGGCTGGTCGGTTCACCGAGGCAGTACGTTGCAGGGAGCGTCACAATGAGATACATGCTACAAGCATTGTGTCCTAACGCAGAGCAAGTACTGATTCCGTAGGTGACAAACGTCTTCTGTTGTGAGGGTTTTTCCCCTCAAATTGGGGTCCCCGGATTGGGGCTGTGTATTTCCACACTCAAGCACACTCACTTCTTGACTGAGACCAAGACATCCTGCTGGGAGTTTGTCAGCTGGGTGAAGAGTCGCAGCAAGGGGGGCACACCTGAGGCCGAGCATGGCTACAGCCGACCCTTTCCCATGTCACTTCTCCAAGCTTCACCCCGTCCCATGAGGGTGCCCCACCCCCGCCCCAGTGTACACGGGAGGAAGCAAGTAGTGGGCACACCTGGGGCTTTCCAGTGAGCACCCACCTCCTCGGACACCTACTGGGTGCCCAGCACTGCCCCGGGCTCACCACAAAAGCTCCCGGATTCTCCCAGGCCCCTTCAAGGCAGAAGTAATAGCACAGCCCCTCCCATCCCTTGTTGCCGATGGTGACCAAGAAGCCCCTGCGAGGCCGCTCACCCCCGGTATCTCTGCAGACTTACACGGTGGACATCTTCTCTGCGGGCTGTGTCTTTTACTACGTCATCTCTGAGGGCAGCCACCCCTTCGGCAAGTCCCTGCAGCGACAAGCCAACATCCTCCTGGGAGCCTACAGCCTGGACTGCTTACACCTGGAGAAGCATGGTGCGTGCGAACGGAGCTTAGGGTGGCCACGCACCCCCTGCCGGGTTGGGGGTTGAGATGACACTGTGTCTATGCTCCCCGAGGCCCCCAAGCCGGTGGGGGGCTGTGCAGGGTTATCCTTGGTGCAGCCCCTCCTGACACCAGGTCTCCAGCTTGTTACCCCGTCACTGAGCGACTCGGGAGGGCCCCCTGTGAGGGTCAGACGTTTGGGAGGGCAGATCATCGTCCACGTTCTGTCAGCCAGCCTCTGTGCGGCTGCACTGGGCCGGGGACAGAAGGAGCCGTGGCCATGGCCCAGCTGGGAGACGGCAAGCCCGGTGCTCCCTGTTGCAAGCAAGGGCAGCTAACAGCGAGATGCTCCCTGTTTATTGTCCTGGTTCCTTGTGGCTGCGCCCCCAATGCCACAGCGGTTCTGTGTGGATTCGTCCGAGCGTAACGCCTCTGTAGATAGGCGTCTGAGTGCTGCTTGGGACAGGAGTGTAGGTTCGTGCGAAGCAGAGTTAGATGGTACTCTACAGCAAGCTGCCCGTCCACGCGGCTCCCAGAGTCTGTAGGCTCAGTCGGCCGAAGGGTCGGCCTCCAACACTAGCCGCCCCTGTCCGCCACACACAGTGCAGCCAGGGGTTTCGGTGCATCAGTAATTGTCATCCAGGAGGGCCTGTCTGCCTGATGGCCGGGCTGAGTGCAGGCATCAGGCAGGTTTCGGAGGTCTGGGTCTGGGCGCACGTGTGGCCATTTGCCCCTCTCCTTCGCAGAGGACATCGTCGCGCGTGAGCTAATAGAGAAGATGATCGCGATGGACCCCCAGACGCGCCCCTCGGCGAAGCAGGTGCTCAAGCACCCCTTCTTCTGGGGCCTGGAGAAGCAGCTGCAGTTCTTCCAGGTGGGGTGACGCGCTCTCTCCCAGACACAGACACACACACACACACACACACAGACACACACACACCCCGCCAGCTGCACGTCCATGTCCAGCATGCAGGGAAGGGAGCAGGTGACCCACCCTCTGATCCGTCACGGGAGCTCACCAGAGCACCGTACATTTTCTTCACAGATGAAAGATGGAACTGGGGGCAAACCTAGATCGTTTTGAATCAGGTGGGAGTTTGCGGGGGAGATTTTTGGTGCATATTTGAAGCATTTTTCCACGTTGCAAGATTCTTAGGTTTTTCTACTACAGTCAAAATGTCATCAACACACTCCATCCTAAGGCTCTGCTGCGTGATTTTCCCAGTCTCCCATCAGGCTGATTCCACCTCAGAGTGGTCCAGGTGACAGGTGGCGTTTTCTAGGCAGAACCACTGGGCTGGGGGTGTCCAAGTGCCCCCCACCCAGTCCTTTCAGTTCCCAGCGGTGTGCTTAACCGTGTCGCCATCGGGGCTCCTTATAAAAGGAGCGAGAACTCTATAATGAATTCCCATGACCCCATCTCCATTTCTTCCCCCCCCCACGGTATTTTGTAGCAGAGGCCACCCGTCAGATCAGTTCATGCCCATTCATAATCGGCGCTGTTCCTTAGATTGGATTTTTAAAATGACCTTGTCCTCTGGTTTTGCTCAGATCTATTTTTGCTTCACAGCCCATCAATTCAGAGAAGGTAGATGATAGGACCAACAGGCAGGGACTTTTGTGGGGCGGGCAGTGGGGGCGCGATGGTTCTGAGGCTCCATGGGAAGACAGTGCTTTGGGGAAAGCAGGACCTCGCTGTCCTGGAGTCTGTCTGGAGGCTTGGCCCCAGCATGCCAGTCCCTCAAGGCAGGGATGTGTGAGTGCGTGCCTCACTGTGTGCCCCCAGCCCGAGGACACCGTCTGGCACTTGGCGGGTGCTTAGTATCTATGTGGATGGATCAGGCAGAGGGGGGATTTGATGCGGTTCCCGTGGTAACCAGTTGGTATGGGAACAGTACCCGGATGGCTCGTTGTGCTCTGAGCGAGAGAAGTTCACGGTACCATTCTGCAGCCTCGCTGTCTCCAGGGGAGACAAAGCACAGAACAAGCATAACCTGGCACCAGAGGCCCGCCCTTGACTGCAGCTAGGGCTAGGACGCCCATCCACAGGCTCCCCGTCTATGTCTGCAGACACTCCTGGCTTCCATCGTTATCAGCTAGCCCTAATTCATGACCCTGCAGCCAGAAGCGTGTCCCCAGTGTGCCTGAGTCAACCGTCTGGCCCCAGTCCCAGGCTTTCCCTGACAGTTAGAGGCTCAGCTAGTGCGCTCTGGCTCTGCTTTATCAGGGCAAGAGAAAACGACACGTCTCATAAGACTGCTCCCAGCAAGCGATCACCAACCTTCGCTCGCTGCTTCCTCAGCTTGGCTTCTGACTGCCGAGGGCTGGTCGGAGCCAGTGCTCGCTCGGGAAGGGTGAGCCCTGGGCCTGCAGAGCTTGGCCACCTGCAGGGAAGCCTTGGGCTCACCTGTCCCTTCTGAGGTTCACAGGAGAAGTGGCAACTTGCCAGCAGTTATGAGCTTGAGCATATTATTTTGGTTCACTCACCAAGGTAACGTACAACGTGGCTCTGGTAGCACGTGGTGTGTGTGTGTGTGCGTGTGTGTGTGTGTGTCAGAGAGATTGAGACAGACAGCCCAGAGAGCAGGACATGCTGCTGTGGGCCCCCCCCCCCCATGGGCAGCTCTAGAGCCCGAGCCCTTGTCCCCTCTCAGGACGTGAGCGACCGGATCGAGAAGGAGGCCCTGGACGGCCCGATCGTGAAGCAGTTGGAGCGAGGCGGGAGAGCCGTGGTGAAGATGGACTGGCGGGAGAACATCACCGTCCCCCTCCAAACAGGTGACCGCGCTGACACCCCCAGGCTTGGAGCCCGTGGCAGCAGGAGGGAATCGGGAGCTGCGGTGCCGGCACGCTAATCTTGTCACGCTCTTGCTCCTTGGGGTGCCGTGTGTGAGATAGGTGTCCTGCTGGGTTTGGAAAAGTATGTGGTCGTTTCTGACCAAGGCTGCGGCAGAGGTGGGATTTGGGTGTGCTGCTCTGTTGGGGGTGGGGGGGTGTCCCGGTGCCTCTCAGGCTGAATGCTGGATTGAGCCCTCTCGGCCCCAGGCCCCAGGCCCCACACTTCTGATCTGCCACGTGCCAACCACTGCATTCTTTGATCTTTGCCCTCTCCCCTAGATCTGCGCAAATTCCGGACCTACAAGGGGGGCTCTGTCCGGGATCTCCTCCGCGCCATGAGAAATAAGGTAAAGGGGCTGTGGGTTTTGGGGTGTGGGGAGCAGTAGCTGCTAGTATGCGCGTGCGCATAACACACACACACTCACACACTCACACGGGCTGGGCTGGGCCGGCAGTCAGACTGGATGCTTAAGGGCCCTCTTCAGGCCCCTGGGTGAGGCATTCAGCTCTGTGAAAGCATCTCTCCGGGCCCTGCCTGCCCTCCATGGCTACTCACGGCAGACCTGTCTGTCTGGCCGGCCGTGCAGCTGGCCAGGCATCGGGCTGCTGACCAGGAGGTCTTCCCTTGGCATCCATGAGCCCCCCACTGGGAGAAAGAAGAGGCAGGTGCTTCTGTAAGGACCGACAGCTGTGGACACCTCAGGGAACAGCTCCGCCGAGTCAACCCGATGGCAGTGGGGTTGGTTGTTTTTGTGAATGACCCTTTCACAGGGGTCACCCGATTCATCACAGTAGCAAAATGACAGTGATGAAGTAGCAATGAAATAATGTTATGGTTGGGGGCGGTCACCACCACATGAGGAACTGTATGAAAGGGTCGAGGCATTAGCAAGGTTGAGAACCACTGGTCTAGGGTAACCTCCCACACAAGGCCTTAGGTCAGGGGTCTCCTTACTGTCCAGAGGGGCCTGGCCTGCTCTGCTGTCTGCCTGTGCTATGACCTAGTGGCCTCCACACAGACACACACCCCTCCCCCCACTGAAGGGGCTCAAAGCCTGTCGGGGGGAACCCTCCAGTCCTGGGCCACCGCAGACAGCTTGTCTGTTGCCTGCAGACCACTCTGGGGCTGGCGGGCCCTTGCCTGCAGGAGACCGCGCCCGCCAGATCGGGGTGTGGAGTTGTGGGAACCTGCCTTCCTCTTCTTCAGGAGACGCCAGTTCACTCGGGTTCCATCTCCCGTACCTAAGAAAAGACCCTTTGCCCGCCCCTCCCGGTGCCCCCAGGGCTCACCCCCATCTGTGTGCCCGCCGTCCACAGAAACATCACTACCGCGAGCTGCCTGCCGAGGTGCGCGAGACGCTGGGCTCGATCCCCGAGGACTTTGTGCGCTACTTCACAGCCCGCTTCCCCCACCTCCTGTCGCACACCTACCGGGCCATGGGGCTCTGCCGCCACGAGAGGCTCTTCCAGCCCTACTACTGCCAGCAGCCCCCCGACCCCCAGCCCCCCTGCCTCCCGGCAGCGCCCCCTGAGTCAGGACAGATGCCCCTCTATGCACAGCCCCAGCTAGACTGAGGGACTGGCCTCTGTAACCCAGGGGCGCCGCCTCCCGGCTCGGCAGGGAGACCAGGCAGCCCAACCAAGTGCCTTGAGATGCCGCTGCGTGAGCCAGCAGAGGACCGCGCGCGCCCAGGAAGGGGCCGAGCACACCTTGCCCTCAGCTGGCTGTCCACAGTGGAGGGCTCGTCCCGAATCCTGCTGGATGAGTGTGTCAGCCTTTCCTCCTTCCACCATGCCTGTGTGACGCCAGCCTTTCAGGAAGGGAGAGGACGCCATCCGGGGTGCTGCCAACCTGCTGGACCAGGAGGGAGGCTGAGGACATGCCGCAGGCCGCCCCTCCAAGGGGGGCACGAGAGGGAAGGACGCCCGGGAAGAGGAGGGCACCTGGGGAGGGGAGATGCCACCGCCATCCCCCCATGAGCCCGGGTCCCTGTTAGCCCACCTTGAGCAGGGCCGCGGCGCAGACCAGACGGGTCCACGGTACGTTCTAGAAGGTGGGCTCACTTCTGGAGATTTCTCTCAGGCACCAAGAGGACACTGTTCTGAAGGCAGCTGAGGGCTGCCTGGCACACTGGTGGCCTGAGCAGTGGCCTGGGGACAGACGGGACAGGCCTCGGAACTGCAGCAGGCAGGCTGAGCTGGACCCTCAAGGCCACCCAGGAGCCCTGAGCCAGCTGGTGGGTGGCAAGACCAGCAGGAAAGGGCATGCACAGCAAGTTGGGGCCAAGGCCAAGGTCACTGTGCACTTAGGCTTTTACGGTTTTCTTGGCAAATTTTAATAACTCTATATTTTGATCAAGCTGTAGAATTCTACTTTAGCTGTAAGTAAGGTAAACACTTTCCGCTGACCCATGAGGACGAGCTGTGCGCTGCAGTACGTCTCCCACTTTGAGTGGCTAGAGCACCAAAGCCCCCCGTTCCCCCAAGCAAGAGCCCTTCCCGCCGGAGTCACACACAGCAGCACCAGAGAGTCGTACCCGGCAACCCCCAAGTAATGCTTTCTAATGACGCCAATCCCTGTCAACGTTTCCTGAAGCTACTGAGATTTGGAGCGCTTGTTCCAGTGCCACCCCCACCCCCGCTGTCTCTCCTCTACCGAGAGCCTTGGAGGGTGACACAGGGTGCCTGTGAGGGGGTAAGAGGGAGGAGGGCGCAGGCAGGTTTATCCTGGCTGCCCCAGACCACTGCCACTGCTTCCTCTCCCACGGTTCCCCAGTGCAATTCTCTCAGGCCTCGCTCACCCAGGGAGGGCTCTTCTTGGGCTCAGGTGGAAGCCCGCCCTTTCTTCCCTTCTCCAGAACCTCCAGCTTTAAGCCTTGTCTTTAAACCTCACTTCCCCCTGGAGCCCAGGGGATGTCTCCTCTCCAGGAACACTGCCAGGTGGTCTTCCCCACCTCACATGGAGGCCCCATCGTCCCCGGGAGCCCCGAGCAAGGGTCCAAGGGTGGAGAAAGTGCCACATGTGACCTCCCGGGGCTGCGCGCTCTGTCCTGCTACAGGGCCACTGTCACACACGTCCCCATCGCTGACTCCCTCTCTCAGAGGCAGCCAGGCAAACTGGCTGCTCAGTGTTGGCGGCACCCCCAGTTAGCCGCTGGGGGAGCTTCTTTCTTCGTCAGTCCCCAAGCACCCGCCCTTCCCTGACTCGGCCATCCAGTGCAGCGGGGGTGAAGGCCAAGGCCCTGCCTTCCTAAGTGTGTCCTGTGGGAGACAGCGATACAATGCCGGCCCAGCGAGGAAAACCCTAGTGTGGGGGAGGCACACTTGGCTTCTGCCTTAAAACGGGCTGCCCCAGCGTCCACCTGCTGCCGGATTCCTGTCCATCACCCCCTAGAACCCAGCCACTCGATCCCTCCGTAGCTCGGGCGAACTGGTGGGGGCCTTGTCCTGAGTCAGACCTTGGGCGACATCCCCTCTGTCCATACCCTGCTATTTTCTAGAAGCCTACTGCCTGTCACCCCACAGCAGTGGGCAGCGGTCTGAGGGAGACATCGTGTGTCCTGTCCTCCCTGTGCTGCTGGGCATCTACTGCCCGTGTGCAGGTCCTGAGAGGTCCTTGTCTTCGTTTTGAAGACAGTTCATATCTGTTGGGGACACAGGAACGCACGCCTGCCTTTGGGCCTCTCACTGTTTGTGGAGCCTCTGGAAGACTCCCCGCCCTGCGCTGGACACCGACCCTCCTGTGGGCAGACCCCAAAGTCCTGGGCAAAGGCGTTTCCTCGGGCAACAGTCATCAACAGGCGCTGTCCAGTGGCACGTCCGTCACTCTGACCAGTGACACACATTGTATTGGAAGGTCCACCAGCCAGAGTATTTCTCCCGCCCCTTGTGGGCACCAGCCCCACCCTCCCCTTCCTGGGAGGCCTCGTGTTCTGTGTCTGTGCTCGCGAGTTCTCCTCTCAGGCGCCTCCGTTGCACCAGGTTCCCAGCCTCCATCTGGCTGGGACTGGGCCAGCTCCGCGCGCTCGGCCATCGGGAAGGCGGGCCCCTCTGTCCGCACGGCTTGGCCCAGCTTCCCCGGCCGGCTCTTTGTGTTTCTGACACTGCTGCTCTCTGCATCGCCCGGCGTTTCTCCTCGTTGCCCTTTCTTCGCCAGTCTGGCCTTGACTTTGCCCCAAGAAAGTCCCCAGGGTTCCCAAAAAGCAGGCAGGCAGAGGGCCTGCCACCCTGCATGGGCCGTCGCCTTTTAAACCGAAGTGTCTGCACTCTCCGTGCCCGAGGCTTCCCTCTAGCTGGCTTCCCCAGAGGCCGCTGCCCGCCCCGTGCCGCTGCCCTTGTGTCCTCCTGCCCACGGAAGCTCCTCGTGGGCCTCGCGCCTGGAGGAGCCTTAACTAATGCCTCCGGCCGAAGCCCGGCCCTCCCCACACTCTGTGTTTGGTGGCGGATACAGTGTTCTTTGTGAGTACCCCACAAGCTGTGACGGGGCACCCCACCGCCTGGAAAGCATTCCCAGTCACCCGCACCGCACCGCGGTCGCAGAGCAAGCCTCGTGCCGTGTCCCTGCCGCCACGCCCTATTTATTGACCCTATTTATATTTATTTAATGTTTATGCCGCAGTGCACCCCACACACACACACACACACACGAGGGCACCGTCCAAAGCACACCAGGCCAGCTCCGGGCACCGCTGACCACTTAGAAGCTGGAAATGTGATACTGTAGCCTCCCCCGGAGGGGAACGCCTTTGGTGGGGCGAAAATGTTCATTTTTAGGTGACTTGTGTTTTTTAAAACGCCTGTGTCCTGTCCGTGGACGGCCCTTCGTGGAGTTTGGTGTGAACTCTGTCGTAGCAATCCTGGAATCCTCTTTCTAGCTTTCTATTTTATAAACCGCCAGATTGTACAACTTTTATGTGTATTTTTTAAGCTTGATGATGTGAGGGTCGTTACCAAAGGGAACGGCATATTTTTGTACCTCCTGTACAGTTTTATAATTCTGCTGACCCATGATGATGTCATGTTGAGCCAATCACAAATAAAAGTAGTTTTAGATTTGGAAGTCAGACTCGTCTTCTCACTGACGTGCACGGGGTCCAACCAGGGGTCCCGGGGAGAGGTCCTGAGTGGTGAGGGCGGAGCCCCTGACTGAGCAGGTGCAATGACGGGGTTGGCCCTGGCCCCTGCCAGGCCGGTGGGCTGGAGCTTCCCCCCGGTGGCCTATTGTGGGGAAATGATTGGCAGCACAGCAGGAAGTTCCCCGTGAGAACTCAGCTGGGAGCGGGTTCTGCTTCTCAGCGGCCCCACAGGAGAGGGAGGAACGGCCCCTTTGGGTGTCCCAGGCTAAATCCATATGCGAGTAGAAAGACATCTTTCTCCCAGGGAGCAGCTCCTGGTTTCAGACGACTGACCTGGGGCTCCGAGGAATTCCTAGAGGGCTTCCTTTGGGCCACACTTCTGGAAGACGGCCAGGTGGGGACAGGCGTATCGCACGGTGGGATTCAGCACCGGTGGAGTCTGGCACGTGGACAACAAACAGGACATCCAGCACAGCTAACGGAGAGGTCGGAGGTTCGAGTCCCCCAGAGGGGCCTTGGAAGAAAGGCCTGGAGATCTACTCCTGAAAGACAAGCCCTTGAAACCCCCCCAGAGCACAGTTCCACTCCGACCCGTGGGGCTCAATGGCCCCTGGTTGATGGGACAGTCAGTAGGGCCCTGGGCAAGAGTGTCTTCAGGTAACTCAGCCCGCTTGTCTTGGCCTCGCCCTCTCCTAGTGCCCATGGCTGCTTCCTAGCCCTGCCCCTTTCTAGTGGCTTCTCCTGGGCTCCAAACTGCCCTGCACCCAGGGCAGCGTCCCCTGACAGTGGGGTGCTGAGGGAGCCCGCCCGGCCGGGACCGCTTAGCAAGGACTGCCATGAGAGTGGGCCTCTGCCCTGTTAGGACCGCCCCGCAGGTCTCCACGGGCCTGAGTGTCAGTGAGGACAGCAAGCACCCGCTGAGGCACTGGGTCTCCTGCACAGTCCAGTCGGAGGGAGAGCCAAGCCCGACGTTCCGGGTCCTGGGCGCTTGTTCCCGCCTCAGGCCACCAGGTGGCCTCAGCGCTCCTACGTAGCCCTCGCGCTGGAAGCCGGGCTGGGCCGGGGCTTGCAGACCTGGGAGGCAGAGGGGTGGGGTGCTTGCAGCCGGGAGGCCCGCATGTGGCTGAGACCCCTCTGTGCTGCCCTGCAGCCTGACCCAGGCGCTGTGAGGTAGTGAGTCGGGCCCTAACAAAGGTCCTCATCCTGATGGGGCAGGAAAAGAGCTCTTTGGGGGAGAGGCTGCAGGAAGCTCACTCCCAAATAAGAATCTACAAGTAAGGCCAGTGGCTCCTGCCACCAGCCGTGGGAATGGGCTGTGCCCATCACAGGAAGGGGTGGGGGCACGGAAGAGCTGCACCCACACGGGCATGGGGGACGGCTGCAAACACCAGCAAAGGAAGGGGTAGCACCCTGAGTCGGCAGGGCAGGGTGAGCCCAGCCCGTGAGCCTGCCATGCTGCTGGCTGGGGCCGCTCCTGGGAGGAAGCTGAAGCCGGGGGGGGGGGGCTGGTCCTGGTCCGGAGATTGGCTCTAGCCCTTCTGTGCCTGACCCTGGAAAAGTCCCAGGGCCTTTTGAGAATTTTTTCCTAAAAGACTCAGTGTCTCAAGATGGCAGCTTGGTGCCCCTGCCGCCCTCCCACTGACGTCCAAGTCAAAGCACAGAGATGAGGGACGTGGGTGGGGCGGAGATGGGAGGGGTCCATGAGAAATTCAGGTACATGGGACTGAAGAGGGGACCTGCAGGCTGGGGGCCAGGGGCGGAGCCTCGAAGCGGGCAGTGAGTGAGCGGGAGCCCCTCCCGCCTGTAGGCTGCCCTGGAGGTACCCTCACCACCTAAGCCCCTGCCTGAGTGACGTGGTCCAACTGCCCACTAACCTCGAGGTTGGTGCTTCAAAGACACCCGGTGGTGCCACGGGAGAGAGGTCTGTTTCCGTTAAGAATACAGCGAGACACACAGGGTCGTCTGGAGTCAGAATCAACTCACTGGCAGCCCTGACCTCGAAGGCACCCTCCCAGGGGCACCTCATCCAGAGGGAACTTCACCCCAGGGACATCTTACCCAGGGGCACCCCACCCAAGGGACTCCTCACCCAGGGGCACCTCAATCAGGGGCACCTCACCCAGGGGCACTTCACCCAGGGGCACCTCACCCAAAGGACACCTCACCTAGGGGCACCCCACCCAAGAGATACCTCACCCAGGGGCACCTCACCCAGGGGTACCTCACCCAGGGGCACCTCATCCCAGGGACACCTCACCCAGGGGCACCTCACCCAAGGGACACCTCACCCAGGGTCACCTCACCCAGGGGACACTTCACCCAGGGGACACCCCATCCAGGGGCACCTCACCCAGGAAAGCTCCAGACTCACATCCAGAAAGGGCTCTAAGGGACGGCTGTGTAATTGCAGGGAAGAAATTAAGAAACACAAACTTCTGGGGGTGCCCCCTCCGCCATGACTTCAGGAGCCAGATCCGTGCAGAGAGAATGTGTTCCCAGCATTAGCTCATATATTCTTGGGGCATGCATTCCCCCATCCACCACTAATTACAGGTAACCACATATGTAACAAACCCTGGAGGTCCCTGTAAGGATGGTTCAACACGAGAAAGCAATCCATGTAGTCCACCATATTAACCAAAGCGGAGGGAACCCTACGTGATCACGTGAGCTGATACACAAAGGCATGTGACAAAATGCAATACCCATTCCGGATAAAAGCACTCAACAAAATAGGAAGAGATGGGAAATTCCTGAACACAGTAAAGGCCACAAGAGCCAAGACTGAGTTCAATGGCAAGAGACTGAAAGCATTCCCCCCTGCAAACGGGAGCCAGACACACATGCCCTTTTATTACCACCTTATTCAACAGTGTGCTGGAGTCTTGGCCAGAGCCATTAGACACCAGAAAGAAATGGACGGACGGCATCCAGATGGGCAAGCAAGAAGCAAAATGACGTGGTGCTGCACACAAAACCACAGAGACTCGTAAGAAAATTGTTAGAACTGACGGAAAGATTTGGCCATGGGGGTGGGGGTGGGGGGAGGCACAAGATGAACCAACCCAAAACACTGATCCCTGCACGAACCAAGAGAGCGCTGGGAAGGAAGTCACGAAAATGCTACCATTTACAAGACAAAATGGTGAAGACTCAACCTGTCCAGAGAAGCAAAACGCGTAGGCAAAGAAAACTACAAGTGCGTCCCCACCTCCCAGCCTTTGTACTGTGTCCCGTTCTTACCTCCTTCCCACTGCCCTGCCCAGAGAGATGCACATGTGTGTGTACAGTATTTGGGACACAAAAAGCAACCATCCCCACTCATGGCAGCTGCACTGGGCCGGACAACCACTTAATTTACACAGCTGACAGATGCTATCGGAACTGTAAGGTGCCACAGACCCCTAAAGAGCTCTGATGCTCCGCCCCCAACTTCAACATTGGCTTTGTTTCACTAGGGCATCGCCCGGAGGCTCCCAAATCAGCTTCTGTGACCAGAGGCACAAGCGACCACAAGGAATGGCTCCAGGCCCCGGCAGACCCTCAGTGTCCACTGACTCTTCTGTGGTCCCGGCCTGACCTATAGCTTTGCTGGGGGCCTGCCTGGGGAGCCTCTGGGAGCGAGCCTCGCCGTTTCCAGGTGAGCCTAGCTGGCTGTCCAGGAGCTGTCTCTGTCCTTAACTTCCATGCTTTCTGCTTCTTTGTGGAACCCTGGTGGCGTAGTGGTTATGTTGGGCTGCTAACTGCAAGGACAGCAGTTTGAAACCACCAGCCGCTCCGTGAGAGAAAGATGAGGCTTTCTAGTCCCATAAAGAGTTACAGTCTTCAAAACCCACAGGGGCAGTCGCCAGGAGCTGAAATGGATTCGATGGCCGTGAGTTCTGAAGATGAAATGGGCCTCTGGGTGCGTCTGATACACTCTCTGTTGTTAGCCCAAAGGCTGGAGGGTCAAGTCCACGCAGAGGCCGCTCAGAGGAAAGGCCTGGAGATGCGCTTTGAGAAGCCCAGCCACTGACACCCTCAGGAGCAGGGTCGTACGCTCCCACGGGGCCTCACGCTGAGTCCAAACCGACCCGAAGGCAACTGTTTGTTTTTTAAAAGAGGACCGCCTAAGACAAGCACATGCCTAGAGACAGGGACTGTGGTCACTGGAGGCTGGGAGAGCCCGGATGGGGAACTGTTGCTTAATGAACACGAGAGTTTCGGTTTGCCGTGATCAACGGTTTCAGAACCGGATGCTGGAGATGAGTGCCCACGTGGAGAGGGGTGGGGGGAGATGGAGGGTTGAACGAACGTGAGGGTAGTTGGGCGGGTGAGCAGGCAGGACACAGGAAGCACGTGACTCCTGCCTGAGTGGGAGACAGACGCAGGAAGCCGTCAATAACAAACGCATCTCGCTGGTGGCGGCCAGCTCAGACGCAGCAGCCAGGAGCGCATCTCAGGGGTCACCGCCTCCAGGAGGCCGAGGCCGGGCCTGGACTCCACAGCACCCCTCCTCCTCCTCCTCCTCCCTCCCTCCTCGCGGGGGCTTTGCCTCCAAGGGTAAGCTGATGCTGCTCCGGGGTGGGGGGGGCCTGCGTCCCAGCTGGCAGCTTGGGAGTTGTGTGAATTCCAGTCCCTGCCCCTCGCTGGGCCTCAGGGTCCCAGTCTCTTTCCAGATGAATGTGTCTGGGAGACCTCTGGCTCCAACTGTCCCCGCCCCACCTTCCTGCTTCTTGTCCGCTTCACCCCACTCTGCTCTCAGGGTGACTGATTTGGAAAAGTGTGGCTGCCATCTTGTCCACCAGCCGTGCCCACTGGGCGCCAGGTGACCTGGGCTGTGTCTCCACCCCCATGAGGGTCTTTCACTCAGCCAGGAGTGATCCACGTCAGCTGGGGGACGGGGGTGTTTTCTGACTCCGTGATCGTGCTTTTTTTCTAGACGTGGAGGAGTCTCCCTCTTCAAACTAAATACATATTATACATACATACATACATACATACATACATATATATATATATGCAAGATTGTATTTGCTGACCTCTTTGAAACTTGGCAAGATTCATATGGGCAATGGAATTTACCATCCCGGGATGTTGCTCAACCTGACAAATTCCTTCCCAAAAAAATGAGGCTGTGGAGCCTCCCTCTCACCAGGTGGTGTGCTTCAGGGTAAGGATTGAAGAGACTAACTCATGCTCTGACTTACCGGAACACATCTAACAGGTGTGAGTCCTGCTAAGCATGCTCGTCTAAAGATAAGAAGTAGGCAGGGGTGTTATTGAGGTCTGCAAAAAGGTAACAATTCAAGTAAAATGTAGCCTTTCCGAGAAACTATAGGTAAGATTTTGGAGGCAGCCAGAAAGAACAGGAGCGTCGTGTCAGGTTTAACCTCGGAGAAGGTGTGTCAGGGTTGAATCCTTCCACCGTGTGTATTCAATCTGGGATCATCCGAGCATAGGCGGGCTGAAGAACATCCGGGCTTCGGGATCGGAGCAAGCCTCACTGACAACTTGCGGTGTGCAGATAGCACAGCCTTGCCAAAAGGCCCGGAAGCCCTTCCTGACCCAAGGCCAGGCCGCCTTCCTGATAGATTCCGCCCAACGCAGAGAAACCAAGCGTCCTCACCGCGGACCAATAAGCAGCATCCTATAAACAGATCGAAACTGTCAGGGATCTGCAACCGATGCCCGTGGAAGCAGCCGCAAGGACTTCAAATGACATATTGTATCGCATGGCACAAATCCACTGCAAAAGACCTCTCTTCAACGTGTTAAAAAGCAGAGATGGCAGAGGGGGAAGTTGGGGGAGAAAGGGGGAACCGATCACAACGACCTACATAAAACCCCCTCCCAGGGGGACGGACAACAGAAAAGTGGGTGAAGGGAGACATTGGTCAGTGTAAGACATGAGAGAATAATAATTTATAAATTATCAAGGGTTCATGAGGGAGGGAGGGGGAAAATGAGCTGATACGCAGGGCTCAAGGAGAAAGCAAATGTTTTGAGAATGATGATGGCAACAATTGCACAAATGTGCTTGACACCATAGGTGTATAAATGGGCTGTAATAAGAACTGTAAGAGCCCCCAATAAAATGATTCTTTTTAAAAAGCTAAGATGGCCCTTTGAAGACTAAGGTGCACCTGCCCCTCACCACAGCACTTTGAGATGCCTCATCAGCCTGTGCACGCTGGCAATGAATAAGGAGAGTGGAAGAGACATCGATGTCACCGGATCGTGGTGTTGGCGAAGGACCATGCATGTGCCACCGGCGCTGGGAGACCACACCGATTGGTCTTGGAAAAAGCGCAGCCAGATGCCCTTTGGGAGTGGGGATCATCGGGAGGGACTAGTTCCTGCCAAAAGCACCAGGCTTGATCCAGCAGAAGGTCCACGGAATGCCAGAGTGATTCCCGTGGGGCAGATACAGGAACAGCTGTGAGGATGGTCCAGCTCCGGGCAGCTCTTTGTTCTGTTGTTTACAGGGGTCGCGATCCGCAGGAACAGACACACAACCCCGGGGTGGGGGGGGGTCACTATTTCTGTAGTCCGATGACTTCTCTCTTTTCCTGCTTCATTCCCTTGTCAACAATGAGGTGCCCATGGCCACCCAGGGGACTCTGACTCGTGCCAGCCCTGTGTGGTACGGGGCGGAGCGACTCCAGATCTTCACGGAGCAGATTGCTGCCTGGCACCAATGGGGAGGTGTGAACCCTTTGTGCCCCTCAGGTGCATGATTAAAAACAAAAACGAAACTCACTGCCATCGAGTCAGTACCGACTCGCGGGGGGCCCCTGTGAGTTTCCAAGACTGTAACAGTTTACAGGAGTAGAAATCCCCAGGCTTTTCTCCTCTGGAGCTGCAGGTGGCTTTGAACTGACGACCATGCGGATCAAAGCCCTACTTTAGAACCACTACACCATCAGGGCTCCGGCAGGGATGTGGTAGACACTGACCCATAACCACAGGGTCTATGACATCTTAAAAAAGCATGTGAAGCACATGTACATTATCCGAGGGAGCTCCCAGAAGTCTGGGAAAATGGACTTCTAAGGTAAGAGGACTTCCCCTCACACTTTTGGAAGCCCCTCTCTAAGCACCGACATGCGTGGGACACTGCTAACTGACCCTTCTACGCAAGGCTGAAATGTCGCTAAGCGTTACAGCGCCCCTTGTGCTCCTTGCCTCTTACCGAGTCATAACCTCCACCCTGAATTTATATTGTCTCCTTGATTCTCCTTTGTCTGTCTGTCTGTTTGTTTGTTTTTCTGGTGCTTTATCACACGAGGAAGGAACTTTGGAGGCACAACAATTAAGCGCTCAGCTGAGGGGTTGGCAGTTCGAACCCACCCAGTGAGAAGAGAGAAAGACGGTCATCGCTCCTGAAAAGTCTGTCTTGGCCCGAGACGAGGGATAGAACTGTCGCGGAAGGTCTTCACCAGGGTAAGAGTCACAACCTGGGACCTCATGGAGCGTTTCCCTCATCACATGGCGGCTACGAGTCCACAGAGGCCTGACCAGCACCATACCCTTGTGCCTCTTTAGTTCTGGTTTATAACAGAGCTACACGGTGTTAACGAGACCTGGGACTGCTACCTGCAAGGTTGGCTGTTCAAATCCAACAGCTGCTCTGCAGGAGAAAGATGAGGCTGTCCACTCCCCCAACGACTTGCAGTCTCGGAAACCCTGGGGGGCAGAGTCGCCGTGGGTCAGCCTCAGTTCGGTGGGCGTGGTCTTGGGTCCGTCATTTAAATGCTTTCAATCGCGAACTTCATTTGATTCACACAACAGCCCGATCGGAAAGGGATGAAACTCAAGGTACGAGAGAGAGAGAACGGAGACACAGGAAAACAGCATGACCTGCTCAAAGTTTTTGTTCGGGGGCGCAGTCAAATCAGCTTCAGTCCCAAGTGCCCCATGGACAGCACAACACCGCCCGGTCCTGCGCCAGCCTCACGACGGTGCCTAGAGTCCAGCCCACGGCTGCAGCCCCTGCGTCCATCCATCTCCTCGAAGGTCTTCCACTTCTCCAAAGACTCTCTCTACGAGGCCCAATGTCATCCTCTGAGGCCTGGCCTCTCCTGGTACCAGGCCCAAAGTAGACGAGACAAAGTCTTGCCATCTTGCTTCTAAGGAGCCTTCTCGCTGTGTTTCCTCTGAGGCAGATTGATCTTTTTCCCCCGGCTATCCGTGGTGGCTTCAGTAGTTTCCATCAACGCTGTCATGCAAATCCATCTATTGTTCACGGCTCTTCCTTATCTGTTGCCAAGGTTCTGCAGGTAACAAAACGAGCGCTTGATGCATAGTGACCTCGTGTGCTTCAAAGTGGAACTGTGTGCTTCCTCGGATTCTCAGTGGCTGGTTTTTCAGAAGTAGTAGACTGTTGATCCTTTCTTCCAAAGTGCCTCTGGGTGGACTTGACCTTGACACTCCAATGCCTCATCAGCTCCCACGTTGACTGTTTGCACCTTCAGGGACACCAAGGTTGCACAGATAGTAAGAAGCAAGGACTGGCCAGGACCGGACAGTACTTCGGGCACATTTCTGTGAAAGACATGGATCTAGGAGGGGAGTGGCGGGCCATGGCTGTGGTAGGGTGTTGCTGAGTTGGTTCTGATCCGTGGAGTGAAACCGGCCTGGTCCTCCCCATCCTCCAGCTGTGGGTCAAGTGGAGCCATGCTTGCAGCCAGAGGGTCAGGCTTCCTCACGGAGGGTCTTCCTCCTCCTGACCCTGTACTTAACCAGGCCTGATGTCCTTCTCCAAGGACTGGCAATAAGAGTACCAGAATATTCAGCTCTACAAGATTAATGCCTAATTAGGGCCTTCTTAAGAATTCCTAAGCTCTACCAATCTTGTGGTTCTGAAAGGGTACCCCAGTGTGATTTGAATTTTCCTCTTACTGGGTGTCAGCATCCGTCTCATCCATTTAGGTATGTATTCTTTTCTTTGAATTTTTAAAATATTTTTAAGCGACCCCTTTGAGCGTCGAAAGACCCTTTCACAGGGGTCGCCCGATTCTTAACAGTAGCAAAACGACAGTAATGAAGTAGCAACAAAAATAATCTTATGGTTGGGGCGTCACCACCACATGAGGAGCTGTCTCAAGGGCCGTGGCATGAGGAAGGTGGAGAACCACGGGTCTAGCTGGAAGTGATTTCAGTACGTGGTGTGAGGAGGGGTCCATTTTCCGCCAGATGGGTACCCAATGGATCCAACACCACACCTCGACTCGTCCCTTCTTTTGCTCAAACAGCCACTCTGGGAGCACAGTGTGTAGCACCCTGATGCCAACGGAAGGGTCCGCAGTTGAACCCACCATTCGCTCCGTGGAAGGAAGATGCACCCACCTGCTTCCATAAGACCTGCAGTCTTGGAAGTTCTCTTCTGTCCCACAGGGTGCTATGAGGAGGGCTGACTTGGGGTCTTGTTTATTGTGAATCAGGTGAACGTTTCCAGGGCAGACCCCCAGTTTTCCATCCAGCTCTTCATGTACCTTTTGCTTCATCTCACTGACGGCCCTCCCCACAGGGTCATGCTGCCCTTTGACCCCCAAGGCACGGTCCCTGGTGTCCCAGCAGTCGCTATCAGAGCAGTAATCCTGAATTTTGAATTCAGTACATTTTGTTCTACATTTCTCTTCCACTCTCTCTAGAACAGTGGTTCTCAACCTTCCTAATGCCACGACTCTTGCATACAGTTCCTCAGGTGGTGGTGACGCCCAACCATAAAATGATTTTCGATGCTACTTCATCGTTGTCATTTTGCTACTGTGATGAATCGGGCGACCCCTGTGAAAGGGTCGTTCGACCCCCAAAGGGCTCACGACCCACAGGCTGAGAACTGCTGTTCTAGGACCTTCTAGTGTGAGCACCAAAGCAGTTGGTAGGAGTTGCCGGGTACCATCTAGGTCTTCTGGTCTCCGTGTTGAAGAGATGGGTGCTTACCTGGCTCATTAATCCGTTGAACTCATGGTTTCTGTGCCTCTTCAATTTTTCCCCACTCTTAAGACTCCAATCGCCCCTCAATAAATAGAGTACAGAACATTGTCTTTGTGGATGCCCTTGTGCCGAGCGATCATGGTGCCCCCAAGAGCACGGTACTGAGCCCCCAAACCTTGTGACTTGTTACCTTAAGGCATCTGGTTCTATATGAAGAAATGTTCATAGCCCTGCCCCCTGTGGGCCCCTCCACATTCATGGAGATATTTGGGGCACATAGAAATACCCGTGGCCAGACCTACATGTATTTGTGGATACAGAGTCCCATTGTCCCTCTTATGCCCACCCAGCCGGTGCGTCTACCCAGGCATCATCTAGTCACAGGCCACCATTATTGCGGGGCTGTGTACAAAACAGCATCTATTCCATTGCCTTCAACTCTGGCCCCCGTCTCGGCGCCTCCATGGCCTCCATCATTGTTGGCAACTCCTCTCAGTAGATCTCGCCTCCCCTGCGCCCCAGTGAGCTCGTGCCCCTTCCCCTCCGTTCCTCTCGCTGCCGCTGGGATGATTCTCTGAGTGTGAAGCCCTCTGCTTGGCTTTTGACGGGAATGGCCTTGATGACATTTACCCTTTGGGGGTCGACTCCTTTCACTCGGCATCTGGCCCCCCTGGGCCCAGCTTGGCCGTGGGGTTGGTTTCCTCTGCCAGCTGAGCTGCAGTGCCACCTAGGGGCTGCGATCAGCTGTGGGTGCATATCCCCATGCTGGGCATTCAGCTGAGAATTTCAGTTCCTGCCCAGGTTTCCTGCCTCTGCCCTGCAAGTCGTGACCTCGGAGGGGACCCCTACCCTGCCTTTCAGGGTCCCCTCCTCTGAGGTAGGAGCACACACGGAGGCATCCACAATGTGCTGGGGTCCTGTGTGCACACACTTGACCATGTGTGTGCCTGTCCCTCCACACACACCCCTTTATTCTCCTGCTTATCATGGCTGCTTCCTGGCTTCCTCTGCCTGGACTCTCAGAGTGCAGGGAGCTGGCCGGTGCACGTGGCCTCTGGAGACCACTCAGATAATGAGAGGAAATGCAGTCATCAGCTCACTGAGCGCGGAGGGGGTGGGGTTGGGGTTGTAGCTCCCAGCTCCCGGCGGCCACTCCTTGACCTGTGCCCTTCTCTCCCTCCAGGAAGCCCTCAGTGTTCCCTGTGAGCCCGTGGACACCTCCTGGGATGCTCTCTCTTCATTGGTGGGGCCTGCCCACGGCCCTTCTTGTCCTGCTCTGCTGCCCAGGTGAGTGGGTGCTTGGGGATCCTGCCTTGGTACGTGCCAGCCCAGAAGGTGGAGTGACGGGCCCTCTGTGAGGCTGCCCCACTCCCGTTGGGGCAGGGGGTGGCATGTCTCAGCTTGGAAGGCATCGAGACTTTGAACCTACGGGCAGTGGCACGGCAGGTGCAGGATGCTGAGGCAGTGTGATGGCCAGTCCCCACGGCCTTGGGCAGCATGGGGGAGGGTGCGGCCCAGACACCAGGAAAGAAGGCACAGAGCTTCATGGGGCAGGTTGAGGTGGAAGGGTGAGCAGCTGGGCCTCAGGAGATGAAGGGACATTGGGGTTTGGGGAGAGGTGCCGACAGACCCCTATCTGCCCTTCGAAGGTGCCCGGGGGACCGTGGGAGGCAGCAGAGGCACTGCCCTGCGGCTGAAGGAAAACAAAAGTGAAACACCACCCCCTCCCCGGTCCGGAGGAATGAGGGCTGGTCAGGCAAATGGTCTCGGTCACCGGGTGCTGGGAGGCGGCCTCCTCAGCCTCGTGGTGTGGCAGGGCCTAAGTGGGGAGCCACCTTGACCTTTCTTCTTGGGCCCTCTCCCTTGAGCAGACTGCCAGCTGAGGGCGGCTCTGCTGGGTGGGACAGGAGGGACGCCTGTGGCCAGTGGCCACTGACCAGTGCTTCTGGTTTCTCAGGGTTCAGCGAGGATGCGTTTCAAGTGAACATGTGGCCAGAGCAGCTGGTGGTCGAGCCCAGTGGGTCCCTGGAGGTCAACTGTAGCACCAACTGCGTGCGGCCGGACCTGGGTGGTCTGGAGACCCCCCTGCCCAAGGTGCTGCTGGCCCGCCAGCCTCAGTGGCAGCTGTATTTGATCTCGAACATCTCTGAGGACACGGCACTCTACTGCTACTTCACCTGTGCCGGCAAACAGCTGTCCAAGGGGGCCAATGTCAGCGTGTACCGTGAGTGCCGGGGCCCCGGCGCCTCCTCTGGCAGGGACCCCATCTGGTCTGTTGGATGGAGGCCAAGCTGCTCTCCGTCTCTGCTCCTAGGCGCGCTCCTCCTGTGGCGTTAGTCTCCCTGAGCGCCCAGGCCACGCGGAGTCAGACGCAGGCCAGACAGCTCAGTCTGCCCGCTTTCTCCATGGGCCTCCCTGAGTCTGCTGGCAAGCTCAGAGGCAGGCCACGGTCGCGCCGGAGGGTGGCTCAGAGGAGCCAATCTAGTCCAGCTGTAGCTTCAGATCCAGACGCCATTCTCAGACATAGCGTGCCCAGTGTCCTTCCAGCTCAGCCCCTGCTTCCTCACCAGAGCAGCCCAGGCCCGTAGTGGGGCATCCTCAAGGGACCTAGGCCAATCTTCCAGTGGCCACTTTGCCCCAGTGCAGACGGGGGTCTCAGCCAGTGTTTTATCCTCCCCCGTGGACCCTTGGGAACTGTGTGACAGTGACACACACATCAGCCCGTGTTGTTACAGTCAGGGGCTGTCAAGTCACAGCAGCCCGATGTCCCACAGAACGAAATGTCGCCCAGGCCTGAGCCACCCCCACAGTGGTTCTTGTCTGAGCCCACGGACGCAGGCGCTGTGCCGGCCCATCTTGTGGAGGGCCTTCCTCTTTGCCACTGCCCACTACTTTACCAAGCACGATGCCCTTCTCCAGGGACTGGTCTCTCCTGACAGCGTGGCCATGCCCCGTGAGACTACATCTCTCTGTCCTTGTCTCCAAGGAGCACTCTGGCTGAACTTCTTCCAGGACAGACTGTGTGCCCTCTTGGCGTCCAAGGTCCTTTCGAGGTTCTTCACCAGCCCCATCATTCAAACCCATCGATTCTACTTCGGTTTCCCTTGTTCAAGGTCCGGCTCTCACAGGTGTATGTGGACACTGAAAAGACCATGGCTCGGGTCAGGCTCACCGTAGTCCTCAAAGTTACAGCCTTGCTCTACAACGCTTTAAAAAGGCCTTGTGCCCGCGAGCCCTGAAAATCCTCCAAATGGATTGGAATTCTCTATTTCGGCACCAGTGAGATCCCTTCCCCCTGCAACCTCAGACCAGATAAAGAAGAGCAAGATGCCCGGAATCCTCCTTAGCATCCTGGGCTGGGGGCAGCGCATTTAGTTCAAAAGGGAATCACGGTAGCTATGGGAGGCTAAGGGTGGTCTGATGCCAGGCCCTGCCTCTAAGTGAGGAACACTATTACTCGCCTATTAAGCTCTTTCCTGCCAAGCCTTCAATAAAATGACCTGATTGTTCCATTGTTCCACATTTCTGTTTCACCCCTGGAGGGGAAGGGGAGAGAGAGTCCAAAGCTCTTATTGTCCCGGGTACTGGACCATCTCTAGCCTCCCCCTTTGTGGCAGCTCCCTTTTTGTCCATCCCCGAAATCATCTTGTCAGAAAAGCCACCACCCAGGGCTTTCTTCCCTGTGAACGACTTTGGGCTTCCTTCCTCTACAGGCCCAGCCCACGCCCTGCCCCCAAGTCCAGTTGGGGGTGCTCAGAGAACAACCAGGGTGGCAGAGATGGCCCTGCCCTGGCAGGACTGCCGGCACAGGGCCCCGATCCTGACCAGGCCTCCATCCTCTCTCCCTTGCAGACCCTCCAAAGCTAGTGATGCTCAAGCTGCAGCCCACCTGGGTGGCCATGGGCCGACCTTTCACCATGGAGTGCAGGGTGCCCGCCGTGGCGCCCCTCGAGAGCCTTACCCTCACCCTGCTCCGTGGCAGGGACCCCCTGCACAATCAGACCTTCGGCAGGGCGACGTCTGCCCCCCAAGAGGCCACAGCCACCCTGAGCATCACGGCTGGCAGGGAGGACAGCCATCACAATTTCTCATGCCAGGCCGAGTTGGACCTGCGCGCTCAGGGCGGGGGCATCCTCCGCAGCTTCTCGGAGCCCCAGGTGCTGCAGGTCTACGGTGAGTGCGGGCTGAGGGCCCTTCTCTCACAGCCCGTTAGGGGAAACTCCCTGAGCCCTGCATGCTGCTGGCTTGGGAGGCAGGGACAGGACCTCTGTATTTAACTGAAGCGTGACCCCCAGGCTTACTCTATCTGTTCCACACCCCCAGCCCAGCTCCCCAAGTGCCAAAGGCCCTTCCAGAGGCCAGTACAGGGAGACAAGTTGGCCCTGATCGAGCTGGGTGACCTTGACCCAGAGTCCCTGGGTGATACAAATGGTTAAGGCGCTCAAGCCCATTCATGACACCTCAAACTCCTGTGGCCCACAGTCCCTCTCTGACACACATGGGGTGGGCGTGAGCGGAGTACACTCAGGGACAATGACCTTGACCATGTCACGCTCCTCCTTATAGCCTTGGCTCCTCGCGACGATGGGCTTGGCCTGACTGACCCCTCTCACCCTGCTGTCCCCTGACTTTGGGTGGCCTGTCTTTGGGGACTTGGCATGAAGCTGACTTAGCTCTGTCTGAGGAGGGCCCGGCCCGGCCGTGGTGTCCAGCAAGCACATGCTGTCCCAGGGTGGGAGGCAGGTGGGCATCTGCCCTCGCAGTCCGACAGAGACCTGGCCCACTCTGGAGGACACTGGGGGGACTGGACACTGCAATGCCCACTCATCTCCGCGCACAGAGTACGCAGCGCAGATGAGTGGGCCAGTGGGGGGCAGGTGGGACTCGGGGACCAGAGGCCTTCTGAGACCACTGCCTCCTCCGTCCCCAGAGCCCTTGCAGGACAACCAGATGGTCATCATCATCGCCGCCGTGTCGGTGCTGCTGTTCCTCTTTGTGATGTCTGTCCTGCTGTGCTTTGTCTTCGGCCAGCACTGGCGTCAGAAGAGGACAGGTGCCTACCAGGTCCGAGCGGCCTGGCGGAGACTGCCCAAGGCCTACCGGGCACAGCAGGCATGAGCAGTGGGGCTCCGGCCACCTCTGGACCTCAGGGTGCTTAGCCTTAGCTGAAGAACTGTGTGACAAGCGGCAGAGGACTTGGGGACACATCCTTCGCTAGCCTGAATACAAACACTTGGACTTAGCCTGGTGCCCTCAGTGTCTCCCGGGCTGGCACCCAGTGCCAGCAGGTGGGCCTTCTCGCCCTCAGCCTCCCTCCCACTGCTCCTTCACAGTCCCTTCTAGACCCTGGCCAGCCTAGGCCCTGGGGCCCTCCCACCCAGCCCTGAGGACTCTCCTGAGGGGCTGTAGGGGAAAGGCACCCTGGCCCAGTGGGGCCAAAAGGGTGCTCGGTCCCCATTGTCCTCCAGGGCCCAGGCACTCCTGATTGAGCAGGACAGAGCTCTGACCTCCCTCTTCTGCCTGCAGAGCCAGCTTCCTGGGGGAGGGTGGGGCCCTCAGGGAACTGGCTCAGCCCCGGGGCCTTCTCCAGCCAGGCCTCTCCCCTCTCCACCCCGCCCAGAGCTGTGGATAACAGACCACACCGCTCCCTCCACAGCACGTCATTCATTGCTAAGCCACAGGAGACCTCAGCCTGTCAGCCCAGAGGCAGGGTGAGGGGGGAAGGCGAGGGTGGGGCTGACTCCCCGGCAGGAAACAGTGAGGCCAAGTTGGGCTTCAAGCCCAGGGTGGTGCTCCCTGGGTGGTGCTCTGACCCCAGGGCACGGGCCAGCCTGCCAGGGTCGGGGGTCAGGGAGGTACAGTGGGAACTGATTCACCAGTTCACTGGGAAGAGGGGGCCAGTGGGGTCTGGGCACTGATGGGTGACAGACATGAAGAAAAGACTGCAGGCACAGCAGAGAGAGCAGGGTGGTCCCCCACCCCCCACCCCCTCCACCACACACACACTGCTGGCCTGAGTGCAGGGCTGTGTCCATTCTCACGGCAGGCTCTCGGCATCATAGTAATCTGGGGGAGACACAGCACCCTCATCTCTCCTCCCTTCTGCCTCAGTGGATCCCCTTGAGGTAGGAGCCCCACCCCAGAGCATGTGGGGCTCCTCTCTGGCCACATGATCTCCTCCCCAGTCCGGTCCCCCCACACACACACCTGGACCCATACCTGAAGCCGGGGGCACATCCACACCCACAGTTCCTGTGGCACTGGGGGGTGGGGGTGGGGGCACAGCTCTCCTGCAATGAGGGAGAAGAAAGACCCTATCAGAGGTCCAGAGATGGCCTTGGGGGGTTGTCCCCAGAGCTCCCCTGTCCTAGACCAGAGTAGACCTCCCACCCCAGCCCCAGCCTCACTTACACCTCCCTTCTCCCTGGGGCAGGAGCTAGGTGCTGCATCCTGGGAGTGGCCTGCAGGTGGGGCAGAGGCAGTAGAGGGACAGGCCAGGGCAGCAGAGGGCCCAGGGGGGCTGGGGCACAGGGCAGGTAGTGGTGGTGGAACACCAGCGGCCCGTCCCCCTGGACTCCCAGCTCCTCCTCCTCCTCCTGGTCCTCGTCCTCCTCCAGGTGGCCCTCCAGGTAGACCTGGACAGGAAGGGAGAGGGGAGGCAGCGTGTACTCCAGGAGAGCGAGATGCTGTGTAGAAATGTATTCCTTATTTTGCAGGTGGGGAAACTGAGGCCCACAGGGCTTGGGCAGAGTGTCAAAGGTCAAACAGAGACTGTGTGCCCCAGAGCAGGACTGGGCCCATCACTGCGATGCACCTGGCCTCCCCTGGCCCCTGCCCCTGCGTGAGATGGTGCTCATTCGGAGGCCTGAGGGTATGGGGACACACCCCTACCCACAGTGGGGTGAGGACGGGGGTTGGGGCTCCTTCCTCCATGGCTGCCTCTGCTCTCTCCAGGCTGCCCAGCCCTTTCCTTGCAAATGGCCTGAGTCATTCTGGGCCCGAAGCCCCCTCCCTCCTTCCTCAGCATGCCCCTGCACCCCAGTCCAGACAGGCCACCCTCACCAACGCTCTGGGTCTAAGCCAGCCCACTAACAATGAAGCCCTGTTATCCTGGCTCCAGGAGGCTCTGGGCCGGTCAGATCAGGTGCAGCCTTGAGGCACACTTAGTGGTCCCTCCACTGCCTCCCACCCACTGCCCCTATCGCTGGGGGTGCTGGGCCTGGCTTTGCAAGGCCCCTGTTGCCCCGTCCCAACGAAGGGCGCTGTCCCAGCAAATGCCGGCTTTCTATGCCTGGGGAGTCCCTCCTAGGGACCCGCAGCCCAGTGGTCAGGGAGCACGTCAGCAAAGCCCCCTTAAAAAAGGCCTGAGTCCCCTGGATGTGGGGACCCCACGGAGGCTGACATAGGGCCTGGCACACACGGATGCCAGACTCAGCCAGAGAGTTGTGACTGGCCTTCCCGCCCCTCTGCCACTCAGCCCTTTTCTTCCTGGAGGATGGGGCAACCTCGGTGACCCAAGGTGCCCCTCACGCTTCAGCCACGCACCTGCAGGCCGGTAGCCACGGGCTCCGCGCTCAGCGCCCCGGAGGCCAGGCGACTGAGCAGCACTTGGTGCACCTGCGCGTTCTGCAGCAGCAGCAGCTCCAGCAGGTCTGCGGGCAGCGGGGCAGCAAGTCCACGTGGGGCTCCCACCAGGCACCCCGCCCCGCCCCAGGACTCTGCCCAGCACCCCAGCCCCGGGCCCTCAGAAGTGGCGGCGGCG
>NW_022111358.1:35599568-35610716 GCF_000313985.2 Echinops telfairi | reverse complement strand
TCAAGACCCTTCCCCTCCTGCTGGCCTCGACCCCGCCCTCACCGTCGGAGCCGAGCTCTGGGAGCCGGGGAGCGCCCAGCTCCAACCCGCACCCGCTGCCATCGCGGGTTTCCGCGGCCGCCGTTCCCATGGCGACGCGAGGGACGCCGCGAGCGCCGGGCTCCTCCCTTGCACGCGCAGACTCCGCGCGAGGGCCTCCCTTCCCTTCTGGGGAAGGGGGTCCAACTCCCACCCTAGCTCCTCCCTCGCATCCCCTCTACTGGGGGCGGGGGCAGGGGGCTTGTGGAGTGAGTGCGTGGGATAGAGTGACAGAGCCCCAACTCTGATACTTGGTTTGTGGGTCTCGAGCCGCTTAGACAGGGCTGCTGAGTGAAGCAAGATTGACAGTTCTGTTGCGCTAGAGGGGGAGGCCTAGGGGCCAGGGCCAGGTGAGTGTGGTGGGCTGGAGGGCCTCCCGGTCGCCCAGTGAGTCAGTCTGAGGGGCCAGGGAGGTTTGGACCGGTGGTTGGATGCCCCCAAGTGCAGGGGGTGGGGGGCCTGGAGCCCTGTGTGCGCCCTGGTTCTTAGCCAAAGGGAGCTCCGGGATTCTCAGAGGCAAGGGAGCTGGGGAGCTCAGCGCTTTGGGCGTCCCCACTATCTACCAAAGCAAACTCCTTTCAGGAGATCTGCTGGCATAGGGGTTGCTCCTTGGACGGCTAACCTCAGGGTCAGCAGTTCAAAACCCCCAACCTCCCCTCGAGAAAGATGGGGCCCTCTACTGCCCTGAAGACTGCTCTTGGGGACCTACAGGGGCAGTTCTACGCGGCCCTATGGGGTCACTGTGAATTGGTATTGACTCCAAGACAGGGAGTTTGGTTTGGTTTGGGGGTGTTTCTTCTCACAGGAAACCCCACATGGTCTTTTCTGCTAAGAGCAAGCAAGGGCTGTGAACTGCCCTGAGAGAGTTCCTGTTCGGAGGTCCTGGATCGAGGGGGAGGGAAACGGGGAACAGAAGAAAAGAGAAAGGCCCGGCCCGACTGACTGCCCGTGGCATGGTGGCATCCATGAGACAATGGCCCTTAGTCACCCTCCAAGTCTGGAAATGAACTCAGCCCAAGGCTTAATGGTGCAGCCAAACAATAGGCAAATCTTTAAGGGGAGCAATAACAAGGGCACGTTATGCGCAGCTGCTGAGTAACCAGCCCTTTGAGCTCAAAGGGGCACGGTGGACCCACGGCCACGTTCCGTTCAGCAGGGTCAGGAAAGGAGGAGCCACGGGGACTGGACACCCAGGACAGGAGTGGGGTAGGGCTGGTATGTGGCCAGACGAGACAGCACCTAAGAGTTGCTGAATGGAAAATTGTTGATCTGCTCTGCCAACCTCAACCAACTCACAATAAAGAGTTAAAAGAAAAAAAGGAACAGGCAGGACAGGTGAGGGGGAGATCTAGTTTGGCAGCTGAGACCATCTGAAGATAGGTCTTGGGCAGCAGTCAAGGAAAATCCAGACAGGAAGCTGGGATTAGCACCCTGAGCTGCCCTTCCTCCACGTCCATGTCTGTTCACACCTCCTCCCGGCAGTCCTGGTGCATAGAGCGAAGGAGACCATTCCTGCTTCTCCCTTTATGCCTTCATCCCATCGGCAGAGGAGGGGGTCCGAATGGCCGGTGTGTTAACTGCTCTCACACTTCTTAAACGGAGACCCGGGCGCCGTGCACACAGGCTCCAGGTAACTAGGGAACATAGATGTGCTTCATCTTGTAACCCAAGTTATTTAGCTGAGTTAGGAAAATCCCTTTTACTAAGTGCAGTTAGCCTAAGGTACTTAATGCAGCCTCGGTGGGATGTTTACAGCTTGCCACGTTGCTCAGGAGCAAACATTGGATGTGGATACCACCTGGAAGGGCCGGCTAACTCGGAGGGCCTTCCCTCACTTACCTGACTCTTAGTGATGAAAACGCTAGGTCTTGCTATCTCCTTAGTGGACAGAGACATCCGGAGACTGGCCTACGATGGAAAGAAATGTATCGTTCTGTTTGCTTGCCCATGACCAACAATTCTTTCCCATGGCTACCTTGAGACCTGAGTTAATGCGCACCATCCATACATGACTTCTCAAAGTGCAAATTCCAAAGGAAACGGTATATATTCTCTATGTATTGTGATCAAACGGCCCAGGAAGACAGCCTACATTGCTGTTGGTCGTTTCACAGGTACCTTCTACTAAAGCTTGCCTTTCTTCCTCTGTCACTTGGAGTTAGTGAATTGACTTGACTACTCTGGGGTAAGAAGCCTTATTAGCGGTGACAATCTCCACCTTCATTCCAGGGTAAAAAGATAAAGCCAAACATCCTGATCACCCTCAGTAAGCCTGACACCCAATCTGTCGTGAAAGAAGAACGGCCACAATGCCCCGTAGAAGCAAAGACGGAGAGACTTCATCTCCCGTACTTTGTTCTGTTATTAGAAGGGGCCAGTCCCTGGAGAAGGAAGTCAGACGTGGTAAAGTGGAGGAAGACCCTCGGGGAGATGGGTTGACAGTGGTGTAACCATGAGCTCAGATGAATCGTGAGGCTGACGTAGGGCTGGGCGATCTTTGCTTCTGTTGTACACAGGGTCGCTGTGAGTTGGAGCAGACTGGATAGCACCTAACAATAAAGACGGGCCTCTGTATGCAAGGTGCCATTCGGAACTCTGAAGACACAGAGGGGTACCCAGTAGTGCACCCTCACTGCTCCGTCGCTCTTGGAGAGCAAAAACACGCCCCATGAAAAGGGAGTGAAATGCTTCCTGAGAAAGAATGATTAAAATGAGAGGGTACCACCACCCAGGGATGGAGAGGCGACCCTCGGGCGGAGCGGCGTAGAAAGGCACAGAGACAGGACTGGCCAGTGCCGGGGAGAGGCCCCGTGGCTGTGGTGGAGGAGTCAGGAAGGGAGTCGTCGAAGGGCCGGTGGTCCAAGCAGCTACAGCTCAGACTCAGATGCCAAGCGATGAATCCAGGCTTTACCCCGTGGGTGTTGATGGGTCTCAAGCGGGAGAGAAGAAGTGACAGGATGACTTGTTTTTGAAAGATTCAGCACACGTCACGGGCCTTTCTCCCCTCCGGTCGGTCCCCTGGTGGTGTAGTGATGACAGAGTGGGCTGCTCACTGGAACTCACAGTGGGGGTCCTCCCCTATCCTATGGGTCATCAGGATCAAATCAAGGGCAGTGGGGTTTTGTTGGCTTTTTGATGCCTTCCCCCAGGGCCTTCTGGGATCCCCTTCCACATAAACTACTTGCTCCCAAGACCTCCTCTGAGGGTCGGCTTTCGACAGATTCAAACCAAGACACCAGCCTTCTGCTCACTCTCTTCTGGGCTGCTGCCCACTCCTAAGGGCAGGGAGGTTGGGCACGCTAATAGCTGGGGTTCAGAGACGTGGAACACTGAAACAGACATTTCAGGAAATTCCCCTAGGAGTATCGAGGGGTAGCTTGAGGCAGAGTTGTATGGATGCAGAGAGGCCGGTAAGAAGGCTGCCCCCCTCACCCCCACTGAAGGAATACGCAGAGCATTGGGAAACAGAGGGAAAGAAATGAAAAAACGGCAATAGCTCAGCTATAAAGCTGCATGTCAAACCCACATGACACTTAAGAGGTCCAGCAGTGACACTCCGGTTCTCAGCCAGAGCCAGCCTCCCTCACCCCTTCTCCATCCCCACCCAGCAGAAGGAGACACCTCGCCTTGTCAAGACCAGGAGAGCTCACAGAAACCTTGCCCCCTCTCTTCACCGCGCTGCTGGTGCCACAGCCAATTGGCGGGGAGGCACCCGCTCCTTTCAGACACGATCATCCATTTCTGTCCCAAAGCTGATTAACGCGGGATTCCTTTGTTCGTGCTCTCTCTTCACCTTCTCCTGTGGCCGCACGTCCATCCGTCCCTCTGTCCCTCCCTCTCTCCATTCTGCCTTCCATTCTCCCCTCCCCTTGCCCCCTTTGCTCTCACTCCATTCTAAACACCGGGCAGGTCGGTCACTCCAGTAAGACCTGGGACTTGAAACCCGCGCTCTGGGTCCGCTCTCCTTTAATTCCCGTTCTAACAGGGAAACGAGGTCCAGGTTTCAGCCTCTGGTGCTCAATTTGTGTTCTTTGTCAAAGGAAAACGGAAACATTTGCCATTTGGGAAAAAAAGGAAAAGCTAGACACGTCTCTTCCTGAGCTATTCTGCTTATAGAATACCTAGCATCAGTTCAACCCAGTGGAGAAGTTGGCTTTCCGGCCTCTTTCTCGGCCTGTTTTCTGGGAAGCACTGCACACACACTCCACCTATTTCCTTCTCTTTCCCCCCCAATGAGGACTTTCGTTGCGTCGTTAGTTTGTGTTGTTTTTTTTAAATGTCCCAAGACAAAATGTACCAAGCATCCTCCCTGTTACCTTGGTAAATCTATTTCTGGGAATTAACTAAACTTAAAAAAAAAACACCAAAAAACTTAGGCTCCAATGTGTTTATCACAGTGTTATTTTTAAGAGTGGAATGTTGAAATGACCCAACGTCTGGTCACAGGAGCATGGTTAAGTACATTATGGCGATTGTGCTGAGGAATATTGGGCAGTTACCTAAAACCATGGAGCCAGGGGGTGGGGGGAACAGCAATGAACTGGAGAAAGGCACTCCCTTCCCCCTCCTCAGATGGGAGCAAAGAGGAAAAAACCCCTTTCTAAGTAGAGTTGTATGAGCCCCAATAAAATGATTTTTTTTAAAAAACAAAACCCTTTCTAAGAATTCAGCGAGTCACGATAAGACGTGACAGGCTTCTCTCAGACATACACGAGTACAGAGAGCTGACTTATTTTTAGGTTGGCCAGCTCTTAGGTCCTTAGTTCCCTGGTTGACACCTTAGTCCACGAAGTTCACAATCTGTATCGTCAGTAAATCTGGGGCCTTCCAAGCTTGCATATAGCCACCCGAGAGACAGCCGCTGGCCTCCAGTCCTCAAGAGCAAAAGACAAGCCGAAGTCTGAGAGAAGAAATGAGTCCGCCAGGCGCCACAGCCTCCCTCGCCTGAGACAGTCATTTACCATGTGTAGCAAGCAGCTACGTTTGGCATATATTGGGGGGAGACAACCTGGGGAAAATCTTCCTGAATCCCACACTGGGCGATGGAGTTCCCCAGTCTCCCTGTGGCAGTTACACAATCTGTTGTCAATTTGAGACTTAAGAGTGAAGGGGTGGAGTTTAGCCTGTCCATCAAGTCCCAGCTTGATGGCCTCATTTTGAGGTGCTAAGGAGATAATAGCTCGCTGGAGCCCGAACACACGCTCACTTCCTGCGGCGAGACATTCCTGACAAGGAGCCTGATGGAGCTACACTGATGCAGCCAGAACCACACGGAGACCCACGGCAGCCCTGAGATGCTCCTACTGCCAATGGATCCACAAGACTTTCCACCCACCGGCCTGTGATCTTCCTGCATGATCAGACTTATGGACTTGATCTAGGCTGGGATGTTTTCTCAATATTCAATTGCTCTTGTCTAGAAAACGCTTTCTTATACACAGATGCGTGTCTATGCATTTGTTTCTCTAGTCTTCTCAGACTAACACACTCCCCGACACACCCAGCCACTGGGTGTCAAGCACTGTGAAAGAGCATCCCGTTGAAGCTCCCCGAAAAGCTCCTTGACCAAAGGAATCAGACTTGTTGGGAAAAGGACTGCAGTGGGGTTAGAGGGGGATGGGCAGGACAAGGTCCATTCCTGTGGGTCAGGGAGGGGTTTTCTGAAAGGGGGTTCCATTACCCAGACTTCTTTTGTCTGTGGCCTGGAACCCAACCTACACTGGCTTGAAGAAAACGGGTGTTTTCCAGCAGTGTGTGGTGCCAGACCATACAGGAGCCTAAGTTAGTCATGTTTTTATGCTAATGTCATTCAAAACCTATACTCCCCATAGATAAACAACTAGAAAAATACAAAACACATTTTAAAACTTCAAAAGTAAGTGCCGAGAAAACCACGTGATTCAAAGCATCATTGTAATTGGGTCATCCTGACAGCTCTGACCAGAGCCTCTTAGCGGGTTCAAAACATAAATCAGCATAGAATGTAGGTATATAGAATAGACTGTTGATTATTTGATGGACTGCGACTGCCGGAGGAGCCGATGCATCTGTGCTGGAAGAAGTACAGCCAGAAAGCTCCTTAGAGGCAAGGATGACGAGACTTTGTCTCGCATGCTTTGGAAGTGTTTCAAGAGATTAGACCCTGGCGAAGGACATCACGCTTCATAGGATGCCCCAGCCCATCAGTGGGAACCAGGAAGGCCTTCAACCAGCTAGATGGGCACAGCAGCTGCAACAGTGAGTTCAAGCCTAAGACAGAGGGTGAGGATGGCGAACGGCCCAGGCACTGTTTGTTCTCTTGCACCTATAGACTCCCTGTGAGTCGGAGGTGGCGCAATGAAACCTACAGGTATATTGATCCACGTGAGCGTGGCTCATGACAAATATTTTTGTTGTTTTCTCTAACTTCAGGGATATTGTGTTCCAGTTGACAGATGTCTGTGGACACATTGCACAAGCATTCTACAGACAGCCATCTCAGTCTCAGTTCCCTGTGATGGTGTCCCCTGAGGCAGCACCCCCCACCCACCCCCACCCCCACCCCCCCGGAGTTCTGGGTTCTTGGGATGGGGAAGGGCAATGATGGCGCCGGTCTCGAGGTGAACTGGATCAGGGAGACAAACACAGTTTTCTGGTTGCCCTCCTCCCCTCTCCCTCTCCTGCATCTCTCTCTGTGTGATGTTCTCCATCTCTCATCCTGCAAGCTTCCTCTACATGGTGGGAGCCACAGCTACCAGCACCTCCAACTCCCACCGAGAGAGAGAGAGAGAGAGAGAGAGAGAGAGAGAGAGAGAGATCTTATTCTGTCTATCTATAAAACTCCAAGAACGGCTGAGAGTCCCGTGGCCAGCCTTTGAACCCACCGGTGTGGCCAAGGGGATTAGGCGGACCTGGATCACGTGTCTGCCTGTGGATGGGGTGGGGCTGTGTCCTGGAATCAGGATTAAGGCATTTGGAAAGCAGAAGATGCAAAAGAAGGAGAAGTAATGAGACCTGGGAGGGGGGCAGTTGTTCCCTTTGGGTTAGGGGGGTGGGGGAGGTAGGGAGGAGTCTTATTTAACATACAGGTATCTGTTTTCCCACCAGCCCCACCCCTAATCCCACCTGATACCTTTTGGGCAAATTAGAAAGCTAGCCACTTCCTCCTGACGTTTCATTACACCTGCATGAAATCACCCACCTAATGGTATGAATTTGTAACACTCTAAGTGTGTTTGGTGTGCAGCCTGGTGCAGTTCGTAATTCACACAACCGAGTGTGGCAGCCCAGCCGTGGTCCCAGTGAAAGGGGCAGAGCGTACTGGGGACTGGCGCCTGGCTACCACCCCAGACAGGAAGCAGCATCCTGTGGAGGGGACAGTAACCAGGGGTTTCAGACAGCGACCAGCCATGCAAGCTGGGGCCACAGCAGGGCCCAGAGCACTGCTAGAGACTCTGAGGAGCAGTTCTGGGGAGGCAGGAAGAACACGAGGGGGGATGTACCCTTTTCCTCTGAATGCAGGCAGCCGGCCCTTGTAAAGAAGGGGCGGCAGGCAGGCACCCTGGGCTGCGCCATCAGTAAGACCACCTGGACCATGTCTGAAAGCTAAGCGGGATACACACCCGTGTGTAAAGAGCACTAGCACTAGCTGCCAGAAAAGATGGCGGCAGGGGCAGCGTGGGAGCACCAAGTCAGACATTTTCTGGGAGAACAGGAGTGGGAATGGGGAGGTGTGGGGAAGGAGCCCTAGACCCACCCAGGGGCTTTCTGGAAGACCAGAAAGCCAACCTCACGGGCAGTCAGCAGCTCTGAGGCCACCAGCTGTTCTGTGGGGGAAGGAGGAGGCTTTCTACTCCCGTACAGAGGTACAGTCTCAGACCCCCACAGGACCCGTCTCACCCTGCCCTGTGGGTGCCCACGAGTCAGAATGGACCTGTGTTTGATGGGAGTTTGGGTTTGAGCCTCCATCAGGCTCTGGTGCAGTTCACAACATCACCACTAGGGGTCACCCAGCGCACAGCCCGGTGGAGACCTCTCCAGGCTGCCCCACCTCCAAGCTGGCTCACAGCCACCCACCCACTGCGGGTCCCGAGACTGTCATTGCTAACGGGAGTGGAAAGCCCTGCCTTTCTGCCCCAGAGCAGCTGGTGTTTTGAACTGCCACCCGTGCAGATCGCAGCCCGATGCGTGCACTACACCATTAGTGGACACCAGGGCACTCAAACCAACCACGCTCGCTCCATTCCTCGTCCACCAAAGCCCCCTTCTCTAAATCTGACAGACAGCCGCTAGGGTCCAGTGGGGCTGGGAAAACGACCCTGAAAACTGCTGTGAAGTCCAGCTGAGCCCTTGGTGTGGACACACCCGTGTGCAAGTGGGTGTCTGGAGTTGTGTGTGTGTGTCAGGGCTGTGTGTGGTTAGGAATGTGCGCATGTGTGTAGTGTGAAACGATGTGTGTATGCACACGTGCATATAGACAGGCACCCGCTTGATGAAAATCTAGGGACAGGTCATGTGGCATGTGTGTGTGTGTGTGTGTGTGTGTGTGCGTGCGCACAGAGGACTGCATGTGTGTGTAAGGAACATGCATGAAAACGCATGACCGCCCCAGCATGACTGGTGGGTGGATGTGCACCGAGTCTGGAGGTGACTTTTGTCTTAGTTTGTGCGCGAGCGTGCACAGGAACATGGAGGGCCTGGGTCGGTATAAGAGGAACTATTAGAACATCCATACATCACCAAACAGAAAGAGAACCGGAAAGAGTGTGTGCACGTGAGCCGGAGGTCGGTGTGTGCGTGGGTGTGATTGTATACAGGGCAATGTATGTACGTGTGTGTGTGTGTGTGTGTGTGTGTGTGTGTGTGTGTGTGTGTGTTGAGAAGGAGCCTGTGTAAGTTTAAAGAGAGAGGCCGGGGGATGTGGGAGGAACGGCTGGGAACTGGCTGGTAAGTGTGCCCCGGTGAGTGTGCCTGAGTGTGTGCGTGTGCGTGGCACGTCCTGGGGCATGTGTGAGCGTGTCCTGGGACGGTGAGGCCCGAGCGCCCGCCGGGGAGGGCCGGCCGGGGAGGGCCGGCTGAGGCTCCCACCTGAAGATTGGCCCAGTCCTCCGGTTTCACTCATGACCCTGTGACATCAGCGGCAGCAGCTGTCCCGCCGGCCCGGCCCCCCGGCCAAGTCCCCCAGAGCTCCAGCCGGAGAGCCCGAGGTGGGCACGACGCTAGGGGCTTGTCAGCAGTCGCCCTGCTCTGCCCAACAGTGAGTACTGCGACACCCCCCACCCCCACCCCGACTGCAGAGAGCCAGGGCCCTAGCCCCAGCCCCAGCCGAGCTCTGAGGGAGTCACCTCTGCTCTGGGCAAGACTGCTCCCCCCTGCTTGCTGGGCTCTGCTGCCTGTGCCCAGAGTCCTGCTCTGCCTGGCTTGTCCCTGCCCCTGTTTAATCTCCTCCTGCCTCGACCCACCTACCCTGTCCCCAAACTTGTCTCTCTGAGTCCTCTCATCTGCTCTCTCTGCCCCGCCTGGCTGTCCCTTTCTGCCTTCAGCAAGGGCCCTCCCCCCCCCTCACAAAGGACCACTGGGCCAAGGCTTGGCTCTAGACAGGCAGGCGTGACCCAAGAGACAGGTACGGGGCTGCAGTTTCTCCAGGGCCGGGAGTGGAGAAGCCAGAACTATGGTGGCAGACCTGGCTGGGCTTGCGCACAGGGGCTGGGGCAGGGGGGTGCGGGGAGGAGAGTGGCTGGGGCAGGGCTGGCGTGGCGGTGGCTCCTTTGCTCTGGGGAAACAGGAATCTGAGAGATGCCAGGGGAGGACACGTCTGCGCCCAGCTCTGCCCGCTGGCCCTGCCCCTCCCCTCGCTCCACTGTTGTCCTGAGGAAGCTGGGGGCTGGGGAGTGGGGTGGGCACTGAACCCTGAGAAAGAGAGAGTTCAGGGTAGTGACCCCACACAGCCCGTAGGGCCGGGGGTGGGGGACAGGAACCAAGCTTGAGAACAAGAAGAAGAACTAAGTCCTGAGGGCACTCTGGGGGGCTCAGGACACGGGTGGGCAGGAGCAGACTGCAGCCTCCTCCCGGGGCAGAGGGGACAGGGTGGGCTGCTCTGAGCAGAGTTGGGGACCTATTTCGGAGGGGTGGGCGTGATTGGTGTTTCTTACTAGAGTAAGGTGACCAGATTTAAAGCGGGACACCACTGACTGGTGGGGGTGTGTGTATTCTTGATTAAAAATTTGGTCTATATGGACCAACTAGACCGTTCCCTAGCTTGTCATGCATTCTTTCCAAAAATCGGGACTTTTTTAAAAGGCCAAAAATCGGGACTGTCCCACCAAAAGCAGGACGTCTGGTCACCTTATACTAGAGGGGACCTGTCCCCAGGATGAGGACATCCAGTCTGGGAGCCTCAAGGCTGGGGGCTAGTGAAGCTTTCAAAGAAAGAGTTATTGTTTGAGGTTAGCCTGAGCTCCCCCCTCCTCCACCCAATTAAGTGGAGGTCTGACCAAGTGCCTTTCCTTGGCCATGAGGTCAAGGCATAGGGCCAGGTCATGACTGAGGGGAGAGGGCACTCAGAGTGGAGACCCCAGAACCATCCCCCTCCCACCCATACCCCCTGTAAAGGCAACGCAGCAGAAATAAATCACCAGCGCTAGGAAGGTCAAGGCTGGCCGGAAAGCCGGGAGGCCATTTAATTCAGCCCCTTCTGAAGGGGCAGGATGGGGAGGGAGCCGCTGGCTGGTCTGATGAGGGCAAGGGGTTGGGGAAGGGGTTAAGAGAGGGTGTGATGGAGCCAGGGATCATAGGGGTTACTGCCCTTCTTCTGTGACCCCTATCGGGTTGCACTAAGGAGACCCCCGGGGTGTCAGGGGCTGGAGGCAGGCGTGCAGATCTAGAGGTGCAGCCTGAGAAGGATGGACCTCCAAGATTCTTCTCGGGTTTTCTCTGAGCCCCCCACCAGTGGCCGGCAGCCAGACTCTGTGGGCGGTTGTGGTTGTCATCGGAGTACTGGGTCACGTCACTTGTGTGGGACAGGGCAGAGATCCAGGCATGACCCGGCCGAGGAGCGCTTCTGAGGCAGGCAGGACACAAGGGTGTCCCTAC
>NW_022111358.1:35597435-35599341 GCF_000313985.2 Echinops telfairi | reverse complement strand
TGTGTGTGTGTGTGTGTGTGTGTGTGTGTGTGTGTGTGTGTGTGAAGGGGTGGGACTCAGGACTGAGGGGTCTCCTCCCCAGTTCAAGGCTGACCAAATGCCTGTGCCCTGCCCCCAGCCAGGCCCAGGGGAGCCCCGAGCTTGACATCTATGGCTAGTGAAGCAAAGCTGGTTTCAACCGGTCCCTGTCCTTGGAGGAAGCGTAGGATGGGGGAAAAAGGTGGAGGCAATGGGAAAAGGTGGGGTCAAGTTGGGGTGCAGACGATCCCTGGGGGCTCCCTAGAAGACTGCCAGGGGGTGGCACAACAGACTGGAGGGGAGGCTAGGGCTTCCGGAAGACTGGAAAGAGTGGCCCAGTTGCTGTGTCTGAGCCACAGGACAAGGGCCTCAGAGAAGGGGCAGCAAGGTCCCATTCACACGTGCCCCCACCCCCCACCCCTACCCCCGGTGAGAGGCCCGGGCTCTGTCCAGAGCAGTCAAGGCCCGGCTCCCTGGCGCCTGGGCTCCCTGGCCACGAAGCTGACTGCCGCAGGGCTGGAGCGTGGGGAGGCTGGGGCAGCACGTCCCCTTAGCTCCCTCCTCAGCCTGCCCACCCACTAGCCACCCTGGGGCTGGGGGACAGGAGACCCCCGCCCTGTAGTTCTGCCCTAGCAGGGACTGACCACAGTTCCTTGTGGTTCTCTCAGAAGGAACTAAGGAGGGTGGGCACCTAGGCTCCCCTTACCTTCACCCCCCACCCAGCCCCAGGCCTCTCCTGTGCTCTGGCCCCTATTCTGCCTCCTCAGCTTCAGCTATTTTTATGCCCCACAGTTTTCAGTCAACAGTCCCTGTTGGGGGAGGGGCTGTGAGAAGAGTAGGAGGGGCTTGTCGAGCCAAAGGCATGGAGGGGGGTGGTGGCTGGGGGGGGGGGGGAGGGCCGGACAGCAGAGAACCACTGTGCCGTAGTAGCTTATGAGAGGCCAGCAAAGTCCCAGCCAATAGTCCCTGGATCCCACTCTGCGTTTGAGACCAGTTTGTGGCACCGGGTTCCCACCCACCCCAGCCCGCTAGGTCGGGCTCCCCTTTAGCAACACGTCCTAGTGGTCATAGCCCCGAAGGCCTTCCAATCCCTGGTGGCGACGTAAATAACGTCTAGAGAGCTACATACCTGCTCTGTGCCTCAGTTTCCTCGTCTGCCAAATGGAGTGATGAGAATGGGGGGATGGCAGCAGGAGCTCCGGGGCATGTGATGTGGGGTACCCAGACCAGTGCTCAGCATGTGGGCAGCTCTATCTAACGGTCGCTCTTGGACAGTGGTTCTCTGCCAGAAGAAGCCAGCTCCTAGCACAATCATTACGGGTTTGGTAGGCGCAATTGTACAGCGATAATAAGTAAATATTATAGTAAAGTTATAGAGAGCATGAGAGATAAAAGAGATATATAGAAATAAATGGGGTCAGACACATATTATGATAGCATGCTCACCTCAGCCCCGCTTGGCGGTCCACGTGGAGGGAGTGAGAGAGAGAACTTTAATGCTCCCCAAGCTTTTATACTCTCTGGGGACATTGGGTACGTGCAAGCCCCCACATTACAGGTGAAGACATACGTCACAGGAAAGGATTGTGCTATAGGTATTACAGTGATGGGAGGAGGTGATCTAGGGACATATGCACTACAGAAGGAGGGATTGGGGGTGTACATGCGGCAAGATAGGCGGTAAGATAGGCGGTTCCTAGATTTCTGGTAGCAGCTTAACTAGACTTTGGGTCTCTATAGGAACCATTATCAGTTGGGTGTGAACTCCGCCCACAGGAACCAAACTGATGGCCTTAGGCTCCAGCATCAGGGAGCAGGCCCACCCCTGTGGTGGGATGAGACAGCAGTCTGGCAACTGATTGCCTTCAGTGGGGGAATGCCTGAGCAT
>NW_022111358.1:35563273-35597335 GCF_000313985.2 Echinops telfairi | reverse complement strand
TCAGCGGCAGTTCGATGCTGCCTTAGAGGGTTGCTGTGAGTCGGAATGGGCTTGGTGGCAGTAAGTTTGGTTTGGTTTTGAGAATTGTTGGAAGGAATTCCTGGGTGGCACAAAGCGTTCAAACCAGTGGTTCTCAACCTTCCTCATGCCGCGACCCTTTCAGACAGCTCCTCATGTTGTGGTGACTCCCAACCATCAAATTGTTTTCGTTGCTTCTTCATCACTGTCATTTTGCTCTTGTGATGAATTAGGTGACCCCTATGAAAGGGTCGATCAACCCCAAAGGGGTCAAGGTCCACAGGTTGAGAGCCACTGCTCTTGGGGCTTTGCCCAGCCAGGCCCCAGGGACCATTCCTCCTTGGGGTGGGTAGGGAGGGGGCAGAGAAGGAGCTATAAGAAGGGGCTGCCAGGCAGGAATTGGGACAGAGGCCTGGGACCCTTCCCAGCAGGTCTGGGCTCAGAAGGGAAAGCCTTTACCCTTTTGTAACCAAACCTCAAATGCACTGGCATCCAGTCCATTCCAGCTGGAAGCTACCCTTCAGGAGGGAGGGAACTGTCCCCCCGGGGGGGGGGGGTGTCCCATGGCTGTCATCGTTGTGGGGCACACAGCCTCCCATCTGGCTCCCACGGAGAGGCTGGGGGTCCACTCTTCTGACCTTTCAGTTAGCGGTCCAATGCCTAACTCTCTGTGCCACCAGGGCTCCTAACCCTCAAATGCTGTGAGCTGCAACCCCCTCCCTCGAAAAGCTGCCGTGAGGACGAAGGAGCCCAAGACCCCAACAGGAAGGCAGAGCCCCACCTCGGATTTTAGTAAACCAGATCCTGACCGTCTTTTCTGAGCCTTGCTGCTTCTTGAGGGGCCTGTGGTTTGGAGAGAGGCCCTTGACTACTCGGTGGGCAAGCATCCCCAGAGCAGATGCGTGGCTGCAGCCAAGACCCCGGTGATGGCAGGGCATGTCCGCGTCATCTGGAGAACCTCTAGCTGTCGGAGCTGGGGGACAGTCCCCAGTTTCTGGGAGAGTTCCAGTTATAGGCTCAGGGTCGGTCCCGGGCCCTTGACATCAACTCCCAGGGTGTGTGTGTGGAGGGGGGGGCAGGAAGGGCCCCAGTCCACCGACCCCCGTGTCTGCAGCAGTGGCGAGGATGAAGAGCCAGTTCCACCCCGGGACTCTCCAGGTTCTGAAGGGAGATTCCAAACAGCTCTCTTCTGGTCACCCCATGGACCCCAGGCAGCAAGCAGCCTAGTCAACCCTGGGACAAAGGGAGGGCGGGGTGCAGAGCGAGCAGAGCCGAGAATCACTGAGTGATGGGCCAGTGCGGGGCTGGTGGGGGTGGGGGGGTGAGATTAGATGTGTGTGGAAAAGAGGGGATGTGCACAGTGGAGAGGCTGTGCATGCTTCGGGGATGCATCCAAGGAGGGGGTCGCCATGTCGGAGGGCTCTGGAGGAAGAGCCGAGCCAACAGAGGGCAGGAAGCCCCAGGCTGGGCGGAACGAATCAACCTCCCCACCCTTAGAGCAGCTGGGAAGTGACTCATGGAAGAAGTTGTGTGTGTGTGTGTGTGTGTGTGTGTGTGTGTGTGTGTGTGTGTGTGTGTATGTGGGTGGGCTGAGGTTGGGCTTGGCGACAGGATGAGGGTCTGATTGGTGTGCAAATTAAAAACAAGCAGGGTCTCCACCACCTGTAACTCCCTAGGTGAAGTGTCTCAGAAGGTCTAAACCAAGTCCTGCAGGGCCTGCCTGCTCCACTCAGGGCACGTCTTTCAGGGGCTGCCCATGGACTCTGGTCTGCCCTTTGAAGAGAACAGATGGGAAGGGCCAGGTCAGTTCAGGGGGCAACCTGGGTGGCAGCTCAGGGGTAGACCCTGAATTCTCAACCAGGGTAGTCAGATCCAATCAGTTACCCTGAAGATCCAGCCAGAGGCCATGTTGGCAGTGACTGGCCTGTGGGCTTGGCAGCAGAGTGTCTGCGTTCAGATCCTGGTGTTTGAACTTGAAGCATTTAGAACGATACCTGGCCCAGTAAGCGCCAAACACACGCGTCTCGGTGGCTTTCCGCACCGCGAGGTGAATGCGCTGAGGCTGGGGGGCAGAGAAATCGACCCTCCCCCTCTTGAGCTTTGCTTTCGGGCGCAGCCTGGGGAAAGGAGACCTGCTTAAGGGCATGGGATCTTGAAGCAAAAATGCTTTGAGGGGCAGCAGGTGGAATAGGAAGAGGGTCCGAGACGAGGATTTGGGGCCCGCGCCAGGCGGGCACATCCTGGGGGAAGAGGTGTGAGGAGTTTGGAGGAGGTGGCAGAGAGGTGGAATCCCAACCCTTGTTCTTCAAGAGGCTCTGGGCACTGGCCGGAAGCAGGGCTGATTGTGGGGGGAGGGGCTGCGGATGACTGTCTCCTGCCCAGGAAACCAGCTTTGGCAGACAGCAAGGGCAAAATTGACTGGCCAGCACCAGCATTTCCCCCCACTGGGCGCTCACTGCACCGAGTCAATTCCGACTCAGCAGCTCTGTAGGACGGGTAGAACTGCCCCTGTGGGTTTCCAAGACAGTAACTCTTTGTGGGAGTAGAGAGCCCCGTCTTGCTTCCCCTGGGTAAGACCAGTTTTCAGACTGGTAGAGTCAGGAGACAGAAGAGGGGAGGCTTGTTCTGCCCCAATGCAGTCCAGGGGGCAAATGCCGTCAGCATTAGTGCACCCCTGGCCCTGGTAGGTTTGGGGGCCTCTTGAGGTCCCTCGGTGTTCTGAGGATTCAGCCCTGAGCTCCCCGCTCCTGGCTGCCCTCGAAGGCCTCTTGGAGCGCATCCCTTCTGCAGAGCATGGGGGGCCGGAAGGGGAGGGCCGCTGAGGGTGGCTTCCTCCAGGCCCCTGGCCTGCCAAGGCTGCAGCCATTTGTTTCCCTCTGCTCCACAGCCAAATGCTGGCGGAGCACCCACACAGCCATCCCTAGCCTTTCCACTCCCCACTCCTCACCCAGCTGAGCAGAAGCTGTGAGCTGAGACTAGACCCCAGGAGGCCGATTTTCCACTCTTGGACCGAGGCCACAGCAGGAACAGGATTTGAGGAGCTGGCCACCGGATGTCTTTGACCGGGGACAGGAAAAGGTGGGTCTGTTCTAATCTTCCAGAAGGTCCCACGTCTGGGCCCCAAGGCCTTTTGGTGACGACGAGGACGGGTAACTTAGCCCCCAAGCCCCAGAGAAGTAAGTAGCCAGATCTTAGAGGGGGGCGCAGGGCCATGCTTGTTTCCTTCTGCCAGGCAGAGGGTCGCCAAGGGTGATGAGCCTAGCCAGGCACCCACACACAAGTGCCCTGGACTGAACAGGGGGATCCTCCCTCAAGTCTCCAGGGCACGTTCCCAAATTGGCTCCTACTTCCTGGCCAGCAGGGACCACCTAGGTGACCTGAGGTCAAGCTGGTGGGCTAGGTGGGTTTCTGGAGGCTTGAAGCCCCCTCCCGAAAGGCATAGGTGTCCCAGGAGGGAGGGTGCTAGGAGTATATGCGGGGTCGGGCCCGAGCCCCAAATAATGGGGGGCAGTCAGGATCCCAGACCGCAGCTGTTCACGAGGACATTGGTCTGAGTGCCTGAGTGAGAATGCCCAGCGCCTCCGGAGGCCCGATGAACTCAGGGAAATGAACCGGAGGTAGGTGTCAAAGCCTCCCCCTGGATTGCACAAAATGAGAACCAACCGCAGGGCTTGGTGCTTGGGAAAGCTCAAATGTGGTCCCATCTCATAAGGCAATGGCCCTGGAGTCTCTGTTGCCAACTGAAGAAGCAGATGCCACCGGGGGATGAATGGACTCTTGAGAGGGTGCCCGGGCCAGGAAGCAGGCTTCTGTGCTCAGACTATATCTGGAATTGGGGTTCCAATCTGGCGGCCGCACACAGACGACACCGCTGGTCTCCCTCCAGAAGAGCCGCCCCACCCTCCCGTGCCCTCCTCCTTGGCTCCCAGCCTGCAGACAGCTGGCCCCAACCTGGCCCCCGATTCCAGGCCCTTCTGAACCCCTCCCAACTCAGCACCTCCAGGACGCATGGACTCCCCACCCCCACTTCCTCCCAAACTTCCGTTTTGATTCAAGGCCCGTTGGAGCGTCTCTCAGCCTCCGGGACTCTGGCCCTGGCGTGGCGTCTCACTTGTCACTCTCTAAAATTATCTTATTTACTTCCCTCCTTGTCTGCCTCCTCCCTCTGCAATGCAAGCTCCATGCGGACAGGGGCTTCCGTCCACTCAGACCCGCGCCTGCACTTAGCCGATGCTGAGGAGGTGCTTGGAGCATGGACAAGGCGGCTCTGGACCCTTGTTTCACCATGTGCAGACTCCGGGGGTTCAAGACGCCGACCTCTCAAGACTGGGTGGGAAGAGGCCACCTGGAGCTCCCAGGTCACTTGGCGGCTACATCTCAGGGACCAAGCCAGGGCTGAGCTACAGCCTGATCGGAGGCTGTTGGGAGGAGGGAGACCACCTGAGATCCCTCCCCCACAGGCCTGCTTTAATGCACGCCATCGAGGACAAGAAGCTACTGGGAGATCTCCTGTGGTCACCCAGCCTGTCCTGTGGGTGGGCCATCGTTGGTGCTTTTGTGGAGCTTATTACTCATGCATCCTGCGTGCCTCTCATTCCTCCACGGTGACCCCCGAAAACAGCATAGCTCATCCCGTCTCGACACATCCAAAGGGTCTGGAGAGGCAGCACAGCTCTTGACCAACGTATCATGGCCCTCCTGTGAATGACATCCAGACCCCAGGCCTGGCGTGCAAGGCCCTGTCCCAGCCACCGTCCCCAAGTCCCTCAATAGATCCTGTGTCATGGAGACGGACATGGCCCTGCCTCTGCCGTGGCTCTGTGCCCTGCCCCTGGACTGTCCTTGCCACCCATTCCTCTGGGTTCATAACGTTCTCCTCCTCAGAGACCCAACTGAGATGCCATGTCTCCCCCGCTCCCCCCCATTGAAAGTAGCCACTCCTTCACCCGAACTCCCATAGCACCTCAGGCTTTCCTCTGTAGGGCAGGCATCGCTTTCCGCTGCCAGCATAGTTGTGTGTGCCCAGGCCACCTGCCCCAGCCTCTCAGCTCCCTGAAGGCAGGACTCCTCATGAGTGCACCTTTGTGTCTAACCACGTCTAGCTCAGCTTCTTGCACATGTGAATGAATGAATGAATGGATGGATGCACTGATCAAATGAAACTAAAGAAAGGAAGCGATCCGAATCTGTCTTCTCCTTCAGAAGGTCTGTACCGCAGGCCTCACTATTTCTTTATGCGTTCCGCCAACTCTCAGTGTTGGATGTCTACCATGCTCAGTACAGCCCTCGCACTCTGGGAGGTTTGGTCTAGTAGGGGAGACAGATAAATAAACAAACAAGGACGCACCGTGAGAAACCATGTCCAGGAAATACAGTGGGGTTTCCTGAGCTCAGACCAGGAGAACGGGAGGAGCTGGAGGGCGTGATAAGGAAAGGAAACAGGAGTCTCAGAGGGCGTAAGGACCTGGCTAAAAGCTCCAGGGCAAGAATGAGCCCGTGGTCCAGAAGCCGGAAGGGGACATGGCACCATGGACGTCCCCTGGAGTAGAGCCAGCAAGAAGGAAGATCAAGAGGCAACGTTTGGAGCGATGGGCAGGGGCTAGGTCACCATGGCCTTGCCAGCCCCTCTCCGGAGCTCAGATTTTATTAAAGTGCCATGGGAAGCTACTGGAGAATTGTAAGCAGGAGAAGCAACCATGTCGTTTCCTTGTTTGGGAAAGATCGTTGGCTGCTTTGTGGGTCTGTTTTGGCAGGGGCAAGGGCAAAAACAGGTTGTAAGGAATTGATCGTTGCAAGCAATGATTGTGGTGGGGACCAGGAGAGATGGGGAAAATGGAAGTTGGGTCATTTGGTGATAGTTTAACAGAAATTTGACAGGTTGGACATAGAGGGTGAGGGAAAAGGAGAATCCAAGGAGATTGTTGACTTGCACAACGAGGGGTGTGATGTTTGCTGTTGGGTACCAATGGTCGGTTCCAACTCACAGAGCAATACCACGCCCTCAGATTTTCTTGGCTTTCCTATTTATAGATCACAAGGTCCTTCTTCAACAGAGCTGCTGAGCGGGTTTGAACGCCCAACCTTTCGGTTAGCAGCCGAGCACTCAGCTGTTGCAACACGAATGCCCATTCACTAGATGGGTGGTGGTGTCATTTCCTAGGTTAGGGAAGACTATGGAGAAGCAGCGGAAGAATATCAATGGCTCCTTCCAGACACATCATGTGAGGCATGTGCAGCCACAGTCAGCAGTTGGCTAAACTGGTCTAGAATTCAAAGAAGAGCTGGACCGTGTTCCTGGGACCTTTTCCCACCATCGTCGGAGAAAGATGCCCTCCAGCCCTGAGATATCTCAGAGATGGTTTTGAGAAAAAAGGATGATCCAAGGATTCAGAAGCAGCAGCCAGGGAGGCAGGAGGGACACCACGAGAGGAATAGACGGGAATACAGCCTTTCCAGCAGGGATCTGTGGCCAAGCGGGTTGAATGCTTCGGAGCGTTTGAGGGAGGGGACGAAAGAAGGGTGCTCATTGGATTTGGCAGCAAGGAGGGTGCTGGTGAGTTGACAGAAGCCATGCCAGTTGAGTGGGAGAAATGGAAACCAGGTCGGAATGGATCGAAGGGTAAACAAAAGGTAGACGGCTGCTGGAGACACTTTCTAAGAAGTTTGTCCAAGAAGGGAAACAGAACAATGTGGCAATCGGTGAAGGGACACGTGGGGCAAGAAGGGTCGTTTTGGTCATCACGGCCGTTGTTTCCAACGTGGGTGGCACCGGAGCCTATTCGTTGGTGGCGATATCGAGGGGCAATCAAGGGGGTGGGGGATAACTAGGACTGAGGTCCTTGGGAATGCAAGAGATGTTGGGGTTCTGAGCCAGATGGGAAAGTCTGGCTTTTGATGACAGGTATGGCTTTGTTCTAGCGGGATGGATGAAGAAGAGGGTGGAGCCAGTGGAGAGAGCTTTCTGTCGGTGCCTTGAGGTCATCAGTGGGGAGGCCCGTAGGAAGGAGGGTCCTGGAGGAAGGTGGAGATGGCCGGGAAAAGAGAGCCTTGAATGGGGGTATTGGAGGGGATAGAATTTCCTGCCGTAACCTAGCTTCAGGGCGCACTTACAGAGCATGATCGGTGTGGATTGCCTGTCTCGTTGGTCCTTTCATTGATTTGTTTCTTAAACTTTGGAGCAGTGAGCAATCTACTTAGGAAACGAAGGGCCAGGACTTCCTGAGGGAGGTGGCTCTTTGGCCGGTTGTCTAGAAGGATGAATTGAAGATCTCCACGGAGACAAAATGGAGCACTTGTGGTTGAGTGGTCGCATCCTCGCCTTCCACGCAGGAGTTGTTGTTTCTTGTGAGGTGGCACCAAGTCGATTTTGACCCTGCGTGCAACAGAACGAAACACTGCCCCGTCCTGCACCAGCCTCACAATGGTCCCTGCGTTTGAGCCCATCGATGCAGCTACTGTGTCCATCCACCTTGTTCAAGGGCTTCCTCTTTTTAGCTGCCCCATTCAAGCATGATGTCCTTCTCCAGGGACTGGTCTCTCCTGACATGTCCAAAGTACAAGAGGTGAAGTCTCACCATCCGTGCCTCGGAAGAGCATTTTGCTTTTTAACTCTAGGTCTTTGCACATTACGTTACAATACTTTATAAAGCCTGTCTCCTCAAGCTGCCCTTTGAACCGATCCATTCAGCTCCTTGGCTTCATCATTTCTCCCACGTGTCTTTGGAACAACCTTTTGCTCTCTTCATGCCTGATGTCCTCGGTGTCATCCCACAGCTCATCGGGTCTCCTGTCTTAACGGTCATTGCGTCAAATCTGCCCTTGAGAAGTTCTCAAGATTCAGGTGGGATAGAATCAAAGGTGGGATTTTGACTCGTGTGGCGTTGTTTCAATTTTCTTCAGCTTCCGCCTGAACGTACATATGAGCAATTGATGGCCTGCTCCATAGTCAGCCCCTGGCCTGGATGTAGCTGCTGCGGTTGAGCGTCTCCATCGTCTCTTCCCCTAGATGTAGTCAACTTGATCCCTATGTATTGCATCTGGATAAGTCTACGAGTATCGTTGCCATCCGTGTTTTTGAAGCAGGATCTCTATGGTGAAGAAGATGTTGGTCTTGCAAAATTCTATCATGCCATCTCCACGCAGGAGACCTGGGTTCAGTTCATGGTCGATGCCCCTCCACGCACAGTCAGCAGAGCTTCCAGTGAAGACTGACAGGAAGGAAGACCTGGTGACCTTCTTCTGAAGCTCAGCCAGTGAAAATCCTATGGCTCACGACAGTCCCTCAGGCTGCAGGTTGAGCTGCCTTTTGCTCCTTTGTACACCTTGTCACTATGAGTTGGGGGCAACTCAACTGCAGATAACAATAACAGGAAGACAAAGAATAGAGATGTGTGCACACCTAGGAGGTGTGCAGAGCACAAACAAAGGGCACGGCGGGTGGCTAACAGCTGGTCCCACTTGCAAACATGGAAGAAGATGGGTGTGGGTGGAAAAGGGATCAGATGGATGCAGGTAGGGATTGGATCGTGGGGCAGGGTTGGGGGCTTGGGGCTCATGTTGAAGGATTTAGATTTACTATTAAGCAGTGGCAAGTCAAGGAATGATTTAATCAGGAAGATGACATGATCAGATTCATGACTTTAGAAATATAGATGGCAGGCTGAAAGAAAGCAGGGTTTCCAACTGATTCAACTCAATCCAGTCATGGATGATTGGAACCAACTTGAATTTAAATATATATATTTTTTAGCTTTTGAAGAATCATAACTGGAATGGGAATTATAATAGGTCAAAGCTCAGGGACGAAAGACTCAGAGCCGGCGTAGTAAGCCCTTTCCAAAGCAGGAGACTGGATCATTGTCAGGACTGTGGGGAGTAACGTAGCCTTTTAAGTGGGTCACCATTGTTTCCAATTCTGCCAATCAAGAGATTTGGTTGCTGTGCAACCTGCCTGCTGCCCCTGTTTCCTAAAAGGGAGAAAACGTTTCTAGCAAGGTGTCTGCCTATAGTTTTTCCCCTTCCAATTATCATTCTGGTGCACCCACATTTTACAAATTCAGGTTCACTTCCTCAGCCATGCCTGAACTGACAAGAACCAGGGAGGAGGTGGAGGTTATTTACTTAATTTTAAAATCATTTTATTGGGGGCTCGTACAACTCTTATCACAATCCATCCATCCATCCATGTGTCAAGCACATTTGTACGTTTGTTGCCATCATCATTCTCAAAACATTTTCTTTCTACTTGAGCCCTTGGTATCAGCTCCTCATTTCCCCCCTCCCTCCCCGCCCTCCCCCTCCCTCGCAAACCCTTGATAATTTATAAATTATTATTATTTTGTCATGTCTTACACTGTCCAATGTCTCCCTTCACCCACTTTTTTGTTGTCCATCCCCCAGGGAAGGGGTTATATGTAGATCCTTGTGTTCGATTCCCCTTTTCTATCCCATCTTCCCCTTACTCTCCTGGTATCGCTACTCTCATTATTGATCCTGAGAGGTTTATCTGTCCTGGATTCCCTGTATTTCCAGTTCTTATCTGTACCAGTGTACATCCTCTCGTCTAGCGGATTTATAAGGTAGAACTGGGATCATGATAGTGGGGGGGAGGAAGCATTAAAGAACTAGAGGAAAGTTGTATGTTTCATCGTTGCTACACTGCACTCTGACTGGCTCGTCTCCGCGGAGTTTATTTAAATAGAGCAAGGTGAGGTTGAATGAAGTCAGCCAGGGCATGGCGCATGGAAAGGAGGGGGCGGAAGTGGGAAGGGTGGACAAAACAGCCAACTGAGGGGCTGCGGCCAGCAACCACACCATGCCTCAACTGACCCAAGCAACAGGAGGATCTGTTCCCACGAAGAACAAGAAGTCAAAATCCAGGCGTGAAGTGGCTCCGGGGTGGTGAAAAGTATAGGCAAAGAGGAATTCAGAATGAAGGCCATATTTTGAAAGGAAGAATGAGGAGTCCCATTTACGGTGGATGGGGGAAAGCAGTGGCTACGCGTGGTTGGGCTGCAAGGTCAGCAGTTGGAAAGCACCAGCTGCCCCATGGCAGAAAGAAGAGGCTTTCTACCTGAACAGTTTCAGTCTCAGAAACCCACAGGGGCAGCTCTACCCTGTTCTATACGGTCAGAATTCACTCGACAGCAGTGAGTGGGGTTCTTTGGGTCTGGGGGAGGAAGCAGTGAGTTCTGGGGGGGCACAAAGAGTTAATTAGCTCAGCTACTAACATGAAGGTGCTCAGCGACACCTCAGAAGAGAGACTGGGCCATTACTTCCCGAACTTCTGTCCTTGGACCCCTAGTGGAGACCGTTCCTCCCTGCCACACACGAGGTCACCATGACTTGGAGGGGACAGCAGGAGAGGGGCCAGGCTAGCTGTGGCAAGTGTGAGTCTGGGGTCCAGGGGAAGCCGGGGCTTGGGGAGACACCTGGGGACGCAGACAGGTGCCAAATCACCAGGCCCTCAGCCCCATCTGCAGAGCGGATGCCGAACGGTCAGACAGTCACAGATAATCACACTGAACTCAACTCCTTTGCAACCCACTTTCATGACACACACTGAAAACCAAGCCCATTCCACCCCACAGAGACCCTGTGGGACGGAGGAGAAGTGCCCCCTTGGGTTTCTGAGATGAAATCTTTCCTGGGGCAGAAAGTCTCATCTTGTGCCCTTGAAACAATGGGCGGGCTCAAACCACTGACTTTGTGGTTAGCTGTTCAATGTGTAGCCCACGACGCCACTAAGGCTCCTGTCTAATCACACTAGGAGGACACTAAGGGTTTTGAAGGCCCAAAGGGGGAATCTGGCCCAGCCAGTCTGGGACCTGGGGGCCTGTGTGGCAGACCATGGAAAGGAGTGGGTGGTGGGTAATTCATGGCAGGGAGAAGGATGGGCAGAGAGAAGGCGGATGTGCCGAAGAAGGCAGAGCTGCAAACTAGACCCGAGAATAAGCATCCCTAAAGGGCCAGGATGGCGGAGCAGGCCAGGCAGAGATGGAGAGAGCGGCCGGAGGAGCGGGCCCGTTCTTCCTCCAAGAAGAAGGTGGGGAATCATGTGAGGGGTGAAGAGAGGGCCGGGAGGGTCAGCCAGGCAGCTGCCCCTCAGGTCAGAGCAGACTGCGTGTCACCGTGTCACCGGTATCTGTGGTCTCTCCCAGGCTCCTGGGAAGAGGGTGTGGGTGGTCCGGAGGTCAGCGTGTTGTAAACAAGCAGAATTTTGAGCAGAGAAGGTGGGCAGCAGCCCTGGGACCCCTCGAAGGCCGTCTTTCAGGTCAGTTTGTTTGGTGACCGTGGGCTTGAGGGTCGAGTAAGGTCCCACGGAGCTTCTGGCCAAGGGGATGGGATGGAGAAACGCACGGCAGGGCTGGCTGTGCGGGAGGGCTGTTGCAGGCTGCCAGATATGTGTGCTGTATTGTGTGTTTGAGATGTGTGATGTGTGTGTTGTTGTGTGTGCACTGCACATGTACTGTTCTTGCATTGTTTTTGTGCGTGTTCTGTGTGTGTGTTTTGTGTGTGGTGAGCGTGAGTTGTGGGTTGTGTTTGGTTTTTGCATGTGTGGTGTGCTGTGTGATGTGTTGTCGTGTGCGATGTATGCTATGTGTTGGACGTTGTGCATGTATTGTTGGCTGTGTGTGCTATCTGTCTGTTGTCTGTGTTGTGTGCGGTGGGTGTTGAGTGTTATTGTGTTTGTATATTGCATTTGTTGTTTGTGGTGCCTGTGTGTGGTGTGTATGGGCCACGTGTGCTGTGTCTGTATTGTATTTGTTGTGTGTGGTATCTATTATGTGTATGTGTTGTGTTGTATGTGTTGTGCTTGTATATGCTCTATATATTGTATTATTGTGTACTGCATAAGACAAATACTGTGTGTGGTGTATGTTCTGTGTTTGGTGTGTATGGTATGTGTGTATGTGCTCTGTGTGGTGTGTGTAGTATTGTGTATATGTGTTCTATGTGGTGTGTTTATGGGTTCTGGGTGGTGTGTGAGTGCTGTGTTTGGTGTGTGGTGTGTGTGTGAGTTCTGAGTGGTGTGTGTGTGAGTTCTGGGTGTGTGTGGTGTGTGTGAGTTCTGGGTGGTGTGGTGTGTGTGTGAGTTCTGGGTGGTGTGGTGTGTGTGTGAGTTCTGGGTGGTGTGGTGTGTGTGTGAGTTCTGGGTGGTGTGTGAGCGCTGTGCTTGTGTGGGTTCTGGGTGTGTGTGAGTGCTCTGTGTGTGGCGGAGGGCGGGCAATGGGCAGCTGAGGGCCAGGAGCCTCAGGAATGAGCAGAGTCATCCCTGCGGAAACATGACTCCTGGTGTGATGGGAGGGAGCAGCTGGGGAGCAGTTGCAGGGGGTGGGAGGTGGGGGCGTGGCTCCTGCGGCCCAATGGCCCCTGCTTCGCCCTGGACCACCCTTCCCACCTGTTGGCCAAGCCCAGGAAAGTGCCGGTGCTCGCTGGGGCCACAGTAAGGGCTGGTTGGCGAGAGCTGAGGGCAGCTGTGGGGGGTCTGTCAATCAGCTGCGTGCCCAGGCGGCTTCGCTGTGCTCACCTGCTGACACAGCCACGCCTCTGAGGCCACCTGTGACCTGTGACTGATCCCACAGAGAGCAGGCGCAAGGGGGCTTGGAAGAAGGGGAGAGGAGCCAGGAGAGGCCAAGGGCCTGATCCAGGAGACCAGGTTGACAGTCACACAGGCTCCGGGTGGGTGCTCCGGGTGGGTGCCCCACTCCCTGCCGGGTTCTTGCAGGACAACCCACTACAGATGGGCCCTAGGAGCTCTGGCCCTGGCCCCACCCTTGGAATTGTCCATCCTCCTGCCCTGCTTGTCTACGTCAGCCCCCCAACCTAGCCCGTACTCACCCTGCATCTTCTTGTTCTGCCTTGCTCAGCTCACCAACAGTGAGACCCCATCGTCCCTGTGGGAGGGGCCTATGGGGAGTCTCTGCAGGGCCCAGAGCCAGCTCAACCCCACGCTTCCCTAGAGCTCAGGAAGGGAGGCTCACCCCTACCTTTCCCGTGCCCTGCAGCCCAGGAATAGCTTACATGGCGCCAGACTCTCCGCGCCCATGGCAGACATCACTAATCAATCACAGCAGTCTTTCCCCCTGAGTCTGGAGGCAAGCAGTGGATTCCTCCCTACCTTGGGGTGCCCCCCAGGCCCCTGGCCCTTCATTTCACTCTTAATGCTTTCCCCTCAGTCTCTGGGGCTGGGGTCACCACCACCGGTGGTTCTTTCTCTGCCCTGTAGGCTGAAGCCACCACGTTCCTGCAGCTGGGCCAAGAGAGTGGTTGAAGACGTTGGGACCTCGGCTCTAAATCCCCAAGGCTGAAGAGGTTCTAGCTTGGTTTACTGTAGGTCCTGAGGGCCGTCGGCCCGGCTGTCAGGAACAGTGCAGTTCGGGGACCCCCCCAACGTGGGGAGATGATCTGAGGTCCAGCCCCTGAGCGGCTGCAACCCCTCACCCCCACCCCCTGCAGACTCCTCTCCAACACTAGACAGGGCCTGCACACCAGCCTTCCCGGCCTACCCTGGGCAGGCAGACAGTGAGTAGTGGACAGCCAGCCCAGGGCAGAGTGGCCATCCAGCACCCTGAGGGCTGCTCCCTGCCGCTGTCCCGGTCGCCTGCCGCCCTTCTGGCTTCTGAGCCCAGGATGCAAAGATGGCCAGTGTGTCTCTGCCCACCCTGGTGCCGCTGGGCCCGGACAGCCTGCGCCCCTTCACGCGGGAGTCCCTGGCAGCCATAGAGCAGCGGGCGGTGGAGGAGGAGGCCCGGCTGCTGCGGAACAAGCAGATGCAGATCGAGGAGCCCGAGCGTCAGCCGCGCAGCGACCTGGAGGCTGGCAAGGGCCTGCCCCTCATCTACGGGGACCCCCCGCCCGAGGTCATCGGCATCCCCCTGGAGGACCTGGACCCCTACTACAGTGACAAGAAGGTGGGGTCCAGGCCGTCGGGGGGCGTCCCCTGCCGGCGGGCCCCGGCCTCGCTCACGGCTCTTTCCCGCCATAGACCTTCATCGTGCTCAACAAAGGCAAGGCCATCTTCCGCTTCTCGGCCACGCCCGCCCTCTACCTGCTGAGCCCCTTCAACATCATCCGGCGCGTGGCCATCAAGGTGCTCATCCATGCATATCCTGCCCGAGTGGGACGCACCGGGGAGCCTGGGGGAGGGGGGCAGAGCTGGGGGCCCTGTCTGCACCCCCTTTCCACCCGCTCCTTTACTGCCCTTGACTCTGGTCCTAACGCTGTTCAGCATGTTCATCATGATCACCATCTTGACCAACTGTGTGTTCATGACCATGAGTGACCCACCGCCCTGGTCCAAGGACGTCGAGTGAGTACCTCCCCCCGCCCACTCCGTACCCCACACACCCACTCACCAGCCCCCACTCCCCAGGACACAAACACACACGCACACGCACACACACACGCGCGCGCGCGCGCGCGCACACACACGGTCATGGTCAGCATCTTCAGCCCCGCCGGCACATTGCATTTTGGGGAGGTCACCCCCACCCCACATGCCTGTGGCCAACCTGGGCCCGGCCGGCCCTCTCCCCGCCAGGTACACCTTCACCGGGATCTACACCTTTGAGTCTCTCATCAAGATGCTGGCCCGGGGCTTCTGCATCGACAACTTCACATTCCTCAGAGACCCCTGGAACTGGCTGGACTTCAGCGTCATCCTGATGGCGTGAGTGGCCCAGTGGCTGAGGGAAGGCCAGCCCCGAGGGCAGCTGGCCGGGCTGCCGAAGGACAGGAGGGTAGGGGTGGAGGTGGGGAGGCAGGGGCTGCAGGCCTCCTGGACACTGCACAGGATATGAGCTGGGCAGCCGCAGGCATGGCGGGACCTAGGGTCGAGCTCTGCCACTTCGGGTGCCTGCTTCCTGCACCCCAGGCCCAGACCCACCGGGAGAACTGAGCCAGCCTGGTCACATGCCCCGCACCGGCAGCAAAGTCCCTGGCCCTGCCTTTCCCACATTGGGCCTCCAACGGGAACCTTGGATTGTTTGCCCGGGACCCCTACCCCAGGGCCTGGAGGAACCGTGATCTTGGCCCCACCCCCGGCTAGGGCACAGCCCCGACCTCAACCTTGCACTTCTACCACCATCACCACCTACCTTCACCTTCCACCCCTGCAATCCCTCCGCCTCTACCCTAACCTTACATCACCATAACCTACCACCACCAACACCACCGCCAACTCCGCCCTCCTGGCTCAGACACAGGCCCTACCCTAACTTTCCACCACCACCACCACGACCTCCACCACCCCGGTCAAACACAGCCCCTTCCTATCCCCTCCACCCACCCCCAGCTCTGACACCGCCCCTACCCTAACCTCCCACCAGCTACCTCACGGAGTTCGTGGACTTGGGCAACATCTCCGCGCTGAGGACCTTCCGGGTGCTCCGGGCCCTGAAAACCATCACGGTCATCCCAGGTACCGGCGGGGCAGCAGGCCACCTGCCCACACACAGGCCCAGAGCCCGACCCTCTCAGACCAGCATCCTGGGCCACAACACACTCAAGCTTGGGCCCAGAGGGAGGCCACGCGAGCGAGGCGAGCGAGGAGGAGACGGGGCCCGGGCAGGGAGGCTCTGGACTGCCTGGGTTCGATTCTCCCCTCTGCCACTTCCTCACCGTGTGCTTAGGCAAGTGGTTGACCCTGTCTGTGCCCCCATCAAAGATCAACAATAGCACCATCCACAGATCAGGTAGTCGTGGGTGTGCGGTGGTTTCGAATATCTACGGTGCTCAGAACAGTCTCACACACAAACTGTGACCTGTGCTTGTGTGTTACGTGAGATGTGCCCACAGGCCGAGCAGAGGCTTCCACTCGTGTGTGTGTGTGTGTGTGTGTGTGTGTGTGTGTGTGTGTGGTGGGGGTCTCGGCCCACGGGGTTCTGCTGGGAACACATCCTCGAGCAAGGAGGCCAGACCAGCTCCGAAGCAAGGGCTTAGGAAGCACGAAATAAATAGAGCATTCCGACCCTCAAAAAAGCCCGTGGAGAAATTAGAGCCGGTTCCGCAGGGGGGGAGAAAGGTGATCTCGAAGGGAGAGAGCAGGCTCTGGGAGGAGGGGAAACGGCGCCATCCAAGGGCCAGAAGATTCTCCTGCAGAGACCAGTGCCATGGGGCAGTCCCGCTGTGGGACCCCTGTTTTCCACAGGTGGTCATTTTAGAAAGAGATCCCTAGCTCGTTCCTCTTCCATCTCTGAGTGGACTGGAACCTCCAATCTTTGGGTTGGCCGTTGAGGGCAGTAAGCGTTTGGATCAACTAAGGGCTCCGTCGTCATCGGTGTCTTCTAGCCCACAGCCCTTGCAGCCGAGGCAGGTGAGGTTCTGAAAGCGGCAGTGCTTACCGGCGGGGCACACAGCGAGAAGGCACGGCGCCAACATAGTCTCAACTCTGGCCCACCTGCTCCCAGCGCCCTCTGGCTGGGAGGGTGCTTAGAAGGAAACTGAGGGGCGTTATGTTTCTCACCTCAGGATAAGAAAAGAAAATGAACTGATCTGACTAGGCCCAAGGAAGAAGTGATGCCCCCTCCATTGGTGGGATAGGGTCCCTTGGAATTCCTTAAGGATTGTTGACCCCTCTGCCAGTTCCAGGAGGCCTGGTGGTGTAGTGGTTATGCGTTGGGCTGCTGACCCCCAGGACAGTAGTTCAAAGCCACCAGTAGTTCTGCAGGAGAAAGATGAGGCTTTCTACTCCCGTAAAGAGTTAGTGCCTTGGAAACTCACTGGGGCCGTTCTACCCTGTCTTATAGGGTCACCGTGAGTCGGAATTGAGTCGATGGCTGGGAGTTTGCTCGTTGGGGTTGTCTGTCCAAAAGGGCAGAATCTTTGGGGTCTGGTCAGGGTCATGAATCCTACCGCCCCTCCGGCGACGACAGGCCTCATCGTAAATCGGGTGTGGTGGTCAGGTTCAATGAGCATAGATGTGGCAATAGCTTAAGCCCTGTTTGTTTCTGCGGGGCCGTGAATGGGAGACTCCGCGCACTGATCCCAAACACAGAGAACCGCTTTCTTAAGCAAAGCGCTCAGAGGACGAACGTTCGAGGAGCATGCTTTGGCCAACACCGAGCTTGCAATGGTCAATAACTGCCGTCCGCGCCTGTGTAGGAGTCTCTGGGCAGAGCACACATGGTGGCACCAGGAGTTGGCATCAACTCAACAGTTCTGGGTGACTTTGTGGGGCTCCATTAGCAGCCCTGGCAGCACTGTGGGCATTGGGCATTAACCACAGACCAGCGGTTCAAACCTACCAACGTCTCTGAAGGAGAAAGATTTACAGTCCTGGAAGTGCTTCAAGTCCCGCTCTTTAAGTTGCCCCGCCCTTCTCCACGACCTTTTCCCAATGACCTCCCGGTCGGTACCCCGCATTCACCGCAGAGAGGTGGGGTCACCCGGGGAAGGCTTCTGGAAATGGTGCCTGGGAGGCCGAGCTTAGAAGGCAGTTGGGGGTAGGCGGAGGAGCACGTTCCTCTCCTGACCCCGGCACCCTTGCCCTCTCCACGGCCAGGCCTGAAGACCATCGTGGGGGCCCTGATCCAGTCGGTGAAGAAGCTGTCAGACGTCATGATCCTCACCGTCTTCTGCCTGAGTGTCTTCGCCCTGGTGGGGCTACAGCTCTTCATGGGGAACCTGCGGCACAAGTGCGTGCGCTGGCCTCCGCCCTTCAACAACACCAACACCACGTGGTCCAGCAGCGACACCTGGAACAGCAGCGACACCTGGTACGGCAACGACACCTGGAGCAGCCATGAGAGTTGGGTCAGCAACTTCACCTTTGACTGGGATGCGTACATCAGCGATGAAGGTGAGGGTGGCAGATGGGACACAAGTGGGGTCGGTGCCAGCCTGTGGGGCAGCCCCTTCCTCAGCCTCTTGTGACTGCCAACTGAAACTGCAGTCCTGGGTGGGGCGGCCCAAGCAGCTGTGATCACTGAAAGGAGGGTCGTTTGAACACCCGTCCCCCATTGCCTGGGCCTAGTGGTCTGCTTTCAGAAAGATTCCAGCCAGGGAGGCCTCCAGAGCGCAGCTCGACTCGGGAACAGACACGAGAGGGCTTGAACTTCTCTTTGGGGATCGTCCTGACTCCACCCCAGCATGCCCCTCTTCTCCTCCATCACACCGTTTGCTCACAGCCTGGAAGGGCCACTGCCAGGCCCCCCCACATCTGCCTCACAGCCACGTGCCCTTCCTTGGCAGGCACACACAGGACACGTGCATGTTCCCACACAGCCACGATTCACCTCTACGCCCTGCCCTTGAGTCGACGCCCACTCATACCGACCCTCTGGGACAGGCAAGAGCGGCCCCTGTGAGTCTCTGAGACAGTCACTGTTCATGGGAGCAGAAGGCCCCGTCTTTCTCCCAAGGAGCAGCGGGTGGTTTCGAACTGCCGACCTTGGGTATCACAGCCTGACATGTAACCACTACACCACCAAGGCTCCTACAAGCCATTATTCGTCAACAGAAACGAGGAAAAGGCACCTCTTCTCAGCCCAGCATCCTGGAATCCAGCCCCAGTTCAGGTGTCCTGTGCAGGTGCCTGGCAGCACCATGCCCACACATGCACGTTTCTCCTGTGTCTCTCCATGCCTGTGGTACATACGCAGAGACCCATCCTGTGCCCTGAACTTGGGGTTACCCTAAAGGAGGGCCACCCACTCAAGGAGCATCCATTAGGTGTAGCTGTCCCATGCTGATGTGTTCACAGGTGTGCAAGAGGGGTTTGTGCGCGTGTGCGTGTGTGCTTTCAGTGTGTGCAGGTGGGTAACCCGCCTCCTTTACCTCCCAAAGAGAACTTCTATTTCCTGGAAGGCTCCAACGATGCCCTGCTTTGTGGGAACAGCAGTGACGCTGGGTGAGTGATGCTTTGTGGGGCAGCAGGCACTTGGGGACCGGGGAGCCAGGGGAAGTCTGAAATGGGGGCTTGGGGTGGAGGGAGTGCAAGAGAAAGCCTGTGGGCATGCATGCGACACTTCTTAGCTCACAGGGGGCACAGACCAATTGAAGGAATGTCCCCTGGGATTCCCCGTCTCTGCTCCCTAACTGGACTTCCCCTCCCCCCCTAAACCTCATCCTCATCCTGTCCTTAGGCGCTGCCCTGAGGGTTACGAATGCATCAAGACTGGACGGAACCCCAACTACGGCTACACCAGCTACGACACCTTCAGCTGGGCCTTCCTGTCTCTCTTCCGCCTCATGACCCAGGATTACTGGGAGAACCTTTTCCAGCTGGTACAGCTGCCCACCCTGTGCCCCCCAGCCCTGAGTCACCCCACCCCCAGGACGGCCAGCCTCCCCCACCCCCCTCAGGGGTCCTCTCCTCCAGGGAACCCCGCAGTGCTCTCTGGCCCCATCTCTGCCTTAAGAGCTGAGGGGTAGACCCAGGTCTCACAGCCGACAGTTGTACACCATGGATGCTCAGTTTTGCCCAGACACATTGATTCCCACTTCTCACGTACGTACGTAGGCCGGGTACGTCAGGAGCAGCGGTGCCTTCTGGGCCCAGCTGCTATCTTTAAGCAGATGCTGTTAATAATAATAACAAGGGCCGGTGGTCCTTGAGCTTGGTCCGGGTGCCAGGCATGGTGGCAAAGCTGACCTCAGAGCCCAGTCCATGTGCACCATCTCCCTGAACAGACTGGGGGTGACGGGGGTGGGGGTGGGCGGTCCTCAGAGTTCTGAGCCAGGGGATCCGGAAAGGGTGGGTTCCCACGGTGTTTTCCAAACAGGGGCTAATTGCCAGCTACGCTGAGGAAGCCCAGGCTCACCTTCTAAGTGGGTGATCCACCCTGGCTCAGAAGCTTCTGGAATGTGGCTTGGCCTATCAAGGATGGCCATGCCCTGTCTCAATGGTCCTTAAACCCCCAGGCTCTGTGAGGGGTCCTCCGTTTGCCCCTCCAGGTAGCAGGTGCGTGCAAAGGGGCAGTGGGTGACAGGAGCAGGATAGAAGTGGGACACCCTGTGACTCTCCTGCCCCCAGACTCTGAGAGCCGCCGGCAAGACCTACATGATTTTCTTCGTGGTCATCATCTTCCTGGGCTCCTTCTACCTCATCAACCTGATCCTGGCGGTGGTGGCCATGGCGTATGCGGAGCAGAATGAGGCCACGCTGGCCGAGAACCAGGAGAAGGAGGAGGAGTTTCAGCAGATGATGGAGAAATTCAAAAAGCACCAGGAGGAAGTGGAGAAGGTCCGGGGCCAGGGATCTCCCTGCCCCTGAGCCCAGGCTGCTCAGCCCCTGCCCACCTCTACCCCAACACCCTCCGCAGGCTGAGGCTGGGTGGGTCAGGGCAGGGGAGTGGGGAGGCAGGTCAAGGGACGGGCCTTCAAAGCAGGAGGAGCAGAGGGTCCCAGGTTGTGGCCTTGGTGGTAGGAAGGCTCCATCTCTGTTGCTCCTGTTCCCCCACCTGGGACGAGCAGTCTGAAGAGAGTCTACCCAATTCAAAGGTCTGAAGGCTCTGTTCTCCCTTCTTGTGGCGGGTGAGGTGGGGTCTCTAGGAGGCCCCATTTTCTCACCATCTCAAGTGCAAGGGTCTGTCAAGAGCTGTGGGTCTTAGGAGTCACTCTAGCCCCTACCCTGCCACCCCCACCCAGCCCCCAACTAGGCTCCACACAGGCCAAGAAGAGAGGTCCAGGGTCATTAACCCCCACCCCGGCTCCGAGTGGGGCTTCATGCCCATCCAGTGCCCTCCCCTCCCCCTTGCTGGTCTGCAGGCCAAAGCTGCCCAGGCTGCCCAGGCCCTGGAAAATGGGGAGGCCGATGGGGACCCAGACCCCCGCAAGGACTGCAATGGCAGCCTGGACACCGCGCCGGGGGAGAAGGGGCCCCCGAGGCAGAGCTGCAGCGCAGAGAGCGCCATCTCAGACGCCATGGAAGGTGAGCAGCGGACGCTGAGTGGGGCAGGGCGCGGCCCAGCTGGGTCCAGCTTCAGGACGGCCGTAACTTAATCTTGGCATCGAAGAAATGGCCGTGATAAATATAGTTGTGGCTTCACCTGGTCCAGTTCTGGCTGCCAGGCCCAGCCGTGGTGGGAACTGGGGGCTTCCGGGAGGGCCCAGGGGGGCTGCCAAGGCAATGGGGAAGGACAGGCTAATAATAATGCCCAGGAAGGCCCAACCTTCCGGAAACCGGAGATGCTGCTCCGCTCGGGTCCCTTAGTGCCCTGCCATCCAGTGCCTGCCGACTCCTAGCGACCCCACAGGACAGAGGAGAACTGCCCCTGTGGGTTTCTGAGACGGTGCTCTTTATGGGAGTAGAAAGCCTCCTCGTTCTCCCACAGAGCGGCTGGTGGGTTTGAACCACTGATCTGTGGCTAGCAGCCCGGTGTGTAACCAGTACACCACCAGGGCTCCTTCGAGGTAGCAGTATAAGGTCAAGCTCTGCCCAGATGAAGCGGTAGAGTCCCCCTAATTCCTGCCTGCTAAGCACCCAGAGAAGGGGAAGCAGATGTAACAGGCAGAGAGAGGAGTCAGAGAGAGAGCCGCCTGCCAGCCCCCTTTCCTCGCCCATCAGCTGGACAGTTGGCCACAGCCCCAGCATTCCTGGGCCGTACTTGTTAAAGGGGCCTTTGCAGGGAGCAGCACCACCCCACCGGCCTTACAGAACCCCCAGGGCTTTATAGAGTTTGGGGAGAGTTCCGGAAAGCCCCTGGGTGACCTCAGGGCTTCTGCGAGGCCAAGTTCACCAGCCCTCCTCCTGGGAGAAATGGGAGGAGCCCACGGGGACGCGTGGCCTAAAGGATTGCACAAAGGGTGGGGCCTTAGGGGCGGAGTCGATCGCCAAGCTGCCCTGAGAGGCGGAGCTTGACTTAGGTCTCTTGGAGGATGGAGGGGTTTTCGACTGGAAGCGCCCAGGGGCGGGGCTTTTGGGGGCTGGGGGAGCCTAGTTGGGGGCTGAGTGGGGGTGGCAGGGTAGGGGCTAGAGTGACTCCTAAGACCCACAGCTCTTGACAGACCCTTGCACTTGAGATGATGAAACTCTGATGGGCGGAGACGTGAAGACTTACGGGGAGGGTGTCCAGGGGCGGGCGCTGGGGTCAGCCCAGCGAGGGGCTGTGATGTGGAGGTGTGGGGTGCCGACACCTGGGGTGGAGCTGGTGGAGCGAGGGGCGCGCGGAGGGCGGGAATCCTCCCAGGGTCTGTGCTGTGACCCCCCCCTCGCAGAGCTGGAAGAAGCCCACCAGAAGTGCCCGCCCTGGTGGTACAAGTGCGCGCACACAGTGCTCATATGGAACTGCTGTGTCCCGTGGGTGAAGTTCAAGAACGTCATGCACCTGGTCGTCATGGACCCCTTCGTGGACCTGGGCATCACCATCTGCATCGTGCTCAACACGCTCTTCATGGCCATGGAGCACTACCCCATGACGGAGCACTTCGACAACGTGCTGACCGTGGGCAACCAGGTACCCCAGCCGTCAGACCGTGGGGTCACCCAGCCGGGTCTTGGGTCAGGATGTATATGCATGGATCAACTAAGGAGGTTCATCCATCCTGGGGCTTGGGCGTCAGAGTATTGGGGAGCCAGAGGAGTGGTGATGGGGTGCTGGGTTTCCACAGGTCAGATCTCTGGGGGGCGGTGTCTGAGGCCCCAACTTCATGGAATCACCTCTCTGCTGGCCCCCGTTCTAGCACCCAGGCCCTGTAGGCCTTTTGGGCTCCTTTGGTAAGCACCCCACAGGGGTGCTAGCCCACTTGGCGCCTCACTGTCAGAGTTTGTCATGGGCCCGAGAGAGACTGAGGAACCCACAAATCAGGCTGAGAAGGCCAAGCTCCCTATGGAGGCCGTCAGCCACCCTTGCACCCCCTACTCGCTGCTCGACACCCCAGTCCATCCCTGCTCCTATTGTTGCCTTGCACTGATCCCTCACTCTGAGCCGAGCACTGATCCCTGCTTATCCCTGGCCATTAGGGGCATTATCACCTCGTTGCCAGCCTGACAAAGGGAGAAAGCACCCTCCACCTGCCCCACCCTGCCCATCTTCCTCTGTATTTCTTCCAGAATGGGAAATGAGCAAGATGTGACACCCCACCATCCCCAGCCCCAAGATGTGGGGTGCGCAGGGAGAGTGAAACGGGGGCCTGGGCAGCATGAGGGATGTGTGGGTGGAATGGAATTGCAGAGACCCTGGACACCCCAGCCGGCCTTGGCCGACTGTCCATCCATGCCTGTGGAAGTGCCCAAGGCAGCCGCGGCCAGGCAGAACTTGAGGGGCAAGGGTGTGCCCTGGCCTCGGTGAGCAGCTGCTGGGGTGTGTGTGATGGGCCTGCCCCGCCGGCCACCTGCCCCTGCCCACACTGTGCTGCCGCCGGGGCCCCTGCTGTGGTCAAGGACAGCTCCTGGGAGGAGCTCAGTATGTGCCCAGGCAGGCTGCAGACCCGGGGCAGCTGGTGCCTGGCAGAGGGGGCTGTGCCCAGGCCTTCCAGCAACTGTGCATCCCTCAGCCCCTTGTGTCCACGCCTGGGGAGGGGGGCAGCTCTGGCTTCTCGTGGACCTCAAGATTTGCCACCTTTGGGGCCCTGACCCTAGACCTCCAAGTGTACAAACCAAGACTTTGTGGGTCAGCAAGGCTGTGGAGGCAGGGACAGTGAACTGAGCTCCCATGTCACCGTCTCGCCCCTGTCACGGAGATGGGGAGACGAATGAGTTCGGCACGTGAGCCCCAGGAAGGAATGCTGATGATTGTGATTGAGTTGAAGCCCTTGGGACGTTACGTAATTTGCCCACGGTCTTGAAGCCAGAGATTGGTGGGTCCACAATTCTGGGCTGGACCGACCTCTGCCCCCCTCATTATACCCACCTGTGGGCTGTGAGTGCCACTCGTTACCCGTCTTGGGGCTCTGAGCCACTTCCCCTCAGCCCCCACAGGAGGCAGGAGAAGCTGGGGAGCCTCCCCCCGCCCCTGTGCCCCACCCCAGCGAGGCTCTGTGACAGAGACCTCTATCCCCCTTCCTCTGTCCCACAGGTCTTCACGGGCATCTTCACGGCCGAGATGGTGCTGAAGCTGATCGCCCTGGACCCCTACGAGTATTTCCAGCAGGGTTGGAACGTCTTCGACAGCATCATCGTGACCCTCAGCCTGGTGGAGCTGGGCCTGGCCAACGTGCAGGGTCTGTCTGTGCTGCGTTCCTTCCGGCTGGTGCGTGAGGCCCCACCCCACCCCACTGCCAGCCCAGGGGGGTGGGGGGGGTTGTTGGGGGTGAGGAGGAGGACCTTCGAGACGCCAGCGCCCCATCTGTCCTGTGGGTGGCGCATCACCTCTGGGAGCCTCCTCCGTATCACACAGTGCTGCTGGGGGGAGGAGCAAAGCGAAGGCCAAGAGCCGACATTCGAGTGTGGTCCCATACTGACCTTGAAGGGCAGAGCAGCAGGACAGCCACCCCCAGAGCAGACCCGAAAACAGGCTGCAGAACGCCCATCGCTCACTCACTGCCATCGAGTCGGTGCCGGCTCACGGCAACTCTTTGGGCACAGTCGAGCCGCCCCTGTGAGCCTCAAGAACGTCCGTCAACTCTTGATGGGACTAGAATGCGGAGTCTTCCTTCCGTGGAGCTGCGAGCGGCTCCGGACTGCTGACCTTGCAGTTAGCAGCACAAGGAGTCACCGAGACGCCACCGGGGCTCCAGAAACCCACTAGTGGTGGCATTCAGACTCCTGAGGTCATGTTCTTGCTACTGCTTCAGGGAGCCTCCTATGGCTTCCTCTCTCCTATAAGGGGACCTTCCATTCAAACCCCAAAGTGTAGCCAACCTCCGTGTAAACACCACCAACCTTCAGCAGCTGCCAACCCTAGACGATGCTTGCAAACGTTTCACCAGAGGGGAAAGTATGTCAAACCCAAACCAGGCATTGAGCTTCGCTTGTCCACACGCTAGTCTGTGTCGGTAACAGATGAGGGTCCCCCCTAGCCCCTGCCCCTGTCTTCGCCCACCATTCTGACTTATGAAGAGCTTGCAGTGGAAGGATACGGTGGCCCCTTGAACAGAAAGGCAAACGGAGGTCTCAGAGGTCTGGTGTGGGCGGCCCAGCTGTTTGAGTTCATGCTCTTCTCTAAGGACAGGGATTCCCTTGGGCTGGCTCTCAGGACCAGGGACCCCTGGGCCTCATTCGCCCCTCCCTGGCAGCTCCGGGTCTTCAAGCTGGCCAAGTCGTGGCCCACGCTGAACATGCTCATCAAGATCATCGGCAACTCGGTGGGGGCGCTGGGCAACCTGACGCTGGTGCTGGCCATCATCGTGTTCATCTTCGCCGTGGTGGGCATGCAGCTGTTCGGCAAGAGCTACAAGGAGTGCGTGTGCAAGATCGCCTCCGACTGCAGCCTGCCCCGCTGGCACATGCACGACTTCTTCCACTCCTTCCTCATCGTCTTCCGCATCCTGTGTGGCGAGTGGATCGAGACCATGTGGGACTGCATGGAGGTGGCCGGCCAGGCCATGTGCCTCACCGTCTTCCTCATGGTCATGGTCATCGGCAACCTTGTGGTGAGTGAGGCCGGCTTGGAGCAACCCCCCAAAAAAACCACCACACACACCCCTCCCAGGAAGCCTAGGCATCCGGGACCTGGCTGGCCCCTGCCTTGATTTCCTTCCAGTTTGCCTGTGGTCAAGAATCTGTTTTTTATGAGGCTGAACCTGCCGGAGATTCTGGGACCTGATGTTTTCTGCCACCCTACCCCCCTTAAAAACAGGGCAGTTTTATATGCATGAACCCAGAAGTTCTTACATTTCAGCATACTGCAAAATCACCGGGCACCCTCGGAGGGAAAGCCTGGGGGCTGCTCTGTACAGTCGACAGTGGGAAAAGCCCTGGGGGGCCTGGGATGGGCTGGATGTCGGCGTTTGGCTTGTGATATCAGAATCACCCAGGGGCTTTGTACAGTACAGATTCCTGGGCCTTGTGGTGGTTGTGAGTTACCGTCGTGGGGATGCCATTGTGTGGGGTAGACCACAGGGTTTCCAAGACTTTGGAGCAGTTGGTCCGACCCGGGCTCCGAAGCATCTCTGAGTGGTCTTGAACCAACCACCAAACTTCCAGCCAGTAGTTGAGCGCTTAAGCGTCCATGGCACCCAGGGCCGTCCTGGGCTCTACCCCAGAAATCCAAGGTCTGCGCCTCTGCGGCGGGGAATGGAGTCCACATATCTGCCAAGCAGCGCCCATGACCCAGGGACCACAGTGTGAGTAAGCAGCACAGAGGTGGAAATGCGCTGGTTTAGACAACGCAAGAGGAGGGCTGGAGGAGCCCTGGTGGCACCGTGGTTAAGCGCTTGGCCGCTCACCTAAAGATCTGGGGTTCAAACCCACCAGCTGCTCCCAGGGAGAAAAGACCCAACCAGCTACCCCCGCATAGAGTTTGACCTCTGGGACTAAAACCCTCTGTGGCAGGGCCATCGAGTCGGTGCCGACTCACAGTGACCCCGTGCACGCTGTCCTGCGCCGTCCGCACAATGGTCCTCTGCCTGAGCCGTTGCTGCAGCCACGAGGTCAGCCCCTCTCGTGAGGGCCTTCCTCGTCGTCGCTGCCCCTCTCCCAAGTATGACGTCCTTCTCCAGGGACTGGTCTCTCCGACACAGAGGGTTGCTTGGAGTTGAAATCGACTGGGACACACACACACACAGCAAGATAGCAGATGGAGTCGGGCAGACGTGGGTTCTAATCCCAGCTCCTCCGTCGTCTGCAGTGCAGCCTAGAGCCATGGCTGCTCTCTGCTGAGTCCGGCTGAGTGTGCCCAGACTGCTAGTGGAAGAAGTCAGGCCCTCAGAGTCGCTGAGCTAGCGTGGAGAAAGGCGCAGAGAGAGCCCGGTGCAGGAGCTGCTGGGCCTCCACCCTCCTCTTTTCTTCCTCTGCCCTGGGACTCCAAAAAGAGGCAGGCGCCAGGCCCAGGTATTGTGAGAATGCAGACAGGGCATAATGACAGCCCCCTGCCACTGTCTGGGGCTCAGGGCTCCGCATGTGGGGCAGTGCGGGGCAGGCAGGCAGGTGTGCCGGGGCCCGAAATGGGGCTGGGGCTGGGTCCAGCGGGAGGCTGGCATTTCTGTGGCTGGGCCATCTTGTCAGGGCCCTGCGGTGTTGTGCCTGGCTGCCCCCCTGCGGTGGCTGGCTCTGGCCTGGGCATGGGCGAGGGAAGGCGCACGTCCCCACGTCCCCAAAAGGCCTGTGACATCCTGGAGCTGCTGGCTCAGCATGTGTCAGATATCGATGCTCACGGCTGAGGGCCAGGTCTGAGCCAGAGGGCGGAGGTCACTTTGGCTGCAGGAAGCTGTGGGGACGGCTCCCGAGCCCCCAGAGGCAGCGAGAGCGGAGGGCCCTGACAGGCTGTCCCTGGGGAGGAGTGGGAATGGGGAGTGTGTGGGTACACTTCTGGGGCAGATTAGGGGTGCAGAGAGAGGGTCAGAGGAGGACACTGTGCAGAAGGTTGGGAATGAAAAGTGAAGGGCACGAGTGACCGGGTGCCTGCAGAGGGTGTGTGTGTGTGTGTGTGTGTGTGTGTGTACTCAAACACAGGTCGAGAGCCCACGTGGCCGCTGACTCCTGGGAAGCTGTGAGCCTTGGTCTCTCTGAGCCTCAGTTTTCTCACCTGGAAAACGGGGTGATCGGGGTGGTGGGTCACAGGACGCATGTGGTCAGGGACGTTCCAGTGTGACCACGGGTGCTGGGGAATGAGGGGCAGTGCCGTGGGCACCCCTGGGGTTCCAACTGTTGGTGTGACTGCGCCTGTGTCAGGGTTCCTGCCATGTGTTCGGCCCATGCAGAGGGCTGGGGGGCAGTCCAGGCATCCCTGAGCTGGGACTAGAACCTGGGTCTGTGGAACTCCTGTCACAGCAGGGGCAGGAGCAGTCATCGTCCCTCTGGCTGCCCCCACCGGGCCCCCAAAGCGGACGGCTGCTGCCCAGCCTTCTGAGCATCGGTGCCTCTAATCCTCACAGCCACCCCCCAAGAGACTGCGGCTTGGCTGGCTTGGCTGGCGTTCTACAGGTGTGGAGAGAACGGCACTGGGAAGTGAATTGGCAGCGCGCACAGGATCTGCACCCAAGCAGGCTGGCGCCAGATCCCATAACCAGTGCACCACACTGCCCCTGCGGGCCAGCTCCTCACCCCACACTCCTGCCGGGTGGACGTATACCACACACACTCACTCACTCATTCACTCACTCACTCACTCACTCATTCACTCACTCACTCACTCACGCACTCCACCACCACTCCTTGCAGGCCCAGCTCTGGCCCTCCCAGTGGCAGAGGAGGGCAGCACTGTGAACTTGGACTCTGTCCCTCCCCACCACCCCCAGCCTTAGGAAAGCAGGTGCTAGAGGGCACCAGGACCCGGGCAGGGCGTCTGGGGACCTGTGCTCCCCACGCCCATGACCCTGGGCACTTCCTTCAGACTATTGTGCAGAAGAGGAGGAAGTGACTGGGTCACACCTGAGCCACCCCACAGAGCCCTAGGGGAGCATACATTGGCCCCCTCCTCTCCACCCCCACCCCCTCCTGGCCCCAGCGGCTATTTCTGTCCCAGGCAGGAGTCCTGCGCAAACGCAAACCCTGCTGACCCACAGAGCTGCTAATTCCCGGCTCAGATGTGTTCCTGGCAACTTGGCGCCTCCCCCACCTCACCCCTACGGAGAAAGAGAGCGACCAGTCCACATTGGTGGGGGTGAAAAGCATAAAAGTGGGTGAGGGGGACGAGAGAGAAATTGCCTCCAGAGGGTGGAAATGCTGTCAAAGCTACCGTGCAGTGTGCGGTTAAGACAATGATGAGCAGACTGTGGGCGATACTGGTGAAAACCAGGCATGCCCAAAAGTTCTCACATCCTGCGCTCCCCGCCCCCCAGGCCCTCATGTCCACCCTCGCTCCTCCCCCCCCTCCCCTACTGCCAAGGAAAACCTGGACTCTGCCTCTGGCTCTCAGGAGGGAGGGCAGCCCCCTTGATGCTCTACCCCACTGCCCTCTGGAGCTGCCCTTCACCTTTTCGTCCAAGTGACCAGTGCCCCCCTCCCCCCAAACGGTGGGACACCTGGAGACCCGAGTTCTGGTCTTGACTATGCCGTGTGTCCTAGGGGAAGTCACTCCACCTCTCTGGGACGGCATGTCCTCACCCATAAAAGGAGAGTCTCACCTGGAAGGGGAACAAGCCTTTGCCTGTGCCTTGCACAGTTTTTTCTGATCACACGGAGTTACAGGCAGCATGGCTAGAGGCCCAGCTGGGCACCCTCCCCCCCTTTGTGTTGGTACTCTAACCTTACCACACTGCAAGAAGTAGGTACTATAGTGCTCCCATTTCACAGACGAGGAAACGGGCAGAGAGGTGTGAAGTGATGTGCCCCAGGACACACCGCCCGTCGACTGGCATTCCAAGCCTGGCAGGGTGGTTTCGAAACCTGTGCACCCTCCTCTGCGTTGTTGCTGTGGTTGTTGTGTGCTGCCGCGTTGATTACAACTCACCAAGCGCCCGTAGGACAGAATAGGGCTGCCCCCTGGGGCTTCCTAGGCTACAGTCTTTACGGGCGCAGATGGCCTGGCCATTTCTCCCACAGAGCCACTGGTGGGCTCACACTACACTTAACCCAGGGCATCCGCACACCCTTCCTTGGATTTGATCCAACCTTTCTCTCTCCCTTCATCTCCGGCCCCCTAAGACTGCTCGCTCCTGCGCACAGAGGCAAGGCCGCAGTGGGTGTCTGTCCAGTGGAAAATCCAATGGGGAGGGCAGGTGGGCTGCTCACCGCAAGGCTGGTGGTTCAAGTCCACCACCCACTCCATGGGAGAAAGGGGAGACCGTCTGCTGCCATGAATATTGACAGTCTCACATAGGGGTGCTCTGAGTCAGAACCCACTTGACAGTCTTGGGTTACCAGGGTTGCGGAAAGGGAACCGGGAACCCACAGGGGAGAAAAGGAGGTGGAAGCAGTGGGTTGGACGCCCCTCCAGAGAGAGAGGGCATATGTGTCTCAGCACTAGGGAACTGTGAGTGGACTGAAAGTCCCACTTAATCAGAAAAGGCAAAGGCTAAAAGCAAGCATGCAAGAAAGTCCCGGTGCGCAGATGCGGGAAAAGAAGAACCGAGATAAAGGCCGTCCGGACGTACCGAGGAAGTCATAGCCCTGTTCTTTGTTCTGTGTGCCCAGCAGTGGGGGTGGAGGACCATGCTAAATCCTGCCCCAGCCTTGGACAGTCATAGCACAGGCCCACAGCCTCACTGTCCCAGAGGCTGAGCCGAGGCCCTGCCCCTGCCACCCAGGTCCTGAACCTCTTCCTGGCCCTGCTGCTGAGCTCCTTCAGCGCGGACAGCCTGGCGGCCTCCGACGATGATAGCGAGATGAACAACCTGCAGATCGCCATCGGCCGCATCAAGCTGGGCATCGCCTTCGCCAAGACCTTCCTGCTGGGGCTGCTGCGGGGCAAGATCCTGCACCCCCGGGAGATCATACGCAGCCTCAGGGAGCCCTGCGAGGCGCCCGAGGCCGGGGAGGCTGTGCCCAAGGACGAGGACGAGAAGAAGGAGCCGCCGCCCGAGGACGAGAAGAAGGAGCCGCCGCCTGAGGAGGGTGACAAGGATCTGAAGAAGGACAATCATATCCTGAATCACGTGGGCCTAGCAGATGGCTCGCCCGCCGGCATCGAGCTGGCCCACCTGGACTTCATCAACAACCCCTACCTGACCATCCAGGTGCCCATCGCCTCTGAGGAGTCGGACCTGGAGATGCCCACAGAAGAGGAGACGGACACTTTCTCGGAGCCTGAGGAGGTCAAGGTGAGCCCCACTCGCCTGCGCTGTGAACAGTGAGGAGTGGTGTGTTTCAACCAGTGACTGTGGTCACCTGACAGGACAGTTAAGGTCTGTCCTGCCTGCCCCGAAACTCCCTGGTCCCCCTGCACCTCTGTCCCCACCACTCTGGCCCCGATGGTCCCCCGGGACCCTCTCTCACCTTTAGGGGGCACGCTTGGATAGGACCCTCATCTGCGGCACCTCAGCCCAGAACTGGGACCCAAGAGAATCTGCAGGGTCCCCAATGATGGATCTTTAGGAAGTAGATCAGCAGACCTTTCTTGGTGGTGGTCGGGGGCACTCCACCCCACTACCACCCACCAGCCTTTCTGTTAGCCGGGGAACACCACTAGGGATACAAGAGACCCCTCTGGTGTTCTCAACACCTGCTTACACCACCCCCAGTCATCACCAGCGCCACCCCACCACCACCACCACCACCCCCGCTTGTCCCGGCTACCCAGGGTGGGCCAAGCTAGGGCCTGAGGTCCTGCAGAGAGGACCCCTGAGGAGCAGTGGGAGCAGTATAGCCTCAGGGCTGGAGTGCACCAGCTCTTGCTGGGGGGCTGCTCCTGCCTGGGATGCCTCCTTCCCCCACCCCTGTTCCCACACCACACCAGGCAAGGGAGGGATGTGGAACAAGGCAGCCAGGCTTGAGGCTGGGGTCCTGCCCCAGTCTCTCACCCACCCCAGCTCTGTGGGCGACGGTGGGGTGGGAGTGGGGCGCAGGGAAGAGCACTTTTCCCAGGGCAGAGACCCCAGTCCCTGGCTGGCTGGGAATCTGAGCCCGAATGAACTTTCCCCTGGAAACGCTTGACTCCTTACTCCCCCTAAAGATGCGGTGCTGACCGACCAGGGGCGCAAATGCCTACCCAGCTATAAATACCCACAGAAATGTGCCCTGACCTCGATAGGAGGAGCTGGTGGGGGAGGGGCTGAGGACGCTGGCAGGGAATGGGAGGGAGGGGCCCATGGGGCTTTGAAAAGGGGGCCAGCATGGCTCCAGGGGCATCGTTTAAGGAAGTTGGGGTGTGCAGGGGCTAGGGGCTCCGTGAACCGTCCTGGCTGGCCCAAATCTCTGTGCCTTGGTTTCCCCGTCACCTGATAACAGAAGCAATCCCACCCCTCCGCACCCACCCTCTACCCTGTTTGCAGTGCTGTACTCTGGACCCAGAGTGCCCCAAGACGCTCCCTTGACCTGCTCCTCCACTTCCCCCAGTCGTGAGGGAGATACCCTTCTGAGCAGGAGTGGGGGCAGGCCCAGGATGCTGGCCTGAGACAGCCCCAGAGGCCAGCTGGGCCAGCCCCCCACCCTCTCACCCCAGCTCAGGTTCCCTGGGCAGGCAGCTTTGGCCCAGGAGAAGTTTCCATCCTTTCTGGATTCCTCACCCAAACAGACCGCGGGCATGGGGACCCCACGTGGCCTGTTCCCTATGGGCTGTGACACCCAGTTCCACCTTGATGCCCTTTGCATCCTGCCCCCTCAAAAGGGCCCGGGCTGCCCCCCTGGGTGCCCCTGCTCTTCTGCAGCCACCTCCTACCCTCCCGCCTGCCCCCACCCCCCCGAAGGGTGGGAGTACCCTGCCTGGGGCTGGCTCACCCAGGGCTGGAGGGATGAAGGAAGGACCCCCCTTCCCCGCGTCTCTATCCTGACCTCCCTCTGACTCCAGGACCCACAGAAGCCCCCGCGGCCCCTCTACGATGGGAACTCCTCCGTGTGCAGCACCGCCGACTACAAGCCCCCCGAGGAGGACCCCGAGGAACAGGCCGAGGAGAACCCCGAGGGGGAGCAGCCGGAGGAGTGCTTCACGGAGGGTGAGGACCCCACCCCTCAGCCCCCGAGTGGGGTCCGACCCATGTGTGCCCAGCCATCCGAGTGCTACAACCACCCAAGAGGCTTTGTATTCCCAGGCCCTGGGCTGGGCAGGGAGGGCTGCCCGGGCCAGGAGGGCAGGAGGGGGTGGTGGAGGGCCTTGGCACTCCCTGGCAGAGAGGACCTCAGGGACAGGACCCGAGGCTCCAAGGTGAGGAGGAGAGCTGGCCTCATATTGGCCCACCCACTCCTCACCTGCCCGCTCTGTGGAGGAGCTGTGCTCGGGTGACAGTGGAGGGGTATCCTGGTGACTCAGACTCTGCCCACGCACCGTGCAGCAGCCCCCAGGCCCTGACAGGGCGCCCCTCTCCCCTCAGCCTGTGTCCAGCGCTTCCCATGCCTCTACGTGGACGTGTCCCAGGGCCGCGGGAAGCAGTGGTGGACGCTCCGCCGGGCCTGCTTCAAGATCGTGGAGCACAACTGGTTCGAGACCTTCATTGTCTTCATGATCCTGCTTAGCAGCGGGGCCCTGGTAGGCACCCCCCAGGGGCGGGGGGAGGACAGAGGGGCCTGTGGCAGCTTCTCCTGGGGCTTCGGCCTCCCCACACCAGGGGAGGGATTCAGCCCAGCCCGTCCTGAACCCAGGGACTCTACGGGAACTACCTGGGGTTCCAGATGATGGGCTGGTCTCCGAGTGGTGCCCAGTCCATAACGACCCTGTGGGATGGAGTAGCACTGCCCCCAGAGAGGGTCCAGGCTTTGCTCCGGTGGAGCGGCTGGTGGGTCCAAACCACTGACCTGGGTTTTGGTTATCAGCCAGGGCTCCTGGTTCTGCTAAGAGAGTGCACGCATGTCTCAAAGTGATGGGTGGGCCTTCTCGTGCTGTGGGTGCTAAAGGGGCTTCCTGTGGGGAATGGGGCCGGGGTGGGCAGGAGGAAGCTGTGTCCCTGAGAAGCCCACTAGCGGGCTGGTGAGCATCTATAGATGTGGGGCTGGGGACAAGGAACCCAGAGGCGGTTCCATGGGGAGGCAGGGGGGAAGCCGGGAAAGGCCAGCCACCTGCCCCTGGCCCGACCCCTGGGATCCAGCACAGCAGGCAGGGTAGGGGCCGTGCCCTGGCCCTGGCGCCCCCGCCGACGCCTGGTCCTGCCGGCACCCTCAGGCCTTTGAAGACATCTACATCGAGCAGCGACCGGTCATCCGCACCATCCTGGAGTACGCAGACAAGGTTTTCACCTACGTCTTCATCATTGAGATGCTGCTCAAGTGGGTGGCCTACGGCTTCAAGGTGTACTTCACCAACGCCTGGTGCTGGCTCGATTTCCTCATCGTGGACGTGAGTCCCCCCAGTTCCCCCAGCCCCCCCCCAGATACCACCCGGGGTCACCCCAGGAATCGGACCCCCACAGACTTCCCCGGGGCTCAAGGAAAGCCTTCCGAGGAAGGGCTGGGCTGGGTTGGGCTGGTGTCTTGGA
>NW_022111358.1:35560902-35563173 GCF_000313985.2 Echinops telfairi | reverse complement strand
GGGGGGGCGGAGGCCCTCCCTCATGGATGTCCCCCTTCACAGGTGTCCATCATCAGCCTGGTGGCCAACTGGATGGGCTACTCGGAACTAGGACCCATCAAATCCCTGCGGACACTGCGGGCCCTGCGCCCCCTGCGGGCACTGTCCCGATTCGAGGGCATGAGGGTGGGTGCTGAGTGAGACGGGGTGGGGGTCCCCCCATGTCTGTACTCTGGCCACAGCTAGGGGGAAGCAGAGGCCAGCTCTGTGGGGGAAGACATCCTACTTCCCTGCATGCCCCCCCCCATCCCCCAGTTCCTGCTCCCAGATGCCCTGTCCAGCGGGTCCTGAGTGTTGAGCTCCACCACTGGGGATGGGGCCCTCAGAGGCACCGGGGCAGGAGGAGGAGGAAGGAGAACAGATCTGTGGGTTCTCGGTGATGCCAGTGGCCATATGGGTATCCTGCCCCAATCTTAGGCTGGGTCCCCAGGGCTCTGAGCCCGCCCGCCTCCATGAGCTTGGGTCACCCTGAGGTCAGAGAGGATCCCTCAGGCCCCCAAGAGTAGAAGTGACAGGTGAACAGGGGTGGTGGTGGCGGGGAGTGGGGGGGCTCGGAGGGAGGCAAAGGGGCTTCCCAGGGGAGGACTGCTGGGAACGGTCCAGCCTGGGGGACAAAGCGGGGAAGACAGCTGGTGGTGGCCAGCTTTAGGCTGTAGCCACGAGACCCCTCCGGTTCCTTCAAAGAGCCCAGCCTCTGACCCTAAGCCAGGGTGTCTCCCAGCAGAGGGGAAGTAGCCCGCCCTCAGTCACACACCTGGTGCATGCCGCAGCCTGAAACTGAACCCCCCCAGGGCACACACCCCTGCCTCCCGCAGTGCCACCCACTCCGTCTGGAGTTTACCCGCAGCTTCTACTTCCCAATGGACCCGTCTCAGCTTCGGCCTGGCCCAAAATAGTTGGGGTTGGCCCCGTGCACCCAGGCAGGCTTGGTCAGGGGTGGGGGAGGACTGGGGCTCCATCCCAGGGGCACTGCTGTTTTCCAAGAGCCCTGTGGCTGGTTGCTTGTGAGCAGTTGAGCAAGGGGCTGGGGTCACGTGGGCCAAGTTTCCTATGGGGGCTGAGGAAGGAGTGTTTGTCTCCTGCCTGGTGACGCGTGGCGAGCCACTTCTAGAGAAACCTCCAGCCAAGCAGAGCAGCTCTCCAACCACACACACACACACACACACACACACACACACACACACACACCACATACACACATACACCACACACACACACACACGCAACCTCTCCCCCTTGGCTCTGGCTCAGACTGCCCCTCCACCAAGAAGCCCACCCCAATTCCCAGCCCGGCCCAGCCCTGGCCCCTGGTGATGGTATAGGTAGGGAGCATTCCTCAGAGACCAGGGCCTGTTGGTGACAGCCCCCGCCCCCAGGTGGTGGTGAACGCTCTCCTGGGGGCCATCCCGTCCATCATGAACGTCCTCCTGGTCTGCCTCATCTTCTGGCTCATCTTCAGCATCATGGGGGTCAACCTGTTTGCCGGCAAGTTCTACTACTGCATCAACACCACCACCTCGGTGCGCTTCGAGATCTCCGAGGTCAACAACAAGTCCGAGTGCGAGAGCCTGATGCACACGGGCCAGGTCCGCTGGCTCAACGTCAAGGTCAACTACGACAACGTGGGCCTCGGCTACCTCTCCCTCCTGCAGGTGGTAAGTGCCCGCCCAGGCCCTCATGGCCCCTGGGCCACTGCTGCTCCTCGTTCAGGGTCGCCAACGCTGTCCCTGAGGCTCTGCGGTCCAAGGGCGGGGGCAGGAGGGGTGGCTGAAGAGGGGAGGGATGCTCACGGGTGATGGAAGCAGGGAGAGGCCCGCGCCCCCTCTCACCCCGACTCCCCATCTCAGGCCACCTTCAAAGGCTGGATGGACATTATGTACGCAGCTGTGGACTCCCGAGAGGTGAGCATGGAGCTCCCTGCCGAAGCACAGGGAGAGGGGCCGGGAAGACAGAGGGGTGCATCCGGCCCCCGCCCCTGGGGCTGAGGACCCTGAGGGTGAGAGGGGTCCACCTCCGGGCCTCGGCCTGCCCTGTCCACCCTGTGCCGTGGCCCCACAGGTAGAGGAGCAGCCGACATACGAGGTGAACCTCTACATGTACCTCTACTTCGTTATCTTCATCATCTTCGGGTCCTTCTTCACCCTCAACCTCTTCATCGGCGTCATCATAGACAACTTCAACCAGCAGAAGAAGAAGATGAGTGTCCAGCCGGCCCGCCCCTCCCCCTCCCCC
>NW_022111358.1:35559140-35560802 GCF_000313985.2 Echinops telfairi | reverse complement strand
TCACATCCTAAACGCCTCCTCTGCTGTTGCTGGAGACAGCCGGCCCGGTTCAGACCCTACCAGCTGACCTTGATCAACTGATCTGGCCTCCCCGGGCCTCCGTTGGCTCACCTGTAACGTGGGGCTGATGCCAGCCCCCGGCTAAGTTGTTGTCAGAGCCGATGAGAATGGAAACATGCGTGAGGCAGTCCAGTCCCCCTCCCTCTGTCCGTCACCTCCACCCCCTCCCTCCTCTGGGACCTTAATCCCATTCAGTCTCCTCCTCCTTCACCCTCTCTCTCTGACCCCTTCCTCCCACGGCCCTCTGCAGCAGTGGGGGCTGCTCAGACGATAGTCATGGAGGGAGGGGCGGTCTTAGAGGTCAAGAAAGGGCCTCCGTACCCCAACCTTATGGAGCCTTATCCCATTCTACTTTGGAGGGAAGGACATCTTCATGACGGAGGAGCAGAAGAAGTACTACAACGCCATGAAAAAACTGGGCTCCAAGAAGCCTCAGAAGCCGATTCCCCGGCCCCAGGTACCACCGCTCTGGACCCCCTCCTGCAGCCAGGCCAGGCCAGGCCGCAGTCAATGGAGGCGCCTGAACATCTGGTCCCCAAGAGGGACCACCAATTGTAGCCTGCACTCTACCTTTAAGGCTAGGCTGCTAGTGTGAGTCTGGGTCCAGCTGTAGCAAGGGCCACCCCGTCCTCATTGGCACAAGGGTGCCCTACGGCCTGGCAGCAGAGCCTGCACCCCTGCAGCCCCACCCCTGCACAACCACCTGCTCCCTCACCTGGGACCCTCAGTGGTCTCTAGGGTGAGGCCCTCGGGAAGGGGGAGAGAGAACATTCAGGCGCTCCCCAAAGTGAGCCATGCCTTCCCGAGAAGGGGAGGGGCACTTAGAGACCCCAGGGGAGGAGGGTCCTCCAGCAAGAGAGCTGCTCAAGGGCCTTACAGAAGAACTGACTCCTGGACCCAGCAGAGGCCAGCCACCCCTCGCCTCCCTTCTGTCCTCAGCAGACAGACTCTGCCTCACTCTCTCGTCTTCTCTCCTCCCTCTCCACCCACCCTGTGGTCATCCTGGGTCTCCTGCCTGCCCTGTCTTGCCTGGGCCCGGCCCTGGCCTCTGGTCCACTTCCCCATGCGCTGATCCCCGCTGCAGAACAAGATCCAGGGCCTGGTGTACGACCTCGTGATGAAGCAGGTGTTCGACATCACCATCATGATCCTCATCTGCCTCAACATGGTCACCATGATGGTGGAGACGGATGACCAGAGCAAGTTCAAGGTGGACGTCCTGTACTACATCAACATGGCCTTCATCGTCGTCTTCACGGGGGAGTGTGTGCTCAAGATGGTTGCCCTGCGCCAGTACTACTTCACCGTCGGCTGGAATATTTTCGACTTTGTGGTTGTCATCCTGTCCATCGCCGGTGAGCAGGACCTGGTGGGGATGGGCAGGCCCGGGCCTGGCTGAGCCACTCAGAACCACCTGTGCCTTCTCCTCTTGAGTGCGCCTGGTATGTTCCCAGACACACGCACACAGACACCTGGCACGGACACTTATCTCCAGAGGGTGGGCTCACAGTCAGCATCTACACACACACACACACACACACGCACACGCACCCACACACGGACACTTATCCCAGAGGGTGGGCTCACAGTCAGCCTGCCATC
>NW_022111358.1:35548708-35558862 GCF_000313985.2 Echinops telfairi | reverse complement strand
CACACGCACCCACACACGGACACTTATCCCCAGAGGGTGGGCTCACAGTCAGCCTGCCATCTACACACACACACACACACACAGACACTTCTCTCCAGAGGGTGGGCTCACAGTCAGCCTGCCGTCTACACACACACACACACACACACACACACACACACACACACACCTCAGGAAGCATCGGTCTGGCCAGGAGATCGCCGCCCCGTGCCATGTGCTTAGTGAGAAATACAAGATGGTGCCAGCCTGCATGCCTGCCCAAGAAGCCATGCTCGTGGTGACAGAGCTCGCTGCCACAGACGGTGTAGCCAGCCCTGTGTCACACACTGCCGCATTGTTCGTTCCTGTGCCGGGGTGCAAGGGGGTTGGGGGCCGGGAGCCCTGTGGCTGTCATGGGCTGAGTCTGGGACTACTAACCTTCAGCTCCTGAGTTCAGATCCACCGGCCACTCCTTAGGAGAAAGAGGAGGCTCTCTACTCCCAGTGAAGATTTAGTCTCAGAGCACTGCCTGTCAGGGTCACTGTGAGTCAGAACCAACTCCGAGGGCCCAGGTGGGGTGCCGCAAAACAGAGCATTATCGTCATCGTTGTTTGGAGGAGCGAACGGAGCCCCAGCAAATTGAGGGACCTGCCCAGAGTCATACGGCCGTACACGCGTGTGCACACACACACACACCCTTTTCCTCTCGGTGGCCCTTTGCCAACAACTTTCCAGACTCACAGTCCTCACGTTGATTCTGACCAATAGAGGCCCTGGAAGGCAGACTAGAACTGCCCCAGTGGATTTCCAAAGCTTTAAGGCAGCGGCTCTCAACCTTTCTCATGCCGCGTCTGTCTTGACAAGAGTGGAAAGCCCCCTCTTTCTCTACAGGGCAGCTGGTGAGGGCAAACTGCTGACCTTACAGTTCACAGCCCGCTCATGACCCACCCACTTCCAGGGCTCCTTCCCCCTGCCCTAGGAATTGGCTTTCCCCTCATCCAATCCGCTTTGGCGTATACCCCCTCCAGCCAAGATGTCCCCACTAGGTCCAAGTCCCCCGGGGGGTGGCCAGCCTAAGCAGTCAGGCCACTGGGGCTGTAGTCAGAGGATTGAACCGTGGCCGCTTCCTCCTGGGACAAGGTCACCAGGCCGGCCGGCCCTCCTCTGGGCCACAGCGCCCGCTCCCCTTGCCCAGCCTGCAGTTCTCACTGGCTCCTCCCTGCAGGCCTGGCGCTCTCCGACCTGATCCAGAAGTACTTCGTGTCACCCACGCTGTTCCGCGTGATCCGTTTGGCCCGCATCGGGCGCGTCCTGCGGCTGATCCGCGGCGCCAAGGGGATCCGGACGCTGCTCTTCGCCCTGATGATGTCCCTGCCGGCCCTCTTCAACATCGGCCTGCTCCTCTTCCTCGTCATGTTCATCTACTCCATCTTCGGCATGTCCAACTTCGCCTACGTCAAGAAGGAGTCCGGCATCGACGACATGTTCAACTTCGAGACCTTCGGCAACAGCATCATCTGCCTCTTCGAGATCACCACGTCGGCCGGCTGGGACGGGCTGCTCAACCCCATCCTCAACAGCGGGCCCCCGGACTGCGACCCCACCCTCGAGAACCCGGGCTCCAGCGTCAGGGGGGACTGCGGCAACCCCTCCATCGGCATCTGCTTCTTCTGCAGCTACATCATCATCTCCTTCCTCATCGTGGTCAACATGTACATCGCCATCATCCTGGAGAACTTCAACGTGGCCACGGAGGAGAGCACCGAGCCCCTGAGCGAGGACGACTTCGACATGTTCTACGAGACCTGGGAGAAGTTCGACCCGGACGCCACCCAGTTCATCGCCTACAGCCGCCTCTCGGAATTCGTGGACACCCTGCAGGAGCCCCTGAGAATCGCCAAGCCCAACAAAATCAAGCTCATCACACTGGACCTGCCCATGGTGCCCGGCGACAAGATCCACTGCCTGGACATCCTCTTTGCCCTGACGAAGGAGGTGCTGGGAGACTCGGGCGAGATGGACACCCTCAAGCAGACCATGGAGGAGAAGTTCATGGCGGCCAACCCCTCCAAGGTATCCTATGAGCCCATCACCACCACCCTCAAGAGGAAGCAGGAGGAGGTATGTGCCATCAAGATCCAGAGGGCGTACCGGCGGCATCTGCTCCAGCGCTCTGTGAAGCAGGCCTCCTACATGTACCGCCACAGCCAGGACAGCAGTGGGGACGGGGCCCCGGAGAAGGAGGGGCTGATTGCCACCGCCATGAACCAGATGTATGGCCACCCGGACGGGGACAGCAGACTGCCCAGCAAGAGTGAGGAGACACTCTCCACAGAGGACGCCAGGCCTGCTGTGGGGCTCATGGCCCTCGGCCCCTCAGATACTGTCCCTCCTCCCTCCCCGCCACCGGGACAGACAGTGCGCCCAGGGGTCAAGGAGTCTCTGGTCTAGTGGGCAGCGGTGAGGTGGCCAGCTGAGCCTTGGAGTCTCACCAGCTCCCCCGGGTGCTTGTAAGCTAAGAGTCTGGGGCTGTGCCTGGCTCCCTCCTGCAGGGACAAGAAGTGGGGGTGCCGAGGCTGACCACCAGGCCCAAGCGCCAGCCCCCTCGGGCAGTGGGACATGGGGATTGCTCCTAGGGGCTTCATGCTGGCCCTGAGGCCCCAGCCAGCATGATACTGCCTTCAAGTGCCTCTGATCTCCTCCTGGGCCCACTCCCTTCCTCTTGACCCTGGGGCAGGTCACACACCAGAATCAATGACCCCTGACTCTGGGAGGAGCCAGCCTACAGTGGAGGGATTGGCTACCCTCCTTCTCCAGAGTCTTACGGGCTGCCATCCCCCCTTCTCCCCATAAAGTATCTCAGGCCCCCAACCCAATCGCAAAGAGTAAAGTCTTAGCCCCAGGGCGCAGCTTCCCTTTGCCTGCTCAGGGACTCCCAAGGAAAGGGACAGCGCACTGGCCCAGAAGTGGCTCTACAGACCTGAGTGGCCACTGGATCCCGACGCGCTGGACTGTGGCCGGGGCCCACGGCTCCCCCAGGCTGACCCCTAGGGGACAGCAGAAGAGGAAGTCCCCCGGGCGGTTGCTTTGGTCTGGGCAGCACGGATGGATGGTATCGCCACTCTTTTCAACTTGAGCTTTCAGATCTGGGGAGGGGCTGGAGACCCTGGCTCAGTAAGAACCTTCTCCCTCGTTCCCTACCCCCCTGGGACCTCCATCACCCCCACAGCACTCCTCGAAGCTTCAACAGGGCCTCAGAGAACTCCCCTGTCCTCCCTCTCCCAACACCATCGCTTCCTTCTCCTCACCCTTTCTTGCTTCTCCTCAAAGTGATCCTGAGAACGGACTGGTGGAGCTCCTGCTGGGGGTCGGTGCCCCGGGCTCACCTCTGCCTGAGTGAGAGCCAGGGAGCCCCGCTGCTGGGCATACTGGTGCCAGGCCTCCGCTGACCTCTGTAACAGAGACAGACAGAAGCTGCCCTTGACGGAGACACTGAGAGAGCTGCTGGGGGGGTGGCCGGGTTTATTCCCTATGTGCGTACCTGTGTGGCTTCTGTCTGCTGGGGTGTCTGTGTGTATGTGTGTGTGTGTGTGTGTGTGTGTGTGTGTGTGTGTGTATGTATGTGTGTGTGTTCAAGTATGAGTCCATATGGGTGTGGGCCTCTGTACCGTGAAGCCTGCATATGTGTGCGTGTACAGGTATATTTGTGTGTGTATGTATGACTGTGTTCCTATGGTGTCTAGAGGTCCCCGTGTGAAGGCAGGCTAATGTGTGTGGGCCATCTACTCAGGCTTGTGTGTGTGTGTGTGTGTGTGTGTGTGTGCATGAGTGTGTTGTGTGCATGTTTGTGTCGACATGTGCCCGCATGCCCCCAGAATGCAGGGCTGTTCCTGTGAGTGTACTTTGCTGGGCCGTGAGTGAGTGTGGGTGGGAAAACGTATGGTACGAATTGTGCCGGGACTCCTGTGTTGGCATAAACCCCTCTACCTTTTCTTCTTGTCTCTCGTGAACAATTAGCTTAAAACTCAATACACAGCAAAATCTTCAGAACACCATACGTGTGTTTGAGCTGCGTGTGAGTGACCGTGGGCCCATTCTCTCACACACACCCCCTGTCCTGTCCTTCCCTCCCAGTGGGGTCGTCTTCCTGTCTCTCGCTGTCACACAGGGGAACCTGGCTCCCCATCCACCACCTGGCTCCCCATCCACCACCTGCATCTCCTTGAAGCCTCGCCTCCCTCTGCCTCTTCTCTGGTTCCGTCCCTTTCTTCCGGCTTCCCCGCCCCCCTTCCCGGGCTCAGCCTCCTCCCTGCCTGCACCTACCTCTCCCTCCAGGGCCCTGAACTGGCATGGCCCCAAGAGCCCCCAGAACCTCTTGACCAGACCTTCTCCACCAAACTGTGCAGACTGCAGGGTCCCCACCTCCCCTTGCCCGTGGGCCCCTCCCCTGCCAGGGCAGCAGAGGGGCCCCTCGTACAGTACTCAGAATAAACCCTGCCATTCCTCTCCCCGGCTCCAGTGGATGTTGGTGGGGCAGAGACAACAAGAAGGAAAGAGGCGGGCGGGGGTTGGATCCAAGAGGGAAAGGCATTGTGGGGGGTTCCTGAGGATTGGGAGGGCAAGACAAGGAGAACTCCAGCAATCCCCCCCAAAAAAAAAAATTTGGAGACCAAGAGGCCAGATGGGGTCAGGAGCCATGACCCTCCTTCCCTGACAGGCAGCACCAAGCTCACCCTCCCCACTCCTGAGCCCCCCAAAACCAAAACAAAACTCTGCCATCGAGCCGATTCAGACTCCTGGCGACCCTGCAGCTCTGGGTAGAATGCCCTGTGGGTTTGAGACCGTAACTCTGTAGACAACCTCATTTCTCCCTCCCTCCATGGCAGCACCCAGACCCAGGAAATGGGTAGTTGGGACACTTGCCCTCCAGCCCCTCCCTCCTGGAAGCCCTCCGCGTCTACCTCAGGTACCTATGGAGCACATAGTGCACATCGCCCCCCACCCCCTTCACCCCCTCTGACCCCCGACCTTGGAGTCCTGAGCAGTGCAGCGCACAGCGTGGCCCTGTGCAAAGTGTAAATGGGTGTTGGCCCTCCGGCCGCCGTTAGCAAGCCCAGGGCAGGGGGTGGGTGGGCATAATTGGACCTCTCTTTCCATTTCCTAGAACTTGATTTCTGGCTTCAGGGACTGTAACAGTCTCGTCTGCCCCAAGATGTCCTCAGCCACTTCCCTGTGACCCTTGCCACCTTACAGTGCTCTTTCCTGTGGGGGGAGGAGCCTCAGGGTCCCCAGGAGCTTTCTGAGGCCCCCACTAGGGCCAGCTCTCTCTGCTCAGGGTGCCAACCCCCTTCCCTGGGAAGAGGACCCCTCCAAGCCTCACCAGAGTCCTCTCCTGCCCTGGCCCACCCTCGCCCTGGCCCACCCTCGCCCTGGGCCTTGAATGATGGGGAAACAAAAGGCAAAGTATTGGGAGATATAGATGAGGTTGGTTAATATTTCACCACATCCTCTCTCTCTCTCTCTCTCACACACACACACACACACACACACCCCGCCGCAGTTCCCAAAGCTACCTGCTCCCAGGACCCCGGTGGACAGATGCTTCTTACGCGGACTCGCAGCCCAGGCACTGCGCCTTGGGCGGAAGGGGCTCTCAGGATTCTGTCTTTCACAAAGAAGGACACTGGGTCTCTGCTGGGTCTCTTAAAGATTAAACGGGTGCTGCTGCTTCACTGGGGCGCTTTGCCCTTTGAGGCCAGACAATTCTTGTGTCCTGTGGGAGACGCTGCCCTCATCGAAGGGTCGTAAGGGCCCATAAATGCCCTTTGGGGCGGCCATCACAATCGCTCAAGGGGTTTTTCCAATGCTTCCCGTGGGACCACCAGCAGCTGAGGGCCACTGGGGTACCTACAGTGCCAGGGGAACTTCAAACCTGCCGCCCTCTTAGCCAGCAGGCTGCCCCCTAACAACAACCCCCGGCAGACCAAGGAATGCTGAACTGAGAAGAGGCCGGACATCCAAGCCCTGTCCCCTGGGCTTCTTCACTCCCAGAGTGGGGGTGGGGATGTATGGGGGGTCCCTATCTTTTCGCTTTTCCCTGAACCCCTCATCTCCCCCGCCACCCCAACCTCCCTCTCTTGTTTGCCTTCCTGGAAAGACGAGGGCGGTTACCAGATGTCAGGGTGTGTGGCTCAGGACAGCGAGAGGCAGCGATGGGGATGAGCTTACGACGCCTCCTGTTGGGGGCGGGAGCATGTCGGAGGCCTGGGGCCGGGAACAGCGTGGCTCAAAGCGATAAATACCCCCGTGGGTGGCGGCCGGGCCCCACCGCCCAGCGCTCCTGAAAACTGACCCCTGCCCGCATGAATGGGAATGAGCTCCAAAGGGCACATCTGCATCCCCGCCCACGGCAACGCTGACATCTGTGCTTGGAGGGTGCCCACCACCCCACCTCCATGGCCCTTCCATCACCCGGGGCCCCAGTCCACACACAGTTGGGAAACGCACATAACACGCTAGCTTACGCGCGTGCACACACACACACACAGGACCGAGCCACCCCCCCCCCAAATTTAGGGGGAACTCTGAAGCTCAAACTAGCCAGGGGCTCCAACCTAGAGCCGTGGGAGGGCTGGGGAGGGGAGTCTACTCAAGGAACAGACCCCTCGTAGCCTCCCTCTTTGTCCCACCCTCTCCAACCCCAGGGGCCTGCTGGTCCCGGAGCTGACCTCAGGTGATGTTTATATTCCTGGGCCGTCTGTTCTGTGAACGGAACATCTGATACGTTTTCAGAGAAATGTGTGGGTTTGGGGTTGTTTTGTTGTTGTTGTTTTTCATCTGGCAAGAACATCTGGGTCTGTCCGCCTGGAACAGGCTGTCCCTTGCATGACACCTTAGCCGATTTGAGCGTTCAGCCCATCCTGCCAGGTGAGGCCCAGGCCCAGAGTGGGAAGGGAGAAGGGGCTCCCAGTGACCAGGACCCTCACTTTCTTCACCGCCTCCCGGGGGGCGGGTTCTCGGGTTCATCAAGAAGAGGCTGTAAGGAGACAAAGACTCAGAGCGGGCTTGGCTGTGGGGCGGGGGCTGGGGATGGTCATGTACAGTCGTACAGGTTGTGCACTGCCCAAAGGCCTCCGCTGGCCCCCCAGGCAGGAGCCCGCGGCTGGACGTGAAGGCTCCCTCCCCACAGACTGGAAGGACAACGCCTTTCATTCCCCCCGCCCCACTCCCCCGAGCTGTGTGCAGCGCGTCAGGACTCTTGGGCCTGGCTGTTTAGGACCCCAGTGAAGTAGCGCCCCATGGCTGGGTGGTGGGCTTTCCCTAAGATGTGCCCCTGGGCAGACACCAGGCAACTCTTCCCCAGCACAAGGAAGAGGGGCCTCGCTGAAGGCTTGGCCAAACCTTCCCACGAGCAGCTGCTCTCACACTGGGCCTGCTCTTGCTCAAGAGCCTCCCTGACTCCTTTCCTCCCCGGTTAACTCCCAGCAGGGCCACCGGCATTGCAGCCAAGAGGCTCTGCTCCGGGCCCCTCTAGGGAGCTGGAGTGGGTGGGAAGCTACCTCCTCTTTGGTGGTCTTTCCCCAGTGCTCAGTGAAGAGTGTGGGCTGCTCTGGGGCGGGAGGGGCCGCCCTTCCTTCACCCATGCACCCATGTGCATTTCAATAAACCAGCAACTGGGAAGGCTCCAGGGAGCTTACAGGCCTCAGGATGGACAGCTGTGAGCCCCAGGGGGTGGCCAGCAGCAGGGTGAGGGCGATGGGGGTGGGAGGCCCAGGGTAACCCTTAGAGGTTTCTCCTCAGGGATACCCGCCTTGGACTCCAGTTTTGGCCTTCAAGTCTAGGGCAGCACAGCTGACAAGTGTGACCGCCCTCCCCCAGCCCCTAGAGATTGGGTGCCTCCCCTGGGTCCCGATTTGCATGGCAGGAAGGGGCCTGGTGAGGAGAGGCGGGGAGGGGATGGGTTGCAGGCGGCCAGTTCCACGTTTCCCCCCAGCAGCCTCAGACGTGGGCACGGGGCTGGGGTTGGGACAGAGGTGACCATGGCTGGGCTGGTGCTGTCCCCTGTCCCCAGCAACTGGCTGGTGCTGCTGCTGCTGCTGCTTTCAGGTATGAGCTTCCCACCTGCCCCCCCAGGCCTGCCGGGTGCCCCAGGCCAGGCCCCAACTCCTTCCTCACTACCTGTTTCTCCCTCCTGACAGCCCTGGGCCCGAATGTGTGGCCAGCTGCCATGCCGGGCCCAGGAGTCTCCTGTCTGGAGGGCCTGGGTGATGGTCGGAGGAGCTAGGCCCAGGGTGGGCACCCAGCAGAGGGAAGGAGAGCTGGGAGAGGTCCCTGGGGTGTTCCCTGTGGAGGTGGGAAGAGGCATGTTCCAGAAAGGGCCTCCCTGTCAGTCGGAAGACCCCAGCTGTGGCTTCCCTTGTCCGGTCTCCGCGTCACAGCTTGTTCAAGGACACCCTGCGGGTCCGAGGAAGAGGGAGCAGGTGGCAGGTCTCCTGGTACCCCGATGGCTGAGGCCACAGTCCAGGGGCGGAGGGTGGGGCAGGCAGAGGGGTCTGGAAGCTGCCGCCCGAAGGAGAAGGTGGGTCTGGAAGAGTAGAGGGTGCAAGCGCAGGGGCGGGGCAGCCACTCTGGGGCCTAGAGGCCTGGCAGGCCCCACCCACTTCCTCCCTCCATCCTCAGCAGGTGAGACGGTGCCCGCCACCAAAACAGAGGACCTGTACCCGGACTCCTCAGGTTGGCAACCTCACCCACTCCTTCCGGTTTGTCTCTGACCTCCTCTGGTGACTGTCCTGTAGGCTGTCCCCTGGCTGCCCCTTGGCCCAGCCGTGCCAGGTCCCCTCACCCAGGGCATCCTGCCCCAACCTCTGTAGGCCTCCCTCTCCCCCTTGGCCCCAGTCCCCGGCAGCTGTCACCCTCATTAGACACGGTTCCAGCCCAGGGAGGAGCGGTTAAACCGCAGAGGGGGGAGTCAGGGCTGGGTCGGTCTGCCCAGAGGAGAGCAGGCTCAGGCTGGGCCTCAGCCACGTGAGGAGTGAGGGGTTGTGGGGGGGGTGGTGCTCCCTGAGGCAGAGGCAAGTGGAAGGCGTCCTTGAGGAGGTGGGAGGGAACAGCCTAGAGTGGGTGACAAGGGAGGGGAGGACCTGCCACACAAAGGCCAGAGGTGGAGCAGGCCTGTGCCACAGAGGGGCTCACAGGGCAGATGGGGCCTCAGCTGCCGGGTGAGGGGGTGTCCTCTGTGCCCTGGAGGCAGGCAGGGTGCTGCCAGGCAGCCTGGAAGAGATACAAAGTTATCAGAACTTGTAGGCCCTGTGTCCTGAGGGAGGCCTGCCCTGTGGCCCCTTGTCCTAGGGGAGGCCTACTCCGTCTGTAATCCTTTGGTTTAGGGGAGGCCTGCCCTGTCTGTGGTTCTTTGTTTTGGGGGAGGCCTGGAGCCAGCCTCTGCAGGGAGATTGGAAGGGAGCGGGACGGTTCCAGTGTGCTTCTGAATGGAAATTAAAAGGGTGGCAGGAAGGGGCGGGTTGGTGGTTTAGCCTGTGGCTTTCACGTGACTCGGTGCTCACCTCACTATAGCTGAGAAAGAAGGGCGGAAACAGGGGTAGCCGGCTCTGCAGGATTGAGGTTTGTCCGTCCAGCAGCCGGGATGCTGAGCGAGTATTGAGCCTGGCCTTGGTGCCCACAGGAAGCCCTTGCTCCCGAATCTGGCAGAACCCACGTTTCGTGGCCCGGAAGCGGAGCTACACGGTGAAGGTGAAATGCCACACGGACGGCACTGGCGTGGTGAAGTGGTTCTGGAAGCGACTAGGGGACCAGGAGCCCCGGGAGCTGCTGGAGGACCAGAGCCACATCCTGCAGACCTGGAACCACTCCGTGGCCACCCTCACCATCCGCGACATCCAGTATGAGGACAACGGCGTCTACTTCTGCCAGCAGACGTGCGGCGGGCCCCGTCCAGAGACTCACTGGGGCTGTGGCACCGAGCTGCGGGTCATGGGTGGGTCTCAGGCCGGCCCTGACCTCAACCAGAGTGGGCATGGGAGGGAGGTGGGCTGCAGGGGAGCCTCATCGAGTGCCCACATCACACACCCCAGCCCTGCCTGACCTACCTGTCCCTGTGGGACCCTCAGAGTCCCCAGGAGAGATGCAGGGGTGCACCGCGGGCCTGACTCCTCTGCCCC
>NW_022111358.1:35546098-35548427 GCF_000313985.2 Echinops telfairi | reverse complement strand
TGCCCCCCAGTTTTACTGGCATACAATTCAGATCTGAAACACAATTCAAGGGGTCAATCGTGGTAGACCAGGCTCCTCATTCTTGGACTCATTATTATCGGCCCCCCTCTCCCCCCCTCACTCAGTCTATCAGTAAGGCTTTGAGGTGATTCAGGGCGGTCTCTGTGCTGGCCCAGTGAGTGCCCCTCACCTGGACCCCTGCCCTTTGACTCCCCCCCCCAAGTCCTTAGCCCATCTCCCTGGCCTTCCTTGCATTTCTGCATTTCTGAACATCCCCCCACCCCCATCCCCCTGTCCCCACCAGGACGACAGCAAGGCGGGCATGGAAGAAGACCACACCTATGAGGTAAGCCGGCGGGCACACTCAGCCCCAGGGTGGGCAGGGGTCACCTCTGTGGGTTCCATCCTGCACGTGACCACGCCCTGAGCGCCGCTCTGTGTCCCCAGGGCCTGAACGTTGACCAGACAGCCACCTACGAGGACATCGTCACTCTGCGGACTGGAGAAGTCAAGTGGTCAGTGGGTGAGCACCCCGGCCAGGAGTGAGGGCCCGCCCTCCCCACACCTGAGCGCAGCCTCCTGCACACCTGGGCGCAGCCTCCTGGGGCGCCACTGACTTCCTCAGAGCCTGCCCGGCTCCCAGCCTGCCCCTTCGCCGCCGTGTATCCCCCATCCCCATCGGCTGCCTGCCCCCCAGCCCCCAGGTCCCCAGCTGTTCCTCTAGGGCCTGGACTGGAAGGGCCCCAGGCAAAGATTCGGGGCAGAATCTCAGGAATGGCTGAGGCAGACTTGGGGAGGGGGCTGTTGTGGGTTACGGCCTCACGTGGGGGCAGGGAAGGTAGAGACTTGCCTAGAACGTGCCAATGCGTTCAGAGCAGGCCAGCTCCCTGAGGAGCCTGGGAAGGGCCATAACCCGGACTGAGCGCTGTCTCCCTCCCTCCCCCCCCTCCCACCCAGGGGCCTCAAGCCTATTCTATGGAATAAACTGTGTGTCTTGAGAACCACACATGGACTTGTGACATCTCTGGCTATGGGGTCAGGGGTGGGGGTGGGCCTGTGGGACCACAGGGGGTATGCTAAGGTCTCCTGGGCCTCTCCTGGGCCCATCCATGGCTCCTCTCTGAAGACTCAGCAGCGTCCCGCAGCCCCTTACCTCTCTTGTCCCCTTAGCTGAGCAACTGGAGGAAGGTGATTGAACCAGCCTGTCTCCCCAGCAGACACACCCTCGGCCTGTGTCCATCAACCCCATCCCACCGGGTCCTGCTCTCAGAGCCCTGGGGAGTCTTGCCCCGCCCCCACCTCCCAATGCTGCTCTGTCCACCCACCCCTGCAGAAGCACCCAGGCCCTGCCCAAGCCCCTCCTTAGCTCACAGCTCCACCCCCCACTGACCCTGGGTTTCCAGTTAGACTGGAAGCCCCCTGAGGGGAACGGTCTCCTGCCTCCACGCCACACTTCACCAAAACAAACTCCCGAAGCCTGGGTTTCGTTTGTTTGGGGTTTAAGGGTGATCCAGAGCCTGCCAGAGATAGATGATCCTAAAAAGGAAGACTTTGTGGGCGTGGTGCCTGGGGACTGGTGGCTACAAATTGGGCTGCTAACCCCAAGGTCAGTAGTTTGAAACCAACAACCTGATCCGCAAGGGAAAGATGAGGCCTTCTACGCCCATCAAAGTTACAGTCTTGAAACCCCAGGGACAGGTCCACCCTGTCCCACAGGGTCGCTAGGAGGCAGAATTGACTTGATGGGAGGGAGGGTTTTTTTTGTGTTGTTTGCCTTTTAAAAAAAAATCATTTTATTGGGGGTTCAGACAATGTTTATCACAATCCATACATCCATCCATTGTGTCAAGCACATTTGTACATTTGTTGCCATCATCATTTTCAAAACATTTGCTTTCTACCTGAGCCCTTGGTATCAGCTCATTTCTCCCTCCCTCACTCTCCTTCCATCCCTCATGAACCCTTGATCATTTATCTTTTCTTTTTTTTTTCATGTCTTATACTAACCGCTGTCTCCCATCACTGTCTGTCCCCCTGGGTGTTTGCTTGTTTGTTTGTTTGTTTTTTTAAATCATTTTATTAGGGGCTCATACAACTCTTATCACAATCCATACACACATAAATTGTGTAAGGTGCATTTGTACATTCGTTGCCCTCATCATTCTCAAAACATTTCCTCTCCACTTAAGCCCCCAGCATCAGGTCCTCATTTTTCCCCTCCATCCCCCCTCCCTCGTGAACCCTTGATAATCTATAAATTATTATTTTGTCATATCTTGCCCTGTCCGACGTCTCCCTTCACCCACTTTTCTGTTGTCCGTCCCCCAGG
>NW_022111358.1:35534152-35545207 GCF_000313985.2 Echinops telfairi | reverse complement strand
AAATATATTTGCATATGTACATGTCTTTATCTAGACCTCTATAAATGCCCTTTGCCTCCCAGCTCTTTCCTCTATTTCCCTTGATTTTCCTCCTGTCCCACTATCATGCTCAGTCCCCACCAGGGTTTCAGCACTTCCGGTGTTTGCTTGTTTTTAAGTCAGTTGACTCCTTCCGACTTTCCCAGCATCTCACCAGAAGCCCCACAAGTGGTCCCCAGAGCATCCAGGTCACTGCTAGGAACACAAATGTCATAAGCCTCCCTGTACGAAGCCACCTGCCAGTCAAGCTGCCTCTGCTTCCCGCTGACCTGTGGGGACACCCCAGAAGGCCTTGCTGCCTCTCACGCCCTGGCTTCCCTGCCAACTGCTCTCCGGTGCCCCTTGCTACCGCTGCACACAGAGGAAGCCCTGCCCAGCCCTGCGCCAGCCTCACAGCCCTTGCGTGTCTGAGCCCATGGGTGGTCGCTCACCTTCCCTGGCAGGTGGGCAGGGCCCCCGCTACGGGGATTCCTGACAATCCAGCCCCCCTTCAGGATGCCCACCCTGTGGCCTCAGCTCAGCCAGGGTTGCCAGAGGGAACTGGTTTGTTTTGGCATCTGCCTGCACTGGGCTGGAGCCCCTCTTTCCTGCTGTTTTGCATAATGGCGCTAATTCTGTCCTCCCTCCACTGGGGACCCTGGGCTGTGGGGCTGGGGTGGGTGTGGGGGAGTCTTCACTTCTCCCCCAGCTGGGTCTCTTCCCTCCTTGGGCTCCCCCTGACTTTACCCAAAGGCCCCTTTATGAATACCTTCATGTCACCAGCTCTTTCTAACACTTTGAAGCTTTTGTTGACAGACTCACTTGAGCAGTCAGACCTACCCAGCACCCCCGCCCCCAAGCCGTCTTTCGCTCCCAAAGGGAGTGTGCCTTCAGAGGCTTAGGAGGTAGAACCCCATGCCCACCCCACCCCTGAATCCCCGTCAGTTCTGCTGTTCTCGGGTCCCAGGCCACGTCATCCTTTCTGTCTCCTAGGCCACTGATCTGGGTGAGGATGGGGAGTGATGAACACCCGGGTCTCAGTGGCCTTGTCTGTAAAATGGGAATCGTGAAGCCTGTGTGCGGGTAGGGCATTGAAGCAGATGTGTGTTCTTCAAGTGATCAGATGGTACACTGGTCTTTTTCTTTAGGCGCACAGTTCTGTGAATCTAGTACTACTCCCGTAAACAATCACGGTCTTGGAAACTCACGGCGCCGTTCTGCCGTGTCCTATAGGGTCGTGATGAGTCAACATCGATTCAATGGCTGTGAGTTTACGGGGTGAGTATAAACCCCACTCAGAGCCATGGGGCCAATTCTGCCAGAGCAGAGCTGTTCCTTAGGGGTTCTGAGTCTACATCTCCACGAGAGCAGTCTCATCTTGCTCCCTCGCAGGTGCAGCTGGGTTTGAACCACTGCCCTTACAATTGGCAGCCCAGAGCTTAACGCACTACACTACTAGGGCTCCTGAATACATGTATTAAACACAAAACGAAACGCACTGCCATCCAGTCAATTCTGACTCATAGCGACTCCACAGGCGGGTAGACCTGCCCCTGTGGGTTTCCAGGTCCATACGTTACAGGAGGAGACAGCCTTCTCATTCTCCTGTGGAGTGGCCAGCGGGTTTGAACTGCTGGACTTGCAGTGAGCGGCCCGGTGTGCCGCAGGCTATTGGTACCTGCATAGATTTGTATAATCACCGTCACACTCAGGGCCCCTAAAATGAACCGAGCGCTTTTACAGGAGGTGCAACAGATATTTGTGAAATGCCTTTGAAATGTCCTTTAAAATGGATTGAGCACGTCCGTGTTCATTTACAAGCCCCCTGGGAGGGGGTCGCACTAACCCCCACTTTGCAGATGAGGAAAACGGAGACTCAGGGCAGACACCATGATTGGCCGAACTCACATGCAGTTTTTCTGACTTAAACTCCAGCATCTATCTACTATGACCCAGCTGCCTGCCTGGAAGGGCTTCGCATCAGTAAGCACGGAATTAGAGAAGGAGGGAGGGGCGGAGGGGGAGGGGGAATCCCAAGGCAACCCAAGTCACCTTCAAGGTCTGTCTTTTATTTATATATATATAAATAAAATATTAATTATATATATAATTTTAATATATATAAATTAAGTATATATATTTAATCATTTTATTGGGGCCTCATGCAACTCTTATCACAATCCATACACACAGCAATTGTGTCAAGCACATTTGTACATTCATTGCCCTCATCGTTCTCAAAACATCTGCTCTCCACTTAAGCCCCTGGCATCAGCTCATTTTTCCCCCTCCCTCTGTCTTGAAGAGGTTTGCTTTTCCTGCTCACAAGTTCCAAAGGCTAGAGGCCCTCCCACCAGCTCCCACCTGCTCCCACCTACAGCGGACAGGGCCTGGAGGGTCAGGCCAGTGAACCACCACCCCACCCCCAGCAGCCCAACCCTGGGGCTGCTCCCCTCCCCACACCCCAGCACAGCCCCAGACTCCTGGGTGGGCATATGCGCCACTGCCCACTGGGGGAATCCAGCCCAGTCCCCGGGGGCAGGGGTTTAAGCAAGGCTGGTTCCTCCTCCATTCTAGCTTGACTTCCGGCAGGCTGGCTGCAGGTGCTGCTAAGGCTGAGGTGATCTGGCCTGGGGAGCTGGGTGTTTTTCCAGAAAAATCAGAGAGGAGAGAAAAACAAAACAACACTTGAAATACTGCTGCTCTTTCCGGTCACAAGCAGGTAGCAACTGTCTCTTAGCAGAGACCTGGCCTGAAGGCCAGCTCAGAATCCTGTCTGGGGTCCATGCTCCCTCCGCTCCACAGCGGGACTCCGAGCCTGCCTCCGTGACATCCCCGGGGGGTGGCCCAGGTCTCGTCTGGCACCCTCCACTTCACTCTTAAAACCTTCTCAAACAATAAACCTTCCCCAGGACATCGCAGCTGCTTCTCCTAAAACCTCTGTCTGGAAACTGTAGTGACTGCTGAGATTAGCACTGCAGTCTGAATTCCACTTGACTGCGAGCTCTAAATGCAAAATGTGTGCGTATGCGTTTTGTATCTTTTTAAAACAAATCATTTTATTGGTGGCTCAAACAGCTCTTATCACAATACATACATGCATCCATTGTGTCGAGCACATTCGTACATTTGTTGCCATCAAGTAGAAAGAAAATGTTTTGGCCAGTTTTTAAAATGGCATTTTTCTTGGACTTCAGCCTGCTTTCTCCAAGCGTGGGGTGGGACTGGGGGAGGGGTGGGGGTGGGACTGGGGGAGGGGTGGGGTTGGGGTTGGTGGACTCTCTCAACTTCATCTTCCCTCGCTGCCCTCAGGGGGAAATCCACACATTTTCCCTTCTCTGCCAGTGGTCCGCCTGGCCCCATTCCTTGTGTTTTACTGTTAACTACTGTGGTCGACCTGTTGCCTTGCATGGCCAGCTCCCGGACTTGTTTTTACAAAGATATTCATGAAGTCCATTATTTAATACTTCATTAATACCCACTCATAAAATTAAAGTATGAACACAATAAACTATCTTGCTTAAAGTCCTAAATGCCATAATTGGTATATTATTTAATAAGTATATTAATTGTGTGATTTTTTAAAATCTTTTTAAAATATCATTTGATTGGGGGTTCGGACAACTCTTATCACAATCTATCCATCCATCCATGGTGTCAAGCACATTTGTACATTTGTTGCCATCATCGTTCTCAAAACATTTTCTTTCTACTTGAGCCCTTAGTATCAGCTCCTCATTTTCCCCCTCCCTCCCCCACCCTCCTTTACTCATGAACCCTTGATAATTTATAAATTATTATTTTTTCATGTCTTACACTGACGGATGTTTTTCTTCACCCACGTTTCTCTTGTTCATCCTCCTGGCTGGGGAGGGGCTGTTATGCATCCTTCCCTCCTCCCCGCCCGCTCTCCCCCTAACCTCCGGGGTGTGATGTATGTTTTGTGGCTATTGTTGAGCATGGACGCCAATTCAACAGCCTCTGCTCAATGCACGCGATGGCGTCCCTGGCTGGTGCGGTCATTCCCACACACACCCTGTGGGTCCGAGCTAATCTCTCCGTTTGCGGTTGGTCCTATCAGCAGAGCTCTTTAAAGAGACAGACAGACTTTCTTTACTTGTAAAACCCAACGTAACTGTAACTAGTGGTTTGGTTTTTAAGAACACATGGGGTGTGGGGTGGGGGTCGTAGGGGTTAAAGAGCTCAGCTTTAAAGCGATGACCCCAGGCCAGCATCCTTTGCCCCTCAGGGGTCCCCATGCTTCCTCCTGTTGCCCCTCCATCCACACTGGCCCTGGCCAGGCCGGGCCTGTGGTTCCTGGTCCCCACTTCCCGGGTGGTCCCCCCACCGCCTGAGCTCCCTGGCTTCCTTCATGATCGTTTTCACAATTGGAAATCACTGCACATGTTGCCGCTGCGGGGGCTGGGGAGGCGATTCCCATTCACCGCTGCACACCCGCCCGTGGGACTGGAAACTGCCCCGAGCGTTTTCTTGGCTGGGGATCTTTATGGATGCAGACCCGCCAGATCCTTCTCCGGCAGAGCCCAGCTGCTGGGTGGGCCCAAACTGCCTGCCTCTTGCTGCACCCTCATAGCCCCACAGGCTGTACCGCTCCGTATGCATTTGTCTGCTGTGGTCCCCCTCTCCCCAGTGGACTGGGAGAAGGATGGGATCCTGCCTTCTGCTGATCGGGTGCAATGTCTCATAGGATCAGGGTAACAGGAACTGGCTCGGTTAACGGCACACACCAGAAAAGGAGCCGTGGAATGAAAAGCTAAAAGGCACAAACAGCCACTAGCAAACCTGAGGCCAAGAGCCTACTTCCACTCCTGGTGGGTCACAGCAGGACTCTGCTCTTAGGCTTTGCAATGGCTGCATACTTTTTTCAGATCGCCACGCCTTTCTTCCGAGGCACTCCTGGGTGTGTGTGAGCTGCCAACCTTTAATAGCCGGGTGCATTAACAGTTTACATCATCTAAGGATAAACCCATAATAAACAAACTTATTATCAATGATCCACTAAGACAGAATCAAACTGCCTCTTTGGGTTTCTGAGTCTTTAAGTCTTTGAGGAAATAGACAGCCTCATCTTTCTCCCTCGAAGTGGATTCGAACTGCTGAGCTTGCGATTAGCAGCTCAGTACTTAGCCCACTAGGCCACTAGAGCTCCTTAACAATACAACTCACTACCGCAGAATCGATTCTGAGTCATAGTGAGCCTGTAGACAGGCTAGAACTACCCCTGTGAGTTTCCAAGACTGTAACTCTTATGGGAGTAGAAAGCCTGATCTTTCTTCCACCGTGTCTGGTGCCTTACAGTTAGCAATCCAACTCAGAACCTCTATACCACGAGGGCTCCGATTTTATCTAGGGACCCAAAGCCAAAAACAAACTCACTGCCATTGAGTAAAACTGCCCCATGGGTTTCTGAAACTGTGCCTCTGTATGGGAATAAGGTCTCTCTCCCTTAGAGTACTGGGTGGTTTAGAACTGTGGGCCTTGCAGATTGCAGCCCAACTCGTAACCACTATGCCATCAGGGCCCCCTACTGTCTAGGCGCAGGACTAGGTAAAAAGAAGGAGAGGTTATTTCTGGCTGACAGTATCAGGAAAGCACCCCAGACTTCCCACAACTGCTGGAAATACCTTGGCACGGCTTTCTTTTTCAACGGGACTCTTTCCTGGGGAGTCATCCCCAAAGTGGAATTGACTGAACATACCTGGTTGTGGATATGAATAACTAGGGACTTGCGGATCATTCAGAGACCCTCCCCCAGTGTAAACAACACTCCCAGCTGTACACACGAGGGCCCCACTTCCTTCATGCCGAAGCCCTCTGGCTGCATCCTGTGGCAAACACGGAGGTCCAGCCGCAGAGAGGAAGTGAAAGTGCAGGGGGACGCTGAAACGTGACATATACAAATGGGAAGGCTGGTAGGGCTTGGTCTGCTGCCCAGCGCCCCAGGTTGTTTGCTCTGCCTAAGTGGACCAGATTTAAAGCAGGGCACCATTGACCGGGGGGTGGTGGGGTGGAGGTGGAGGTGGTTCTTGATGAAAAATTTGGTCTATATGGACTAAATAGACCGTTCCCTAGCTTGATGTGCATTCTTTCCAAAAATCGGGACTTTTAAATTTATTTTTTATTTTTATCTTTTTTTTTTTAAAACACTTTATTTATTTATTTTTTGTCTCTTTTTTAACATTTTATTAGGGGCTCATACAACTGTTATCCGAATCAGGACTTTTTTAAAACGCCAAAAATCGGGACTGTCCCGCCAAAAGCGGGACGCCTGGTCACCTTACACCCCTTTTATTCACTTCATATCTGTGCACACCTCTGGGGCTGAAGCGCCACCTCCCCACCTTCAGGGAGCATCTTTTGTGCAAGGACTTGAGCCCTGTCCCGCTAGCTCTGCACTGAGAAAGTTCCGGCCACGCCCATGAATCCACTGCCTGACTAGATGAGGCTTCCACGGCTCTTCTACCAGCGAAAGAGTGTGGGCCCTGGGAAAGCTAGGCAGCCATCGCTTAGATCAGCGGTTCTCAACCTGTGGGTCGCAGCCCCTTTGGGGGGTCAAACGGCCTTTTCACAGGGGTCGCCCGATTCACAACAGTAGCAAAATGACAATGATGAAGTAGCAATGAAAATAACGTTATGGTTGGGGGGGTCACCACGACATGAGGAACTGTATGAAAGGGTCACGGCATTAGGAAGATTGAGAACCACTGACTCAGATGATAGGCTGTGGGCACTCAGGGTCTTCAGCTGTGAGATGGGGCTCGTGCCCCTCTGCGAGCCGGCACAGGCCTGGCCCAGGATGGACGCTCAGAAATCTTCACCTCCTTCCCCACCTCCTTTGGGAATCCCAGGGTGTGGTCTCTGGAGACCCTGATCCACTCGATGTGCTGAGAGACCCACTTGGTGCTCAAACTCGTGTAAAGGATATCGGAAATAAGGGGAGGTCGAGGGTGGCTCAGGAAGAGTGCCAGCCTCTGAGCTCAAGGAAGTAGGACCCTACTGGAGGCACGGACCTCTAATGACCACAGGTGAGTGAGGAAGGCTCCCATCAGGCCCTCTGGGGCTGCCCCTAAGGACAGGGCAACCTGCACGAGGTGGCTTTGGGACCATTTGTGATGCAAAGAAGCCCCGAGATGGTAAAGTCCGGAGATGGAAAGGACTCCAGCTACCCTGAGAGAAATGGCACCCAAACTCTGATAGGGTGTTCTTAAGGAAACCCGAGGTGATGAGGTGACGTGAAGGGGTGTCTCATCTTGAGTCTTTTTTTTTTTTTTACTCATGACTCACTTTTTTTCTTTTGCTCAAATCTTTTCAAAACCGTTTCATACACATAGAATTCCCATATAATCCCACTCAATGGTTTGGTCATAGTAAAAGGAGATGTGCCTTCGCCATGACCATCGATTTCCGAACATTTTCTTCTTTCTTGCGCTCATGACTGTTAACTCCCCATTTCCCTCCAACTTCCCCCGCCACAACCCCAAGAAACGATTCCCCATCTGCAATCTCTAGGTGGACCAATCCTGGCTTTCACAAAGGACCCAACAGCAAGAACAAGCTGAAGAGGGAGCAAGTGTCATCAGAGGAGCCAATCCCAGCCTCTCCCCACCCACGGCCAACACCAACACAGAGGCGTTGGTAGCCGCTCTTGAGCACAGAGGACACGAGGATCCGGCTCCAGGTAGTGACTCAAGAGTGAGTGACTTCATAGCACTGGAGGGAAAGTCCCAAGTCTAATTAAAAATAATGTACCTTCCCAGTAGTAATGAATTATTTATGTAGTCCCCTGAAAAGATCCAAACCGAGCAAAAAGAGCCTGACTTCCACTCCTCATGCATGGGTACCCTTCTGCACTTCCCGCTTCCGGTCTTGTGGTTGCCGTGGTAACCCTTTTGTAAAGGTGTATCCCTATCCCCAGGGGTCCCCAGCATCTTCTACTCAATCGAAGTGGATGTGGAGGGAAAAGGTGTCCACTCACCACCCAATGGGTCCCCCCTGCTCTGGGCAGTAACCTGCCTCGGTCAGCCCTCCCTCGTGCCCATCTCCCGAGGCCACTGAGATGTCCCCAAGGCGGGCTTCTGCTGTGCTCCGTCCTCGTGGGGGATTTTGTTGTTACTGTTGTTAGGGTCTGTCAAGTTGGTTCTGACTTGGCAACCCGACCAAGGGAACGCTGCCCTTTCCTGCGCCAGCCTCGCGCCCCCTGTTGGGTTTGAGCCCGTTGTGATGGCTGTCACTGTGTCACTCCATCTCCTGAGGGGACCCCTTTTCCATGGCTCTTCTGTGTTACCAAGCATGATGTCCTTCTCCCAGGTCTGGCCTCTCCAGAGTACTGAGTCTCAGCCCCGTCACTTCCAAGGATGGTCCTGGCTGTACGTCCTCCAAGACAGCCCTGGTGGTTCGGCCAGCAAGCCACAGTGCCTTCAGTAGTCCTCACCAACACCAATACTTCAAATGCATCATTTCTTCCCTGGACCTTTCACATGCATATCAGGTGACTAAAAACACCTCGGCTAAGGTCAGGTCCACGGTAGTCCTCAAAGTGACAGGTTGTTTTTGTTTTTTTGCTTCCTAACACCTTTATGAGGTCTTTGGCAGACTATTTGCCCAAAGCCATTGTCTGGGGTCTTAACTGCTGCTTCCATGAGCGGTGACTGTGAATCCAAGCGAGATGAGATCTTCGGTCTTTTCCCGAACCTCGATCTTTGAGGACAGTCTTCGTCCGTTGGTCCTCTCAAGAGCCCGCCGGGAGAACAACTCCCAGCGGTCTCAGTATCCTCCCCGCAGATCACACATCGGGGTCACCTGTTGGACAATGATTTGGGAAGGATGGGAGAAAAGGGACCTCTATCTTCTGGTCCTAAAAGAGGGACCCGGCCAGGCCCTGTCTCTCAGGGACACGGGGCTGTGACTCTTCAACGTTTGTTGCCAATGGTGTAACACTAGAAAGGCTTGCTTGCTCTCCCATGAGGTCAAGGGCTAACTGTTCTTCAGCTAAGGGACAGAAGGCTTAAACACCAGCGAGCGTGTGCCTTCCTGCCCTCACCCCTGGGTGATCTCCAGACGCTGAGTGGCCAGAAGGCTGCAATCCCAGCTCCTCTGGGTCTGACTTTGCTCTGCGGTGCGCATTGCGACATGGCCGTGGGCCACTCTCTCTTGGGAGTTGAGAGAAATCCATCTGGCCCTGATGGGAGGACAAAGGGACCCTGTGATCAGGGGGTTCCTGAACTCTGTTAAAAGAACAGAGTACCCAAAATAATAATAAAATAATGGAGTACCCACACAGGCTTTGAATGCTGTAGCTTGGTGTGAAAAGCAGAGCAAGCCTTTGGAGATCTGCTGCCTGGGCGATAGCTCACCCAAGTCCGCCTCCCTGAGCCTCGGTGTCTTCTGTAAAGTGGGGTGATAGCAATCCCCCCTTCACTGGATGGCCAGGGTGAGTCGACGGAGCATCGTGAGCAAACTCTTTGCATGCCACCGGATAGGCTGGCTACGAACATGAAGAGAAGCAGAAAGACGAGGCAACTTCCTTGACTGGCTAGAGCGCATCTTGGGGTTCTGCATCCCGAGTTCCAACACTGGGGAGGAGGTTCAAGACCCCAAAGGCTCTTCCGACTCTGAGATGCTCGCACACAAACAGGTCTGAGGATCCCGGATGTTGCATCTTGGTTTGCATCTCTGTGGCAGGAACAAGTGTTGGTCCTTTGCCCCACTGGCCTGGCAGAGCGATTGTGCGGGGTTCGTGCCCTCAAGGGAACCGTGGCTGCCCAGTGCCTAAGAACCGGGCTGCTAACCCAAATATTGGTGCTTCAAACCCACCAGCCATTCCGAGGGAGAACAATGTATCAGTCTGCATCTGTAAAAATTACAGCCCTGGAAAGCCTACCGCGCAGCGCTACTCTCTCCTGTAGAGACACTTTGTGTTGGAATCCATTCGATGGCTGTTGTTGTGAGGTATAACTCTTTGTACCACAGAACACAACACTGCCAGGTCCCGCGCCCTCCTCACAATTGTTCTTGTGGGTGAGCCCATTGTCTCAGCCACTGTGTCCAGCCATCTTGAGGGCCTTCCTCTTTTTCGCTGCCCCTGCACTTTCCCAAGCATGAAATCCTTCTCCGAGGACCAGTATCTCCTGACAACACGTCCCAACGACATGAGACAAAGTCTCACCATCCTTACCTCTAAGGAGCATTCTGGCTGCACTTCTTCCAAAAGACAGATTGGTTTGTTCTTGTATATGACGATATATACAGTGCCCTCTCGTGGTCAGTACCAGCACTGCACCCAGCCATCCCCAGCCAGGAGGTGGGATGGTGGAATCTGGGTCTGGACTATGCTCAGGATCTACTGGCTGTTCTTGCCCCCCTTTTGCCAACACACACATTCTCTCTGCAGGGAGGAGAGGTCTGGGGGGCTGTTTCTTCTCTCAGGGACCAGCCATCCTTACATAGGGCCCCACTTTTTGGGCACCAGGTTGGGACTTCTTCCTCCTGGTGGACAATCAACCCTACAGAGCTTTGGACTTGGTCAGCTAGCACTCCCTTCTACCCATCCCCCTTAAAGGGGGACAGATGGGGGTGGTTCTCTCAAGCGGAGAGCCTGGATGCACAAGGCTCCTGGGGCTGGCGCCAGTGGGGAGGGGAAAGTGACAAGCCCAGGGGACATGACCTCAGGAGAGGAGCTGGAACAGGGCGAGTGGGAGGCGGTTGTGCATTACACATTAGCACAGGCCCTGCTGTGGTCCATACATAAATGTATATAGCAAACAGCCAAGGGGAGGGGCAGGGAGAGAGGGCCAGGTATAAGAAGGGCCCATGAGGGACCCAGGCCAATATCCCAGGACCCAGCTCCCCCAGACAGCTCACATCCAGCTGCCATGGTTGCAGGTTAGCATGCGGGAAGCTGCCTGGGCTGATGGTGTTCAGCGGGGAGGTGGTGGGCCCTATCTAGGACGGGGCGTTACTTCTCGGGTTGGGGATTCCGTGCAGACCAGGCCGGCTGTAAAGCAGTCGGTCTCGTCC
>NW_022111358.1:35524944-35534052 GCF_000313985.2 Echinops telfairi | reverse complement strand
GCTGCAGGAGGGCTGGACCCTGGGCCGGGCGGGCGGGGTGCGGGCAGGCCCCTCGGCCTCTTGCTCGCCGGCGCCCCCTGGTGCTCGTGTCGCTCCGCAGGCTCCCGGACCTCCGTGCTCTTGGCCTTCGCCCTGCTCTGCCAGCCCTGGCCTCCCCAGGCGGGCGCCTTCCCCGCCATGCCCTTGTCCAGCCTCTTTGCCAACGCCGTGCTGCGGGCCCAGCACCTGCACCAGCTGGCTGCTGACACCTACAAGGAGTTTGTAAGCCCCCCTACCGGTACCCCCCCCCCAGCCCCCGACACTGGGTGGAGGATGGGTGGGAAGGGGTGAATCAATCCATGCCCCCTGCCCCAGGTACTGGGAGGAAACTGACTAGCTCAGAGGCCTTTTAACCACCCCAGACAGAGGGGGGCAGGGGTGGGTGTGGGGGGTCGTAAAGCAGTGCTGACCCAGGACTGGGTGTGTCCCTCCCCCAGGAGCGCACTTACATTCCGGAGGGCCAGAGGTACTCCCTCCAGAACGCCCAGGCCGCCTTCTGCTTCTCGGAGACCATCCCAGCACCCACCGGGAAAGAGGAGGCCCAGCAGAGATCCGTAAGTAGCCGCTCTTCGTGGCAAGTGGCCCTCGCCTCCCAGGGGCCCACCGGCACGGCACCCACACGCCTCTGCCCGGCCCTGTGTCCGCAGGACGTGGAGCTGCTGCGCTTCTCGCTGCTGCTCATCCAGTCCTGGCTCGGACCCGTGCAGTTCCTCAGCAGGGTCTTCACCAACAGCCTGGTGTTCGGCACCTCCGACCGCGTCTACGAGAAGCTCAAGGACCTAGAGGAAGGCATCCAGGCCCTGATGCAGGTGAGGGGCGGGGGCCCCAAGCCCCGGGGAGGAAGAGAGGAAGCTGGTTTCGCTGCTGAGGACAAGCGGGTCTCCGGGCAGCCTGGCCTTGACCCAGAAGTCCTTTCCCCCCCCTTGTTCTCCATGGGGACCCTTTTCACTGTGCCGTGGGAGGTGGGGTATGAGCTGGCGGGGTGGGAAGGGAGGGCCCAGCCCTGAGCCTCTCCTGGGCCCCTTTCCCTTTGGCAGGAGCTGGAGGAGGGCAGCCCCCGTGCCGGGCAGATCCTCAAGCAGACCTACGACAGGTTCGAGACAAACTTGCGCAGCGAGGACGCGCTGCTCAAGAACTATGGGCTCCTGTCCTGCTTTAAGAAGGACCTGCACAAGGCGGAGACCTACCTGCGGGTCATGAAGTGTCGTCGCTTCGTGGAGAGCAGCTGTGCCTTCTAGCTGCGGGGCATGCCGCCGCCCCCCCCCCCCCAACACACACACACCCCTTCCCTGGTCCTAATAAAAGATCATGTTGCATCGAATTGTCTGAGCAGAGCTCATTCTGTGAGGAGTGGGACACTGGTGAGGGGTGGGTTGGGAAGGCCCCAGAAGGTCTCCTGGGAGCCAGAGTGGCTGAAATATAATGGACTCAGCTCTTGCGAGCCAGAACAAAGCAGATAGGGTCACTAAGTCTGTCCAGGACTTTGCTGGACACTCAAAGGTCAGGGCCACCCTACAAAGTACTTGAAGGCTTTTCTCCCTTTCCCCAGCAATGCGATACCCAAGCTGCTGGAGAAATGAAAGGGTGGCGGGCTACTGAGTGCAGGCGCAAGATTCCCCAACATGTCACATCAAGAGAAAACAACGAGAGTGGCCATAGAATGATCAAAGCCCACACCCACTGCCATGAAGTCGTTTCAGACTCAGAGCACTCCTACAGGACAAGGTAGAGCCTCCCCTGTGGGTGTCTGAGACTCTTGACTCTTTACCGGAACAGACAACCTCATCTTGCTCCGGTGGAGTGGCTGGTGGTTTCAAACCACTGACCTTGCAGTAAACAGCCCAACGCATAGGTAGTAGAATGACACTGGGGCGGACATGTTTAGATGAATACACTCTCAACCCAATACTCTCGAAAAATGAGGATGAAGAGGAAGCCCGCTCATGGTGACCCCGTGTGTCGGATTAGCTCAGCCCTCCACCGGGCCCTCTTGACGGACTTTCCTCAAGTGGATGGCCAAAGCACCTCAAGTGGGCATGAACCAGCCAACGGTGAACCTCCCACCTCCAGGGGAGAATTGCAAAACGAACTGGGGAGGGCACAACCAGGGTGACTGGGATCGAGCGGAGACAAGAGAAGTGGGACAGTTCCAGTTGAGGGCCAGCAGGGGCGAGGGAGTAACCACGAGCGGTGAGGGCTGGTGGAAGGGAATGCTGTCCCAGCCACCAACACAGCGCTTTCACCTTTGAACGTGGCAAGGAGGGTGCAGACCGGGACAACCATGAGGGCTGAGACGCCAGCTCAGGCAGGACCCACTCCACCATGCCGCCGTCCCGACTTTCGGACGCCTCCCTGACTCTCGTCCCCGACTTTCGGACACTTCAAGGACGTGTGATATTTAAATGTTGGCAACCAGTATACATGGAAACCACTCTTAGACACAAACTCGGGCCACCTCCAACAGAGTGGTCTCCAAGCCGTCAGGGGCAATTTTGTTCTGAGAGCAGTGGGTTGAGAACACTTCGTCTAAATAAAAGAAAGAATTAGAAAGACCGTGAGACTCAGCTTTCTCAGTGGAAAAGGGGTATGATTTATCTCCTTGGAAGTGCTGGGTGTAGATGAAAAGAAATGAAGTTTCCTAAATGCAGCAATCAAGAAATTGTCATTTAAATTAACAACCCAATAAAATATTCATCTAAAATTGTGGCGATTTTTGAGGTTTCCGGTGTTCGCGAGCTTTTCTGCAAAGATGTCTAAGCACTTACTTATAAAGCATATTCCGTCCAGTGACATGGTGACATTGTTTGTTTCCAAGGCTTTCCAGAGGGTAAGGTTTTAGAGCTAAGTGTTTAGTCTCCTAAGCCCTTTGGCTAAGTGGCTCTTGTGTGTCCTCTGGTTGATTCTGACACACAGCGACCCCACACGACAGAACAGAACTGCTCCCTAGGGAGCAGACCTGCCTAATTCATACACATCTGACCACTGTCATGGGTTCTAACTCCGAGCGTCCCTTTGGGTGGCAGGGTAGAACTGCCCCAAGAGGGAGGAAAGGGAAATGTACGGGGAAGTATGTATGGTATATATGACTTTTGATGGTCCTCAATAGTTGCCCGGGATTTCAGACTCTGGTTTGGGGGTTTATTATAATTATAGTTATGACTAACACCAGCATTATGAATAACAAAAGCTAATGTGTACAAATACACTTGGCTTTACAAGTGCTGCCATTTCCTTCGAATTATGATCCCCAGGTAAAGTCGATAGTCGCGATACTAAGAGGTCCCACTGAGTTCTGTTTGAATGCAAACTCTCAGAGGTTTGTTCGGTTTCAGAGAAGATTCTGAACTGCTAGCAGTCTCGAAAGTCAAATATCGAACTTATTTTCTCAACAAGAGCCCAGCAAGTGGCCTTGACTATCCCTCTGAGGATAAATGCTTAGAGCAGTGATTCTCTAAGCAAGCAGGTCCCATGCCCAGGGGGTAATGGTCTGACCCAGGGGGCTCCAAAAGCAAGGACCTACACTTTCCTGGATTATGGGCTATAGGACAAACGTTTTTTATTGCTGGAGGGGGGGAATTATAGGAAACAGAAGGATTTCTCTCAAGCTGTCTCCCCCAAATATATGCCAAACGTAGCTGCTTGCGAATGACTACACACGTGGAGGTCATCAAGAATAGATCAGGGGTCATTCTCCCTAAGCGCTATCAGCCATCTGGAGCAAGCAGGCACCACTGTTTATCCCACAAGTAGGGCCCACTCCCTTCTGATAAGGATAGTAGTTGTCTGTTTCCTTGTAGGAGACACCAGAGGTCAAACCCGCCCAAGGATGACCAAGGTGAGGCTGCCATCATGAATCTAGGGTCCGCCCATCTTGTCACATGTATAACCCTAGACCTTCCCATTCCTATGGGCTCACCCCTAGCTCATCCCCTTTCTGTCACGCTGATGCCTATCATACAGCCCCTTCCTACAATGTGTATGCCTATTGTACTGCCCCTTCCTGTGACGTGTGGTTACCTGTAATCATGTCCCCCTAAAGAGATATAACGCTTGGTTAGCAATAAAGAAAAGCTCTCCCTGGTCCTCGGGCCTGGAAGCTCTCCCCAGCGCCTGGGGGCTCTACCCTGCTCTCATGGCCGGGCTCCCCTCACGAGGACCACCAAGCGGGGCTGAGGTGAGCAATGCTACCATGAATTGTGTCTGACTCCATTACTTGACTCTCTCTTCTACCTCTCATGCTCTCTATGACTTTACTATAATCTTTACTTATTATTGCTGTACAATTGCACCTACCAGACCTATGATGATTTGTGGGGGACCCCCCTCCTCCCCACAGGCACTGAACCCCATAGGTTCCCAAACTTATTTGGTCTACCGCCCCTTTATCAGAAAAAAAAAACCCAAAACAAAAACCTCAGAGCCCCCTGGCAATTAAAAACTATTGTACTGTATCCCACAGTTGAGGGTACCGGGTAGGAATCTTTTGTAGGACTCCAGGGGTGCTGCCCCCTGGATCGTTTCATTTCAGCATGCTGCCCCCACCCCTGGCCCACAGGGGATGGTAGGGCCCACTGTGGGCAACACTGGTTTAGAGTAAAAGATCTCTCCCCCACCTGGAGTTAATCAGGGTAAATAAGTGTGAGCTAGTGGTTCTAACGTTCAAAGAGTACGCTCAGGATGTCTGAGATACAGTGAAGGCAGCTCCCCTTAGAAGATTGGGCAGAGGCCAGCTTTTACAGAGGAGGAAGAGATGCCATAGGGCCCTGTATGCTTGGAGAAGTGACAAGGATGAGCAGCTAGAGGCTTGGTTGTGTGGGTCCCTGGGGAAGGAAGGGAAACAGGTTCTGAGCCTGCCAAGGAAAATATCTAGCCCAAGGGGCAGTTGGCCCAAAGTACTGAGCTCTTCCAGCTATAAGCCAGAACTCAAGCAATGGTCGCCCTACCCGGACCAACACCTGAGGCAGTGGCTGCTCCCCCAAATGTCCCCAACAGCCTGCCTGGGGAGCCGGCTCTGTCAGGCTCTCTGTCAACAGCGACACCGTGTGGCAGTGAGGAGGAAGGACAGCAGCAGGCTAAGCTTCAAGGCTCTCCCTACTGGAGAGAGGGAGTCTGAGCAATCCCACCGCATTACCTTCTCTGGATCTGTGGGACCATTGCAGACCTGCAGTGCTGCCTCCGCAATGTCAAATGGCGGGAGACTCTTCAATTTGGGGATGCCGTTTTGCAAGATGAGACAAGAGACTCAGCGCCCCCTCAATCTCTCCCGGGAAGCTTTCCTGATCTGAGTTAGGCGCTCTTGCCCGCCGCAGAGGAGTTAACCTGCATTTATCATTCATCACTTCCCGTTCACTGGCTCTAGCTTCCCTGACATGAGCTGTGGAGCCCTGTTGCCCTGTATGTGTAACTGTTGAAACCAAAGGAGACGGACTGACACCGTGGCTGCAACAATGGGCTCAGGCATAGGAACACTTGTGAGGACGGTGCAGGACTGGGCAGTGTTTCCTGCTGCTGTGCACAGGGTCACTGTGGGTCGGAACCGAATCGATGGCACCTACCATCACCACCACCCCCTTGTAAACAGGCTTCCTGACTACCTCGTGTTCATTCCAAACATGTGAATAACTTGCCTTACACACACGAGATAGGAGAGTAGATGCCACTGTATAGTCAATGCCATGGTCACCAAGTTAAGTCTGGCTCATAGTGGCCCCATCTCAAAAAAACCCCAAACCAAACTCACAGCCATCAAACAGACCCCGTAGGGCAGAGTAGAACTGCCCCTGTGAGTTTCCAAAAGGGTAACTTTTTACAGGATTAGAAAGCCCTGCCTCTCTCCCCCGAGTGGCTTCAAACTGCTGTCTGTGCAATTAGCAGCCCCTCACATAACCACCAGGGCTCCCCACAGGGCAGAGTAAAACTGCTCAATAGGGTTTCTAAGGCTGTCACTCTTTACTGCACCAAGAGGCAGCCACATCCCTCTTTCCGTGAGATCCTGATTGGTGGGTTCAAACTGCCATTATTTGGGGGATGCCATTTTTTGCAAAATCAAACAAGAGATTTAATCCCACCTCAGTCTCCTCTGGGAAGCGTTCCTGATCAAGTTGGGTGCTCTTCCCCAGCAGAGGAGGTCCCATGCCCTCCTCGTTTCCCGTTCACTGCCTCTAGCTTCCCTAACGTGCTGTGGAGGGCAGGGCTGGTGCTCTGTTCATCGTTTGCCCTTCTCCTTGCATGGGTAACTGAGGAAAGCATGGGTGTATTTTGTCTCTGATGCTGCGTCTTCTCCCAGGCTGGGAGGTCATCTGTCAGGTTGTGGACAGCCCTTTCGAAGTCTCATTTGCTGTTCTGAGGGCAGGCCGAGCAGGGGCCCTGTCCCCTCTAGTGAACCACTGTCCAGAGCGAAGTTGTTTATGATGCCAAGCTGGTCCTTTCTTGGAAGTTGTACTCCAAGTTCCAAAGTGCAACTGTTTTTATTTTTGGAGCTTGTCTTAATTTTGCACAAGTTTTCATCAGTGATGTGGCAGAGAGATGCAGTCAGCTATCCTAACTTTTCCATTTAGCTTATCCAGCATTTCAGCAGCCCATACAAAACTGTTTTGGGGGTACGGGTGGGGTGAGTATATGGCTGTACAGTCCTCATGCCTTTCCTGGGGTGAACAATCCAAAGAACAGAGGAGGAAATTGGGTCACATCGAGTCACCCCAGAACTTTCCTCTTGAAGCTTCAAAGAACCCATTTGCAGATCAAAGTATGTGCTTCCTGACAGAAAGGAGGCATACATGTTGGCACTCTGCCCTAAGAGCCTGTGTGGATCAGACACACCGCGGCGGGCACTCACAGGTGATTACTGCCATGGGTTAGGGACTGGAACCCAGGGTTATTTGGGTCTCTTACCCTGAGGCCTCTACCTGCCAGTCGGGGGCAGGGCTCCAGGCGAAGGGTGCTGCCTGTGTGACCACAGACAGATTGCGATCACACACTCCACGGTTACTGAGTTGAAGCCTAGCCAGTCAGAGCCCCTTTGCCAAAGCTGCCGCACAGACTCCCGCATGATGGCCTCAAGCTCGGAGCTGGGCGCTGGCACTCCAGAGGCAGGCAGGGGAATGTGAAGACGGGGGTCCTACACCACAAAATTAGCTCCAAGACAGTCAACAGAAAACGATGAGAAATGAATTGCATTTGAAATCATTTTATTTCGTTTCTCTTCAGTCTGATGCTTGGGGGCCACCTGTGGTTTGGGGGAACAAATGGCAGTGGGAATGGAAATGGAGGGGGCACAGGCAGGAGCCTCTCTTTTGAACCCAAGTGAATGCATTAAGCAGAGAGCAAGGAGCAAAAGGCCCTTCCATGTGCTGAATACTGAGACTGAAATTCCTATAGAACTTGAACAAGAAAGCTGAACTTGGAGGTGGCTGGGATACAGTGGACACAGGCCCAGAGACTGTCGGCACCACTACGGAACACAGAGTAACGCAGCCTCACTTGGGCTTCGCCTGAGCTCGCGACTAAGCCCCGAAGAAATCTCTGCCAGTGACCATTTCTGTTTAACACTTTTCTGCTTGTTCAACGGCAACCTGGTTTTCCTCCTCTTGGTTGTCCTGTTTCGGCCTGTAGGCTAGCTTCCGTGTCTCTACTTTGCAGGGCCAATAGCTCGAGTGCAGTGCTATGATGGCAAAGCCCACTCCCAGGGCAATGCTGCAGCTGATGATGATGATAATGATGATGCAGACAGTGGGGTTGAAGTCTTCAGCGAGTCCTGCCCAAGCACAGAAGACAGGGAGATGGGAAAGCCCGAGAGCAAGAGAATCATCCCGCTCCAACTCCCCAGGCCCCTAGCACAGTCCCCTCCTCCCCAGTCCACTAAACCCCGCCCCCCCTCTGTTTTCAGAACTCCATCAATCACCCCCACGCCTACCCAGGACTGACGAGAAGGCGTCTGCATCACCTTGAAGGACAACAACAGCTATGTCTTTGCTGGCAGAGCCCAGCTGGTTGGTGGCCTTGCAGCAGTAGGTCCCAGCATGGTTCTGCATTGCCTTCTGCGGGAAATCAAGGTCGAAGATCATCCCATTCCAGGTACACACCAAACGTGGAGTTGGGTTTCCCTTTGGGACACAGGCAATCATCTGCTCTGTCCCTTCCACCCACGTCTGATTGCCAGGACAGCCGGATTCCTCAAACCGTGGTTCATCTGCAAGACAGAGCCGCCCCAGGAGCCCAGCTGGGTGATCACATTCCCTTCTTCTTCCCTCCTGCTCGCCTTCCCTCCCACAGCTTTCTTTCCTAGGGGAGGCCTGGGTGTTCCCCGCAGTGAGCCATGCTCCTCGACTTCGTTTCCCAAGTCTGCGAGGCCTTTTTCATGGGCTAGCACTAGGTGACAACACCACGCTGTCAGTGGTGGCAGGCCTTGCTACCTCTCCCTCTGCTAGTCAGGAAGCGGCAGAAGAGAACCTAGAGGGGACACTTTTCCTAGTTCTCAAAATGGAATTTTGCATGAGCTCCGGGTATCGCTTGTTAGAGTTCAGCCATCGATAAGCCTGCACAGCAACTCCCTGCTGCTTTTCTTTCTGACCCACTTCCTCCTCAACTTTCTCGCGACTCTCGTCGCTAGATCTTCCGTGTGTTCTGGGTAAGGAAAACATGGCAACTCTAATAAGGAAGCCATCGGCCAAGAGGGTCCCTGGAAATGGGAAATTAACAGTGTCTTGTCTTGATACGAAGTCTCAAGTCTCTACTCACAGAAGACATGGAGCTGGGTGTCAGCGGTCTTGATCAACCGATAATCCTGCACCACCACGGAGGCCTCGCAGGAGAAATTCCGGCCGTCGTCTTCCTCCCTGGCAGTAAGTGAAATCCAGGCAGGCTCCCCAGGGGCAGGGAGGTATGGGGCTCCCTGAAGTCTCAGAGTAGGGCTGGGCGATGTTAACACATGCCCTGAACATGTCACCTTAACTCCCGTCCCCACCAGGGGGTAGGATTCGTTGATCTCCAGGATTGGTGGAGGGAAGCCTGCAGGAAAGGAGAGAGAACAACATGGCTCCGGCTGCCTCTCCGGTCTTCTCGCTGCTAATG
>NW_022111358.1:35504952-35524844 GCF_000313985.2 Echinops telfairi | reverse complement strand
CCCGCTGCTTAGGTCAGCAGATGGGGCGGAAAGAGGCTGGTGCATGGCTGGTTCTGCCAATCCTATGCAGCAGGAGCCACGAGGTGGTCTGAGGGTTGGAGAGCTTCTCTGGCAGCAAGCGCTGCCATGTACCCATGTGGCTGGACCTCTGCTGCGAGGACACACGATGTCTGCATCTCGCCGGCCCTGCTCACCACAAGCATCTGCACCTGTCTGTAAGTAGGTGGCCTGAGAAAATGGAGGTAAAGGCTGGCTAGAACTACTGGTTCAATGCCCGTGCCCAATTGTTCCACACAGAAAAAAAATTACGACTAATTTAATTTTGCTTACCTTGCAAAGGTAAGCAAGGATAGCTATAGTCGAATGCCCAAATCCGTACTGTGGAAGTTTTCCGCGGCACGGAGTGTACCCAGGGAACGGAAGAAGCAGGTCACTTACTGTAGACATACACCAGCTTGCTTGTTTTCTGCTCCTTTGGACCCAGATATACAAGGCAGGACAGCTCCTGATCACCAGTCTCCATGGCCCGGACGGTGGCATTGGCCCACGCTGTGTCTCCCTCCCAGGAGAGGAAGGGACTCAGCTCCTGGTCTCCCAGGAATACGGAGAACGTTACCGCTTTGGCTGGAAACACTTTATCCACCTCGCAGCTCACACTCTCTGCCACCCCAACCTCCAGTAGTGGAAAGACCCAGATCTGGGGGTTCTGAGAGAATTCTGCCAAGAAATGAAGAGGGAGAGAAGTCATGGTAAGCCAGGTACCATGGAAGACGTGGCAGGAAACGTGATGCAGGAAAGGAGGGCAACTAGAAGGCCCCTCCCACCCAGGCTGAGGTGGAGTTCAAGTACCTTCACACCTTCACCCCAAACCAAGCCGGACCTCAGTCCCAAAGGCCAAGGGCAGGGGAGAAAAATGACCCTCGGGAGCCCTTCCACGATGGGAAGGGATCGGACTCACCAAAGATGCGGAGCACGCTGACGGCGGAGCTGGTGTGAAAGAGCCCTCCCCCTTGTGAACTCAAGTTCAGCTGGGCATGGCAGGAGAAATGACACCTGTCATCCTCCCTGTGAGCTCTGAAAGTGACGGTGACTTCCGCTTTGGGGGCGGCCGTGGTCAAGCTGCTGAAGTGCTTCTGATACAGCTCCTGGTTGCCCTGGAGCAGCGTCAGGGTGAGCTCCTCCAGAGGTGTGACACTGGGCACATGGCACTTCACTGTAACGTCTTCATCCACAGCCACCCACTCGGGCTGCAGCTCCAGGGACACAAGGGCCGGTGGCTCTTGAAGACAAATAAGTGCGATTTGATGAGAAAGGGCAGGAAGAAATGCAGTAGTACAGGCAGTTCGTAAAAGAAGGGGAGTCCTCGCCTTAAACTAGGAGGTCCAAGTTAATTCTTCCCAGTCCAGCCATAGCTGACAAAGTGAACCCCAACGGACCCAAATTCGTAAACTGAGGGTGAAGTGGAACAATCACTAGACTGGGAAAAATGATAGGCCAACAGGCTGCTAAATACTGAATTTCCTCCTTAGAAAACAGCAACCAAACCATTTCACCAACAGTCAGATACAACGATGCCCCACTCAGAGATGGCAGCCAACCAGGGAATCTGAAATGTATATGCTTTCCACAGTACTGGCAATAATCCAGTCTCTCACATCAGGCTCTTGAGAAGGCTCCCTGCCTCTTTTGAGTCTCCCATTTCAGTGCTTTGGCTCATAAATGTTTCCGTTCTGATGGTCATTCCATTTCATCCAAATTTTAAAAATTGGGATTTGTTCCAATTCCTTTCAGTGACCATGACTGAACCAGTTTGAGCTGGTTCAAAACTCTGCCTTCACTCATCTGACCAACAATTTCCACTTTCTGTCACCCCGTCCTAAATAGGACATGTTTATCTTTTGTACATCAAGGTGGCTAAATCCAGAGTCCAGAAATGTGACCACAGAGCCCTAGCATTGGCTACACCCTGGCCAACCAAGCTTCAACTCCCAGAGACCACATTAATTCTCATGAGCCTATCTTTGCCAATGCTTTAGGCCCACTTGAAAGACCCTCATCACCCACGTCTATCAACTCCAACCATAGCCATTCTGCAATGTGAAAGGCTGCTCCTTGTTCATGGAGCCTTCTCTGTATGTGAGCCCACAAGACCCTCCTGGTCTCCAATCTGTTGGCAGTCTAAGAATGTGTAGCAAATCATTCTACACACATTTTTGAATTATTTTTTGATAATTTAGAATGGAGCATTCATTTGGGGACTATTTTTTGATAATTTAGAATGGAGCATTATCAGCATATGCCTCCTATATTTGGATATAGCCTCAAAGACATCTGAATCCCCTCTATGGTGTACTCCTTATTTAAACCCAGACACATGCCTTCACCAAAGGGAAACAGAAGTAATTGATTCTAGAAATTCTACAGTATAAAAGAAATGAATGGTTGAATCATCTCCCCTAAAAGAACCCCATCTCATCCTCCCCCGTATGCATACTCATATTCTCCCCCTCCCCAGCCCCACTCACGATACACGGAGATGCCCAGGCTCCTGGCCCTTTGGATTCCTGCGCAGGAGAAGAAGCACTGCAGGGTGGAGTTCTCTGTGATATTCTCCAGGAGAAACTCCTTCCACTGAGGCCCTCTGCCCAACTGGGTTTTCTTTAAGATGGTCTCAATCCCGCTGGGTCCTGGATCTGGACAGCTGGTGCTACAGTTGACCACAAGGGACCGTCCAAACTCCACCAGGGCCTGGTCTGGCCAAACAGAGACCTCAAACAGCTCTTCAGTGACCCCTGAAATGATCAACCACATATCTCAAACCCTCTGGTGAGGTCCAGGAGACCCACATACGATACAGAACTTATTCTGGGTAGTGATAAGTGAGAGAGCAGGGAGCCTGCCCTAAAATCAGAAAAAGGGACACCTCTTAACAGGTTAGAGCCCTGGTTCTGCCACCATTCCCTAAACTGATCTTCTTTCTTGGGGCTCTTAAGTCTCCATTAGTGGAAACAATGGAGTCATTGAGAATGACATCCAGGAGGCTATTCTCTTCCTAAATTTCCAGAATTCTTGGAAGGCCCCTAAGAAGGGCTGGTCGGGGGGGCCCAGATACAGTAAATCCCTGAGCAGAACAGCTACGTTACTTAGACCTCAAAGAAGTGTTTCTCTCAAATCGTGGTATAAGAGTTTACTGCCCTCCATCACTTGGAAGGCTTGTAAAACTACAGATTCCCAGTTCGCTTCACACTGAATGAGGATGAACTTCTGAAGGTGGAACCTGGAAACATGCAGGTGAACAAAACAAGCATCCGTGGTAAAATGGATGAACACTAAATTCTGAGAATCACTGACCTAAAGATGACTCCCAAGGACATCCCTTCCCCAAGAAACTTTCTACCTCTTCTTTTTAGATGGAGACTGCTCCATTTTTGCTCTGGTACTAAGGCAGCAAATATTTTCAGATGCTTAAGAGTTTAGTCTGGAAGGGACAAAAGCCAGTGGGGCAGACAAGCCATGGGGAGGGTTGGTAGATTGTTTGGCTTGCTGAATGCAAAAATGACGATCAGAAATGTAAACTCGCATTTAATTCACAATAAAACGTTTTTTAAAAACAAATTTAGTCTGTTCGAGAAATCGACTTAGATTCCGTGAAAGTGCTATCAGGTCAAGTGGAGTTGACTGATGTCGGTGAGGTGCACATTCTCCTGAAGGCTTGACTGCAGGTTCTCTGGAGCGACTCCACCCCCACCCTCCACTTCCTCTCCTGAACACCAGTCTCCTCTGGGAACACACACCTCTGGGAGCAATGGTCCCACCGGGGCTCCAGTTCCTCTCCTGCCATCAGGAGCATCTATTCCTCACTGTGAACTATATACACCCTGTTTTATTCATGCCTAATGTAGCCTGTCATGACAAGCATCAAAGAAGTAAAAATATCTTCAGTAGAAAAAATACAGGCCTGTTCTGGGGCAGCAGGAGCCAAGCAGAGACAGTCAAACTCCTTAAGAGGGTTCTGAGCATTTCCAATTCCTATCCAGCCCCTGAATTGGGGTTATCCAAATTATAAGCCAGAGATGCCTGAAGAAATAAGTGTCCTAGAGATCCAAGAAGTCAATATCTTTCCCAAGGAGCCAGATAAATGATTAAGTGTTCTCCCAACTCAGAAATGCCCATCCCCACCCTCACTGACCTTTGCCTCAGTATATATTGGCTGGAAAAAAAAAATTCCCAAATAGCCTTACTTACCTGAGTACAGGATCAAGGCCAGCAGGGCCCAGAAACCAAACAGAAACATTTCTGTTCTTATGAGAAGTGTCAAACGCTGGAGAGAAAGAAAAGAGATAGCAGTGTTGAAGAAAGGGACAAAAAGGAATGGAAAAATCTTTGTTTGATCGCCTTAAATGTCGACCTCTCTCCTGAGGCCTCACATCGCATAAAGAAACTGCAGCAGGGCCACCAGTGAGAGAAGTGCACTAAAGAGACGTCTTGCATCTCCTTCTGCTTGGTTTATGTGCACGCCAAAAAGACGGGGTACGTACGAGAAGGCATCTTTGATGGAGAAAGATTTTTCTATGGTGCTGTAGTACACTTCTCCATATTTCCATAATTCCACCACTGAATCACCAGAAGGTGGGTGCTGGCATGGGGACATGAAAAATGGGGCTCACAAAAGTGGAATCTGACAGTGTTTATCTGGTGCCGTCCAATCAGGTTTACCCTTCTGACCCTCTTTGCAACCCTCTCCGTTTTCATCTCCACTACCAAACCAAAAGACTCAAGCTCAATGCTGAGTTGATGCCAGCTCAGAGCAAACCAAAGTGACCCGATAGGTCAGGACAGAACTGCCCTTGTGAGTTTCCCAGAGTCTTTACCAGAGTGGAAAGCCCCACCTTTTCCCCAAGAAGCAGCTGATAGTTTTGAACTGCTCACCTTTCGATCACAGCCCAAAGCATAACCACGACACCACCAGGACTCCCACATCCCCAACACAGCATACCCTTAATTTGTTCTATTATGATGTCATAACACACCTCGCCTTTTACCACACTCTGATTTGCTTATTAAGCCTGGAATTACTATCCAGCTCCCATCTCTGGACTTATATAAGCCCCACCCTTGTTTTGCTCAGTAATGGACCTCAAGAATGTCTGTATGTATTCAACAACTATGAATGACTGAATGAACTAGATGCATCATTTACATTGGGGGCGGGGGCTGGGGGGGGCAGGGGCGGCGGTTGTCTACCTACCATGTGAAAGGTCCTTGCTTGGAAATGGTATACACACATGACTCTCGTGTCCTCAGTACAACATGAAGGCTTTCCAAAGCAATGGCATTTAAAATGTTGAAAATAATAGCAAGAAGATAAAAACAGCCTAAATTCCCATCAGTAGAAGAATGAATGGATAAAGAAACACAAAACGGAATGCTATACATCACTATAAAATAACGACAAAACCACACAAGTACCTCCTGGACCGAGAGACCATCATGCTGAGTGACATGAACCAATACGAGCCCCCTGTCATCATAACAAAGATAAAGACTTGATTACAGTGAAGAGCGTTCACCGGGCAAGCTGTTTCTGTGGACTGGCAATTCCTGCCCGGTTCCTATACGCTGTACCCAGACCCAGGCTGCCCAGGTCGCTGCCCGCCATTGGATCTGTCCATCCTGTATTCAACAGCCTCTGGACCAACTTGAGTCAGAAGAAGGATCCAGTTTGAGATCTAAGCCCCCTGTGGCCCTTGCCAGTCTCTACCACAGTCAGGATCCCTTTCGCAGGCACCGTCCCAGGCTCCTGGACCCTGCCGTCCAGAGTGCATTGCAGAATGAGGCCTCAGATCTGAGCCATCGCCGCTCAGATCTCTTCCCTCTCGTTCATGACAGCAGTTGTTGGGGAACACGGAGAGGCAGTGAAGTCCATGGTTGGGTTATGGTCCTTTCTCCAACTCCCCATGAGTGCTCTGGTGGAAGATTACCAGTCTCACCCCGACATCTCACAGACTGTACTTGATGGTCTTGACATCCTGCTAGCCCAAAATGTTTAGTGCAGTAGACGCCACCTGAAAGTGCAGGATTTGCCACGGAATACTGACATCATCATCTGGGACATGTGGACGGGACCCCAGTCTGGTGCCTCTGTAACCTCAGCAGAAGAGCCAGAAGCCACACAGCCCAGGATTCAGACCCTTAAAGGGGACAAATCCATGTCAGTGGGGAAGCATCCAGCTTGGCCCCTGCAAAGTTGCTCACAGACCTGTGCTTTCAGGAAGAAGCCCCAGAGGGATTCCTCCTCCTCTTCACTGAAAGGGTCAAGCAGAGAAAGGCTCTGCCACACCAGTGCTGTAGGAAGGTGGAGTTTGTTGTTGGGGATGTACCATGACTTCTCATTCTTGGGGAGATTCTGAAAATAGTGCAACTGGACTCTGTCCAGGAGACGGAAGTTGGGACCTGCAAAGCCTCAACTGGTTTGCTGCTTACCTGGACCGATGGTGCACCTGCACACACTTTCTCTCGAATGCATTCTGTATTGCAGAGTCCCCGGGGAGGAAGATGAGGATGAGGTGCAGACGCTACTTCAACAATTCACCTCTCAGCTCCTCAGTCTGAATCGGCTCCAACACCTCATCCTGCACTCTGCCACCTTCCTCGAGAGCCACCTCCACCAGCTGCGCAGCTGCTTGCAGACCCCACTGAAGACCCTCAGAATGTCATTGTAGGCATATGGATCATGACTTGACGTACCTGTCTTTGTGTCCCTGCACCAGGCACCTAAGGTCCCTCAAGCTGAATGGTGTTCGCAGGACACGCTTCAATTATGAATTCCTCCCTGCTCTGCTGAACAAGATCTCAGCTACCCTAATGGACCTGGACTTAGTCGACAGTGGCATCTGGACTCTGAACTTGGTGTCCTGCAGCCAGCTCGGAGCACCTGCTCTCAGCTCAGAACCTTGATGCTCTGGGGAAACCCAGTTTCCATGGCTGTCCTACAAGACCTGCTGGTTCACATTGTCCCAAGGTGCAAGTTGACCTTTCTATAGCTTCCCGTCCTTTTGCATTGATATGTGGGCCACCCCAGAACTCTGCACTGGGGTACTCTTGAAGAGGTGATGGGGGAGCTGAGGCGGACCCTGGAGCCTAACAGGCCCCACTCAGTAAGCTTTGCTCACAGGACTTGTTGCAATGTTTGGGATGCAATCTGCATCCATATGGACAACTAATGCCATGCCCTCTTCTTTGCCATTTGTTCTGCCTCTGGATCTCAATGCCATTGTTGAAAGACTAGTGTTTCCTAATTAGAGTGGTTTTAATGGGATTCACAAGGATTAGGTCATGTCTGCTATGATTAAGAAGGAGACTGGAGGTATTGGTCGGAGGATGCATCTGATATGACCAGTCTGACTGAAGTCAACCTTTCATTGGAACCAGGAAACATGGAAGCCAAGACACAAGGAGATCTGCTAGGACTACAGTTGCCCCCCATGTTACAAAGTGACAAAGACCTTCCCCCACCCCCTTTCCAAGAGAGAAACCCACTGCCTACCACCCAGTCCTACATCTCTTTCCTACCACTTGCAGTAGGAGGCAAGAAATATCTCTTTATAAAGCTAAAAAATAGAAAAATACAGACTTTCGTTCCAAAGGGAACAGACTTTGGAGATTGCCAAGGGAGAAGAGGGCACGGGGGTGAAGATAAAGGAACGGGCCAGAGCACTGATGGGTGTTAACTTGAGTGTGATGGAAGACAGTGGTCTACAGAGGGAGAAGAGAAATCAAGGAGCGGTAAGCTGTTGGGGGCGGGGGATGAGTAGTTTGGAATTCTCTGAGGAGTGCTTCTGAGGATCTCCAGCCCATTAAAATAGGAGGGCAAGACCAACCTGCAATTATGCAAATCATACAGCCTCCCTCCCTGAAAGCAAGAAGGTCTGGAAACACTTATTGATGAAGATCAAAGACTGCAGGCTTTGACACCTTCACACAGAGTGTGGGAGACCAGCCTCAACAACCTAATGGGGCCAAGGAGGCGGTGGTGTAATTGAAGGGTAATTTAAAGAGACATCAGACATGATAAAGCATGCAATGGCTCACCTCAGCCATGATTTCAGGAGCCAGGTCCACGCAGAGAGAGAGATTATATTTCCAACAACAGTTTATAGTCTCTCGGGGCTGCAAGTCCCCCTAATTACAGGTAACCACATACATAACAAAGTTGGTTGTACCCTAACCCTAAAGGTCCCTGAGTTTATTGGAGGAGTAACCTAGCACCAGTGCTGGGGGCAGGTAACGGGGAGTGACTGTCCCCTGAGCAGGAAGAACAATTGCAGCATGTCTGCTCCTATAGCTATAGCTGCCCGCTATATAGCAATCAGTCATGTGCTTGTAAGAAGTAATGTGAAGGCAGCACTATTATGGGAGGAGGATACTGTGGGGATCAATATTAATTATGAGAAAGTGATTGGGACTCATCTTTAACTCACAAGTATGAAGGCCTCGCTCCATCCCACAATCCTGGCCTTGCCAGGCTTCTTAAAATACGAGAATAAAGAATGTATCCGCATACATTCTCTTCTCATTGTTCGGTTTCCCACAGCAAAGAAAGCCAAAATCCTCACAATGGAACCAACAGACAACCAACATCATGATAAGTGGAGACAAATTGGAAGTTGTCAAAGATCTGGCGATCGATACTCGTGGAAGCAGCAGCTGAGAAATCAAACAACTCATTGCACCCGGCAAATGTGCCAAACAAGCCTTCTTAAACGCTATGGTATCTTCAATCGCTTCGTGTGAAAATTGGACACTGAAGAGACGAATAGATGTAGATGCACCCAAATTGCAGTACTGGTGAAGAATAATGACAGTACCATGGACTGCTGGAAAAACAAATCTATCTTAGAAAGTACCAAAAAAAAAAAAGAAAGTACCACCAGAACGCTCCTTGGAGGCAAGGATGGTGTGGTAGTTACATAATCTGTTGTCAGACTGAGGCTTAAGAGTGAGTGGGGTGTGGTTTAGCCTGTCAATCAGGTTGCAGCTTGATGACCTCATCTGGAGGCGAGACACATGCTTACTCCCTGCAAGACATCCCTGTAGAGAAGACACATGGGGAGAGGCTGATGGAGTCAGAGCTCTGCAGCCGGAGGAGTCACCTGGAGACCCCTGCCCGCACGGAGATGCTTATATCCCACTGGATCCACAAGACTTCCCACCCACTGGTCTGTGATCTTCCTGCATTCGTTGTCGTTGCACGTGTTTTGTGAGTCTGAAGAGGACTTTATAGATTGGTATCGGACATCTGGGTTAATATTGGACTTAGGGACTTAATTGCGCTTGTATATAAAGCTCTTTCTTATCCACATCTGAGTGTCTCTGAATTTGTTTCTCTAGTCTACTCTAACACGTATGGCAAGACTTTGTCTCGGGTACTACGGACACGTTGTCAGGAGGGACCTGGTCCCTGGAGAAGGACTTCATGCTCCGACACCACAGTCGTCAGGGTGGCCCTGGGCGTCGGGTCACCATGAGTTGGAACTAGTAACAGTAACAATTCCTGGGCAGCAGCTTTCAGCAACCTACACGAATAAAGTCGGGCTTTGCCCCCACATTCATATCGTGCCCCCTAAGAAAAGTCGTTTCATCTACTTTTGAGTCTTCATGCGCAGACCAACCTACCAACAAAGTCCTTATACGAACCCCCCGAAATTTCCCACTCTCCATTGGGGAGGGACTGCGGCCACGTGGCCCTCGCCCATGACTCCGATCGATCGAGCGAGATGGCGCAGGCCCCGGCAGCCGGGACCGACTCGAGGGCACCTCACAGCACAACCAAGGGTGAGGAGGGTCGCCAGGAGAGCTCGAGAAGACCCCGGAAGGCACCTAAGCAAAGGGAATGGGTCTTAAAAGGCCCCCGAGCCGCGCTCTTCCCGCGGCCCTCGTCCTCACCGAGCCGCTCCTCTCGTCGCCTCCACTAGCCACAGCCTCGTCCGTCGTCCGCGCGCTCGCGGGCTCCCGCCTCGCGCGCAGACAGTTTGGCGCGAGCCACCAGGAGGGGGCGCGCGAGGCCGCTCTCGACGGGTGTCTTAAACCGCCCAGATACTGCTGACGTCATCCCAGAGAGGTAAGTCGATTGGCTGAAGGGAGTGGGGGAAACGAAAGCATCGAGAGGGGTGTGCGGGGAAAATGAGGGTAGTGTGTCTGGATTCTTATGGGTAGAGAAGGCATATTTGCCTCCAGATCACTACAGTTGACTAGAAATAGTGTACCTCGGTGAAAATGTTTGCTGCATCGTAAGCGATGACTCTGTAAGGAAGCCGAATGGGTGGGCCACCCCTCTACGTGTGGTACGGCCTGAGCACATGAGAGGTCCCGCGCGGCAAAGGGCTGTGTGCGCAGCTGCCTTCCTCCGAGCCGCGGAGATTTGGGGGGAAATGAGCCCTTTGTTGGTTCACTCCTTCGAACCCCTTCTTGGCGTCTCTCGTGGCTCTTCCCTACCGGGCTGAGAGAGGCCTGGGCAGAGCACGTTTCCTGTAAAGTCCTGGACGCCTCCATCCATATACATTCGGGCACAAATGGCATCCTTTCATCATCCACCTGTACTCAGGAGCTGTCAGAAGAAAATGAGGGTGCGCCAGTAAGTTCACCTGTTAGCTCTCCCCACCCCTGGACCCCTTTCCTCATCTCCAGTGTCAGATGCCCTGGGAAGCCTGAGTCTTATGCTGTTTCTCAAGACGTATCCCTTGAGCCCAAATGGGACGTTTGGCTCACCCACCGCCCTTGGCTGCATCCCTTGGTGCAGGGAAATTTAAGGATTAGAAAGGGCTTCCAAGACAGTTCTAGATAGTTCTAGGTCAACGTATTCCACTTATGACCGACTAGACTGACCTCCGTCTTTTTTTCTCTCTTCTTTTTGGTACGTCTTTTCTCTAGCAATACGTACTACATAGATATGGATAGAGGTGCAGTGACAAGGAGGAAGGCCCTCAATGAGATGACCGGTACCCCAGAGACAACCATGGGCTCAAAAGGAACCCTTGGGAGGGTGGTGCAGTGTCTGGTTTTGCTGTAAAAGGGGTCACTGAGCGTTGTGGGAGCCAACTTCACCAGCTGGACTGACCAGCTGCACTGCATACTTGGCCGCTGTTTCCAATCTCAGATACTTACTTGCAGATGTTCAAAGATCAAATTTCCAGAGAGAGTGAGTGTAAAAGGCAAAAATAATGAAACGTTTTTTAAAAAAGTATTCTAATGTAAGTCAGAGTGTAAGTGGGGACTACCTGTCATTGGGCACCACCTGTCTATGCCACTATGATAAGGATCCCTGACATTGGGCTACTAAACACAAGATCAGTAGTTCAAGCCCACCAGTTTCCAATCTCAGATACTTACTTGCAAATGTTCAAAGATCAAATTTCCAGAGAGAGTGAGTGTAAAAGGCAAAAATAATGAAACGTTTTTTAAAAAAGTATTCTAATGTAAGTCAGAGTGTAAGTGGGGACTACCTGTCATTGGGCACCACCTGTCTATGCCACTATGATAAGGATCCCTGACATTGGGCTACTAAACACAAGATCAGTAGTTCAAGCCCACCAGCAGCTCTACAAGAGAAAGATGAGACCCGTCTGCTTTGGTAAGGATTTAGTTTTGAAAACCCCTATCTAGGGTAGCCATGAGTCAGAATGTCTTGATGGCGGTGGGTTGGTGGTAGAGCCATGGTAAAGCTCTTGGCTGTGAGCCAAAAGGTCAGTGGTTGGAAGTTCTGTGGAAGAAAAGACCCGTTTATCCTGCAAAGATAGCAGTCTAGGAAACCCTAGGGGACAGTTCTACTTTGTTACATTGGGTTAGTGTGAGTAGAAATTGACCCTGTGATACACAACAACAACAATATCTTATTTAATATCATGAGGGAGGTACTACTGTAATCCTCATTTTATAGGTGAGGAGGAAACAGTTGAGGAACCCATACCAGTCCCTATACGTCAGTGACAAGCCAGGGAATGCTGACTGGCATTGGCAAATTTGGCATGCACTATAAAAACTAGCTGGCATTTGGTTCAATATCCAGTGGTGTTTGGGACCAGCTCATGTAGGACACCCCATCTCTTCACAAGTCAGCATTCAGTGATGGCAGTTGGTAGCTTGAAATCAACCATAATGAGTATTTACACCACTGAAATGGTCCAAGGCTACAAAGCTGGACTTTTTTTTTTTACCAGATCGTTAAACATTCACCAATGTACCACTATGTGTATGTTTATCTGTTCTTTGTTTTCTATTTAGAAAGTGAGTCATCTTACAGCAAGATTTTTGTCTATCTGGTTTACTGCTGATTCCTGAGTACTTAGAATGGTGCCTGCACCTTGTAAGCATTCAACACATGTTAGTAATTGAGTGGCTGGGAGTCTGAAGTGTGACGATGTTAACATGTTCATTTTGTTTGGGGATGAGGTGTTGCCTAGCGCTTACGGAGGACTCTGCTTAGTGACACTAATCTCCCTAGATAGTTTTTTATTTACATTCTGCTTCTTCTCAATTTTCTCCCAAAGATGGTGGCAAGAATGAGATATTACTACCATCCTCTTCCATACAACAAGCCCCTCCTCTGGCTTCGCCTATTAGTGGGATCGAATGGAGTTTCCCTGCATGTCAAAGATATGTCCTCAACTTGACCCACCAAAACAACTTAACAGGGCTGAGTGGGGAAGGCCTTGACCCCAGGTCTCCAAACACGTTTCTTTTTTTTAACCTGTGTTTGAGGTTCCCAGTAATTAATACTGTATGGTTGGTTTTAGCAACTTTGGATACTTTCGAGTTTTAATAAGTGGATTTTAATTTTACCTTATTTTATCCATGGATCTTGGTGGAAAGTCACACATCAACAAATCCAGGAGAGGAAGAGCATAATAACAACCTCAAGAAGGATTTAGCATTTGAAGTTAACTATTAAAGTTTAGCTGGGTGTAACCTCCTCTGGATGGATTGATTCTGGATCAGAGCAGACTTGGCACAGAGTTCCGGGATAAGGGAAGCGGCAGTAACTGGTTTCTAAGAAGCATTTCCGGAACAGGCATTGTTTCGGCACTGTCCTTGTCCTCCTGGAGCCTCACACTGAAGGAGTGTGTGGGTGGAGACCGAGTCCCAAACAAAAACCACAGCACAATGTGATGATCTTACAAAAATTTCAACCAAGTGCTATGGCAAACAGAAATCAAGCCGATGAGAGCAGTTGGAGGGAGGGGAGGGGAAGTCACGGAAAACGCCAGAGGCCGTGACATTTGAGTTGGCCTTGAAGAATAAACAATTGTTAGCATGGCAGGGAACTGGCCAACGACATCCATTCAACAAATCGGTATTGAGTACTTAACTTTGGGCCAGGCATGGTGCTAGGTAGCGGGGAAAGAGCAGGTAAGACAGACAAAACCCTTGCCTTTGAAGATCTTTCATTCAGTTATAGCCCAGGCAGAAGGAACCACGGCTTACGTCCTCCAGCACAGTGGTTCTCAACCTTCCTAATGCCACCACCCTTTCATACAGCTCCTCATGTGCTTATCCCGTATGTGGGCGGATCTGCATGTGGGTGGACCCACCTGGAGATGATGGAGGAATGGTGTCTCAGTTCCTAAGCCCATCAGAAATATGGTCTTAGGTGACCCCCGTGAAGGGGTCGTTTGACCCCCAAAGGGGTCACAACCCCCACGTTGAGAACCGCTGCTCAAGAGGGAGCTCACAGTGCCTTCACTGTAGCATGCAAGGGATGTTGGTGGAAAACAACGCTGGAGAGGTAAGAGGGAGACCCATAATAGTCCATGGTGCCGTGGTAAGAAGTTTAAATTTCGACTCTTCTATAAGCCATTGGATTTTAAACTTTTAGAGCTATAGGATCCTTTCTTCAAAGGAAATCCCACGTGGTTAATCTATAAAGCAAGGCTTCATCTCTGGACTTGGAGCTAGTTTGTGGTGCAATGGCCAAACGCACCAAGAAGCTCAGGATTGTGGGTAAACACGGAACCCATGATGGTGCCAACCTGGAGGAAAATGGTGAAGAAAATTTAAATCAGCCAATGTGCCAAATACACTTGCTACTTTTGTGGCAAAAACCAAACTGAAGAGACGAGCTTCAGTGATCTGACACTGTGGTTCCTGCAGGAAAACAGCAGTGCCTGGATCCACACCCCCATCTCTGCAGTCCCAGTAAAGTCCACCGTCGGAAGACCAGTAGAAACTGCCATTTGAAACATCTCTGGCCTGTAGTAAATAGGTTCATTTGATTTGACATGATGATTTTAAACCATTTTTATCGTTTGATTGAATATATATATATAGAGAAAGATTTTATATATATATATATAGAGAGAGAGAGAGAAAGAGAGAGAGAGAGAGCTGCTGTTGAAGCAAGCGGTGGGAGGGACTCCTCACTCTGCCCTCCCCCATCACTCTCAGCTCTCCACACAGCATTTCTGAGACTGCCTCAGTAACTGTGGAGAGCTGAGACTATGGTTTACAAAACCTTGAGGAAGATGATTGGAAGACATGCAAATATAGAAAAATGGAGAGACATTATTTGGTTTCTTGGAATACAGTTGGCAGGGGAGTTGGGGGGAGGATGGCCTGATCGCAAACAAACAAATCAGATGTGTGGGTTAGGGAGAAGATACTATAACCTTGGGGGGTGGGATGGCTCCTGCAAACAATGGCGAGGTCTCTACAGGACTTGACGAGGAATAATGAGGAGGGAGGGAGGGAGGGTGGGGAAAGAATTTCAAGTGAGAGCACAATGAAAGTAAAGTTCCCTTCCTTTGGGTTGCTGGCGCCTTGGGCAGCTAACTGCAGGGTTAGTCACCTTCTGTAGCGCTTAGTTGCCTGCAGACCAAGTTTGAATGTCTCAGCGAGGCAGGGCTGGCCCTTCACAGGTCCTCGTGTCCTTAGCCAAGATAGTTACAGAGGAAGAAAGGCAGACTGAGAGGGAGGAAAATGAGACATTGATTCTGGCCAGATGGGTTTTAAAGACCTGAGGAGCATTTAGAAAGGAGTTAGAAATATGGATCTCAGGCTCATGAGAGATGGGGGTTGGAGTGGAGAGATTTATGGTCCCCAGTCTAGTAGTGGGGGTGATGGGAGTAGATATGGGTGGGTAGATCCTGTATAGAGTTAAAAAGGAAGTCCCCAGGCCCATGGATGGGCATTTAGGAACTAGAAGGGGAGTGAGAGTAAGCCAGATAGCCCGGTGAAGCCTCTTCCCTGACCGGTCCTGCAGCTTAATGGTTTGTTGTTCGGTGCCCTCAGCAACCCTGAGTCCAAATGCAAAGGTCAGGAGGCCCACTCTGGGAGGCTCTGATGTCTGAGTGGCCCAGAAATGACCAGGGCAAGGCCACTGCAACCCCAAGACCACTCAGCTCTTGCATTTTACCTCCAAGACTGTACTGACTATAAAAGATTGATGCTGTGAACTGTGACCACACTGGGCACACAGAAGAGCAACTGCCTTACACTTGATCAAAACAAAACTAATTAAATTCTTTTTGCCCTATACCCTTTCATCCCTTTGAGCCATAGTCTGTTGTCTATGGATAACTAGCCCATAACTTCCTTGCCTTTATCCTCCTCCAGGAAACATTCACTAAGCTAATCTCTTTCCCTCATTAAAGGGCTCCCCAGCTTCCCCACAATGCCTGGTGAACACCTTTATCTTAGACGTTGCACATGGAGAAATGCTCGCCTTATGTATTTATGTCTTGTACTAGAATGTGTCCAAAACTGGTACATAAATGCTGAATCCGACGTCTGCTGCTTCCATGTCTTATCTTTCTAGTGCTGCTGCAACAGAAATGCCACAAGGGAGTGACTAACAAACGGCTTTATTTTTTTTCACCGCTGAGGAGGTTGGAGGTCTGAACAGGGGCTAGAGCAGTGGTTCTCAACCTGTGGGTCACGACCCCTTTGGGGGTCGAACAACCCTTTCACAGGGGTCACCTGAGATCATCAGAAAACAAAGATTTCCGATGGCCTTAGGAACCCTATCTGCCCAGCTACGAGTACCCGGCGTGAAGACTGTTACCCATGCTACACCATGCTTCAAGACAAAATTTAGTTTATTTGTCATTAGAAATAATATTTCACAATATATAATGACATTGTTTTGTGATTCATCACTGTGTTTTAATGCTGTTCAATTTGTAACAATGAAAATACATCGTGCATATCAGATCTGTACATGATGATTCATCACAGTAGCAAAATGACAGTGATGGCGTAGCAACGACAATAATGTTATGGTTGGGGGTCCCCACCCCATGAGGCACTGTCTGAAAGGGTTGAGAACCACTGCCCTCGAGGAAGGCTTTCTTTCAGCATCAGCTGTGGGGGACAGTCCTTCGCTCTTCTGAGCTTTCTGCCCCCGGTGCTCTTCATGTGACTTGGCATCATCTCCCTTCTCGCGAGGCTTCTTAATCTGCCCCTCTCATGTATCTTAAGAGACTGGGTCAGGACACATCCTGCACTGTGCAACCCTGAAAACCCATTCCCCAGTGGGATTACAACCACAGGTGGAGGGGCTAGGATTTACAACCTTTTCAGGAGGATGGGACACAATTGAACCCGTAACACCCAGCACCCAGCCCTTCAGCTGCTCTGACTGCGCATTACCGTGGGTGGCTTACCCACTGCAGCCGTGAGGATGCTTTCTCTAGAACAAGCTCCCGGCCCAGCCTTCATAGCACTGCCATCCTGGAAAGTGCTTTCTCCCTGACCTGAGCATTCTTACTGCTTCTCCTGAAATTTGAACCTCCTGAGGGACATCGCTGGCAAGCGGTGATCTCTGGCTGCTTTGCTCTCAGGAAGAATTGGCCCTTCTTGTTGCAGGGTCTTCCTCCTCTGCCTGTGAACTCTTGAGGGGATATTTTCCCCACAAAACTCAGCGCATGGACCCGCACTGGGAATTGTCCCATGATTCTGGTTGTATGAAATCCATTATTAAATGACATATTTTGGTTCCATTTCAATCTCTTTGAGCTTTTGTAGATGCACTTTAGTCAAGATTGAGAGATGTAAGGCAAGCCCGTTCTTTCTCCACACTGGAAGGCATCAATACTGATGCTTTGAAAAATAGACGGTGAGCCGCATAAGCATCAAAAGAAGAGGGAAGGAGGAAGAACAAAGCTGCTTTCGTTATTTAGTGCTGCCATAACAGAAACACCACGCACGGATGGTTTGACCACCCAGAAATGTATCCTTTCACAGTTGAGGAAGGATCTCAGGGCACCAGGTCGATAAGAAAGCTTTTTCTCTCTCTGTTGACTCTAGAGGAGGAGCTCTCTCTCCTTTCAACATCGGTGGACCCAGAGTTCCACGCGTGTGAGCATCAATTTCCCCCTGGATTGAGGAGGTTCTTAGCACAGGGAATCTGCGTCCAAAGGATGAGCTCCCTCTGTTCTTTGCTTTCTTATGTAATCTCTTTTATAGCTCAAAAAGACTGACTCAATACATACTTTATCCTGTGCATACAGCACAGATTCAAACTTATTAACCAAGCAACTGAAAGAAAAATTACTCAGTGTCCCCCAGCACTGACAATTTCTTGTACTGTGACCCACCATCTAGAATAAAGTGTAAGTGTCTGCTTTTTGCGGTCCCAACCCCACCCCTGTTGGTCCAGTTTAGGAAGCACTACTTGTGGATGGTATCCTGCTTCATCAGCATACCTGCCTCTAAGCCTCCCTCATTAATGCCACGAGGTTGGGCTTTACAACACATAGCATAATCACATCAGATCAAAAACTAGAAGGAAGCTACTTAATACGGAGAATCATGACCTAGCCAAGTGGGCACAGTTTCGGTGGACACAATCAATTCAAGAAAAGGTGTTCCAAGCTGAGGGCAACAAAGGCTCAGGACTGCTAACAAACTAGCTGCATGACTGTCCTCCTATCTTGAGGTCCCGTGTCCTCCCAGATTGAGATATCAAGTTCCAGTTGGCCATTATGTCACGACTAATACTAGTTCCTTCTAACCAAAGGGCTCAAGGGAACCTGTTCCGATGAACCCGGATCGACGAATCAATTTTGTTTTCTCTGATTCCTGATGGCAGGAGCTTGAACACCATGTATTTGTAAATAACAATAGACTCAGCTACCAGCACGGGGTAATAAATATTGTGTAGCAGTTAGAACCCCATGGTCGGCGGTTTGGAACCACCACCAGCAGCTTCTTGGGAGAAAGACTGGACTTTCTACTTTCGTCAACAGTTACCGTCTCAGAAACCCACACTGTACGTCAGCACTGACCCTGTGCCAATAAGTGTTGAGCTTTAAGAGCAGTTCAGCACCTGGATTATGAATCCTAGGGTCATACTGGAACAAGATTTGAATCCTAGCTCCATCATGATGAAGGTGGGCAAGTGACTGGATGTCTCTGTCTTGATTTCCAAAACACTGATTTCTGAGCACGAGAGCTGAAGCTGGACCACCTTGCTTTTCGAGGCCTGGAGAGTTTCTCGATAACTTGCACAGCAGACAGATTAAATAAGGATGGTGAGAGGATGCACACCTTTCCCGGTCTTAAAGCATGCAGAATTCCCTTGTTCTGTTTGCATAACTGCCTCTTGATCCATGTACAGGATCCCCATGAGCGCAATGGAGTGTTCTGGAATTCCCATTCTTCTCAAGGAGATCCATAGTTTGTTAGGGTCCACACAGTTAAATGCATTTGAGTAGTCAATCAAACAAGTACACATCTTCCTGGTATTCTCTCCTTTCAGTTAAGATCCATCTGATATCAGCAATGGTTTCCCTGTGTGGAGTTACATAATCTCCTGTCAACTTGCTAAGGGGTGGAGCTGGCGGAGCCACATGGAGACCCACACCAGCGCTGAGATGCTTCCACCACTACTGGATCCCCAAGACTTTCCACCCACTGGTCTGTGATCTTCCTGCATTTGGCGTCATTGCATGTGTTGTGTGAGTCTGAAGAGGAAATTATAGACTGGTATCAGACATATAGGCTAATATTGGACTTACAGACTTGATCTGGACTGGGCTGGGATGTTTTCTTAATATACAATTATTCATTATATAAAGCTCTTTCTTATACACATATGAGTGTCTATGAACTTGCTTCTCTAGTCTACCCAGACTAACACACCCTGGGGTTCCACATCCTCTTCTGAATCTGGCCTGAACTGTACTGCTGCAACAGTTGGTGATCTTCAGCAAAATTTTACTTGCATGTGATATCAATGATAGTTTTGTAATTTGAGCCTTCTTTTGCATCACCTTTCTTTGGCATGTGTACAAATATGGATCTCTTCCAATCAGTTGTAAAGAAAACCCAAATCCTCACAATTGGAGAAAAGACTGAAGTTGTCAAAGATTTCATCTTGCTTGGATCTACAACCCAAAAGACCAGAATCCCCACAACTAGACCAATTGGGAGCCACGTGATAAATGAAGAAAAGGTTGAACTTGTCAAGGATTTCATTTTGCTTGGCTCCACAGTCAGTGCACATGGAAGTAGCAGTCAAGATCAAAGCTGCACAGGACTGCTTCAGAGTGCTGCAAACCAAGGAGATTACTTTGAAGACCAAGGTGTGCCTGACCCACCCATAGTATTTCCCACTGCCTCATATTCATATGAAAATTGGACATTGCGGTGCCCCAACAGACTGGACTGGAAAACACTCCTAAAGGCCAACGATCCTTGAACTAACTACAAGCTTTTCTTTCTTGTTGTGTTTTAATTTGTTCTTTGTCAGTGGTTTGTTGTTGATATTGTTTTGTTGTATATTGTTGCTTGGGTTTTCTCTGTCTTGGTTTTGTGCATGTTATTATCTCCGCAGGTCTGTCTAAATAAGATAGGCTGGATGAACAATCTGGAGGAGAAAACAATGGGACTGACAGTTC
>NW_022111358.1:35400330-35503978 GCF_000313985.2 Echinops telfairi | reverse complement strand
AGGACCAGTGGTGTGAGTGGCGATACTGGGAGGGTAGAGGGAGAATGGGTTGGAAAGAGGGAACCAATTACAAGGATCTCTATGTGACCTCCTCCCTGGGGGATAGACAACAGAAAAGTGGGTGAAGGAAGACGTCGGACAGGGCAAGATATCACAAATAATTTATAAATTATCCAGGGGCTCATGAGGGAAGAGGGAGCGGGGAGGGAGGGGAAAAATGAGGACCTAATGCCGGGGGCTTAAGCGGAGAGGAAATGTTTTGAGAATGATGAGAGCAATGAATGTACAAATGTACACAATTGACGTATGTATGGATTGTGATAAGAGTCGTATGAGTCCCTAATAAAACGATTAAAAAAAAGAAATATTTCACGATTTAGAATGACCAAAAAAAAGAGAGAAGAAAATTGGATATTGAAGAAGGAAGACTGAAGAAAAATTATTGCATTTGAATTGTGGTGCTGGAGAAGAATATTGACAATACCATGACTGCTAAAAAGACAAACAAATCGGTCTTGGAAGTAGAGCCAGAGTGCTCCTTCGAGGCAAGGATGGCAAGACTTTGTCTTACATACTTTAGACAAGGAGAGACCAGTCCCTGAGGAAGCAGTGGAAAAGAGGCAGGTCCTCAACGGGATGGATAACACTATGTCTTCAATGATGGGACATCTGTGATGGTGCAGGACTGGGCAGTGTCTCACTCTGTTGTGCACAGTGTTGCTAGGAGTCAGAACCAAATCAATTGACCTAACAACAACATCCACACACTGCTGAAAAAACGATATTTGTAATGACCAAGTCATTGATGTTTCAAAATTCTATTATGTGATCTCCAGTGTTGCTTCCATCACCAAGGCCTTATTTTGCCAACTATAGATGCTTCTTTTTTGGGTCGTGTTTGCATGGCATCTTGATTATTGCATATTTGATCAAATTCAGACTGTGGAGGTTGGTAAGCATCTTTGGCATTAGTGGTTGCATAAAGATGAACAATGGTCATATTCAGTACTCTTGCTTGCCGTCCTAAGGATGTTGACCCATCATTGACAGTACTTCAGTGTTTGTGTAGACGAAGGTGATTTCATTCCTCTTCGTCATCCCACGCCTCGGAGACCATCTGATTGTCAGATTCAAAATGGTCAGGACCAGTCTGTTTCAGCTGACTCATGCCTACGATCGAGAACTTTATGCATTCCATTTCATTTTTTGATGACTTCCAGTTTTTCTAAAGTCATAGTTCACACATTCCACATTCTGATTACTAATGGATGTTTACAGCGGTTCCTTCTCATCTTCAGGGGTGGCATAGCAGCAAATGAAGGTCTTGCTCGTTTTACTCCATCCAAGTCATTAAGGCTGACTCCACTTTGCGGAAACACTTCTTCTCCAGCCATATAGTCATATTTCCAGTGCCTGCCACCCTAAGAGGCTCATCTTGTGGCACTATGTCAAACAATTTTCTGCTACTACACAAAAGGTTTTTACTGGTGAGTTTTTTCAGAATCACATGACCAGGTCCTCTTTCCTCAACTGTTTCAGTCTAGAAACTGTGCTAAGCCCTATCTACCACGGTGACCGACTGGTATTCGAAATACTTATGGCAAAGCTTCCGGTGTCACAGTCACACGCAGGTCTGAGAAACTGACAGACAGACGGTGGGGCCAGTGAACTGGTACAGATATAAAGAATGGCACTGTGACAATCACTTGGTGGGATATAAAGGGAGCGAGGGAAATAGTCTGGAAGAATGGAAACAGAAGGTTTGAGGTGGGAGGGGTTTGAGGCAGGAGGGGTTTGCTGGTAGTTCAAGAGCCAATGGCTGAGATTTAAAATGAAGCCAAAGAGGTAAGCAAGAGCTTACCTGCAGGACCTTCATGTCACGGGAGGGAGAGTGACAGTTAATCTACCATGTTTCCCCGAAAGTAAGACACCCCCCCAAAATAAGACCTACCTACAGTTTTGTCTCTCACTGAAATATAAGGCATCCCCCAAACATAAGGCCTCCCTGATAATAAAGCCCCCCCAAGCTACCGTAACTCTGGACTGTAGTGGCAGGCGCCATCGTGCAGCTCACTGTTGGCCGCAGCAGCAGCCGGAGCAGACAGGAAGTGCAAGTAAATGGACCATGGATTATGAGTAAAATGGAAATAATGCTAGTAACAAGAAATTCTTGATTCACAGTTTGTCTGGTTATGCTGGTTTGTGATGACAACCGTATACAGGTAATACATTTCCCTTTTTTTGGTTCAACAATAAATGTGTACCGTATTCTTCATCAAGGCAAAATAAGATATCCCCTGAAAACAAGACCTAGCGCATCTTTGGGAGCAAAAATTAATACAAGACACTGTCTTATTTTCGGGGAAACGGTAAGAGCAATGAGAAGCTAGGGAGGGTTTTAAGCAAGGGGGTTACAGTTAACTCTTTCATTTGTTTGTAAATGTACTTAATCACCTGCCACTTTTCCTCAGTAGTGGTTCTGAAAGTCACCCTCGCAGCCGCCTCCCCCACCACTGACCAGCCACTCTTATTAGATCTGAAGGAAGGGGCTGGCAGGAATATTTTGGAATCGCTCACCACTTCCTGGAGAGCCCCTGCTCCAAGGAGCTTGAAAGACTTGACGTGGATGTTAACTGCCTTACCATGAACTCTTAACCTATTTTACAGCTGGAGGAAACTGATCACTGTTCAATGACTCTTAACAATTCTGGGGGCCAGCCCTCATCCCAACTACATGGACAGTCCCCTTCCCCCCAAAGGAATTCACTTCAAGGACAACACTGAAGCTACAGCTCAGGAAGAGGGACATGTCTGGTGAGAGCACACAGGAGCAAACAAAGGGGGAGGGAGAGAGAGCGGAGCACATCCTGGCCCACTAAGCCCCAAGGACGATATTCCTGCTCAGAGCAGCCAATGCACAGAGGACCATAGGGCCGGCCCCACCACAAGACACAACGTCCCTCACTGACCCATAGCGCTACTGGGGACAGCACTGGAAACAGTGCAGGAATTGTGCCTGATCTGACCCCACGACACCAAAGCAAAACACAAAGGGCATGCAACAGAGCAATGAAGGGAGCAGAGCAATGAGATCCCCAGGGAACACCAGAAATAGACTGTGGGGTCAGACTCGACTGGGAAACACTCCTAAAGGTCAACCATCAGATCTTGAACTATTTATAGACTTTGCCTTTTTTATCATTTTTTCTTGTTATTGTTGTTATAGTTTTTCTTTTGCTGCTTTGTTTTTCTCTGTCTTGTTTTTGTGTTTATTGTTGTCTCTGCGTGTCTATCTAGCTAAGAGGCAGGATAAACAATCCAGAGGAGAAAACAACAGGATTGATGGTTCCAGTTTCGGGGGGACACGGGAGAGGAGGAGGCAGGGGAAAAGGAGTGGGTATAACAAATGCAGGGACAAGAGAACAAGAAGTGATCTAAAATTAATGGCAAGGAGGATGTAGAAGGCCTGGTAGAGATTGATCAAGGGCACTGTACCTGAGAGAAATTACTGAAACCCAAATGAAGGCTGAACATGACAGTGGGACAAGAGGAAACTAAAAGGAAGTAGAGGAAAGAACTAGGAGGCAAAGGACACCTATAGAGGTCTAAATATAGGCAGGTACATATGTAAATATATTTATATATGATGATATGAAAACAGATCTATGTACTTACAGGTTTAGTATTATGGTAACGGATGGACATTGGGCCTCTACTCAAGTATTCCCTCAATGCAAGAACACTTTGTTCTAATAACCTGGCATTCCATCATGCTCACCTTCCCAACACGATTGCTGAAGACAGAGTGCATAAGCAAATGTGAAGAAAGCTGATGGTGCCCGGCTATCAAAAGATATAGCATCTGGGGTCTTAAAAGCTCAAAGATAAACAAGCAACCATCTAGCTGAGAAGCAACAAAGCCCACATGGAAGAAGCACACCAGACTGTGTGATCATGACGTGTCAATGGGATCAGGTATCAGGCATCAAAGACCCAGAACAAAAAAATCATATCATTGTGAATGAGGGGGAGTGCGGAATGGAGACCCAAAGCCCATCTGTAGGCAATTGGACATCCCCTTACAGAAGAATCATGGGAAGGAGATGAGCCAGTCAGGGTGCAGTATAGGACCGCTGAAACATATAACTTTCCTCTAGTTCTTCAATGCTTCCTCCCCCCACCCACTATTGTGACTCCAATTCTACCATACAAATCCGGCTAGGCCAGAACATGTACACGGGTACAGATAAAGAGCTAGGAATGCAGGGAGTGTAGGACAGATAAACCCCTCAGTTCCAATATTGAGAGTAGCGATACCAGGAGGGCAAGGGGAAGGTGAGGGGAGAAAGGGGAAACCCATCTATATATAACCCCCTCCAAGGGGGACAGACAACAGAAAAGTAGGTAATGGGAAACACCGGTCAGGGTAAGACATGAAAAAATAATTTATAAACTATTAAGGGTTTGGGAGGGTGGGGAAGAGGGGGGAAAATGAGAAGGTGATACCAAGGGCTCAAGTAGAAAATGTTTTGAAAATGATGCTGGCAACAATGGATGGATGTGTGGATTGTGATAAGAGTTGTACAAGCCCCCAATAAAATGATTTAAAAAAACCCCACAATTCTGGTGACATGTCTCTGGACTAATGAGTTAGTCTGGGTGGAGGAGAGAAACAAATTCAAAGACACTCATATGTGTGTAAGAAAGAACTTTATATACAAGAGTAATTGAATATTGAAAAACATCCTATCCCAGTCCAGATCAAGTTCGTAAGTCTAATATTAGTCCATATGTCCGATACCAATCTATAAATTCCTCTTCAGACTCACCCAACACATGCAATGACATTGAATGCAGGACGATCACAGGCCAGTGGGTGGAAAGTCTTGACGATCCAGTGGCGGTGGAAGCATCTCAGCCCTGACAGAGGTCTCCGTGTGACTCCTCCAGCTCCAGGGCGTTAGCATAGCTCCCTGTGCCTTCTCAACAGGAATGTCTCACAGGGAGTGTCCTAGTGTCCCACCTCCAGGGAGCCATTTATCTCCTTAGTGGCTCCAAATGAGGTCATCAAGCTGCAACCTGATTGACAGGCTAAGCTCCCCCCTCCCTTCACTCTTAAAAGTCTCAATGTTGACACCAGATTACGTAACTACCACAGCTAGCACAAGCTATTGCTTGGCTGCTAACGGAAAGTTCAGGGACAGTTACAACCTACCAGCTGCTTCATGGCAGAAAGAAGTGGCTGTCTGTTTCCGTAAAGATTACAATCTTAGAAACCCTTTGGAGCCCTAGCAGGTTGCTAAGAGATGGAATCCACTTGGAGGCAATGGGTTTTGGGTCTTGGTCCCTAGAATGGCAGGTAGACCAACCCCCCCACCCCAGACCAGACTTTTATTGTTTAAAACAGAGTGGATGAAAAAAATAAAATAAATTAAAAAAACCAGAGTGGATGGATCCCAAGCCCTTTCCCGCAAGGTCTTTCTTTGGAGGTCAGCCCTAGATCTTGAATGCTAAGGTGAGGCCATCACTCAGGGGCAGGAGACTGATATGGACTCTTGTGTCCCATAGGACACCCTCGTTCAGATTGCACGCACACTGGGCCTCGGTGTCCCCCTGCTGAGGCTGCAGCACTTCTCCGTGCCCCAGGACCCTGAGAATGGCTAGGATGCCTTCAGGTCACAGCAGCTGGAGGCACCTCGTACTAGGCTGCACAGTTCTCCTTCTCCGCATCCACCACCACCAGGTCGACGTTGCCGGCTTCTCCCGCAGCTCCAGGGCAGGCTTCAGACAGAGGTCGAGCTTGTGCTCCTCACCTGTCTCCACAGGGGCCGCCCCAGTTCCGGGCCTCCAGCGTCTACCTTGCAGGTCACCACGGGTCCAACGGGGGCAGAGCCAGTGCCAGAGCCGAGTAGGCCGTGAAAGTGCCCAGATCCAGCGCCTTCTTGGCCTTGATGAGCCGTGCCAGGTTGGCCAGAAGTTGGGCCTGCTCACAGGTGATCATAATGGCTGCTCCAGGGTCAGCAGTCCCAGGCTCCGAAGCAAGCGCCGGATGCTCCCGCATGGAGCGGCTCAGCAGGTACTGCCACAGGGGGCTGTCCGCCAGAGGCAGGCCCAGGGCCAGCGCGGTGGGCATGGAGAAGCGTGGCACAGGCTGGGTTATGGCGCGGGCAGGAGGCAGAGAAAAAGAGGAAGCTCTGAGAGGCCTAAGAGGCAGGGAAGCAACAACAAAGGGGTTTATACTGGAAGAAAGGTATCCAGCGAAGCAACATCTCCAAAAAGGGTAATATTATAAACAAGATCTGGGGTACTATGTTGCAAGGAGGGAAGTCATCAATTGGTTGGGGCTGAAAATATAAAAATGGGGGTGAGGGCCAAGTAGCCAATATAATCTTAGCTACTCAAAGTAAGAAATAGTTAGAAAGGCAGGCTTTTGCCCTTCTCCCTGCCTTGTTATTGTAGGAAGATGTCACTGAAGGTCCTGAAAAATGCAGTTTTGACTCACGTCAACCCCACGTGAGTAGAACATCCCCATAGCATCTCCAGGCTGTAATCTTTATGTGAACAGACCACCAGGGCTCTCCCACGGAGCAACTGGGTGGGTTAGAACCACTGGCTCTTCAGTCAGCAGCCACGTGCTGAACTGCTATGCCACCCGGGATATTGAAATACAATGAGTTTTTTTTTAATGTGACCTTCGGGTGTCTTACATCCTTGTATGCTTATTAAAACTTAGCCTGTATTGGGGAGGGGGGGGCAGACCATAAGCTCCAAGGGCCTTTGAAATTGAAGTGCTATCAATACTGAAGCAGCAGCTCGTTTAACTAGGAGTATCTTCCTAGTGCAAATTTTCTTCACCTAGAAACACGTGCCTTGGAGTCAAGTACCAGGCTTCTACTTAAAGCGAGGCTGGACCATGTTAAAAAACGCAGAACTAGGCAACTAGCCAAGTCCACCCTTCACACAGCTGGGCCGGGTCTGGAGCCGCCCAAGGCCTTGGGCAGCTCTGAGCCACCAGGAAGGAAGGACTTCATAAGAAAGTCAGGTGGGGTTACGCCCGGGGGAGAGCTGCAATTATCTCAGTCCGTGTGGCAGCCCTAAGTGGCCTTCGACCTCTGACCCCGCGCCTTGCTCGGCGTTTCCGGGCGAAGCTTCCTCTCCCGCTTGGCCAGCGAAGGGCCGGCTCACGGAGTGTAGGCGGGGCCTTGAGACGGGCGGTTAGGGGTGGTGCCTGTTGGGGGCGGGTCTCGCGAGGGGCGGGATTTGATGAGGCAGCCTAGCATTGGGCTGCTAGATGTAGGCGGGGCCTAGCCCGAGCTGGGTAGGGCGGGGCACGGAGTTAGTTGCATCCCCCACCTCAGGCAAACGGGGCGCCAGTAGCCCAACTTGCGGGGGCCGGGGGCGGCCTGCGGGCGGGCAGCAGATCCCGGATCCGGAATTTCCACTATAGGAGCGGAATCAGGATCGGCCCTGGCCCAAACCGGGTTCAGGGAGCAGCTCACGAACTTGGATTTGGAAATCCCGGAACCCGGATTATTAGAACCCGGAATTTAGACCGGAAAATCACGGAGCTCGGATCGCGGAGCGGATTCGGTGCGAAGCCCGGAGTCCGGATCACAACACTGCGGGACGGGACGGAGCGATGTCTGGTCGTGGCGCGGGCGGGTTCCCGCTGCCCCCACTGAGTCCCGGCGGTGGCGCCGTGGCCGCGGCCTTAGGGGCGCCGCCACCCCCCGCGGGACCCGGCATGTTGCCCGGACCGGCGCTCAGGGGACCAGGGCCGGCTGGAGGCGTGGGGGGCCCCGGGGCCGCCGCCTTCCGTCCCATGGGGCCCACGGGCCCCGCAGCGCCATACCAGGTGAGGAGGCGGCTGGGCGGGCGGGGCCGCGCGGCCGCCGCGGGCCAGGGCCCGAGGGCCGTCTAGTGAGGGCCCGAGGAGCTTCCTGGGCAGAGGGCGCCGGGCCCTGAGCTCGCATGGCGACGTCGCGGGCGAGCCCAGGGGCCCCCAGGCTGCGGCTGGCTGGTGGGTGGCGTTGCGTGGAGAGAGGAAGAGAGTCTCTGAGGTGTGGAGGCTTTGAAGCCGTGCTTGGTCCCGTCGAGGAGCCCCGACTTGGCTGCCACCCGGAAAGCTGAAGGTTCGAACCCACCCGCTGCGCTGTGGGCGAAGGCTGACAGCTCGGAACCGCGCGAGGCGCTTCCACACTGCCCCGCAGGGTCTCAGGGTCAGAATCGCTCGCCTCCTTGGCAGACGATTAGTGGTGAATTGTTTTTATTTTTTTTTTTGCAGGGGGCATGTGGCAGGGATTCCGAGGAGCTGAGACCTGGGGTGTGGGACTGAGAAGTCTAGTTAGTGCCCGCGGTGGTGGTGGTGGTGGTGTTGGGGGGGGGGCCTGGGAAGCGATGAGGAAGTTTTGGCAAAGGGGGCTCTCGGGGGCCCTCGCCGACGAGCGGGAGTTCTCCGGCACCCACCCACCCACCGGCCTATCCAGGGTCCGCCCTGGTTTTTCCAGGCCCGGACTGGGAGCGTTTCGCGTGCCCTGTCCCGTTGGCCCGTTGTTATTCCGAGATGGCTCCCAGCTGCTAATGAGGAAGAGCCTGGCAGAGGACAGAGCCAGGGGTCCCACCCACGGAGAGGGAGACTACTCCCAGGCCAGGTCCCAGAGCGCTGCATGGGCGACTGGACGGGAGCAGAGACGGTGGTGGCCGGACTGAGGAAGACGAGGAGTCCAACTCCAGTACAGACCATCGGGCCAACTCTGCCCTTGGCAATGTGCCTGTTGTCATAGTGTCCAGGAGTTGATTAATCTGGAGGCTCCACTGAGCCCTGCCGGCCTGGGGCTGGAGGAGCCCGGGAGGGGCTGGGGGAGTTGTTTCAAAGGACCCCCTGCTGCACCAACGACCTCTGGAGTCTGGGAGGAGAATTGCTCAGGCCAGTCCTTAGGGTCAGTGCGTGAGGAACTCCGCCTGGCCTTGCAAAGGGGACTCATCCAACCCGGGGTCTGTTGTTTCTGGTGGCTCCAGAATGCAGGGGAATTGTGTCCGGCCTTCTTCTGGCCCCCTTCTCCACTGTCATTTAGCTCTCAGTTCTCACGTGCCCCACCATTCAACACTGGCCTGCACTGGGATCTCCCTCGGTCCTCTCCTCCTGTCACCCTGCCGAGGTCCTCGAAATGGCCTCTCGTGGGCGGTGGTGGGATTCAAGTGATTGAACAACCAGTTCACTTGCCCTGATGACCAGTTTAAGGACCAAAAGGTAGTTATTATTTCAACATGGTATCAGAACACTGCTGTTGTGCAGATGAATGTTAAAAGGAAAATAAGAATGTAGCTCTGTGATTTCCACATGGGGCGTTGCCAGGTGCCCACCTTAGAGAGAGCCTGGATTGTGTAAGTGCCATTCTAATGGTCGGTGCGCCGGACTCAACAAAAAATTAGGCAACGTTCCGCTTCCCCGGCGCCAGCCGACTGAGTCCCATCACTGCTCACAGGGTAGTAGAGTGTGTGCAGGCCCTCACTTTCTAAAGAAATGCTTTACCAAGGACAGTGATTAATATTCCTCTTATGGTCTGGGTCTGGATAAAGATCCACCTGGTCCCAGTGCCTCCAGCGGGGGCCCATCTTTCCCACTTGGCCCTGCTCTTTGGGGATTCATGGACCCAGGTGTCCCTGAGGGGTGTCAGCATGGGCTGAGACCTGGACTCTGAGGTGGGCTTTTGGCCCAGGAGAGACATGGAGTCAGACAGGCGTGCACCCCGTGGGAAATGTGCCCTTGAGAAAGCCCTCTCTGGGGTCGATCTCAGGAGGAGGTTTTGTGGGGGAGTGGCCTTGGGACTGCAGAAGGTGGGGCTAGCTGGCTGGCTGGCTGACGTCCCAGGCTGTGTGGTGAACTTGGGAGAGCACTGGCCCTCTGCTCTTCAGACCTTCCCATCCCTCCTATAGCTGGGGAGAGGGTGACCCGGCCCCTCCTGGTGAGTTCACAAACAGGAGGGTTTGCTTCTTTCCAAGTGGGGTTGTCTGACCTCTTGCAGAGGGGTCTTGCAGTCTGAAGAACAAGAGGTGTTCTGTCAGGGCTCCTGAGGTGAACGGGAGGGCTTGGCCAGCAGGTGAAGGGCACCCACTGAAATGAGGAACCAGAAGAGCCATCTCCCTCGAGACACTTAGCTATGGCTCAGTCGGTGAGCAGAGGCGCTTCCCAACACCAAAGCCAGAAACGCACACACTGACACCCACCCACACCACCAATGGCTGGGTTCACTTCAGGGAGTTCGGAATAGTTTCTACTCATGGCAGGGCGGGTAGGGGGTGGTTCGTTCTTCTCTACCAATGAGGCCCACTGGCAAGGCCACCAGGAGCACTGGGACCACAGACATGGGACAGTGAAGAAAGTGTTCACCAGAGCCCTGGATCCCGCAACTGGGGGCCCACAACAGCAAGCTCTGCCTTCTCTCTGACTTTGTGCTGCTGCTGCTGCTGGAGTCAGGCTTACAATACGGGCTGGTGCTGGGCCAGAGGGAGATTACTGTACACATCTGGGGCTCAGGGGACGGAGTCAAATCTACCTAGCTGGGCTTGCAGGCAGGGGCTTATGGAGACTGAGAGCTGAAAATTCTTGCCTGTTAGTGGTTGGGTTTTTTTGGTTTTGTTTTTAATAAATAGCTGAGTGCATTTTTTTAAGGGGGGTGGGGTATGTTTTCAAGCCCAGGTGTGGAGCTTGGCAAGGCCAAGCTGGGAGTTGATGAGTGGGTTAGCACCTTTCCCCTGGGCACTGGGAGCCCTGGAAGACTGGAGCAGATGTCTGGGTGGAGCCTGGGCCTCCTGTTACCTGAACACCTGCCGCGGAGTGGGGCGGGGAGTGTTGTGACCACCCTAGTGAGGCAGGGGTGACAGAGTCCACTGTTTCTGTTCTTTCTCCCCTTGAGCTCTGACACTTAGAAGGACACAGGGCTGGGTTGTTAGGGACCTGAGTTTACAGCCGTGGCCACAGAGCAGTGTGTTTTCCATAATCTTGAGCCATGGCCCATTAAGGCAGAGAAACAGGCTGTCTTTGGCCTTTCAACAGCTCCGATGGACTTCTTCCTGATGGGGAGAGACCTGTGGCAGGCCCACAGCACACACACACCCTGCTCCCCCCCAGGACGCTGCCTCCCCCCCCCCCCCCCCCCCCCCCCCCCCCCCCCCCCCCCATGACTCACCCCCTTCCACACTGTTCCTCACTTCTCTACTTTTAGGAACCTGGGGCTAGGGTTTGATCAAGAGAGGGGTGAAGAAGGGCCTCCCATTGGGGGGGGGGGTCCTTTGAGTCAGGACTAGGCTCCACCCAGCCTGGCTTGGTTGGCTGGGGGTGCTGGTTGCATAATCTGAGCCCGAGGCCAGCCCTGCAAAGCTGCCAGGGACAGCATGTGCAAGGCAGAGCTGCCAAACAGGCCTTGCAGGCAGCCGCGGGAGGGGGTGGGGGGGTAAAGGGAAGCCAGATGGGTTCTGCAGACATGAACCTGGGGTGGGAAGCCCTACAGCCTTCCAAGGAGATGGCTTTACTCACCTGGCTTCCTGCTGCAGACCCTGTGTCTCTGGCCCTTCCCACCTCCTCCACGTTGGGATTGCAGGGTTAAGTTGAGTCTGAGCCAGTCCTTACTGCCAGGCGGTGCCTGGACCACGGGCAGAGGCCAGGTACTAACTACTCTTTCTCCTGGAGGCCACTCCGGAACCAAGGCATCCCTTTCAGGGTCTTCTGTCCTGGGAGGGAGGTGAGAGTGGGGCAATAGAGAGGTGAGAGAGAAAGGTGCGGTTGTGGGAAGGGGCCAGGTGGCGACCAGATGGTCTCAGGACTCTGGAGGCTGCCCCTGCCAATTGGAACACACACTCCAAGCCATCCTGTTGCAGCTTGCTCACCTGGGTGCCGCTGCTCAGGGACTTGCCAACCCCCTGGGCTGCCCTGCCCCCTCGGCCGCCCCACCGGGCTGGCGAAGGGTTGTGCGTGAGGCTCTGCTCGTGGCTCTCAGGGAAGCCTTGCCAAGGAGCAGCCTGCTCAGGCCCCATCCCATCACCCCACTCTGTCTCCCATTGGGGCAGAGAAGGATGGCATTGCCCAGGGGGCCATCCCAGGGCCTTGAGGCAAGCCAGTGAGGGGCCCTCCTCTGGCAGGCAGGATTCTCTTCCCACCCTGGGCTCTGGCAGGCCTGCTCCCACCTCATTCGCTGGTATTACCGCCAGGCGCCCAAAGGGGCGGGACAGGTGTGGTTTACGCTCCCTTTGTCTCCTTGCCTGGCACTCCAGCCTGGGTGCTGCAGTGTGCTGCTCGGGGAGGGATGGAGAGAGCGAGCTTTGGACCCCGGAGGGCCCTGCCACTGACCTACACCCCACCGGTGACTTACTTTCCCCAGCGGCCAGGCATGTCTCCAGGGAGCCGGATGCCCATGGCCGGCCTGCAGGTGGGACCGCCTGCCGGCTCCCCTTTTGGCACAGCTGCTCCACTTCGGCCTGGCATGCCACCCACCATGATGGATCCATTCCGAAAACGCCTGCTCGTGCCCCAGCCTCAGCCCCCGATGCCCGCCCAGCGCCGGGGGTAAGACTCACGTGCTCTCTTCCATACTCAGGACTGCATGACTGAGGGAGACTTTCAGGCTCTTTTGCGGGAGGGTCCAGGGCTGAAGTGGTGGGTAGAGGGGGGGAGGATGAGTACCCTTCTGCTGACATCTCAAGTGGGTTTTTGCCCTCCCAGGCTGAAGAGGAGGAAGATGGCGGATAAGGTTCTACCTCAGCGAGTGAGTGTGTTGAGAAGGGGCTCCAGGGAGGGCAGCTGGACAGATGGTTGGGAGTAGAAGGCCCACCTTCCCCAGCCCCAGGATGGGGGAGGAAGGAGCCAGATCTCTGGCTGATGAATCCCTCTGCCCTTCCTTCCTCAAGATCCGGGAGCTTGTCCCCGAGTCTCAGGCGTACATGGATCTCTTGGCTTTTGAGCGGAAGCTGGACCAAACCATTGCTCGCAAGCGGATGGAGATCCAGGAGGCCATCAAAAAGCCCCTGACGGTACGCGCTGCCTTCTCTGTCCCCCGACCCTGCTGTGAGGACCACGCCGGGGTCTGTGTTGAGCTAGCACAGCATTTTTCACTCTTCAAGACACAGTCCACACTGAGGCTGGGACTCAGTGTAATGTGTTGGGGCCAGCTTTTTTAAAAAAGTGATTTTACTGTAATTTAAAAAAATGAATTATACTACAAAATAATAGCAAATACTTAACATGTAGTAACTAAAACCTAGCCCTAACCCACTGCTTCCAAGTTGAGTGCAACTCATAGCATCTCTCTAGGGCAGAACTGACCCCTTGAATTTCTGAGGCTGTTAAGTGTTCACAGGAGCAAACTGCCTCATCTTTCAGAGTGGTGGTGACCTCGAACAGCTGACCTCTGGGCTAGCAGTTTAACACATAACCCACTATTCCACCAGGGCTTTTTGTTTTCCACTGTAGCAAAGGTAGATGGTGTTTCATGAGCTTTTGACTGCAGATATATGCTGTATATGGATGCTGGGGTATTATTGAAAGTGTCTCTCCTGTGGGCTCTGGTCCAAAGTGAGAAAGCTACCAGCCAAGAGGGTAGGTCAGGGTAGTTCCTGTCTCCATCATCCACTTATTTTTGTTTTAAATAAAAACCATCATCATCTTGCACACTCCCTAGAATGATAAAAGCTTTCCAGGAAGCCCACATACCTAGGGCTGTGATGAGTGTTTGGGTGTCATTTAAAATAGGAGGTGGAAGCTTCTGGTTTGCCCAATAGCTATGTGTTGTGCCACAAACCCCTTTGTTTCAGAATTGCCAGTAATGCCACGATTTCACCCAGAACCCTGTGAGCACCTTCCAGGCTGGGCTGGGGCATTCCTGCTTCCAGCTCCAGCCCTCAGGGCTTAGCCAGGGGCTGCCGTTGTCGGCCTAGGATTGCTTGTTTGTCTACTGGTTCCCAGTGTGCTCCACCTGGAGTTACCGGTCCTTCTCTCTTCAGCAAAAGCGGAAGCTTCGCATCTATATTTCCAACACCTTCAGTCCCAGCAAAGCTGATGGTGACAATGCAGGAACTACAGGGACCCCCGGGGGAACCCCGGCAGGGGACAAGGTGGCTTCCTGGGAGCTCCGAGTGGAGGGCAAACTGCTGGATGATGTGAGTTGGGGAAGTGGGTGTCTGGAGGGGAGGTGACCTAGGTGGGCTTCCCTGGGGACCAGCCAGTGAACCAGTGGCAGAGAAGCCCTGCCGTGGGGAGGGCAGTGTTCCTGCTGTGCTTCCCGCCAGCTAGAGGTTGGTTGGTTTGGTTGTTACCCCCACTGCCTGCAGGTAGGCAGTAAAGTGACTTGAGGACAGGGTACCCAGTCTAACGTCACCGTGTGTGTCAGGGGCGGGAGCTTCAGGTTGCCAGGATTGCCTGGGTTACTTGAACCTCCACCCTCTCACTTAGCAGCTCTACATGTTTTGTGCCCTCCTGGGGGGACATCTCCTATGTGGCGGGGCTCCCAACTCCCTTGGGGGAGTGGTGCTTGGGAGCCGTTGCCTCCTCTCCTGTCCTGCGCTGACTGCAGTGCCCTGCCTCTAGGGCAGAAGCGAGACACCGCCTGTTTGGAGCTTCTCCCAGCTTTGGGTTTGAGGGACCCCTAAAAGGGAGCATGGCAATAATGCCCCGTCTCTCCTCCCCGTTCTTCCCCCAGCCTAGCAAACAGAAAAGGAAGTTTTCTTCCTTCTTTAAGAGCCTGGTCATCGAGCTAGACAAGGAGCTGTATGGGCCCGACAACCACCTGGTGGAGGTGAGTGCAGGGCGTGGAGAGGCAGGGCTGAGGGTGCTGAGAGCACGCACCCCAAGACGGACCCTGCACGTTGTCACGCCCACTCCCTCTTGCCTGCCAGTGGCACCGGATGCCCACCACCCAGGAGACAGATGGCTTCCAGGTGAAGCGGCCTGGAGACCTCAATGTCAAGTGTACCCTCCTGCTCATGCTGGATCATCAGGTGATGCACTCTGGGTCCTGTCTGCCCTGCCCTTCCACTTCCCTTTCTTCACAAAGACCCTCATCTGATTCCCCTCTCCTGTCCCCAGCCACCCCAGTACAAGTTGGACCCCCGACTGGCCAGGCTGCTGGGCGTGCACACGCAGACGAGGGCCGCCATCATGCAGGCCCTGTGGCTCTACATCAAACACAACCAGCTGCAGGACGGGCACGAGCGCGAGTACATCAACTGCAACCGCTACTTCCGCCAGGTGAGCCAGGAGCCGTCCCCACTGGATGCTCAGCCCAGCGCATGCCCCTGGTGCCCTCAGGGCGTCTCCCAGCCTTGGTACTCTATGCAGATCTTCAGTTGTGGGCGACTCCGTTTCTCTGAGATTCCCATGAAGCTGGCTGGGTTGCTGCAGCATCCAGACCCCATTGTCATCAACCACGTCATTAGGTAAACTGAGGGTGGGGCAGGGAGGGTTCTTCTAGAGCAGGACCACCCTGGCTTCATTGAAAGCCAGCCACACAGACGGTCAGGTTTCCTGTTGCCCAATGGTGCCCCAGACGGGCGTTTGGCCCTGCTGGGTGAATGGCTAGTTGCTTTTCCCCTCCCTGTGTGCTGCCTGCAGTGTGGACCCCAATGACCAAAAGAAAACCGCCTGCTATGACATTGATGTGGAGGTGGATGACCCACTGAAGGCCCAGATGAGCAATTTTCTGGCCTCTACGACCAACCAGCAGGAGATTGCCTCTCTTGACGTCAAGGTGGGGCCCCAAGACAGGGTGGTGGTGGGCTGGCTGCAAGCTAAGTCCCTACACTCTTACACCTTGTGGATGGGTGGGTCTTTGCTCCAGTCCTTTGACTTTCAGCCTGGGCAGTTTCCTTGGGGAAAATGACTCTTGCGTTCCCCTCAGATCCATGAGACCATTGAGTCCATCAACCAGTTGAAGACCCAGCGGGACTTCATGCTCAGCTTCAGCACCGACCCCCAGGACTTCATCCAGGAATGGCTCCGCTCCCAGCGCCGGGACCTCAAGGTGAGGTGCTCTTTCCGGAGGGTGGTCCACCCCCTGCTCCTGCCCTTTAGCTCCAGGGGCAGACTGGCTTGGGGTGTTCATTTTGCCATGGTTTTCCTCCCCCATCGGCAGATCATTACTGATGTGATTGGGAATCCGGAGGAGGAGAGACGAGCTGCTTTCTATCACCAGCCCTGGGCTCAAGAAGCAGTGGGGAGGCACATCTTTGCCAAGGTGAGACCCTGCCACCTCCCACCCCCTTCATGCAGAACTGATGTCTCAGGCCTGAGCTACTGTCACCCTCTCTTCTGCAGGTGCAGCAGCGCCGACAGGAACTGGAACAGGTGCTGGGGATCCGCCTGACCTAACTGCTCAGGGAGCCATCCTTCCCTGCTCTGAGCAGCCTTGGAAGGGGACCTCTGGGTCTTGGCTGGGGCTGTCCCCTACCCCCAAACATGTAGGATAAGGGTGGGGTGAGGAGTGTCTCCTGTCACCCTCTACTCCCGCCTTTAGTTTCATAAACGACGTAGTGGTAGGATTCCTTGTTGCTTGGGTCCCCAAAGCCTTATTACTTTATGCATCTGCTTTCCTTGGGTTCCTACAGATGCCTCTTCTGCCCTCTGCAGGCGGGCCCCAGAAGGACAGCTGAGGCAGTGCTAGGGCCATGTAACTGAGACATTTCCAAACCAAAGGCTGCTGGGTTTGCATGTTTACAGACTCCCCTTTGGGGCTCTTGGCAAGGAAGGGGGCACAAGCCCAGATGCTTCCGAGCCTTCCTAAACCAAAGTTCTTTGTCATTCCCTCAAGCCCAGCCTCACTGCTGGTTTTCTTCCTTTCCTTTGGGTATTTGCACTAATTGGGAAGCAGGTTTTTCTATGCGGGAGCCACTTTTTTTGTACAGGTTAAGTTGGGGGTGTTCAGGGAGCCCTTATCTGGTGCCTCCACCCATCTTCTTTCCTTAATCTATGCAAGCGGCTCTGGCCGCCATCATCTCCTGGGTGCCAGAGGGCTGTCACCCCAGCTGTTTGGGCCCAGGGAAATATTGCCTCGTAGGCAGAGGGGACAAGGTGGTGGAGGGGGAGGAGTGGGCCCAGGGCTTGGCAAGTGCCACTTCTGTTCTGGCAGGTTGGAAGTTTCTGAATAAACCCCTTTGTTTATCGCTGTTGCCAGACCCGTCATTGGACTGTGCGGTCGCGCTGAGCTGACAGATGCATCCTAGCAGGCTTGACCCACAAAGCTTTATTTGGGGGATCCACCCAGAGTGTGGCCACCTCACTTCCAGAGCTTCTTGATGGACATGTTCTTCTCGCTGTCCTTCTGCATGACCTGGACAGTGAGGGGATGAGGGATGTGGTTATGCACTGGGTGAATGCACACCCTGTCCCCACAGCTCCTGAGCCACCACGAGCACCGGGAGACAGGTGGGGGACATGTACCTTGGCTACTGCCATCTCGAAATCCTCCTGGGTGACGTGAACTCGCCGCTCCCGCAGGGCATACATGCCGGCTTCTGTGCACACGCCCTGGGCAGGGAGAGGAAGAGGGGCTGTTGCTTGGCCGCCGAGAATGACCCTGGGCCCCGAACGTCCTCAGGGGGCCTCCCATTTTCTGGTTACCTTCACTTCAGCCCCCGACGCTCCCGGCATGAGCTCAGCAATTTTCCTCAGGTTGATGCCCCGGGTCAGGTTCATTTTCCGAGAATGGATCTTCAGAATGTCCAGCCGGGCCTAGAGACCAGAGAGGAAGGGCCTGAGTCCCATCCCTCCACTCCTCTAACCCGAACCTCTCCCAGCACAACGTGGCAGCACAAACCTCCTCGTTGGGCGGTGGGAATTCAATTTTCCTGTCGATGCGCCCCGGCCGGAGCAATGCTGAGTCCAGGATGTCGATCCTGTTGGTGGCCATGATGACCTACACGGAAGAAGAGTGGGTGTGTGCCTGCCATCAGCCAAGCGCTCCCGTCCCGCTAGTCACCAAGGGCCCTCCCTGCGGTAGCCACCACCTGACCTTGATGTTCTTGGTGGCCTCAAAGCCGTCCAGCTGGTTGAGCAGCTCCAGCATGGTGCGCTGCACTTCGCTGTCCCCGCCTGAGCCCCCCTCCAGGCGGGAGGAGCCGATCGAGTCGATTTCATCCATGAAGATGATGGAGGGCGCGTGCTCCCGAGCCATCACGAACAGCTCTCTCACCATCCTGGCCCCTGTGTGCAGGACAGCGGGCTCAGAGCGCTGACCAGACCTTTGTCTCCCTCCACTCTCACCTCGCGTGAGTTCCTAGTCACTTACCTTCCCCAATGAATTTCTGTACCAATTCAGAGCCAGAGACGCGGATAAAGGTGCAGTCTGTGTGATGTGCCACTGCCCGGGCCAACAGCGTCTTCCCAGTGCCTGGGGGTCCGTACAGCAGCACTCCCTGTGGGGAAAGAGTGGGACTCAGGGCCCATAGCCAGCCCCTCATTTCCGTCCAGGGACACCCACCCCCACCCCCACCCCCGCCCATGCTGGATGCTAGGTACAAAAAAGTGAACGGCAAGTCCTTTCTGAAGCTTGTACCCAAAGCCCCCTTCCCTGGCAAGGACCAGTTGCAGTATCTCCTGACCTTCCTAAGCCCTCCGTGTGACCGGGGCTGGAGGGGCTTAGTCCTGTCCCCACAAGCCCAGGCCCTCACCTTGGGCTGTGCAATTCCCAAGGCTTCAAAGAGCTCCGGGTGCTTAACAGGCAGCTCGATCACTTCTTTGATCTCCTTGATCTGCTTGTCCAGCCCTCCAATCATCTCATAGGTTGAGTCTGGAACCTTCTCCACCATCATCAAGGACACCAGCGGGTCCACCTTGTTGGGCAGGATCTTGTGCAGAGTGTAACTGTCATTTCTGAGAGCCACCCGGCAATTGGGTGTCACCTGGGTGAGGACGCAGGGCAGTTTCAGAAGGTGGTGCGAGGGGAGCGGACCCTACCCCTCCCTCAGCCTCTGCACTCACGTCATTGATGTCGATGTTCTTGTCCACATCTACAACAAACTTGCCCTCAGGGTGTACCTAAAGGACACAGGGCACTGGGCTTTTCCTTACGGGCACCAGATCCCCGACCCCGTTCCGGAGAACCCGAGACCGTCGAGAAGGACGAGAGCACTTGGGGCTGGTCCCCGAGGTCCTGCTGCCTTTACCTTAACCAGCACCTTCTTCTTGTCCATGGCCCGGACCACCTCCCCCACGTAGGAGCCTTGTTCCTGCAACAGCTGTAGCTCCTCCCGCAACAGGCGAACTAGGTGGGGAAAAGCAGCCGTCACTGACCTCTCCCTGTGCCCCTCACCCACCCTCACCCAGTAAACATGAACTGAGCCCCATTTTGAAATTTTGAGGGGAGAACTATGCACATGCCAAACCTTGCCCTTGACAGGGTCATAATGCAGCACAGGAGAGAAAACGTGTGGAACAACTATGTAAGGACAAGGCAAACCGTAAGCCAGGGGTGGCATGAAAGGCCTGAGCCTCAGAAGTGCATGGCATCTCAAGCACCCTCCCCTCTAGCCCCCCACCCCCTGCCCCTCTCACCTTTTGCATTCAACTCATTCCTCTGCGCCTGTAGCCGCCGGAGATTTTGGCTCTTGTCATTCACGATCAGCTGTAGGAGGCAAGGGTCAGATTATGTTACCCAGGGCCACGATCCTTCACAGGTGGGTGTCAGCTGAGACTGGGAAGGGCACAGATCATCTGCTCATGGTCCAGGTTCTCCACTATGACCCTAGTTATCCTGTCCTCTCAGAGATGGGGAATGCCCAGCCCTCAAGCCACAGGCCCATGAAGCCATCAATGCCGGCTAGCATCACACTGCATCACCGAGAGCAGCAGCTCTTGCTGTCACACTAGAGGTGAGTTCCTTGACCAGGGTGGCCTGCAATTGATGCTAAATATCCCAATGGCCCCTGTTCTAGAGCATGGTTCTCAAACTTATTTGGCCTACCACCCACTTTTCAGAAAGTTAGTTGCTCAGTGCCTCCTGGCAGTTAAAATCTTTCATATTATGGGCCATAATCCAGGAGAGAGTGTAGGTAATCTGTTTCTGCAACCCCCTTGAACCATTCCAATGCCCCCCATGGGGGGCGGGGCGGTATTGCCCACTTTGGGAAACTGCTCTGGAACCTGTAACTCAAAGCTATCAAGCGATGCTGACTCAGCAACCCTGAAAAAAAGAAGAGAGCTACCCCGGTGAGTTTCCCAGACAGTAACTTTTTTTTTAAATTAATTAATTAATTAATTAATTTTTTAGCATTTTATTAGGGGCTCATACAACTGTTATCCCAATCCATACACACATCAATTGTGTAAAGCGCATTTGTACATCGTTTCTCAAAACATTTTCTCTCCACTTAAACCCCCGACATTAGGTCCTCATTTTTCCCCTTCCTCCCCGCTCCCCCCTCCCACATGAGCCCTTGATAGTTTATAAATGGGCATTTTGTCATATCTTGCCCTATCCGACGTCTCCCTTCACCCACTTTTCAGTTGTCTGTCCCCCAGGGAGAAGGTCACACACAGTTCCATGTAATCGGTTCCCTCTTTCCTACCCTTTCTCCCTTTACCCTCCCTGTTTTGCCACTCACACCACTGGTCCTATAGGGATCATCTGTCCTGGATTCCCTGTATTTCCAGTTCCTATCTGTACGACTGTAACTTTTTTACAGAGTCAAAAGCTTCATCTTTCTCCCTAGGAAGCGGCTGGTGGTTCTGAACTGCTGATCTTGTGGTTGGCAGCCAGATGTGTACCCACTATAGCAGCCACCTAAAAAGGCTGCTGGTCCAAGGCTGGCCCAGGAATAGCAAGAGCCCCTAATTAAAATTTTTTTAAAATGGTATAGCTGACTGATGTAGAGGATTTTCTGAGGGAAGGCAGCAGGGTGTCATGAGAAGCCTTCTAACTTTTAAAAAGCCTGAGTTCTAGGTAAAGCTAGGGCAAGCAACTTTAAAGCTCTGGTCCATTTCCAGACGGTTTCTTTTCTCATCGATGTGAGAAATAAAGAAAATCACACATAAAGGTATTTTTTAAAAGGGAGAATTCAAACATGTTGTTGATACCTGCAAATGAGCTCCAGAATTTTTCCTTGTGCTGCCTCCCCATCTAGAGGGTTTCCAGCTAGCTCCCTCTTCAGGCTACAGCACCCAAATGACATCTTTCCCACCCAGCCACACGGGATCAACAATGCCCAGTCCTTAGTGCTGCTGCGACCCCGCCCCTGAGAAATCTCAGTTCCTGAGCCTGTATTCTTTCCTTTGGTAAGAAACCCTCCTTCAGGCCTCTTCCAAAATGAATGCATGGGCTTCCCTTATTTGCAATCCTCAAGCTGTGCAATAAACCATCAACAGTGATTTCCCTCAAAGCAGTGAGGCTAGAGATAAACAAGAAACCACTCATTTCACGCACCTTGTATCACTACCCTCACAAACCATCAGAGTACGGTCCTTGTCAGGGAGACCCCCCCTTACCTGAAGCTCTTCAATCTTGGATAAATAATACTGGCGGAGTCCACTGCCGGCCTTGCCCTCTTCCAGCTCCATCTGGGGACACAGGGGTTGGGGAAAATAACAGACTCAACGTCCGAGAGGTGAGAGACCCTTCCCGGGCGCTTCACTACCCGCCAACGTTCTGTGTAAGCGCTCCCTCCCTCCGACTCTCGAGTGCTAGGGTTTGGATTCCGGCCCCTCGTTCCATCCTTGCGCGGGGCTACCACCAGAACGCCGTCTCCCTCGCCGAACTTCTCGCAGGGATCAAGAAAGGATGAACGCGGAGAGGCGTGTCGTACTGTCAGGCGCGGCACGAACTCGAGGTGGTCAGCTTGAAGCGGGGCCAGCTGGCCCCCCGGCGCCCTGGCCCCCTTGGACCTGGGACTCGCTCGCGGCCGGCGGCCCCCTCGCAGCCCTGCCCGGACGCACCGCGGGCGGCGCTGACACAGCAGATCCGGCCCAGCGGGGCCTGGTCTGGATCGGTCCACTCCCCGCGGCCGCCTGGCCCGCCCGCTCCCCGCCTCGGCCCGCGGCTGCTCCGCATCGAGCCCCGGGCGGGCTCCGGCCCCGCCGCCGCCATACCTGCTCGGGTCCGTCCAGCGCCATCTCCCTCTTTTCCGCGGAGGCCGCCGGCATTCGAGCCGACCCCAGACGCGCATGCGCAGCAGCAGGGGCGGGCTGCCCGAGGAAGCAGGCAGAGATCACTTCCGGGTCGCACGCCGGAAGTGCAAAGCCAGCGCTAACTCATAAGGGCCTTGGTGGGCGGGTGGCCACAGGATGCCAGAGCATTGGGAGGGGACCTGCAGGGCGGGGAGGGGACGACCTCCCCCCAAAAAGTTGCTCTCTAACTCGCTGTTTACGTCTTATACTCTGCCCTCCCGGTCCCAACTTTCAACTTGTAAAACCCGGGAATTTACTGCCACGCTCAAGATGGCGGAAATCTCACGTCGCGCCGCGTGGGGCGGAAGCGGAAGTGGGGCGGAAGCGGAAGTACGCTTGTTGCGTCCATGTGCCGCTCCTGGAGCGCTGAAAACGTTGTTGCTTAGCTCGCAGTGGGACAGGCAAAGCAGAATCTAGTGGCCTGGGCGGAACCATCGTCAAGTTCTCTTCCCCTCTCTCCAGTTTGAGTGACACCCCCCCATTTCCACCATGGGCAAGAAGGGCAAAGTTGGGAAGAGCCGGCGAGACAAGTTCTATCACTTGGCGAAGGAGACCGGTGAGCCTGGGCCCGGCCTCTCCCTTCTGGAACCGGGGGTGCCTCTTCTGCAGCAGGGGAGGTGGGGGGTTGAGAGGCGCCAGAGAAATCCTGCTGGCAAAGCGCTCAGCTGACTTGGTGGTTGTGCCGCCCCCCGCAGGCTACCGCTCCCGCTCAGCCTTCAAGCTGATCCAGCTCAATCGCCGCTTCCAGTTCCTGCAGAAAGCCCGCGCCTTGCTGGACCTGTGTGCTGCGCCGGGAGGCTGGTGCGTGAAGCCGGCTCAAGTGGCTCCTGCTGGGGATTTCTGGAGGCTGAGTTGCCGGGAGGGAAGAGTTCCCAGCCTGAAGTCAAGCACTACGCTGCTCCCCACCGAGCAGACTCTTCTCAGTTATAACGCTTGGTGGCTGTTGACTTCTTTCCTTGTCGGAAGTGGCTTGGAACGTGTACCTTCTGCCCGCTTCCCATGGCAGGGACACCCGGGCTTTTGAATGTTCAGGGAGGTGGAAAGGGTGGTCTGAGGCCTTTAAAACCCTTGTTTTACAGGTTGCAGGTGGCTGCCAAGTTTATGCCTGTGTCCAGTCTTATTGTGGGTGAGTGACAGGTGGTTTCCCAGGTATCTCAGAGTGTGGGGTACGAGATACTAGATTTGTCCACTCTTTTGTCCCCTCTGCTTGCGGAAAAACCCTTTGGCATCCTCTGATTTCTTCCAGGCGTGGACCTGGTTCCAATCAAACCTCTCCCCAATGTGGTGACACTCCAGGAGGACATCACAACTGAACACTGTCGACAGGTAATAGGAATTGCCCTGTTCCTGTCTGGTGTGTGCAGACATCCATGCCTCTCCAAGAGTCCCCCAAGGTTGTCCTAGTGATTCTGCCCTAAGCAGGACCCCTATAAGGAGTCAGTCTCTGAAACCCACAAGGGCAGTTCTACCCTGTCCTGTAGGGGCTCTAGACTTGATGGCAGCAAGAGAAGCAGGAGCCCTAGCGACACTGCTGGGTGTTAGACTAACCGAAAGTCCTGTCGGAGAAAGAGAGGCTGTGTGCTCTGTGTAGATTGACAACCCCCTATGTGATCGCTCACCGTCAGAATCAGCTTGTTGGCAGTAGTGCATTTAAGTAGGAACTAAGTAACTGGTGTCACAGTGGCGTAAGCATTCAGTGCTAACCAAGAGATTCATCGTTCAAGGCCACCCGCTGCTCCATGGGGAAAAGTTGAGGCAGTCTGCTTCCGAAAAGGTTCCCAGACTTGGAAGCCCTATGAGGCTATTCTACTCCAACTCTGGGGTATCTCCAGGTCCAAGTTGACTTGAGGGTAGTGGGTTTGGGGGCCTGCCATAGTGACTGCATGTCTGTCTGACAAGGCCCAGGTATTTCTAGTGTCCACTGTGTGGTGAGCGTCAAGGAACAGGTGCTGGGACTTAGGAGAAGGGCAGAGATCTTCGTCAATGAAGTTTTTTACTCGATGGGGTCGCTGGTAAGACTCTCTTCATGAAGACCAAAACCCAAGCAGATTCATGCTCATGGCATGCCTGTATACATATGGTTTCTGGCACTGTAAGTCTTTACTGGAGCAGACGGCTTAAGCTTTCTGCAGTGGCTGGTGGGTTTGAACCACCAACCTTGTGCCCAGTGCCTAACACAGTAGACAGGGTTATATTCTTCTTGTTAGGTAGATACACAACAAATGACTAGACCAGGGGCCGCATCCCTCACCATGCTGCTTGCTATTGCCATAATGTCTTCATCTCTGTAGGCCCTGAGGAAGGAGCTGAAGACCTGGAAGGTCGATGTTGTGCTCAATGATGGGGCTCCCAACGTCGGGGCCAGCTGGGCCCATGATGCTTACTCACAAGGTGCCTAGGGAGAGGGGACCTGACTTGGAGGGATCATGTTCACAGGGCGGCAGGGGGCCTCCGGTGACTGAGTCTCTCCCACAGCCCACCTGACGCTGATGGCTCTGCGTCTGGCTTGTGATTTTCTGGCTCGTGGCGGCTCGTTCATCACGAAGGTTTTCCGCTCCCGTGATTACCAGCCCCTGCTATGGATCTTCCAGCAGCTGTTCCGCCGGGTACAGGCCACCAAGCCCCAGGCCTCACGCCATGAGTCTGCAGAGATCTTTGTAGTCTGCCAGGGTGGGCACCACCTTCTTTCTCTCCCTTGACTCCCCTTTAGAACTGCCAAAGCACATTCTAAGAATCTACCTTATCTTAGGGTTCCTGGCGCCTGACAAGGTTGACAGTAAATTCTTTGACCCCAAGTTTGCCTTCAAAGAGGTTGAAGTTCAGACCAAGACCATTACTGAGTTGGTGACAAAGAAGAAGCCAAAGGTGTGTTTTGGGAGGGGGACCACCCTCAGGCCCCAGTGGGTCCTACTGGCACCCCAGAAGGGATGACTCACCTGTTTTACTTCTTCCCACCAGGCTGAAGGCTATGCTGAGGGTGATCTCACTCTCTATCACCGGGCCTCAGTCACTGACTTCCTCCGAGCTGCCAACCCTGTTGACTTCCTCTCCAAGGCTAGCGAAGTGAGTTCCAAGACTTGGGGTGGGAGGTGTAGGGAAGCCCCAGAAACATGGCTCAGAGCCATCTCTAATGCCCCTCTCTTCTTCAAACAGATCTCGCTGGATGAGGAGGAGTTGGCCCAGCATCCGGCCACCACTGAGGATGTCCGGGTATGCTGTCAGGACATCAAAGTGCTGGGACGTAAGGAGCTCAGGTACAGTCTGGGGATGCAGAGGCGAGAGAGGGCCTTTGAAGGCCGTGTTGGCCAGAGCCCTGGGTTTGGTTTATGCGACTCAGACCTGAGATGAAGGGGGCAGGGCCTGAAAGAGAAGACCCGGTTGGACAGTAAGAGGAAGAGCCCAGTCGATAATGACATTTCTGGAGCAGGTCCCTGCTGAACTGGAGAACAAAGCTTCGGCGATACATGGCTAAGAAGCTGAAAGAGCAAGCAAAGGCCCTGGACATCAGGTGAGAGGGGAAGCAGGCAGGTGGTGTTGAGATGCTAGGAAGGAAACATCTGGAAAAGAAGCCAAACCATTTGGGTTGTTCTACCAGCCTCAGCTCTGGAGAGGAAGACGAAGGTGAGGAGGAAGAGCCAATAGCTGAGACCAGAAGGCAGTCCTCAAAGGAAGAGGAGGAGGAGGAACAATTGAACCAAACCCTGGCAGAGATGAAGGCCCAGGAGGTGGCGGAGCTGAAGAGGTGAGCTGGGAGGACTTGGGGAACGCCCTGCAGGGTGATGCCTCTGCATGAAGAAGGCGGAGATGCAGGGCTGGGCTGAGTGAAAGTGCAGCCCCACACTCCCGGCCCCCCAGGAAGAAGAAGAAGCTGCTGCGTGAGCAGAGGAAGCAGCGGGAGCGCGTGGAGCTGAAAATGGACCTGCCTGGGGTTTCCATCGCCGACGAGGGCGAGACCGGCATGTTCTCCCTCCGCACCATCCGGGGGCACCAGGTGGGGCAGGGCTGGGGCCCAGGCAGAGTGATGGTGTCCGGGAAGGTGACTGTGGGTAGGAGACACTGGATAGGCTTTTCAGTCTGGCAGAATGATCTGCCTTTTGGTTGCAGCCCTCATCCATGTCAGGACTTCCGAGGACAAGGCAGAGGGTGGGGCTGAACAGGTGCCTTGCGTCTCCAAGGCTAAGGGACAAAAACCTAAGTGATGAAATTAGGACGACTTAGCACAGGCTGGTGCTGTAGAAGAAAGGCCGGGAGTCTGCTTCTGTAGATTAAAAACCCAGCCGAGCGGCTCTCCTCTCTGGCATCCGGTTGCCATGAGTTGGTGTCTGTCCGGTGGCTGTGGGTAGGAATAAGGCGCAGGGGTCTTCATGTGGAGCTGGGTGACTGGTTGAGGGTGTGGTAGATGCAGCCAGGATGCCTGGGTGGCCAGCATGTGTTCTCTGGGGAGCAGGGCTCTTGGGCTCAGTGAAACCCAATAAAAGCCTTACTCCCCAGCTTCTGGGTGGGGGCCATGCTTGGATGCTGTCAGCAACTCAAAATCAGTGGAAGCGATTTGAAGTCTGGAGGAGCCCTGGTGGCTCAGGGTTACTCATTGGGCTGTAATCCGCATGGATGGCAGTTTGAAACCACCAGCAGCTCCACAGGAGATTGGGCTTTCTACTACTGTCAAGTTAACAGTCTGGGGGACCCACAGGCGGGTGCTGTGTCAGCACTGGCTGGTGGCACAGTGGCCTACATGTTGTGCTGAGATCCGCCAGGTCCCCCGTTTGAAGCCACCAGCCGCTCCTCGGGGGAAAGGGACTCTGCACCCGCAGCTCGGACTCTCACAGGGCAGTTCTCCCCATCCCATAGCGTTGAGTCAGAGCAACTCAATGGCAGTGTGTTTGCTTTAGTTTGAGTAGTCCAAAAATGACTAAGATGTCTTCAGAGAGGTTTGTTTTTTGAAAAGGGGAAAGTCACCATGTTTTAGGGCACTTTAAGATCTGGTGTCAACATAGGCCATGGGGTACTGTATCTAGAAGACCCGAGTGGGCTGCTATTGAAGAAAATCAACCGGGGACTAGTGAGCTGGCCTGGAATAGGAGTCGCTTCCCTGGGTCTGAGTTTTCCTTGCTGGTCAGAGGTGGCACAGCTGCCACAGGAGACTTCCGTCGTGGTAACCAAGGTCAATGGAGAGAGCAGATCCTGGAGAAAGTCAGCAGGCTCCTTTTAACTGCCCTTGACCACTCGGTGTCTCTGTTATACTTCAGTTGTTAGCAGAAGTATCACAAGGTGATATGAGCGCTGCAGACACATTTCTGTCCGATCTGCCAAGGGATGACATCTACATCTCAGACACTGAGGATGACGACGTGTCTCTGGATAGTGACCTGGATCAAGAGGAGCTGGCAGGAGTGGGGAGACGCCAGGTTCTAAAGGACCAAAAGCAGTAAGTGTGTGTGGTAGTGGGCATGTGCCACCCTCAGAGTTGACAGAAGGTCTCACCACAGGGGCCAATGGGAGCGAGCCCCCCAGGACCCAGTCACTGACCTTCCGCCCACCACCCTTTGTGTGCACAGGGTGCAGTTTGCTCAGGTAGAGGAAGATAAAGAGGAGGAGGAGGAGGAAGAGAATCCGCTGCTGGTGCCTCTAGAGGAGAAAGCAACAATGCAGGAGGAACAAGCCCACCTGTGGTTCTCGAAGGTAACAAGCAGGGGAGGGACAAGCTTGTTAGGGACTTGGCATTCCTCAGAGAAGGGGAGCTGAGGGCACGAGTCCCCGCAATTGCAGGACGGCTTTGCTGGGCTCGAGGATGCTGCTGACGAGGCCCTGGAGATCAGTCAGGCCCAGCTGGTACGTGCACGGCGGCGTGGGGAACAGGAGCAGCCCCAGGCGCCTTGTTTGAAGACCAGGGGGAAAAAAGCCCGGAATGGAGATGAGGCCCCAAAAGGGACAGAGGCTCAGGCCCCTTCAGTGGCAGAGTGTGTCACTCCCCCCGAGGGGGACCAGGAGGACAGCGGCTCGGAGAGCGGCAGCAGCAGCAGCAGTGAGGAAGGAGAGAGGTGCGTGGTGGAGCGGATGACTGAAGGGATGACTGCTGAGGCAGCACTGTTCCATTACCCCAGGCTGGGCCTTTCTCACCCGTGGGCTACACACAGGCAGTGGCTTCAAAAAGCTCCAATGATGGCTCTGCCTCCCTTGGTCCAGGCGACCTGGGTGGCAGGATTTTTAAAAGTTCCCTTGGTGGTTTCCAGTGGGGATGAGGGTTGGGGTGAGGAGCGCATGTGGCCTGGGTGACACAGGCATGGTGGGCAACTGGTTCAGTCCACTGTCACCTTGGCCTTTCCATCAGGAAACCACGAGGCGGGAAGAAGCGGGGCCGGGGCCCAGGACCAGACGATGACGGGTTTGAAGTGGTGCCTATTGAGGACCCGGGTGAGAGTGCTGTCCCTGATGAAAAGGGGTGGGGGTATGAGTTTCCACTTTGGGGAGTTGGTATTTGACTTGGCTCTTTGCCTCTCTAGCCAAACACCGGATACTGGACCCAGAAGGCCTTGCTCTAGGCGCTGTCATTGCCTCTTCCAAAAAGGCCAAGAGAGACCTCATAGACGACTCCTTCAGTCGGTAAGGAGCGTGGAAAAGCCTGAGAAGCGGCCCAGGCCCAGGCAGTGAGGTGGTTCCCTGAGGAAGCCTGAGTGGTGGTGCGTGCTGCGGCTCTCTGCAGGTACACATTCAACGAGGATGAGGGGGAGCTTCCCGAGTGGTTTGTGCAGGAGGAGAGGCAGCACAGGATAAAGCAGTTGCCCATTGACAAGAAAGAAGTGGAGCATTACCGCCAACGCTGGCGGGAAATCAATGCCCGTCCCATCAAGAAAGTGGCAGAGGCAAAAGCCAGAAAGAAACGGCGGGTAAGGAGTGGCGGCTGTCTGAGATTGGCGCTGGGTGGGTTGGGGGGTCCACAGCCACCTGACCTGATCGAGGGCCCCTCACAGATGCTGAAGAAACTAGAGCAAACCAAGAAGAAGGCAGAAGCCGTGGTGAACACAGTGGACATCTCCGAGCGGGAGAAGGTGGCCCAATTGCGAAGGTGATTGGGGGAGGGCGGAAGAGGAGGGCATGGGGTCAGGAAGTGCAGCAGAAAGCCTCCAACTTATTTCTTCCATTTACAGTCTCTACAAGAAGGCTGGGCTAGGCAAGGAGAAACGCCAAGTCACCTATGTTGTAGCCAAGAAAGGGGTGGGCCGCAAGGTGCGCCGGCCAGCGGGAGTCAGGGGCCATTTCAAGGTGGTGGACTCGAGGATGAAGAAGGACCAGAGAGCTCAGCAGCGCACAGAACAGAAGAAAAAGCACAAACGGAAGTGAGTGGCGCCAGCCATCCTAGGAGACAAGGACTGGGAGGCTTCCAGGCTGCCCCTCCCTCCCTTTACTCAAATTCAGTGAGGTAGGGATGGGGAGCGCTGGCTGTGTGAAGGGTGAGGGCATCTTCCTGCTAGAGGGATCCTCAGCCCTAAGGGAGGTGGGGAGCCCTGCAGCCTCCCTTGGCAAGTTCCACTAGTGGGCGAATAAACCTCGCTGCTGCCACTGCGTGCTGCAGTGCTCCAAGTCACGTGTGGTGTGTGCAGTAGAAATGACAGACAGCCCACTGGTCTCAGTAGTAAAACATTTACTAGAGCAAGCAGAAAGGAATGCACATCTTAAAAGAAACCACAAAGTCACAAAATTGGAATTTTGTATATTTCTTTTCCTCATATAAACAAAAAAATCATTGAAATCATTTCAGCAAAAGGTTGTTCTACCGTGGCAAGTAAAAAAAACAAACAAAAGGAGATTCTTTATTGTCTTTAAAACGGTTGTTTGTAGCTGCTCAGACCAGAGCCTTGCTGGATGCCCACCTCCCTCCCTTCCATCAGGCTTCAGAGCCAAAGCCTCCCTCTGGACAGCTGCTGTCGCCCACAAGTCTCAGGGCTCATGGCCAGGGAACTAGAGCACCAGCCCCACTTAGAAGCAGACATCTCTCTTCCCTGCAAGGTCTGCATCTCACCTCATCCCTTCCCCACACTTTGGAAGCCAACTCTTAAAATAATTTTACCTGTAGGTGCTTACAAGGTGACATTTTAAGTAGAAAATAGAAGCTACATGTAATATAAACCTTGAATGAATTTCGTGCCTGTGAGGCCCTTTCCTTCCCAAAGTGTCCTGAATAGACTCTCGTGATAATGCACCAGAACCAGGAGCTTCCTGGCTTCTCCAGCCTCCAAGGGCCAACAGCTTCTCAAGGAGATGAAAGGGCAAAAAGGATTTAGACAAAGGGTTTGGCCTCCAAGCTCCGGCTCCAATTAGCAAGGAATCCCCTGCCCTGGGCTCTGCTCCGCTCTAGCCCTGAGACAGCTAGTTACCAAAACCTTTCTAAAAATAAAGTTAAAGAATGACTTCTGTGTTTCCACGCATACCCTCTAGCTGTCCCATCGGCTCTTCTTACGTTTAGGTGGCTCAGGGACAGCAAAACCATCAGCTGTCTTGTCTGTCTTGCTGTCTGTCTTGTCCATCTTGCCGCTGTCCACCTTGGGGTCCATCTTGTTCTCGCGGTTACAGCCTTCCTTCCTGCTCTCTCCATTCCGGCCATCACTGGCACCCCGGCTCTCACCATGCCGGCCTCCGCTCCCTCCGTGCCTGCTCTCTCCATGCCGATGGCCCTCCGAGTGACGGCTACCACTTTCTGGGTAGCGATACCCCTCACCATGGCGGCCACCATCTCCATGCCGTGGGCTGTCGCCGTGCCGATTACCACTCTCTCCATGACTGTGGCGGCTGCCCCCCCGGTTCTCAGTGTATCTCTCTCTCTTCCCGTTGCCACCCCCCATCCCTTCGCGGCTGTTAGTCCCCGAAGCTGTGTTGACGCCCTGGGCTCCAGGAGAAGGGTAAGTTACTGGGGCACTGCTGATGTTCCCAGCATTGCCAAAGCCTGGGAGGCTCTTGGCAGCATTGGCAAGGGGGCTGTCGGGGCTGCTGTGGCTCTGCTGGGATGAGTTGGTTGGAACAGAATTCAAACTCCCTGCACTAGTCCATCCACTTGCCCCCGCAGCAGAGCTTCCAGCCTTCTGATTGGTCAGACTAGCAGCAACAAAGTGGCTCTTGTACTGTGACTAAAAGAGAAACAAACAGGAGCAAGTCAGATAGGAAGCTCAAGAAACTGGAAGCTCAAGTGGGGCGGTGACAGTACACACCCTGCTCTCCTGGCACTTGTGACTGAACTCTCCCTGTTGGTCCTATGCTGTTAGGAGTGATCATGGGTCTTAGTGCAGAAATAAATCTCAATGTACTCAAATTGTACTGACAGCTTGACTGCTTAGAATAAAGCACTTATGTACACAGTCCCAACATGAACACTCTACAACCGTCATTTGCAATTCCAGGATCCAAGTCCTCAAGCTCTTTAAAACAAAAGTCGGACAGCAAAACCTGACAGACTTCTTTTTTCCCACAGAGCAGCTGGTGGGTTTGAACCCCCCACCTTACAGTTTGTAGCTGAGTACTTAGCCCTGTCCCATCGGGGCTCCTTTCCTTTCCACTCAGCCTACAGGGATGATTAGGACACTTTGCTTCAATCATGAGTCTGGCTACAGACTTTCTGGGGTGTAAACAAAACATCCAGGAGAAAGTGGAAACCAGTCTGGAAACAAAATATAAATTAAGACTCAACTAGCTAACTGGAGCGGGCTCAAGAGTTCACAGCTGGCCCAAAACCAGTATGTCTTAGCCAAAAAGAAGACAAGGCCTCAGCCAGGTGACAGTGGCCATCCTCTAGCCAGGGAGGGCAGTCAGAGCTGGCTACAGCCCCCCAGCCCAGGCTACACCTGCACCTCCTGCTAAGTTATTTCTGAGTGTATCTTTGAAATTCAAGCGAGCAAAGGCCTCAGATCTAGCAGAGTGCCCAGGAGGAGCCCAGCCATGGTGGAGGGCAGGCCAGCAGCAACCCATGGGTTCCTGTTGAGTCCTTTGCAGAAAGCTTTTCTCTCAGACCTGGAAAGCGGCTTTCATGGCTGTCAGTCGGTCTCCCATGGCTCCCGTGGAGGGTTTGTAGGCCTCGTAATTGCTCATTACATTGTTGTTACTTCCACGGTCCTGAAAAATAAGCAACCACATTCATGAGGCGAGAAGGGAACCTTACCACCACCGACTGGGCCCTAGTGTAATGGGAACTCTGATGCAAGAGCTTCTTAGAAGTCCTCCACAGAACGTGCCATTTCTTGGACGTTACTTATGCTTTAGGGACAAAGGTACAGTGATGAAGAATCATTTTAAAATACTTAAGCCCTTCAACTTGATTGCTGAAAATCAATCCTAATCAGAAATTTTAATCAAGTGGTATTTATCAAAATCACAACAAAATGAAACCCACACACATTATGGATGTCCCTTGAGGCGGTGAGCGAAGCCCTCTGTGTGGATGTTCAGGCTCCGATCCAGGCCAATGAGGGGCAAGGCTTTTGTACCTAGTCTTCAGCACTGCACGCACACACAAGAGTCAGTTCTAAGGTTTGCACATGTACAAGGGAGTTCTTGTTCTAGAGTGCTGTCTGGCCCAAGGGCATCCGGACTCACCGTGCTTTCTGAACCCAGGCCAGGCCGCTCCCGGTAACCTAGGCCTCCGCCACCAATGTTCAGCTTTTTGCCTTTTCCTCCTTTGAAGCGGGATTTCCGAAACCAGGCATTCTGCATTGAACATAATTTAAAGTTAGGCCAGAAGAAAAGTACAGGATCCAACAGGAAATTCAATGGGATGGCCCTTCTTGCTCCCATCTTTAGCCAGTGCATTTATGGCGCAGGAGCAACTGCAGGAGCTGCAAAGGGACCAGCAGTTCTTTTCTGGCTGCTAAGTGGTTAGACCCTTAGCCCAGGCCTCCCAGAAGAGAAAAGCTCAATTAAGCCTCAGTGTGGCGGACCATCCCTTTGCAATCTAATACTAGGTTCACAGGACATGTCATGTTGACGCCATGTACATTTTCTGAAGAAAAGTTACCGGAACAGTTTATATGTGCTGTCTAATATTTATGCTTTCATCTGTTTCATGAGACAAATACATATATCCAAATGCATGTTTTTCTAAGCCTTCTAATCTTGAAATTCTCTGTGGTTTACTATCTCTCTGGATACTCATCAATCTGGCATGAACAGTTTTCATATATATATATAAAAAACTGAGTATTAACCCTAATAAATCAGTTTCACTGATGAAAGATTACTTCAGTAATAAATGTAAATACAGTCAAGAAGTTATTAGAAAAGAAACATCAAATGTAAAGACAAACAATGCGGTCATACTGACAAATCCAAGTGAGCCTTTCAATACTTTGAACCTGGTGTCTCAGACGTTCTTAATTTTACATTCCTGTATCGTTACACAGGTTCACTTTAAATTTAGTAGTGTATAATTAAGAAAATGTGTGGTTTCATTCCTGTCACGTAGAAACAGGTATGTAAGACATGCCCGTAAACCTAGCGTTAAGACGTTCTCCCCGTCTCAATTTGTACCTATTACAGACACAAAATTTGGAGCCCGTGAAGAACTGGTGGGTTCAGAAGCTGAGCCAAAAACTGAGCTCAGGCTTGAGAATCAGCTCAAGGAACAGACACCTGGAAGGGACGGGCAACCCACAACTAGAAACTTGCTTGACCCTGTTTAACAAGAGGGGAGACATCCAGCCATAGGCCACCAAGGCCTGCGAATCATCAATACCAGCTCCGACCACATGCCTCAGGGCCGGTTCCAGATATCATATTAGGGATGAGTTTATTAAACATTTCATTAGTATGGTCCTCAAGTGGTGTTACAAATATCCAAATGACCCTAGGCAGACAAGTGGTTTCCCCCGACCCTTGCCAAGTTTTCCCTGGGCAGGCAAGCCTCACTGCCAGAGGATGATGACTCATCAGATTTAGACCCATTCATATAAGGATGGGAGCACCTGGCAGGCACCTCTGACCACCAAAAGGGAGCACTCAGAGGTGGGACTGGCTTGGGAAGCGTGCGGATCAGGGAAACTGATGCCATGTGAATGCAGGAAGGCTAAGCGGAAGGCAGGGTCAAGCTGCTTCTCTGTCTGCCACCGTGGGCTCTCTTCACTCCCAGTATCTGAAGCTTGGGTAGCACCACACTATAGTACAGTAAGGGCTACCCCAGTGACCCTGCAGGTTAAGCTAACTGGAAGGTCACAGGTTTAAGCCCACTAGCTGCTCTAGAACAATGAAGGCTGTCTGCTCCTGTAAAGATCACTACCCTCAGAAACTCCATCCAGGGTCATCAATAAGATGGAATCAACTCAATGGAAGGGGTTTTAATCTCTTTTCCTTTTTATTTTAAAGTTCTATGGATCGGCCTATGAACTTGACACAGTATTTTCTATTTCAATTAACCTCAAATATACTATTTAAAGCACAACTAGTGTAAACTGAAGCCACGTGTATGGAGACACCTGGCAACCTCAGGAGGTCGAGTGCTCACTGTTGTGGCGTGCACCGAGAAAAGCATGATCAGTATCAAAGGGCTGAGCTCTGCATGTCTCTCAGGCTGGAGAGTTAAGGGGCCCTGGTTATGCAGGGGGTTAGCACTTGGCTAACTGCACGGCCATTCACACCCAACCCATGGCTTCACAACAGTTAAGACCTAGTGACCCACTGCTATTAAGATTATTACCAACAACAACAAAAAAAGATTATTACCAAGGCAACTCTGCAGGATAGCTCTTTTCCGTCTCATGGGGTCACCAGGAATTGAAATGGATTTGATGGCACCTGCTGCCACCACACCATTTTTTTTTCAATGTTTGTTTGTTTGGGCGGAGGGGTGCGAAGAGGGAACAGCAGCTGTCTTTGGATTACATTTACTCCTAACTGTGCTGTAGGGAAGCAAACCCAACATTCCTCCTCCACCCCATTCATCTTGTTTTTGCCTCCGCCTTGCGAGAGGGCCCAGACCCTCACCTGCATCGCCAGATCTAGGAGTTCCTTGGAAACATGCTGGTTGGCTCCTTCCAAGTTCCGGACAAGGTCACCAGCAAAATTGCTGTCCTTCGGGGTCAGCAAGGTGTAGGCCACACCCTTCTCACCAGCTCGACCTGTGCGGCCAATCCTGTGAGTATGGGTATCGATGTCTCGTGCCACATCATAGTTGATGACAGTCTTAATAGAAGGAATATCCAAACCACGGGCTAAAACAAAAAGCAACCACATCCTCTCAGACTTCATCTGGAATCCTAAGATCCAAGTACCCAGAAAGGCTAGCCTCAGAGCCCATGTTTCCTTCACTGAGGCAACCCATGGCTTTGGTGAACTAAGACGTGACACGTCCCTTCTCTCGCTAACTTGCCAGGCCCCTGCTCCCCTCCTCTTGCCTTTTTGGGAGAAAATACCAGTTAGTACGTATTACTATGGAAACTTGGCAGAGCAAAGACAAAAATCATACTCCCAAAAAGCTGACATTAAGCCAAATGCCCACTAAACAAGACACACAGTGAGAAACAAAAGGGCAGTGACTACGATGTTAATACCTCCAACGGTTCTCCCTATCACCCTCCTGCAGTAGCAGGGTTCTCTGATGAACAGGCAGAGAAAGCAGTGGGGGAGGTGCCCAGGGCTCTACTTTGCAATCAATCACTGTGTTCTGAACCCCTCCCTTCTCCATGGGGTGTGACCCAGCAGAGCAGTTTCAATCAGCTTGTTCAGATAATATACTTTGCCAGTCTATGGTAAGAAAGAGCACGACTACAAAGACACATTTACCAGAAAAATCTACACTTTACCTGCAACATCTGTGGCCACCAGGACTGGGATATCTTTTTTCTTAAAGTCTGAAATGACTTTGTTTCTTTCACTCTGATCCATGTCCCCATGAAGCAGCCCAAGATTATGACCTTCCTGCTTCAAGTTATTGGCTAGCTCTTCAGCATTGGCTTTTTTGGTAACAAATAGGAGGACACTTCCTGATGAGGTGAACTCCACCAGACGCCGGGTAAGCCAGTTCCATTTACTAGGCCCTGAATGGAGGATCTCAACAAGCTGGGTCACGTCTTCGTTTGCCTGAGGAGGAAAGGCAACGGGAACCATAATGTTGGTGCCACAGGATTTTCAAACGAGGATCAAGCACTACAGTCCCTACCTGCATCCAGAAGAGCTCTCAAGAGTGCCTCCTCTCGAAGCTTGCGTCCCTCTCCCTGCACTCTGTGATGGGCGTGCACACACACTAACTTGATTTAGAAGGCCCAATACCTTGGCACGATTTTGCATCTACAGAAACGCCTCACTGAGGGTCTTTGAGGCAGTGTATTCTTATATGTTTAAAGCTCTTAGAAAAGTACTTATACAAATAGTAATTTGAATATAATTAACTCTTGGCTATCCATCACCCAACTTGAACAATTATGAACACTTTACAAATCTTATCTCACCTACTCAAGTATTTTAAAGCAAATCTATTCCTCTAGTTCCTAAAGGTTTCCTCCCTGCTCCCACTACCATGACTCGAATTCTATCTTGCAAGACTGGCTAGACCAGAGGAGGTACACTGGTACAGATAGGAACTGAAAATACAGGGAATCCAGGACGGATGAGCCCTATAGGACCAGTGGTATGAGTGGCAAAACAGGGTGGGTAAAGGGAGAATGGGTAGGAAAGAGGGAACCGATTACATGGAACTGTGTGTGACCTCCTCCCTGGGGGACAGACAATCAAAAAGTGGATGAAGGGAGACGTCGGACAGGGCAAGATATGACAAAATAACCATTTATAAACTATCAAGGGCTCATGCAGGAGGGAGGAGCGGGGAGGGAGGGGAAAAATGAGGACCTAATGTCGGGGGTTTAAATGGAGAGAAAATGTTTTGAGAAACGATGTACAAATGCGCTTTACACAATTGATGTGTGTATGGATTGGGATAACAGTTGTATGAGCCCCAAATAAAATGATTTAAAAAAATAAATAAATAAAGCAAATCTAAAACAAGGCCACCCCATCTGCAAATACATAGATAAAAAAAGCATTAATATTATTATTGTGAGACATTAATTCCCTGTCTCCATCGTTGAGTTCCCCAGCCCTGCTCAGTCACCTCTCCAATGTCTCCCTGCACCACCCGAATTGGGTCGATCAGAATGTCTCTGGCCAGTTTTTCAATCTTCTTCCGGAAAGTTGCACTAAATAAGAGAGCTAAAAGGTAAAGTGTACTTTGTTAAAAAACAAACAGTGGAACTTCTTGTCAAAACTCATTAAGCTTCCCACTGACATTCACAATCACTCAGATTAAAGAAAAACACCCACCTGAACTTTAAATTTAATTTAAAAATTCACCAGCGGAAAAGGCTTGCCATTCTCCTATTTCCCATGACAACATGGATGGTGAGTGTGGCTAAGGGAAGGGCTCTCGACTTCAAAGAAGCAGGTCTGTACTGTCTGGCCCAGTCTCCGAATAAAACTAAGTAAATCGGGGCAAGTCATTTAATCTGTGAGCCATGGTGTCCTCAGCTATAAAAATAAGTAAGTTACATCCAATGATCTCCAAGTACTTTCAGATAAAATAAACTACCATTATCTCCACCTTCCTGGTTCTCATCAGCACACACAGGCTCAGCATTTTTGCTCCCATGACTTGAATGCTTGTAAAATAAACTCTTGAGTATAAGGTCAGGTTAACAAAGCTGTTTCATACATACTCTGTCTGTCAGGACGAACATGACTTGCTATGGATCGCACCTGGTACTCTAGAAGAGGAAGAGGGAAAAATTAGTATTTTAACCTAGTACTATAGTTTGGCATGACTGGAAAAAGTTATTTTCGTAAAAATCTTCATGAAAGATCCTAAGAGCTGAGCAAAGTTGTAGACTCCTGGACATATTTTTCCATGTGATGCTGCGCAAAATTTCCCCTCCTCCCACCGAGGCAAATTTGGTGGTCTTTTCATCGAGAGAGAGAGAGAGAGAGAGAGAGAGAGAGAGAGAGAGAGCGCGAGCGCGCGCAAGCGAGCTTTGTGGAGTTTTCTCTTGATAGCCAAAGAAGTCAAGGAAGGCAAGAGACCAAAGTGCCCCAAATGGTCTGACATAGGCCTATCTAAGGACACTGAGTGTGACCATCACAATCAAATGGTAAAATGTAAAATATCCTAGTTCATCAAGGCTAACCCACTTTCCCTGACAGAATTCCTAAAAACTGGCAACCCTTTAGCACATCTAACACTTGGTATTGATGTAACACTTCTGTCACACAGGAAAAAAAACAGGTTAAGACTGGAAATGCACAGGAAAAACTAGTCTCAGGAGAGTGGCAACAGAAGAAACTGGTATACAAAGCCTACCAAAACCCATGTCAAACATTCGATCTGCTTCATCAAACACAAGGTAAGAGACTCTTTGAAGGTTGGTGGCTTTCTTCTTCACATGATCAATCAGTCGGCCCTATGAGATCCAGAAAGTGAGCAGTCAGAATCAAAGAGATTTATAAGAACTTTCTAAGTTGTGCCGCTGACAACAGCGCTCACGCTTGTCCAGCTTTCAAGCACTCCCCAGGGCAAGCCAACAGAAACAAACGTTTGATAGATTCTTCCTTTTCATTAATTGGGATTTAAAGTCGGGGTGGGGGTGGGGCACGTCTGTGAGACATTCAGAAAGGACTGGAGTTCTAACGCTCAGAGCACTATCGGGGCAGTTCTGACCATGCTCTGAACCTCTTTCTGTTCCAATTTTCTAGGAGAGTATAAAAATCTATTGAAATCCGTGGGAATTTGGAGCTACAAATGTACAAGTAGGTTTCCAAAAGTTCATCGAAAGATTCCATTCCAGTTGCTGCAGTCCTCTCACATTTGTCAGACTCTTACTGGACTGTTATTTTAGTCAAACAAGCAGAATTAAACCAAAAGCCAAGGGCTTGGACACACTTTAAAGGGAATTCCCTCTAACAACTAACCATTCTGTCCACATCAAGAAGTTACCCTTGGTCTCAAGAGATACTTACTGGAGTGCACACGACAATCTCTGCCCCTTCCTGAAGGGCCTTGGCCTGTTCCCACATGCTGCCTCCTCCATATACAGCCACTGATCGAAGGTTATAGGCTTTCCCAAACCGCTTACATTCTGCATGGATCTACAAAATTGTTAATGACATATTACCAAATCTTGTGACCTCTGACCCAAAAGGCAATTCTAAAATACACAGTGTAATGTCAAAAAACAAAAGCTAAGGCATGCTTAAAAAAAAAAAAAAAAATCACAATTGTATTCTTACGGAAGTAAATGAATAGCATGCAGAATAAAAGCTTCACATTTCCACAAGCTATCCATCCACCACCACCACCCCACCCCCGCTTCTCTTGTCGGTCGCTAATGCCTTCCAACAAAGGTAAATCAATCAACTCAGGAAGTAAACACTGGGACTTAACACTATAAACCATTCCCACATCACACTGATAATACTCTGTTACTCCTCAAACAGTAGTTCATAGGGAAACGAGTATTTGGTCTACCACATAAAGCCTTTCAGTTGGAGGTGGGGATGCTACACAAAGTACCTACCTGCTGGCAAAGCTCCCTTGTAGGACACACAATCACCGCAATAGGTCCATCCCCCGGTTCCAATTCCTTCTGGTCCATTATATGAATCAACATAGGCCAAATAAAGGCTGCAGTCTTCCCACTGCCCGTCTTGGCAATACCAATCATGTCTCTACCACTTAATGCCACAGGCACACCCTGGAGGACAAGCAAAGCACACCCACGCCAGAAGTTAATGTCCGAGATGTCCCAAGAGTCCTCCTGGAGAAGCTTCCATGACTAGTGGCATTCGTTTCCAACACACAAAACATGCTGGACTTCGGGTAAGAGCTGGGCAATGCAGAGAAATACCTGGCACTCCCAACCTAACATTATTCTCATGTGGCTCAGCCACCATTTAGAGAATTAGAATGACTGACTACCTTTACCTGAAATATAGGGATGAAAAATTGCAAACAATAAATTTTTAGTTTTCTTTCCTTGACGGGGTGCAGACTATCTCATTCATAACAGAAAATTCATTTTCTACCTAGGACTGAATTCTACATACGAAGAAACAAAAATGATTACTGTCATAGATACAGTAATGAACTAAAACATTCAATCTATAGACAAATTTTTTTCACTGCTAATCCTAAATTTGTCCACTTATGAAACTTTTTGTTAGATTTGGGCTCCAATGAACATACTTTTAAGGCACTTGTCAGATACAAGTGAAATTTCCCAGCTGCTTTCCAAGTTCTAAAAAGGTGGTAAATAATTCATTCTTTCAAAATTTTCAAAATACTCAATTAAATGTCATGTATGTTGCCGCTTTTTCTTAATTAAAACAAACTGACAACATCATTGGATACAAGAAGAGAATGTTCTAAAGTTGATTGTGGCAATGATCACAGCTCTCCTTGAAATACCGGACATGCTAATTATAGCTCAATAAAAACTTAAAACAAATAAATAAATGAGCTCTTTCTTTAAAAACTGAAGGCTAAGTCAGGGAGGAAGTATCTGGACACTGTTTATCATGGTAATACAGCTCTGCACTGTACACCATGTTGCTGTTTTGCTTTGTTTGCAAAACTCAAACTAGGGTCTTCAAAAAGGATGTGGAAAAATAGAATGACAAAATGATGGAATTTTTTCAACGAACTCTCTTTGAGGACTCCTTGTCGGTATAGTCACTGACAAGCATTCTGCTCCTGTTTCCCTTTCAGTGCACTCACCTGACACTGGATTGGAGTGGGCTGGGTGTACTCTGATTTCCGGATCTGGTGCATAAGTTGTTCATCGAACCCAAAATGTGCAAAACTACTTCCTGGTCTAGGAGGTGCAGCACCAGAGACCTACAGATAAAGACAACTTCCAGGAATGATTTGTCCTTCACCATTAATAGCTTTTGAAGTTCAACAATGTTTATTTGCATCCTTCTTGGGTTGAGTGTCTGACTGTTAAACAAAGGTTGGCAGCGAGCACTCTTCCATAGACACCTTTAAACAAAGGCCTGGCAATACGCTTCTAAAAGATCCCGATCATGAAAGGCCTGCCACGGCTCTACTCTGCAACACAGGAGCTGCCGTGAGTCAGAGTGAAACGTTCACATGATCTCAGTAAGATCTGTCCACATCCACTGGCTACAAAGAGGCCCGGTTTCCGTTTCCAGTCACTGTCAAAACACTATGAATTGGCCAGAAGAAGAATGATGTATCTCACTGTCACTGTAGTGATGCCAACAGCGCTAACCTCTATGCCAAGAATGTCCAATTAGGATTTCACAGAAAAGGTTTGTTGTTTTTGGCAAGAAAGCTCTCAGAAAACAGACAAGTATAAACATAAATACATCTTTCAGAAAACGTAAGTTCAAATGTTATATGGCAACTAATAAGACAGGCCAGAAGGTTGTCCCCTACAAGAACACTAGCTGTGTGAGTTTCAATGTGACCCCATTGTCCTGAAATCAGTACAACCTTATTTTTAGAACTTGCTCATTTCTTTCTTTGTTAATGTACTGTGTGTAATTTCAGAAGCAAGCATATCTTAAATTCTAAACTTTATTCTGAGTTCCTGCATGATTCACGACTAGTAGTTTTGATTCCTATTCACAATCCTTGTCTCTAGCCCATATAACAGTGCTCAGCACATGCGCAGATTCTGGAAATACCAAACTTAGGGTCAAAATGGGACTTCTTTTTCCAAAATATTAGCATACAGAGTTAACATACATATTTCATATTTATGACATAAAAAAAATCCTACCCTACCACATTATCTGGAAAGCAATAAAAACAAGACATATTACCCCAAGGGACAGAATTATTATTCTAGCAAAATAGTTCAGAGACTATTAGAAAAGAAATTCAAGGTTATTTTAGTGTGGCTGAGCAATAATATAAAACTAATTAGCCTTAACATGATTATTTGGTTTAATGGTTGTCTTACCCGAAGATTGAGCTTATGTCGAAGATCGATTAACTGCTGTGGGGTGAGGTTGGTTATCTCTTCATGCTCATTGTAAAAATTTTTTTCAAATGGTGGATAGTCAATCTGCAGGTCCAATTACTCAAAGTTAGTCTAGAATTCAAGAGTCAATTCTGTAATTTTGATTTTAATATAAAATAACCTTTTACAAATACCACATAAGTAAAGCCAGAATCAGCTTGGGGGAACCAAAGAATTCTCTTATTCATGATATTCATCCCAAAAAGCACAGCCAGAACCTTTTCTCATTCCCTTGTCAACATTAATACCAACTTACACCCTAAAGAGATCAGTAATAAGGCCACCACAGTATTGAACGACCCTGAAATACGTTAAGGAATCTCTGCTATGTCAAAAGTCCCAGAAAACACGTATTTTAACAAGTATCCCCCAAAGAGCATGTGCAAGTAAGCTGCTCACCTACTTCTAGGATTTTCAAGCAGCTCAATTCCTCCCTTGGGAAACAGCTCTGCCTTTAGCAGTTCTGTTCTCTCAAAACAACAGTTCTTATATAACCTTTAAAAATGTACTGCAAAGATTCCTAAAGCCAAAGAGGAAAGAATGTCTGTTCCTCTTCCCAAAGCTTACTATACTGTGGATACAAGATACACACATCACCACATGGATTTGGATGATTCTCTTCTGACATCATTAAAATTCTATAGTAAACTGATTCTTAGATCACAAAATCAACTCACTGGCAACTAACAATGCTATTAAAAACACATAATTCTGGAATACAATCTAAAATGCTTAAAAAGTATTTTTAAAAGCTTTTTGTACACTATTAACAAAAAGATAAAGAAAAAAGTTCAGTGTCCCCTCTGGCATTAATAGGCCAAATCTTCTTTGTGTGTCCTGCAACATTATACTACGCTCCAACAGACTCTCTCTAGTTCTCTTCTACCTGAATGAAAGCTCCACGAGGTGTTTCTGTTTTGTTTTACTCAGTTGTGCCTAAATCAAATCAATGGGAAAGGCTAATCTAGGTTACAAGGCTTGTGACAGGCACTTGGCAAGATGCCAAAAAAAGGCGTAAGGAAGCCGTGACTGGGAAGAGCCGGGTGAGGGAGCTCACTGTAGATGCTCCAGGCTCCTCTTACACATCTCAGCCTTCTTCAGAGTAGGGAAGAGGACTCCTGGGAAATGGAGCAGGTGAGGTCAGTGAGGGCACAGGGGTTGGGGTGTAGTGGACCTCAAGCCTGCTCGTCTCTTCACAGAGCTCTCAAGAGACTGGATGCAACTCAATATCCACAGCCTTGACCTAAAAGAAAATGAGCTCTGACAGAGTTCTGCAATGCTTCCTCCTTCCGTAGTTAGCCCTGCAGTCTCCCTGCAAGCAGTCAGGCAGGCAATGTGGACACGCCAGCTGGGTGGTCCAGCCTGAGCGACGTTTTATCCAGTGATTAGCGCCAGTACTTGTGTCTCGCCTTTTATCCTGGACATTTCCTTTTAGACCTGCTTCACATATTTTATTCCGTTTACCACAGGGTAATAACCAGGCATTATGTGTTATGTGGTAGCTTCGGCCCCAAAGGAAACATTTTAAAACTTGCACATAAACCAGTCTACAATGGCAGTTTTCAAACTTTCTGGTCTCAGGTTCACCTTCCACTCACAAAACAAAACCATAACAAACTTTTCTGTTTATGTGGGTTAGATCTGTCACTAGTTGCATTAAAATTAAAACTGAAATTAAGAAATAGTAACAATTTAAAATAATAAAATCACAATGTTTTTAAAGTACTTTAATATAAAAAAAACTGACTTAAAAATATTTGGCCAGAAGAGTGGCACTGTGTTACATTTTGGCAAATCTCCTTTGTATAACGTTCAAATATTAATTGCATGCAAATTGTTGTAAGCTTTTTGTTGTTTTTGAAGTTGAGGAAGAAAATCTGGTCTCACAAAGATAAATCAGGGGGTACCCCCCCCAAAATGGAATTTTTTAAGATATGTGTTTAATTTTTCTTGTTTTCAAAACAACCTTATCACCTTCAAAGCACTCTCCATTACACTTAATACATTAATCAAATCTGTGATTCCATTCTTGGAAACATTCTTCAAACTCATCCGACTGGATGGCAGACAGCACCTACCTAGATATTTTTCTTCACCTCTTCTACCTCATCAAATTGCTGTCCTTTCATGTCCCTCTTCATTCCAGGGAACAAAAAGAAGCCATAAGGAGTGAGGTCAGTTGAGTAAGGTGTGTGGGGCAAGAAAGGCATGCTGGTTTTTGCCAAAAACTGGTGCACCAAGTTGGCTGCGTGAGCAGGTGCATTGTCATGGGGGCAAAACCAGTTCCCACCTACTACAAATCAGGCCTTTTTTTTACCGTACACTGTTACACTGTCTTTTCAGAACCTCTAAATAGAAAGCTTGATTAATAGTTTGACCTCGTGGAAATAACTCCAAATGCACTATCCCCCTCACATAAAAGAAAACACAAATGAGCATCGTGTTGATCTTGAGTTCACTTGATGAGCCTTTTCTGGGTGAAGTGACTATAGCATCTTCCACTGGCTTGACTGATGTTTGTTTTTGACGTCGTAAGAACAGCACCATGACTCATCACCAGTGATGACTCTGGGAAAAAGTCTGGGTTGCTTGGGAGCGGTTCTTTCAAAGCCCGGCATGTTCCCAGTGTACGCTCTTTTTGCTGGTCTGTCAGAACCCCAGGCACAAATTTCACAGTTACTCTTCTCATTCCCAAATCTTCCATTAAAATTCAGTAACAAGGGGAAAAAAATTTTAGTAACCGAGCTCCAAGATAGTGCACATAACTTCCCCATTTCTTCAATGGTCCATCGTCAAAAGTGCACAAATTTTGTCCACATTTTTTGTTCTTTCAGGAAGTTGACGGATGCGACATTTCACATTTTTTGAAATGAGAAAACCACTCATACACTTGAATTTTCCCATAACGCTGTCCTTGTAAACTGTGTTCAATATCACAACAGTTTCTGTGGCGTTTTTCCCCAGCAGGGATAGAGGTTCTGAAGCGCTTTGTGGCAGACTTGGGCCTGGTTTTGCCATCACGACAATGCACCTACTCAAGCAGCCATATCAGTGCACCAGTTTTGGACAAAAAACCCCAAACAAACCCAACATGCCTCTCTTGCCCTACGCACCTGCGTGATTCCAAGAATGAAGAGAGACACGAAAGAACAGAGACTCGATGACACAGAGATGGTGAAGGGAAAATGAGGGAGGTGATGCTGTCAGTGTCCAAATAGATGAGTTTGAAAAGTGTTTCCAAGAATGGAATCACAGATTTGACAACTGTATTAAACATAATGGAGAGTACTTTGAAGGTGACAAGGTTGTTTTGTTAAAAAATTTAAATAGTTTTTGGGGGTGGAACTCTTTTTTGTGTGGAATACCCACTCATACACTGAATGTATGTTCGAGGAATGGTTATTTTACCCGCCTGGAGATGGGTAGAGGAGCAGTGTCTCAGTTCTTAACACCATCAGAAATAGTTTTCCGATGGTCCTAGGTGACCCGTGTCATTTGACTCCCAAAGGGTTCACAACCCACAAGTTGAGAACCGCTGCTCTAAAGCCTCATGGGATTTGACTCAATCACTCTGCAGACATGACAAGATCCCAGAGAAATACTCTTCACAACATGAGTATGAATTATGAGCTCAAGGTTATCGAGAAAGCCTAAGTAACAGAGGTGAAGAAAAAGTGTATCAGCTTAAAACAAAACTCAAATCCAGCAAGAAACCATACCTCTGAATGCTCAATGGGAGGAAGAGGATCGATGACTTTTTTAGAAGGTGCAATCGGATTTCCATCACTATCATACTCCAGATTGTCTTCCTCCTCCTCCTGAACCACACCAGCAGTTGGGTTTTCTGCCATGTATCGAAAATAAGCTTCCTGCAGGAAAGCACAAGAGCATAATCACATCTGGGTATGACCAAACCACTTCTGTGCCTGTAATAAACACACGCGGCACACCAGATGACCGCACAATTTAAATACCTACCAAGGCAGGAAAAACTATAACTAGCAAATAACTTTCTCTTTATAACATAGTACTATTCAGAGGGACAATCCTCTGAATGAGGCGACTAGCATTACAAAGACATTTGACTTATTTAATAGAAATCTGCTTGGGGCGGGGTTTCTCCCTACCCTGACCAGGGCAGGAGACACATGCTGTGGCTTTAACCAATCCTGGCTTGAAAGGTGACACTGACTAGGAAGGTCACCAACCTGGAAAGGTTGCTTCTCACTTGGGTTACCTCTCACCATCTCATAATGAACAGAGGAGGGGATGCTACAGGACAGTGATTAAAGTTCCATCTTGAAATACAAGAAAAGCAAGTAGAACTCTTAGAAAGAGGCAGAGGGGGCTGTTGTACCTAGAAGCCTCAGTAGATCCCACACTACTCTACTTCTTGATTTATCATCATAAACACTAATTTTGGATATAAGGAAGGGGGGGGTAGTCCAGCTGACTGATAACTCCTAGTTGTGTCTAGCTGTCATAGTTGATCAGAAGTTCCATCCTCAACATGAAGGAAAGCTAAGTGAATCTACTACCAACTGGTCACACATGAAGAACAGGAGTAAGTCAAACGACACTCATTCCCTGCGGAATGTCAGGACATCATCACAGTGAAGGCAAGCTCTAGTTTGTCCCCAGTATAGACTGTGTGGGGTAAAAATAAAAGATAGAAATACTGCATAGGAACTCACTTGGTCATCTTCCTCTTCAATGTCATCTCGAATACCCCTGGAAAAACAAGCGGAGAAACAAACTTCCCTGCAAATGTTCCACAGACCCAGCTCCATACTTACAGATTAGTGTGGAATTCCATTCACCTCAGGAAGGAACTCTCAACACTAACAATAACAAAGCAGCAACACACACACTGTAAACTATCCGCCCATCACCTGGGGGCTTCAAAGAGTTCACGGGCAAATCCTTTGACCTTTTATTTCCATTTTCCATGAACTTCTTGGAGCCCCCGAGTATGGTGGTTTCCCTCGATAAGTTTCAGTTTACAATCCTTTTGGATGGAATAAGAGTATCTCTAGAAATATTTGATTACTAACAAGGGTATAAAGACCAAGAACTTATGAAGATAGGTACCACAGGATCCTTGCCAACCCCATGCAGTAAACACAATGCAGTTTACAAAACACAATCTTGCAATCCTTTGTGAATTCTAAGTTCATACATCTGGTATAAGGAGGGGAACGTCAGTGTAAATGCCCCCTAGAATTTCTAGCTTTCAGCCAAAACCAGTCACTATAGTGATGGGGAGAAAAACTACTTAAGTTCCTTTTTGAGTCTGGGCCTAAAACTGAGCCGTTCACATGGAAAAAAAAGGCCAAAACCACCTGTTGCCTCCCACAAGAGCATGAGGAAGTATGGTTGTGCAATTCTCACAACCATCTTTTTCTTTCCAGTCTGACTTGCTGCCTAATGCAGAATATTGGCTATTCCCAAGGCAACCAATGAGCAGCATGGCCAGCTTAGGGCACCTGGAAGAGGATGCAACACATCGTGGGAGGGCCTGAAGCACTGGCTGCCAACAGAGGGAGATAAAGCCCTACCATGCCTACCTGTGCCCGGTAGCGCAGTGTGTGTTCAGTAGGGGAATAAGGAAAATTTCCTTCCTCAGAAATTATTGCAAGTTCTCACTATGACTGCTATAGCATGCTGCCACTCTTTATTAAATGAAAAGAGGTTTTATTACTAATGATGGACATAGCCTTTTATGTATCACTATTCTTGTAATCCATCATACACAGGTATAGACCCTATTTTCTGTTAATATAGGACGATTCTAAGAACATGGAACCCAACTTAAGTTACAGTGCTCACTTAAACTCCACTGTCATTACTTTCTTATGTTTATAGAACAACTATTTACAGTCGTACGCCAAAATACTATTCTACCAAGCAGAAGATTTTCATGATTACATATGCAAAGACTTTTGGCCATCTCCACCTATATATTGTTCAAAACTGAGGGAAAAGTTCAAAAGTAAAGGCATTTGTGCGCTATAATGGTTCTTTCCTATAAACTTTGGGGGCATAAACTTTGCAACATTTTAGCCATTTGCATACAATCTTCGTGAAGAAAAAGAAAACGACTTACTTTACGTTTTTTCTTTCCTTGTCCTTGTCTTCAAGCCTCTTCATGTCCCTAGCTGCCTGATCCTAATGAAAAAAGGCCATATGCAATTATATCAACTAAAAACATATTTTAAAAATAAAATTTTAAAAAGATTGAAACAAGAACCATTATTAGCTGTAACTAGAATGTAAAAGTTCCCAAAATGTATAGTGATATTTTGACAATTATTTTTTCAATGAGAAATACTCAAGTATTTGAAAAGCTTAAATTCAATTAACAAATATTTAATTGTTGCAATTTGTTTGATCTACTCTCCTAAATTAATGTTATCATTAGAGCTGCAAATAACCTTAAGACTTTCCAACAGTCTGACCTTTCAAAAGCACTCTCCTAATTTTAAAAAGGCTGGCTCACTTAAATTATAAAGTAAATATATATAAAAATGTTCAGGCCAACCAGGAAGACACCTATCTGGAAATCTTTCTTCCTCTCTTCCGTAGAGGAGACACAGAAGCTGGCTGAGTAGGCAGAAAACTGGCAGAATTTTGTCTTGTGAGCAATGAAGTGACCCTTATGGAGTAAAGGGAAGAACAATGAGATACCTGCTGAGTCTAATGACTGCAGCTATAAACACTTCCATGGGAGCAATAGGGAGAACACTGAAACCAGTCAAGAGCTAGTCAGGGTTTAAGGCAGGGCAGCTAAATATTGCAAAGATAGACAGAACTTGGCAAATGCTTAGACAAAGGGCAGCCTCGTGTACTTTTAAAAAGGATATACCTTCTGAAATTACTAACCAAGAAAAATTAATTTGCGTCCCAACACCGCAACGTGGTGCCAATGTTATAAGCAGCAAGTGATTTGAATTATTTAAGAATTTATTTTATCAGTTAATATAAACCACCAGCCACTCCTCAGGAGACAGATGAAGCTTTCTAATCCTGAAAAGGGTTAGTCTCAGAAACCCACAGAGCAGTAGTATACACCCTATCTAGTAGAATCCCTGTGACCAGAGTTTTCTGCCTGCTTTCTACGGTGATCCTTAGGAACTACATGAAATAAGTCATCAACATATGTTATCTGCTAAAAAGAAAATAAGGAAGGGGCAAGTACAAAGAAGTAGCCAAGGTCGTAAAAGCTGAGGCGTTGTATGACTATGGAGCTATTAACAGAAATACGCAAAATAAGAAAGACCCAGTGGAGGAAGAAAGGTGCTAAGTTGGGCATCAGTGGAACACACTCATGAAGAAGAACCAATCAACTTCTGGCAGAGCAAAGAGTAAAGGCATGAATCTTCAATTTTTCACACAGAAGTTTTAGATATGGATAAGGTCATTAAAGAATGGGTACAGACTCCTGAGAGTGAAACAGTACTAAGGGCTTTCAAAAAACTCATGGGGAAAAAAAATAGAACTAAACACTGGAAGAAACACAAGGATCTACATATAAACCCCTCCCTGGGGGACGGACAACAGAAAAGTGGGTGAAGGGAGGCATTGGTCAGTGTAAGGCAAGAAAAAAAAAAAAAATTATAAATTATCAAGGGTTCATGAGGGAAGGAGGGAGGGAGGGAAAAAATGAGGAACTGATACCAAGGGTTCACATAGAAAGAAAAAGTTTTGAAAATGATGATGGCAACAAATGTACAAAGTGCTTGACACAATGGATGTACAGATTGTGATAAGAGCTTTATGAGCCCCCAATAAAATGATTTAATAAATAAATAAATGCATCTTGATTTAAAAAAAAGAACTGGAATAAAATCACAAAAATGACTTAAGACAGCCAGAAGGCTGTATCATGACTTATTCAGGTGGAACAATGATAAACTGGTAAATTTTAAAGAGCTATCTTATACAGATATGTACAGAAATACCGATCAGTGAAGTGGTAAGTCTGGGATTTGCTTCAAAATAATCCAAAACAGAACCAGGCATGAAGGGGGTCAGATAACACAAGAATGACCATGATCAAGTTCAAAGATGGGTCTCATGGGAGTCATTTTATTCTTCTTTCATATTTGAAATGTTCCAGAAGATTAAATAATAAACTTAAGAAGAAGGATTACAGTTCACATTTCAGGCTGCCAATCATCTCTGGAAATACTGCTAGGCAAGTGGAAGTAAATTTAAGAAACAATAGAATAGTAGAGGAACATTCTCAAATAAAATAGCTAGAAGACAAATTCAAAGGTAGGACTGAAATACTAAGTTAACTTGAATTTTAATTGTGGAATACTTTCAAGAAACTTCTAAAGAGCTGTCACTTGCCTCCACTTCAGCCATGAAAGCCTCCAAGGGGTCATCATCACTGTCGGAATCTGCAGGCTTGGAATGGAACTGCTGGCGGGTGGGTGAGTTTTCAGCGGGAATATAAGGCAACTCAACGTTGCTAGAGTCTTCTTCCTCGTCTTCAAAATAGCTGACAGTGACAATGCAGACAGGAAAAGTGAACATTTGGTTTGTGGTCAGTGAATCTTTCATCGAACAGAAATGTTTACTATGATCTAACCTTCACAGATCACACTGAGAGACCTCTGAGAAACTGGTCAGACTTCATGACTTCACACTGCTAACACTGCACTACCAGGAAGCAGCCACAAACGATTCTTGTCTATTTTGATAATGTTTTGTTTCCAAATCAGACTCCCAGTTCTGTTAGAAGGATGACTTTTCAGTAAAAATTATACTATTTCAGCATATATAAATAGTGAAGCATTTGTAGAAAAACCAAGGCTTTGTGTAAAATATTAAAAACCTGGTTTGCTCTTTGTTGCCCAGAGAAAATTTTACAGTACATCTAGGTAAATTATTTGCAATCACAGGAAGATGAAAATAACCTGAGTTCTCATCAGCAGATCACTATTAACAAACTGATACATAACACTCATGACACGGATGAACCTGGAGGACCTTTGCTGGGAAATAAGTCCATCTCAAGAGGGCAAACACTGCCTGAGACATTACAAAAAGGTTTACACATGGAAACATTCTTTGATGGTTACCGAGTACAGAAAATAATGGGAGGGAAAAATCACTAAACAGCAGACACATGCTAACTTTGGTGAAGGGAAAGATGGCACATATGGGAGAAGCCAGCACAACATAACACAGCAAAGGAAAACACTGAAAGCCATGCAAGAATAAAAGGCAAAAAAATGAAGTTACTATCACATATACAACCTTGCCACCGTAATAACAAATAATAAGGTCCAATGATGGAAGCTGAACAAAGGTGGGAGAGCACACAAGAGCATATCCATGTACATGTATAGGATTGGCAACGAACATTCCGGCACAGACATTTGTACATGTTGTAAACATATCTATGTATATAACAGTGTGCACACACATGGTACACAGTGACAAAAACCTCTTTGTCAAAACTAAATAATTCCCTCTTTGATAGGAGTCCTGGTGGTGTAGTGGCTATGAATTGGGCGGCAATCCCCACGGTCGGCAGTTCGCAACTAACAGCATCTCCACAAGAAAAAGACGGGGCTTTCTTCTCCCCTAAACAATTACAATCTCGGAAACCCACAGGGTCACTATGAGTCAGTAATGACTTGATGGCAGTGAGTTTTGTTTTTCAACTGAGATCCTGAGCTTCAAGGATGGGGACCATAGATAGTCTCAGGGGACATCTAGGTCCACTGGCAAAATATACTTCCATAAAAACAATGTTCTACATCCTACACTGGTGAATAGCAATGAGGGTCTTAAAAAAACACTTTGTTCTAATAATCCAGCACTCTAAGATGCTCACCTTCCAACACAATCGTTGAAGACAAACAGGTACATAAGCAACTGCTGTGAAGAAAGCTGATGGTGCTATCAAAAGGTATAGCGTCTGGGGTCTTAAACGCTTGAAGATAAACAAGCGACCATCTAGCTGAGAAACAACAAAGCCCACATGGAAGAAGCACACCAGCCTGTGTGATCATGATTTGTCGATGAGATCAGTTATCAGGCATCAAAAACCCAGAGCAAAAACTCATAATGTGAATGAGGGAGGGAGTGTGGAGTGGAGGCCCAAAGCAAATCTATAAGCAACTGGACATCCCCTTACAGAAGGGTCATGGGGAGAAACCGGGCCAGTCAGGGTGCACTGTAGCACTGATGAAACATACAGCTTTTCTCTGGTTCTTTAATGCTTCCTCCCCACAATTATCATGACCCTAATTCTACCTTACAAATCTGGCTAGACCAGAGCATGTACATGGGTACAGATAAGAGCTGGAAACACAGAGAATATAGGATAGATAAACTCATCAGGATCAATATTGAGAGTAGCCATACCAGGAGGGGAAGGGGAGGGTGGGGGAAGATAGGGGGAACTTTATCACAATGACCTATCTATAACGCCCTCCCAGGGTGATGAACAACAGACCAGAGGGTGGGGGGAGACATTGGTCAGTACTAGACATGAGAAAATAATTTGTAAATTATCAAGGGTTCATGAGGGAGCGGGAGGGAGGAGAAAAAAAATGAAGAGCTGATACTAAGGGCTCAAGCAGAAAGAAAATGCTTTGAAAATGATGATAGCAACATATGTACAAATGTGCTTGAGACAATGGATATATGTATGGATAGTGACAGAGCCCAATAAAGTGATTTATAGAGCCCAATAAAATGATTTTTAAAAAGCTTACAAGTGGTCACTTAAGTTACAATTACTGGTCTCTTTTTGTCCAGAGCAAAGAGAAGAAAACCAAAGACTCAAGGAAATAGTACAGAGGACCACATGGCCTCCACTAACTGGAGACCAAAAGAACTAGATCAGTGGTTCTCAACCTGTGGGTCACAACCCCTTTGGGGGGGTGTCAAATACCCTTTCACAAGGGTCCCCTGATTCCTAACAGTAGCAAAATGACAGTGATGAATTAGCAATGAAAATAATTTTATTGTTGGGAGGGTGTCACCACAACATGAGGAACTATATGAAAGGGTCATGGCACTAGGAAGGTTGAGAACCACTGAACTAGATGGTGCCTAGCAACCACCACTGAGTGGGATCACAAGTACCAATCAGAGTGGGAGAAAAAGGTAGAACAAAATTAAAAAAAAAAAAAAATTCAAATTCATCACAAGGATCAACCTAGAACCCCTCCCAAGGGGACAAATAATAGAAAAGTGTGTGAGGAGCAATGGAGGATGATGCAAGATATGGAAAAAACAATCTATAACTTATCAAGGGTTCATGAGGGAGGATGGGTGGGGGAGAGAGGGGGAAGAAATGGGGAGCGGATATTGGGCTCAAGGGGAAAAATGCTTTTAAAATGATGGCGGCATATGTGCAAATGTGCTTGACACAGTGGAGGAATGTATGGCTTTCGATAAGAGATGTAAGGGCTTCCAATGACAAAATAACAATTTATAAACTATCAAGGGCTCATGAGGGAGGGGGGAGCGGGGAGGGAGGGGAAAAATGAGGACCTAATGCTTAAGTGGAGAGGAAATGTTTTGAGAATGATGAGGGCAACGAATGTACAAACGTGCTTTACACAATTGATGTATGGATTGTGATAAGAGTTGTATGAGCCCCTAATAAAATGATTAAATTTTTAAAAAGTATTTAAAATAAATAAAATTCAAATTAATAAAAAAGACAAGGTTTACTAAGTCTGATAGGTGGAAATTCATGAGACTATGGCCCTTAGCCACCCTTCTAACTTAGAAATGAAGTCATTCCAGGGACAACCTGAGAGCTGCATATAAGACAGGCTGCTAAGGTGAACAATTAAGACTCTCGCATAGGAGTCCTCAAACTTTTTAGGGGCCAGTTCACTGTCCCTCAGACCCGTTGGAGGGCCAGACTATAGTTTTTTTTTAAAAAAAACGATGCACAAATTCCTATGCACACTGCACACATCTTATTTTGAAGTAAAAAAACCCAACAGGGCAAAAAACACCCAGTGGGCCGGATAAATGTCCTCGGCAGGCCACATGTGGCCCATGGGCCGTAGTTTGAGGACGCCTGCTCTATTAGAACACACTTCTCAGCTCAATTATACAAGATGAAAGAGGCAGGATTTGCCCCAAAAGCATGAAGAAGCTAAAAAGGGGCAGGAAAATTTGGACAAATGCAAACAGGTAACCCAAAATGGAAATGAGGAGTTGGCATTATGGGATACCAACCAAAGTCACAGACTAAGATGTGTATGAATTATTAAATTAAGATGAGTATGAATTGTTAAATTAAAAACCGATTTGCTCTATAAACTTTCACCTAAACTGCTTTTTAAAAAAATCTCGTTTCCTAAATTCTGAGCTGTTTTTTTTTTCTTTTTTCTTTTTTTAACATTTTATTAGGGGCTCATACAACTGTTATCGCAATCCATACACACATCAATTGTGTAAAGCGCATCTGTACATCGCTTCTCAAAACATTTTCTCTCCATTTAAACCCCCGACACAGAAAATATCTAGAATTAAAAATTTTAATTCTCAATACTGAAGTGTCATTCATGCCACTTAAGAATTCTGAAAAGGCAATTTCAAAGTCTGGAAATGGGTCATTTACTTTCTAACCAACAGCCTAGATAGAAAAGGATGTTTATAAAGCTTGTTACTGGCGGGGAGTGGGGAGGGAGGGGAAAAAATGAGGACCTGATGCCAGAGGCTTAAGTGGAGAGCAAATGATGAGGGTAATGAATGTACAAATGTGCTTTACACAATTGATGAATGTATGAATTTTGATTAAGAGTTGTATGAGCCACTAATAAAACGATTAAAAAAAAACTTGTTATAAACTAAAAGCAAGTGCTGCTTGGGCCTTACACTGAAAATTCAGTAAAACAGTAATGCTATGAATAAATAGTAGGTTAAATAGCAACTGAAGCGTAAAAATGCTGCTGGGACTTGTTTGGAGGTTCTAGCAGGGGAGCACTGACTCGTATACCCTTGACCGAAGGACGGTCCTCCTATCGGGAAAGGCTGTCCTCTTTAACCAAGTGCGCAGCTTCTGGAGGGACACACATGGAGCGGTGAGGGAGGAAGGAGACACCTGCCTAGCCAGCCAGATCAGCCGAATCAACCCTGGCCATCAATGGGGTGACACAGATGTTGCAGCCAAATCGCCCTCACATCCATAGGGTGCAGGGTAGCAAAGATGAAACATACAACTTTCCTCTAGTTCTTAAATGTTCTGCCCCCACCCCCACCCCCTCACTATCATGATCCCAACTCTACCTTACAAATCCAGCTACACCAGAAGATGTACATTGGTACTGATAGGAACCGGAAACACAGGGAATCCAGGACAGATGATCCCTTCAGGACCAGTGGTGAGAGTGGTGATACCAGAGGGTGGAGGGAAGGTGGGGTAGAAAAGGGGGAACCTATTACAAGGATCTACATAAAATCTCCTCCCTTGGGGATGGACAACAGAAAAGTGGGTGAAGGGAGGGAGATGTAGGATAGTGTAAGACATGACAAAATAATAATAGGGTTCGTGAGGGAGGGGGTAGCAGGGAGGGAGGGGAAAAATTAGGAGCTGATACCAAGGGCTTAAGTGGAGGGCAAACGTTTTGAGAAGGATGAGGACAACAAATGTACAAATGTGCTTGACACAATGGACGTATGTATGGATTGCGATGAGTTTGTATGAGCCCCCAATAAAATGATTAAAAAAATAAATAAATGTTTTCTGAGAGCTGTGGGCAAATCTGAAAAATTCCTACTTGTTATAATCTACTCCCAGAGAGTCCACGCTGACTCACTGGGACCCACTATGCTTCTGAGGCTGGAAATCTTTAAGGGAGCAGGTACTCTCAGCCTTCTACCTAAGAGCAGCTGGTGGCTTTGAACCATTCATCTTTGGTTAGCAGTCCAGTGTTTACTTGACATCATCAACAGGGCTCCTTACTGAACAGCGTCAGGGCTTAAGTACTGAGGCAAACTGGATTTTACTAGTTCTGGCAACTGTATGTTTATAAAAAAGTATTTGTTTGTTTTTTATCATTTTATTGGGGCTCATACAACTCTTATCACAATCCACACACACATCAGTTGTGTAAAGCACACTTACACATTCGTTGACCTCATCATTCTCAAAGCTCTCGCTTTCTGCTTGGGCTCCTAGAATCAGCTCATTTTAAAACAATGGTTATGGTGTTAATAGACTGATGATTTTCTTACTAGGAACAATACAGTTCAATGAGTTAATCTATTAAACAAATAATATTATTTTTGAAAAATAAGTGTGGCTGCTTTGCTGCAGTTTTGGTCAACAGAACGACTATTCCAAAGCGCAGCCTGTGCTGGATCACCAGGAAGCAACTTACGCATTTTCTTCATCAAAGTTGGCCCGCTTCGATCCGATTTTGTAGAAAGAAGGGAGCTGTGGCAGAGTAGACTTTCCAAACCCTGAAGTAGAGCCGGTGGCCCCAAAGGCGCTGTGGGACTGCTGAGGGAGCTTGGGCTCCTCCTTCTTCCCAGCACTAATGGCAAAACCGCCAAAGCCAAAGCCCCTCTTCGTGCCGGGACCACCTTTATTCCAGTTCATGGTGCCAATGACTGACCTGGAAGGATCAACAAGCATTAACATAAATTTAAATGTATGAGTAAACAGCCCACCAATTCTTATCTCTCTTTTGACCTCTATCTACAATCTGCTATGCTAAAATTTTATCTTGGAATCAAAACTGTAACTTGTAGTCAAGATGCACTATGCTCATTTAACCTCAACTAAATGATTATCTTTTCAAAAACATTGGGAAAAAATTGTATTCACTTGTGAGATTTCAATAGAAATGCAGCATTTGACTGCTAATTAGCATCTTATTAAATACCACAACAAACAGTTACTGGTAATCTAATATAATATGTATACTCGTGTATAAGCCGAGTTTCCCAGTACATTTTAATTCCGTTTTTGTGGTAAATTAGGTGTCCCGGCTGATATTCAGGTCGGCTTATACTCGAGTCTATACAGGACTAATGCAGTGGATCTCAGCTGCCCAATGCCACTGCCCTCTCACAGTTCATCTGTGGTGACCCCAAACCATAGAATTATTGTTGTTGCTACTTCATAGCTGTCATTTTGCTACTGTTATGAATCAGGAAACCCCTGTGAAAGGGTTGTTCAGCCCCCCAACAGGGTCGCGACCCAAAGGCTGAGAACCGCTGTACTGTTAGGCATTGTTAGGTAACTGAAGATGGCAAGATGTAAAAACCTAACTTCTTATTTTTCATTCTCATGGTATTTATACAGAAACAGGTACCACCCCACCAAGTTTTTTTTCTTTATATGCTGTAAGAGAAATAGAGGTGGCTATCAGACTGTCCCCATTCTGATATATCTGGAAGAATCAAAAAATCAAAACTTGAAAGAGCAGCTCTTTGTAGAAAGTATACATACATGTATCTCTGAAGAATATGTGAGCCCTTCAGATACACAAATGATGTACTGAGCAACTAACTGCACTAGAACACTATCCAAGAAAACAAACACAAAGAATGATTATGCATTTTTATACTGAGAGCCATGTTTTCACACACATTTGAAAGTTAGATAATGAAAAAAGACTAAAGAACTGATCATTTCAAATGGTGGTTTTGGCAAATACTTGAACAAATTGTGAACTGACAGAAGAACAAAAAAGACCCCAGACACTATATGGTGCCTGGCTATCAAAAGATAGAGCGTCTGGGGTCTTAAAGGCTTGAAGGTAAACAAGTGGCCATCCAGCTCAGAAGCAACAAAGCCCACATGGAAGCAGCACACCAGCCTGTGTGATCATGAGGTGTCGAAGGGATCAGGGATCAGGCATCAAAGAACAAAAAATCAAATCACTGTGAATGAGGGGGAGTGCAGATTGGGGACCCAAGACCCATCTGTAGACAACTGGACATCCCCTTACAGACTGGCCACGGGGAGGAGTCCAGCCAGTCAGGGTGCAGTGTAGCAATGATGAAACATACAACTTTCCTCTAGTTCCTAAATGTTTCCTCCCCCCCAACTATCATGATCCCAATTCTGCCTTACAAATCCAGCTAAACCAGGGGATATACACTGGTATAGGTAAGAACTGGAATCCAAGACAGATAAGCGTCTCAGGACCAATATTGAGAGTAGTGATACCAGGAGAGTAAGGGGAAGGTGGGGTAGAAAGGAGGAACTGATCACAAGGATCTACATATAACTCCCTCCCGGGGGGACAGACAACAGAAAAGTGGGTGAAGAGAGACGTCGGACAGTGTAAGACATGACAAAATAATAATTATTTATAAATTATCAAGGGTTCGTGAGGGAGGAGGGTAGGGAAGGAGAAAATGAGGAGCTGATACCAAGTACAAAGAAAATGTTTTGAGAATGATGACGGTAACAAATGTACAAATGTGCTTGACACAATGGATGGATGGATGGATTGGGATAGGTTGTACAAGCTCCCAATAAAATGATTTAACAACCACCACCAAAAAATTCTTTTTGGTCTGTCAGAACCCGAGGCACAAATTTCACTGTGACCCTTTTCATTCCCAATTCTTCTGTTAAAATTCACTGAACCGAGCTCCAAGAGAGTCCAGAAAAGTCCTCATCTCTTCAAGGGTCCATTGTCAGTCTACAAGCACAAGTGCTAAATTTTATTGACATTTTCATCCATGAGACAAGTTGATGGACATGCAGAACAAGGTTTGTCATCAATCAACATTTTACCTTTTTTGAAACGACTCGATTCTTAAACAAGTTTTTCCCATAGTGCTGTCCTTGTAACCTGTGTTCAATATCACAACAGTTTCTACGGCATTTTTCCAGAGCATGAAACAAATTTCACAGCTGCATGCTCTTCTCTTAAATCACCCATCACAAAAAAATAAGGTTCGAGTAAAACTGCTTTTATGAAAAAATTCACTGTGACCAGAGAGAACCTTCCCAGAGGATGCCACTGGGTGCACTAACTCAGAGCGAGTTGCTTGATGCTCACCTGATGGGGAAAAAAAGCGTCCTAGGAAAGCTCGGCCCAGCAGAGCTTTTTCCTTGTTTGTATTGGGGACTCCCTCGTAAAGGACCAACAAAAACGAGGAAAGTCTTCAGTGACAACCACTGACACTCTAGCTCATGATGGGACTCAAACTACCATGAAGATGGCAGAGGACGAGGCAAGGCTTTATTCTATTGGGGGTCGCTATGACTCGATGGCAACCAACAATAACACCACTGATAAATGTTCCCTGAAAGATCCAGTTAGCTTAAGGCGAGATGTCAGTACCTGATCTATAGAACCAGTTTACAAATACCTTACACATTAGTCTTGATGTCAAGGTACTTTATTTTAATGAATGTTACCTAATGTTTATACAGAAACTAGTCACAAAGCAAAGCAGCACAAAAATTTAAAATTTGTGTTTCTACTTGGAATTTTCTCCCTCAGATACATAATTTTGTTGTTTTTTTTGCAAATGTACACAGATAAAATTAAAAAGAAACCACACAGTACATTGTTTTAGTGAGCTAATTTCTTCACCCAGTGATAAGTATTTTGTGCACATCTTTCAGTGTCAGTAAATATATTTTGTTATGAAACATGTCATTATACCTTTATCTCCATGCATATCTTTTTTAAAATAGTTTTATTAGGGGCTCATACAACTCTTATCACAATCCATACATACATCAATTGTGTAAAGCACATTTGTACATTCATTCCCCTCATCATCCTCAAAATATTTGCTCTCCACTTAAGCCCCTGGCATCAGCTCCTCATTTCCCCCCTCCCTCCCTGCTCCCTCATGAACCCTTGATAACTTATAAATTATTTTTGTCACATCTTGCCCTGTCCAACGTCTCCCTTCACCCACTTTTCTGTTGTCCGTCCCCCAGGGAGGGGGTCACATATAGTTCCTTGTAATCGGTTCCCCCTTTCCAACCCACTCTCCCTCTACCCTCCCAGTATCGCCACTCACACCACTGGTCCTAAAGGGATCATCCGCCCTGGAGTCTCTGTTTCCAGTTCCTATCTGTACCAGTGTACATCCTCTGATGCATATCTTTAGTTATTGCCTTAGAATAAAAATTTTAAATGTGGTTGCTTAGTCAAAAGAAAATGGCATAATTACGTTTTTAAACATCTAATCACTGCTTGTTGTTAGGTACCTTCCAGTTGGTTTTAACCAGTAGTGATCTCTATGTGTGACAGAATGAAAAACTGCCCAATCCCAGACTATCTTCACAATTGTTGGTATATTTGAGCCTATTGTTATAGTCAATGACAATCCATCTCATCGATGGTCATTCTTTACTGCAAACCTTCTGATTTACCAAGCATGATGTCCTTCTCCAGACTAGTCCCTCCTGATGACATGTCCAAAGCATGTGAGATGAGATCTCATCATCTTCACTAAGGAGAATTCAGGCTTATCTCGCAAAAGACAGATTTGTTCCTTCTTCTGGCTAAACCCAAATGCATGGCTATCGAGTTAATGCTGATTCAGAACAACCCTTTAGAATAGACTAGAACTACTCCACAAAGAAGCCAACTACTTAATTTTTCACACAGCGGCTTAAACCATTTTGATTAGCAGCCAAATGCTTAAACCATGGCACTACCAGGGCTCCTGTGCTCCTGTCAGTCCAAGAATATCCTTCACCAAAATCCTAAGTCAAATGCATCAATTCTTCCTCAGTCTTCCTTATTCATTGTCTAGCTTTAATTTTTAGCCCTTTAAAGAGGTCTTTTTTTGGCTGAGTTGCATAATCTGAACTTTAATGAACTGGTCTAAACAAAGACTGACGCCAGCCAATTTCTTGATTAGTAGTGGAAAGCCCAAAGTTGAATGCCACTGGGAGAACCAATTATTTGCCACACTCCAAAATGATGGCTTGAGTAATTTTGACCATTTTGCTCTTATTTCTATAAATATCACCTCTCCTAGATAAGCAGCATTACAACCACGTAAACGCAATCTCTAATGACAACTATAATAACAAAGGGGCGGGGGGCATTGCTGTCGAGTCATTTCTGACTCGGAGACCATGTAAGACAGAAAGAAATCTTACAGAAAGAAACGGACTGCCATATCTTTCTCTTGTGGAGCAGCTGGTGGGTTGGACCACTAAACTTCTAGTTAACAGCCCGGAGTGTCACCAGGAGTCCTTGGAAACAATAGCATATTAAAGCACAGGTAACAACTGGCTCTGAATCAAGAATAAAGATTCAAAATAATGCAGTGTTAGGAAATGTACATATTTTCTTAAGGCTATATACGATTTATTTCACAAGAAATATTTTAAAGAGTTTTTTCCCAGAATACTTATCAATAAAACAAATGGAGATAAATCTCCAATAACAGTAAGTTTTGGCACATTTTTACAATTAAGTAACTTAAATACTGCTTGCCCTCTTAAAGTATGCTCTGGTTATCTTATTATGAAATGAAATATTTTTCTACATAGCAATTAAATATATTTTTAAATAATAAGTTATTAAAAATGTATGCCTGAAGAAGTGTGTACAACTGATTCTGGGTGTGCAAATGATCCACAGTCGCACAAGGTTTGTGTTGCAATCTTGATGACGCTCATTCTGATTTTATTCCATCTTGTAAGTAGGCCTCCGGTTGCAGTTTCTTCGTGCAGAATTCCAATGATTTTTGAGAGAATTATCAGTCTTTCCAAGAAGTAGTTTAGCAATTTCTGCCCAACAATTTCCCAACTGCTTACATGCTTCATTGATAATCCTGTGCTCCTTTCCTGTCCAGGAAGATTTCTGCCATCGTTCTCTACACTGCTTGCCTATTCTCCTTTTCAAATGCTTTGTAACTAAAGACCATCTTTTTGGCCCCTGTTTCTGAACAAATTCAATAACCATCCTTTAGTCCAGGGACCCTTTATCAATTCTGGATTTTAAAGTTTTTGCCATTGATGCTGGCACTGAAAATCAGAATGATTTTTAAGTTGACGAGGAGTCCAATCATCAGTTCCATGCTGTTCAACTAACTTTTTAACTTAACACTTTCATCTCTTAACCCCATTCCAGTTTCTTCAGTCCTTTTTGCTGTGGTATTTCATAATCAGTATACTGAACGTCATCATTCTCACTGGATAACCTCTTTGCCAGCCTTTAAGTACCACATAGGTCCAGGCAGGCGGGTGGGGGATGGGGGGAAGATGACGCAGTCCAGCCTCCTCCTGCTTTAGACCAATGCTCCTCCTCATTGACCCTCCCGCTAACTTTTCTCCCATCCTGCCAGAGATACAGCAAGAAATGCCTGTTCCTGTAAGATAGGCCAGAAGGGGGGAGGGGGGTGCGGGGGGAGCCCCACAGGGGCAGATCCTGACTCCCAGCCCTGCTACTAACATATCAGGGGCATGCTCTCAACCTCTGGTGCCTATGCCTTTCAGCCTCCTCACTGTGGTCCCAGTGGGAGCTCTACAGTAGGCGCTGACCCTCTCCCTCCTTGTTCCACATGGGGCACCACTACAGGGTTCACAGCTTCCTGCTGGGTTTTACCTGTACCCTAAAACCTTTTTTTTTTGGGGGGGGCAGAGTTGCCCAATGTAATACATTTTATTTCTTGACTTCTGCCTTCCCTGGAGACCTGATGGTTATGTACAGTGGTTATGTGTTGGGCTGCTCACCATAAGGTCAGCAGTTCAAAATCACCAGTGACTCTAAAGGAGAGAGATGGGCTTTCTAATCCTGTAAAGAGTTACAGTCTTAGAGACTCACAGGGACAGTTCTACCCTGTCCTGCAGGGTCGCTATGAATTGGCAGGACTCGATAGCAGCGAGTGCCTGGTCTCTTCAACAGTGTCATCTTTAAAGGCTTTGTTCCTGGCATAAAGCAGTCTTTGGAACTCTTGTTCACGTGGGTTTCAAAGCCCATAGTAAACATTTCCATTATAAATGGTAAACTATAGCAAAAGGAAGAAAGTCACGTAACTGCTAACAATTTGATAAATTACTTTCCAACTACCAGTACCTGCATTTATCAGTTTCATGTAAGTGGACCATACCACCTTGAGGGCTAAGGTGCATCTGACCCAAGCCAAGTCCAGAAACACAGGCAAGCCCAGGCAACTAGCCTGGACTGCAGCACTACACATACACCAAACAAAACTCTACTCTGCTGGTCATTCCATTGCCACCAGAGGATTCCAACTCATGCAACCCCAGCAGGACAGCGCCAAGAATGCCTCATCTTTCTCCCATGGAGCAGCAGTTGGGAGCTTCAAACTGCTGACCCTTCAGTTATGAGCCCCAGGCTTTTTAGCCCCTTGCACAAAGCAGGGCTCCTCCGCTGAACATAATGAATCGTAATTTTACACAAAAAGTCGACCTTCTTCAGATCAGTGCTTTTGAAAAGTTGAGAGTAGGCGGCACTGGCATCAACGTCAGTTACTGTGAGCTGATCCTAGGGAAGCAGGGACGTAAACATATACTAGTACACACTCACTGCAGCACCATTCACAACAGCCACAGCAACGACCACCCAATCGATAGTCCATCAACAGACACGCCACAACAAAGCACTATTTAGTTAGAGTTCTAAGCTAGACTACGCCAGGGTAAACCTTGGAAACTTGCCGAGTGACATGTCAGACACAAAAAGACAGCTACTATATAATTTCACATAGGTGAAATAGTGAGACTAGGCAAAATGCAGAGAGAACAGTGAGTGCAGAGATGTTGCTTATGGGTTACTGAGGTTCGGTTTGGGAAAGTTTTGTAAACAGATTGAAGCTGATGACAGTAGAACATGAACTGTCATTCATGTCACTGGACTGTTACCTTATAGCTGTTAAAAGGGCAGCTTTTGTTATTTATAGTTGACCACAACACACTTCTAAGGGAGAAGTTAGGTAAGACTCAGAACCATAAGGCCTCTACTGGCAGCCAGGCACCAGGAAGTCAGCCCCAGGAAGCAGCAGGGCCAGATGGCTCCCTGCGGCTGTGAAGAGGCGGTGGGTAATGTCTCGGTAAAGGAGTTCAGAGGAGGCATTACCAGAGGAATTATGCTTTTAAGGGGAAATTTTAGATATGTTCATATGCTGAAGGGGAAAAGCCAATAGAAAAGCTGAAAATGGCAGGGGACAGGAAACTCACAGAAATGAGGTCCTAGAAGTGACTGAGAGAGAAGATCAAAACCTTTAACAAGAAAAGAAAATAATTTGTCCCATCAGCTGGTGACAGGAGGAAAGGATGAGTTTGGATACAGACCACCATCTAATGTTATGTAGTAGCTGGTGGGTTGCTATAAAACTAGAAACTATACCACTAGTATTTCAGATACTAGCAGAGTCACCAAGGTAGACAGATTTCCGTAGTTTCCAGATCAAGATAGACTAAAAAGAAAAGTCTGGGTATCTACTACCAAAAATAACCCAAATAAAATACTATGGATCATAACATCCTATCATCCAACACAATGACTGCCAATAGTGGACTCACCATACCAATGAGTGTGAACCTGGTGCGGGACTGGACAATGACTCTTATTCTACATGAAGTCACTGTAAGTCAGAGCAAATCAATGAAACAACCAGTAAAACACAAAACCAAACCCAAACTCACTGCCATGAACTTGATTCCCACTCATAGCAACACTACACTGAATTTCAAAGCTATAAATCTTTATGGAGCCTCATTCTTTTCCCAAGGGGCAGCTGGGGGATTTGAACTGCCAACTTTGCAGCCAATATTTACCCAAACAGCAATTTCAGGTTGGAGGTTCTAGTTCACCAGAGGCACGTCAGAAGAAAGACCTGGAGATCTACTTCTCAAAAAATTAGTCCATGAAAACTCTATAGAGCACAGTTCTACTCTTAACACATATGGGGTCACCATGAGCCAGGTTTGACTTGATGGCAACTGGTTTGGTTGGATTACTAGACATTAGCTCATATACGTAGTAATTAAATGATGCAATGAATATCATGCATTTGGCTCTTTAAAATCATCCCAGTAGTGAAAAGCACGGTCTTCCATAATTCCAAACCTTGTTATCTAGCGCCATCAGCCTTCCTAATTAAATCTATGCCAGATCCTTAATGCACTATTAATGTCTTACTCTCTTAATAAGAGCTTTCTCTGCTATTAATACTCACATATATGACTATTTACCCTTGACAATCACCGGTGTTAGAGCAATTACAGTTGACATAACAAGAGATAGCCAATCTAATTACTAATTAGTTTTATGAATTCTAAGGAAGAAAAGAACTAGCTCTCTGCTTATTGTTATTGTTACCCTTTTCCCCGAAAAAAGACCTATTTACAGTTTTGCCTCTCACAGAAATATAAGGCATCCCCCCTAAAATAAGACCTCCCCGAAAATGAGGGTTTGGATTGTGATGATGTTCCAGAAGATGGTGACATGACTGCCATTGAATAGATGAGTAAATGTACCATAGATTGTTGTACATGGAAGTAATGGTAGTAACAAGAAATTCTTGATACTGTAAGATTCAGTTTGTCTGGTTATGCTGGTTTGTGATGACAACTACTACCGTGCCGTATACAGGTAATAAATTTCCTTTTTTGTGGTTCAACAATAAATGTGTACCGTATTCTTTTTCATGGAAAAATAAGACATCCTCCTAAAAGACCTAGCTTATCTTTGGGAGCAAAAATTAATATAAGACACTGTCTTATTTTCGGGGAAACAGGGTAGGTGCCATCTAGTCATTTCCAACTCACAGCAACCCTCGGTCCAACACAGCGGAACACTGCCCAGTACTGCGCCATCCTCACAACTGGCTCCTGTCACCCTGTCAACCCAGCTCATTGGGGGCCTTCCTCTTTTTTTGATGTCCCTCCACTTCACCAAGCATGATGCTCTCCAGAGGCTGGTCTCCACTGGTAACACACCCAAAGTACGCTCTGCTCAGACTGATCAAATCAATTTGCATTCTCTAAGAGACTTATACCAGTTCATAATCAAGTCAAGCCTAATGAGCATATGAAAAAATCCTCTCTCTCAGATTTTAACAATATGCGTAGGACACCCTTCCCATCAAGCTAGCAAACTCAGATCAAAGAGCTTCAGAAACTTCTCTGCCTCCATAAATACTTCTGAAATCTACGACACCAAACCCACTGCTACAGAGTGAGTTCTGTCCCAAGGACCAGAAAGGACAGAGTAAACCACCCTCAAAGGTTTCCAAGATTCTAAAGGTAAACGCATCTAATCTTTATGGAAGTACATGCCACAGCCTTATGGGGGTGGCTGGAGGGTTTGAACCACTGAACTTCTGGCATAGCAGCTGAGTACTTTTTAACCATGGTACCACCAGGGCGCTTCTCAAGTAGATAAAAATGGTAAAAACACCCATTCATTTCAGTGCATAAGGCGGAAATGTTATAGACTTCATTAAAAGTAACACTATGGAAATTAAAGTATAAGAATCCCATTTGAATATGTATTTAGGGTTTCCATTATTTCAGCGATGTTACTGACTTGGCTTCAGTCCTCACTCTGGAACACAAGCATTCAAGGGTACTGTTCTTTCTTCCTTCCTTTAAAAACAAGGTTTTGTTTGAAAACAATGAGCTGTCACTAGAACTATAAGCCAAACTTTAACAGTAACCATTTGCATTAATGAGAACAAACCACTTTGGGTCTTATTACTAGTGTACCCATTGCTTTAAATCAACTAATAACCACTTTAGATGCTCAGGGAGAAAGATAAGGCTTTTGTTCCCATGAAGAGTTACAGTCTCAGAAACCCAAAGGGGCAGTTCTACTCTGTCCTATAAGGTCACAACCAGTCAGAACTGGCTCCAGAACAGCTTTGGTTTTTCAGGTGCTCTCAGTCACTAGGTAGAGCAAAAGATTCATATACTTGTTGCCTAAGGAGAAGGTTGCAGTTGAAGTCCATTCTGAGGCACCTTGGAAGAAAGACCTGGAAGATCTACTTCTGGAATATCAGCCATAGAAAACCTGAGGGAGAATTCTACTCCGATACACACGGGGACACAGTGAATCAGAACCAACTCAATTGTCAATGGCTTGTTTTCAGTTATGTAACCAGTCCCACTGAGGCTACTCTAGCTGTTCTCCCTGCATCCCACCTGTCTTTCATCTCCCATCTTCACCACTGAAATAATCTCCAAATAAGTCTCTGGTGTCCTCCAGTCAACACATCACTCACAACTGGAGTGGCCACTAATTCTGAGTACACTGTGTTCCTATTCTAGGTGCTGAAGAACTCACCCTCACACAGCACTTTCTGGTCCAGCACGAACAGAAAAGGCAATGCAAAACAAAACAAAAACTGTATATGAATCAGATACCTATTTTCAGGGAGTAAAACTGCGGTGAAATAAGGCAGAGCAGGCGGTAAGCTGTTACAGACACATGGTAACTGAAGCCTCTATGAAGAGGCGGATGCGTAACACTGGACAGTGACCCCCTCCTACAGTGTCCCTGTCTATCCCAGGAGTCAGCAAACTTTTGAGATGTAAGAGCCAATGCTGTTCCTCACAACAAATGTAAAAATTATTCAAGAGCCATAAATATATTCTTATAAATGAAATCATCCTTTTAAAAATTTTTAAATCAAACTATGGTAGTTTTATTTTGATTTCAAGGGAAAATGTATCCAGAGGTTGCGTCTACAACCGGCAGATCCTTTCATGTTTGAGCTGTGGCCCTACAGAGTAAAGCATAAAACAGTGAATAGTGAGTCGGAGACAGTGTCAAGTGGGAAAATCAATGTCGACCTCCTTGGGCATGTGACTAGAGACTGTCTTATCCAAAGAGAAGACGGGCCTTCTGATGCTCATCAAGAACCCTCTTCTTCCAGATCTTGGGCCCAAATCTTCACACATATTTCTGATCCAGTCCACAGCTCTCCACATTTCCTATGTGAGGCCGCTATGAGATCCTTCACCATGGCAACAACTACTTTTCCATACCTCGCCTTTTCCTTTCATACCTCTCAGGGTCTCCTCACACACCTTATCTTCCAAGGAAACCTCTTGACATGGATTCCTTTCTCACATTTCTCACTGTATCTACCTGCGCTAGAGTTCTATCTTTCCTTCAAAGATCGTCTCAAATACCAACTCCTAGAACTGTGAGCAGGCATGGTTCTCTGGCTCACAGGCATCTCTCCCTTCTTGCAACAGTTAGTTTTAAGTATCAACTTGGCTAGGCTATGGAGCTCAGGAGTTTGGTTAAACATTAGTTTAGACACTGTTGCAAAGTAGGAAATGTGATTAAATCAGAAAAACCTCTGCAAAGGGAGTACTGGGGGCCCAGTGGAGCCCTCATGGAGCTTTGGTTACTCCATGGGCTGCTAAGGGCAAGGTCAGCAGTTCCAACCACCAGCCACTCACTCCACAGGAGAAAGACAAGACTTTCTATTCCCATAAAGAGTTACAGTCTCGGGAAACCACAGGGGCAGATGGTAAGTCAGAATCGACTTGAATTTGGTTGAAGTTGCTGGTGGCATAGTGGGCTATGTATGCACTTAGCTGCTAACTGTTAAGGTCAGTGATTCAAATCAACTGGCCGCCATCATAGACTTAATGTAGCATTTCCAAAGCTGGAAGTCTTTATGGGAGCTGACAGTCTCAGAGAGGATGGTGGATTTGAACCACTGACCTTACAGTTAGCAGTCCAATACTTACCCATCAGTACCATTTACCAGCCCGTTACAACCACGAGTCTATTCCTTAAAATAAATCACTCTCTCCATATACATCCTGGTTCTGCTTCTGTGGAAAATGGAAGATACTCCCCAAACTCCCTTTCCAACCTTAAAAACCCCGTACACAGGGTCACCACGAGTTCCTCGATGACAACTAGTTTACTGGTTTTCATATTTTATCTTGCCAACTCAACATGTTTCATGAGTAAAGAAATGGCTTGCTTATATTTTATCTCCCATGTCTTCTAAAATATATACTCATTTTCATTCAAATACAGGATCTTCAAGAAGATTTACAATTTCAATTAAAAAAGCTCAAGGTAAAATAAAATCAAGTACCACTTGGTATGGTTCTAAGCACCAAGATGCTTAATGTAGTAAAACAAACTAACAAAAAAACCAGGAAAGTACACAAAATATGAAACCAGACTATGTTCCAACTTAAGCTCTTGCCACTAACTTGATGCAAACCTTACGGAAGTTACTTAACTTCTGAGCCTCAGTTTCCTCTTTGGTAAAATGGTGAGTATCATCTACCTCACAGTGTTGGTGTAAAAAATTATAAAATACACCTAGATGAAAGCCTAGCACACAGTAAGTGCTACATGCCAGCTGTCACTAAGTTTATTGTATTATTTCAAGAATCAATTTCTCTACTAGTAAATAGAAAATATATCAAGTCAGATAGCTCAGATCTTTCAACTCAAGGATTTCAAACCCAAGCACCACACAATCCTGAAGATGTCAGCAATCACTATGAGCTGGATAAGTAGAGGGAGGAAGAATAGAACTAGCAGAGACTAGAAAGAAGGAATAAGCATGGAACCCAAGAAAAACGATCTGGCTAGTCTGTGGTTCGGGCAGTGGTGTACAGTCCAGATATAATTTATGACTTTTAAAATAGACTAAAATTCTATTAATTATGTAAATCACATTAGTTATCACTTGTGTTTTTGAGGGAGTGGGAGAAAGAGTTCTAATGAGATGATTAGCCTCTGCTCTACCTAACAAGCTGCCTTGAGAGCTTCTCACACACTATACTGTCATCCCTGGGTATAGGGTAAGAGGGCAGATTTTTTTCTAGTACTTCCAATGGGCACTGAAATGCAGAGACACTCAAGTCCCTCACATAAAATGGCATCGACAACCCATTTACTTTATATCCATTACTTATAATACCTAATACTATCTAAAGTCTATGTAACTAGCACTCCATGCTCCCTCTTAGCCCTTGAAGGATTGCTTTGACCACATAGTTGCTTCTCCCCCACTTCCCCAGGATTTTCAATCCACGATTGGTTAAATCCCTGAATGTGGAACCCATGAATAGGAGGGCCAATTATATGTGGTCAGGTCCTAAATGGGAATCTATTATACATAAAACCCAAGAATTTTATTACTTTCTTCTAAAGCCAAATAAATAATTGTCTGATTATTTTAAAAGCAACCCTTTTCCTCTCTGCTGGCTTAAAGAAACTAGGAACTCACTAAAAAGTATCAATTTGATAAGACTCTAATATGTACAAAGAACTGGCTTCTGCCAATGTAATATGTTAAATTATTACAATCTAGTCTGACCTCATCATTCCTCTGCCCCAAGCCCTCAAGTATGATTCAGAGTACAAGGTAAAGTCTCACAATAGCTTACAGGCCCAGGCTGTTTTACCCAGTCCCTTCCCTGCTCATCTGACCTCCTTCTACTCCTTCCGGGGCACCCAATGCTTCAAACACATTGGTCTCTTTACTGTCGTGCCAACAGACCAAGAATTGTCCTCTTCAGAAGGCCTTGGTACTTGCTGTTCCCTCTCTGGAACATCCCTTATCCCAGATACTCCCAAAGCACAAACAAACCCTCATCTCCTGTTAAGAGTGAGTCTCAAAAACTCAAAGGGGAGAGCAGCAGTTCTACCTGTCCTATAGGGTCGCCATTCGTCAGAAATTTATGGCAGTGTGTTTGGTTTGGGGTCTTGTGAGTGCTTTTCTAACCACAGTTTCAAATTGCCCTATCTCCTCCCCTGCACTTTTCCAATCTCTTATTTGTGTGGCACTGATCATTTTCTAATACAGTATAATTTGTTTAGTGTCTCTTTCCTCCACTAGATGTAAGTTTCATGACAGCAAGGAAGACAAACCTATCCTTAGCACCTAGAACAGCCCTAAGAAATACATATTGTAGTCACTATTAAAAACAATAGTATTTTAAAAACAATTAACAAATTACAGAGAAGAGCACACAACGCCCATGTTAAGTTAAAAAAATCAGAACACATTTTTTTCACTAATAAAAGTCTAAATACTAATTTTTTGTATACAACATGTACTGAACACTCACATGCCAGACCTAGGCTGGGCTCTGGAAAGTTGAAGTAAATTAAGACAAGAGTCTATGTCCTTCAGCCCAACCACTTCTGGGGGTGCATATAGGAGAGGAGAATGCAGAAACCTGTCATTTCCAACAAGGAATAAACAGGAAAGCACGAGGAATTTTACTGACAACCTAAAACAGTGGGGCAAGGGAGAGGAAACTTCACTAAGAGGACCAGGAAGCTAAGGTCCCAAAACGTCTAGACTAATGGGGCCATTTTCCTTTATATTACTGATGCTTTCGACTCCACATAAAGGATTTACTCACAACAAACAGGATCTCAAGCAGGTCGGCGGAGAAGTTTGAGGGATGCTGATCGAGTTAATCAACGACCTACTCTGACTGTTCAAAGATCCCCGACTCTGTCTTGACAGACTCTCGAGTGGGCCACTTTTACCTCTCGGGTCACCTCGTTGAAGGCTTGCATCTACCAATGCAGCGTGCCTTCGTCAGAATCCGCCCGTGGCTGCGCCTGCCGTGCGGCCGGACCTCTCCTCCCCAGCTCGAAGGGCGCTAACTCAGGAAAGCCGCCAACTGGGCCTCAGTAAGTTACGAGTCGCAGGAGCCCTGAGAGGGGCTGCCGGGCGCCCGGGATCGGAAGGCTCCTTCGAGGCCTCAGCGTCGCACTCCCATCCCTTCCCAGCCCCCCGGTGCCCCGAGGTTCCTCCGCCTCTTTGTTAAGCGAGGCCGCGGTTTCCCGGCCTTCGCTAGGCCTCACAGTTGCCTCTAAGTGTCCCCAAGGGTTAGCCGCCCCGAGTCCAGACCCACCTCGTACAAACCTGCTGCGACAGCTGCAGCGGTCGCTGATACCACCGCCAAAGCGAAGAGAATCCCACCTCCCGCAGTACGCGCGGTCCGGACCCCGTCTCGCCGCACTCCTCCTCCGCCCCCTTCGCCGCCGCCGCCGCCTCTCGGCCCGTTGCTGAGCGGGGGAGGGGCACACTACCCTGACATGCGCAGTGTAGAGCGCGGGCCGAAGGGCGGGGCCTGGGAGCAATACTCGCTGAAGGCGCGAGAGCGCCCGACCGGAAAACAACAAAATGCTTAGCAGACTCCTCAAACACTCTGATAGGAAATTGCTGTGGGGTGAAGAATGCTCATGGCCGAGCTACAGAGCGGGCTGGGAGTGAAAAACGGGTAGCAGCGGACGGGGAGCGGCCCCCAAATTCCAAGAGCACAGGACTTGGGCGAACACTGCAATAAACACGTCATCCTCCTAAACTTAGTCCCAGACAGAAACGAGCCGGACCACATTTATCCGCACGCTCCGGGCCACGTGGTCCCGCCTGGATAGCTTTAGCTTCCGGAGCACCTGCCTTGAGCCTAGTGGCGAGGCCTTGGATCAACCAGTGCATTTCCGGCCCAGGGCGGGGATTATGTAATTTTCCCAGCAGCCCCACCTCGCCTCAGCTAGGGGCGGGGGCGAAGCGGAGAGGGAACGATCTCGCGGGGTTTCCGAGCCGGTGTTCCCGCCCTCCTGGCCGCGCGCAGGCGCAGACGGGCCGTACGCGTTCTACGTAACGGATGGCGGAGGCTACGTGAAGAGATTCGCGGCGTGACCGAGCTGCCTGATCTGGCTGTGTCCTAGTGGCAGCGGGCAGGGGGTGTGGGCAGTCACCGCGGCGACGGCGAAGGTGGTGGCCAGGCCGAGAGGCAGGAGGGGTAGAGCTAGCGGCTGCAGGAGCGCGGGGCAGGGTGTTGGCCTTCGGTGCAGGTAGGGAGCGGTCCACGACGCGGTAGTGGGGCCGGGCCCGGCCGAGCGGTGACCCGGGAGTTGCGTGGCCTACCCTGCCCCCTTTCCCACCTCAGCCCCATTTGGTCCGGCCAGAGGTGACACGCCTCGGGGCCGTGCCTTCTCTTCTCTCCCCGACTTTCTAAACTAATGCAAAGCCCACTGACCCCAAGGTCCATTTTCTGTTGGCTTGTCTTGCCTGGAGTGATTTTAACCGCAGAACCGCCCTACCCCCAGCAGTGATCTAGGTAGCAGCAAGAAGGGCAAACAAAGTTACAAGACATTTGGAGGGTGCCGTAGGAAAAACCGTAGCCTTCTGAATGAATTCGTTCCCCCGTGATGGAACCGATGTTAAACACGAATGGTTAAGAGACAACTTCTGTGGAAAGTCTGTGACACTGTTTTGGACGTAAGATGTGTGTTTATGCCAGTACACCGACGTGATTCCCAGCGTGCACCTGTTGTGGCCATAGCAGGGAGGCCTAACCTCGAATGGCAGTGAGCTGTGAATGATTTCCCCACTTCCTGGACTCGGGCTTGTAAAGTTCGGACTCGGTCCCCGAGGAACTGCGGGAGGAGCTTACGGAAGATAATCAAACCAGACTTGCTGTGCCTCAGCCCTCTGCCTGTCCCACAAGCTCCAAACTGGTGGGGGTCCCAGTGAGAAATGAGTTGACAGGTCCAGTTCTGCGACGGAAGCAAAATGGCTTGGATAATTTTAACCTAAATGGCCTTGAAAGAATCCTGCTGCAAGCCGGAATGCCCTTAAGAAATGCTTCCATGGGGTGACCCTTCTAGGTGGACATTTAGTTTGAAATGATCGGACCCCAATGTCAATGTTCTCGTTTTTATTTGTAAAGCCTTTCATGATTCCTATTTCTAAAAGTTTAAGGCTAGGATCTGAAAAGACGTCAATCGTATATTTTGAAATTACAATCAACCGAGGAAGAAAGGAATTGGAACCTCTACATATTGAGCGTTTTCTGTGTGCCAGGCAACTTACTAAGACTTGGCACCAGACCCCCATAAGGCTCACTGTAGCCCTATGAAGCAAGTAGTGAGTGATAACCCCTGTGCTCGTTCTCTCCCTTTCTTTGCACATGACAAACAAGGACTTTTAAGTGATTTGGTTATAGGCTGGTGAATGGTGGAGCTGGCCAGCATTTGAAATCAGCTCTAACTGCCTCAAAGTCTGTGTTCCTAAAAAAAAAAAAAAAAAAGTCTGTGTTCCTTTCCATGTTTCTTACACTTTGGATCACGTGTCCAAACAGGAAAAGCCAGAAAACTTAGAGAAGAGAGTTTGTTTTGCAGCTGAAAACTTAGGTAATTGATGACCCTTGGAATGAATGGTAGAAGCTGAAAATAACCACTCTTGAACATTCATTAATGAGAGTATAAAAGAAAATTAGGGATGTGTGTAGGCACATCACAGACCTCTTTGAGGTTGAAAAGGCAACCATGTTTTCTCCCAAAATGTTCCCTGGTGCTAACCTCAGACCAAATACTACGAAATAGCCTGTAGCTTATGACACGTGCCTTCCTACCATAGGAACTTTGACTAATTCAGAGTACATTGACTGAGTATCTCTGTGTGTAAGACATTGGTGTTTGATATTTAACTAAAAATTAACTGCGGTATAAATGGAGAATGCCCACCGTCCCAGAGCACCTTGAAAGAGTGGTGCGTGCTTTTGTCATCCTCTTCCCTCCCTGCATTCTGACTTCCATCCTTGCTACGTCCTGCAATTCCCACTAAAGATTTCTTTTACACCTATTATACTTCACAATATGTAATTTTAAAAATGGATATCTAACTCCCTAATAAAATGAAAGAAGACGAAAGCATTTACCTTTTTAGGCACAAATAGACCATGACTTGTCATCAGACGTTATTGCACTGTTGCTGCCTTAATTTGACAATGCATTTGTGAAACAATCTGCAGACAATTACTGTTGTAGCAAAGTGATGAGCACTTACAAGTAGATGTGACTGCCCTAAAGGATGTATTACGTCTGAATTTTACGCACATTATGCAGTAATGATGGCGTGGTGTGCAGGGTGCCTTCTACCTCTAATTATTTCTTTGTTAACATTTCACCTATATATTGTTTCCAACTTTCTGCAGCAATTAAAACAGCTTTGCTTCTCTCAGCAATGTGTTTCTTGTTTGACTTCTATGATACCACTGTGGCTGGGGACACACACACGTCCCCACAAATGATTGATTCCTTTGTTACCTAACTAGATCTGGTCTAGTCCCATTCCATGTCCATCCCCAGCTCAGGCCTGTGTCTTGAACTCCAGACTTACATGTTCACATACAATACCTCATTTTTAGGGATAAGTGTGCAAGAGTCAATGTAAGTCATCTAATATGAGGGCAATTAAAAAAGTATTGCTATAATTTCATAGAAACCTTTGTTAAATAAAAATATCAAATGTGATGCTTTTCTCAACATCTAGGTCTATGTACTTCTGAGAGGTTAGTTTCTCTTTCCCAAAGAAATAGGCATTCACTGATTTACACCACATCAAAACAGCACTTTGGCATCCTCAAGGGACCCAAAATTCCTGTTTTAATGTTCTTGGAGTTTGGGAAACAACAAAAAAAGTCTGAAGGGGTAAGAGCAGGACTGTAGGGTGCATGGGGTAAGGTTCCCAAATGAAATTCTCATAGGACAACCCTTGCTACCCTCTTAAGAATGAACAGGTGCATTGGTATGATGGAAAAATAATTCTTTGGCACAATTTTCCTGGCCTTTTTTCTTACCAATGCAATTTTTAATTTTCTTGAAACTTCTCCCTAATAAGCCTCCATGAGCATTCTGTTTCCTTTAAGAAAAACTGAAGATTACCCCTTTGAAATCCCAAAGAATATTTGCCATACCTTCTTCCTGAGACCTCTCTACCTAGAATTTAACTCGCCCAGTAGATCCCTTTGGAAGCTACTTTTGGTTGAACTGTTTGAAGGCACCCTAACAAGACTATGACAGGTATTACTGAGAACTTGTCAGCTTCCATACACTAATGGCAGAGTCCTGTTTAAACACATTTTGTTTGGAGTAAGCCCACGCATATGTAAACAAAGCATTATAGCAACACTTTTTGACTTCCCCCTAAAATCTTCCTGAAACCCTTTCAACAGATACTAGGTGAATATATTACCTTCCCCCGATTTCCCTCCCTTTTTTGTTGCTCTCTGTTAACTAGGCATGGGGTTGGTTTTTTTTATTGTTTTATTGGGGCTTATAGCTCAAATAACAGTCCATACACCAGTTGTATCAAGCACATTTAGACCTCTATAAATGTCTTTTGCCTCCTAGTTCTTGCCTCTATTTCCTTTTACTTTCCTCCTGTCCCACTCTCATGTTCGACCTTCATTCTGCTCTCAGTAATTCCTGTCAGCTACATTGCCTAATGAGCCCCACCAGGCGCTCCACACCCTGGCCATAGATTGTAGATCTCTTGTTCCCTTGTCTCTGGATTTGACTATCCCCTCCTTTTCCCCCACATCCCCTTCTTCCCTGCTGTCAATCCCATTGTTTTCTCCTCGGAATTGTTTATCGTGCCTATCTTACATAGACAGACATGAAAAGAAGAAGAAGGGGCCTATAAATAGTTCCAGGTCTGCCTGCTGACCCTTATGTATGTTTTCCATTCTAGTCTGATGAGCTACCAACCCCTTCCCTCCTAATTCAGTCGATTCTCGGGATCCTCAGAGACTTCATTGCTTTGCTCCCCTTGCTGCTCTCTCGCGCTCCCTTCAGTTTGGCCCCGTAAGAATGGCCTTGCTCATCTATTCTTCAAGCCCAAATTTGGGATCACCCCAGCTCTTCTTCCCCAGACCATCTATATCCAATCACTTTGTGCTGACAGTGACAATTCTTGCATCTCTCCCAAATCCCTCCATTCCCCCTGCCACCTCCAGTTCAATCCTGTTTCATCTTCTACCAACTTTAAAAAAAAATCTTTTTATTGGGGGCTCTTACAGCTCTTACCACAATCCATTGTGTCAGGCACATTTGTACATATGTTGCCATCATCATTTTCAAAACATTTTCTTTCTACTTGAGCTTTTGGTATCAGCTCCTCATTTTTCCCTCCCTCCCTCATGAACCCTTGATAATTTATAAATTATTTTTTTCCTCTCTTACACTGACTGCTGTCTCCCTTCACCCACTTTTCTATTGTTCTTCCCCGTTGGGGGGAGTGTTATATGTCAATTAGTGTGATTGGTTCCCCCCTTTGTCCCCTCCACCTTCTCCCTACCCTCTGGTATCATCACCACTCTCATTATTGGTCCTAAGGGATTTATCTGTCCTGGATTCTCTGTGTTCCACTTCTTATCTACTGTATACCAGTGTACATGTTCTGGTCTAGCCGGATTTGTAAGGGCCATAATAGTGGAGGGAAGGAAGCATTAAAGAACTAGAGAAAAGTTGTTTGTTTCATCGGTGCTATACTGTGTCCTGACTGGAGCATCTCTTCCTTGTGACCCTTCTCTGAGGGGGATGTCCCTTCTACTGAATTATCTCAGCTACTTCCTGTTTGTCCTTCTGCAGTACCTTTTTCCAGTTCACACTATGTGCATAAGAACTGTCAGGATTAAATTTCAAAACTGACGGTGTCACGCTCCCTCTTACAATCCTTCAATTGAGTCTATTTACCCAAGCTATTTAGCATGGTATCTAAATTAGGATCACTATGATCTGGTCCCTGCTGTCCGTACCAACCTCACGTCCTCCGCTTGCCTCTACAAACCCCATGGCTCCATCCTGTCAAACTTCTGAAATGTGTGCTGTCAGCATTCTTTGCCATCCGCTGCCCCCTGTATTGCCGCTCCTTGAGAGCAGCAACCCTGCTTTTCATTGTTAAAACTTTATTACTCAAGTAGAGCAGAGAAGCCTTCAAAAATGCAAAGGAAATACCTGTAATCATGGCTACAAAATAACTACTATGTCCATCTGGATGTGTGCCTTCTAAGCCTTCTTCATGTGCATTTATGTCTAAAACAAACCTAGGTTCTAGTTGGTTGTTTGTAGCAATTTTTAATTGACCACAAGTAAATTTGTGTTTTCTGGTGTGCCTACAGTTTAATCGAGTAGTTTTAAATGTTTGCTCCTCTGAGTCATACTGTAATATATAGCCTTAAAGCTGAGCACTGCACACGTTTATGATCCTTCAGGAATCATGTTTTACTTATCTCAGCATGGTATCTGTTATGGTGATGAGTTCAGTGGGGTTAGCTATATTTAACGGGATAGGGCATGGCCATTTTATGAAAAGCTAAGAGCCAGGAAGTGTTTTGCAGAAAGTTGATTAGTCGTGGATAATTATTGAATCCTTAGGTAACAAAAGTTGTGTTTTAGCTTGATAGTGGGCTTTAGGGAGAAAATTTAGACTGGAGAAGAGCCCTTCTTCCACAGATGGTGAAAACATTATCTGGGTGGCTTTGAGGATTTGATGAATAATAGATTCCAAATGTAGAGGAATGGAAGAAATTAGATTTCTTGTGTGTTTTGGGATTTTTTTCCCCAACAAGGAAGATGGGGTTGATAGTAGTATTCAGATAAGGAAATTCAGATTCTTACTGAGTTTGAGGTGATGGAGAGGCAGGGGTCCACAAACCTCAGGGTTTTTACATTTTTAAAGGTTTATTAAAAAAAATAATAAGTGCTAGAGACCATCTGTGCCCTATAGAGCCTAAAACATTTACTACCTGCAGAAGTTTGTAAGGACATGTCTGTCAGTCAGCCTGTAGGGCTAGTGTTTAGATCACTGACTGCCATCAGTGGATATTAACTCACAGTGGCACTATGGGACAGAGTAGAACTGCACTGTGAGTTTCTGACTAACTTCTCAGAGAAGAAAGCGCTCTTTCTCCCATGGAGTGGCTGGTAGTTTCAAACTGCTGAACTTGTAGTTAAGCAGCCCAACCTACAGCCACTATGCCACCAAGGCAATAAGTAAGGTGGTTAGATAAGAGGACACAATTAGAAATATAACTGAAATAGATTTGATGGTTGAGATCTAACTACTCCTTAAGTTCCAGATGAAATGTTCTCTCCATCTTATTGTTTATTTTTTGGAAAGCCTTGCCTTTTGGGTAAAACGTATGGCATTGTCCTCTGTGTTTTCATTATCAGTTGGCATGTCTTTTTGTCTCAGATCTGATTTCTTTACATTTCTTGGTTTAAAACTGTTGAGATAGTGGAATACCTAGTGTTCCTTTAGAAACTATGAAATTTTAGTGTATTTAATCCCATTATACACAATAGGCACAATTTGTTGGGAAAAGTACTACTTAAAGTATGTAACAGGTAGTCTGAGCCACCAACTCACAGGTGAGAAGCAGCCTGAGTGATGATTGTTAGCATGGATTCTGGAAGCAAAATTGTGGGGGGGTTCAAATGACTGTGCCACTTGGGAGTTGTTTAACTTAGTATATTGTGGGCCTCATTTTTCTTACCTGTGAAATGGGAGGATAATAAAAGTATTTTCCCTAAGGTGTTGTTATGGTGAAATTATTTTTGTAAAGTCTTTAGAACAGCACCTGACACTTAGCATTGTAAGTGCTGTATGCTTGCTTGTCTAAAGATGATTGATGTTTGCCCTCTCAAGCATGTGTTTTTGTGTGTGTCCCGTTTAGTGTTAACTAAGAATGGAACCGTTTCTATCCACTTTGTTTATTTACTTTTTGCCAAATAAATTATTGCCTTTTATATCCTTTTGTTAGGCTCCCTTCCTAGTTCCTATATAAAGTACTGACAAGTCCTCAATAAATGCTTGTTGAATATTGAATACACAGTCATGTAAATGAAAAAAAGATTTAAGAGAACCCACCTTAAAGAAATTAAAATGGTTTTCCCAAGACTTTACCGGTAACCAGACTAGACCAGTAGTGGTCCAGACTAAATGGGTGGTCCAGACTAGACCCCAGTCTGGTCTCCCTTCTGTCTCCCAAACTCATTATTCCTTATATAATTCTATTGGGGACTAAATAGTATTGAATATAAGAAAACCAGGAAAGGTTTGTAAGTTCATTTTTTAACTGTTTACAAAATCTGATTGATATGACAGTCCATGTGAGTGCTTTTTGTTTATTTGTTTTTAAATTATTTCTCAGGTACAATGCAAGGTTTCCACACTTTCTGTGTTATCCTGTTGGTGTTTGGGAGCTTCTCTGAAGCAAAGTTTGATGATTTTGAAGATGAGGAAGACCTAGTAGAATATGATGACAATGACTTTGCCGAATTTGAGGATGTCATGGATGATTCGGTTACTCAGTCTCCTCAACGGGTGATAACCACTGAAGATGATGAGGAAGAGACTACTGTGGAGCTGGAAGGGCAGGATGAAAACCAAGAGGAAGATTTTGAAGATGCCGACACCCCGGTGAGATTCTCATACCGAGTGTCCTAGGGAGTTGGAAAGATAGATAAGAAAAGAAAAAAAAGAAGTTTGATAAGATGTGTAACTAACCCTTTCCCCGACATTGAAGTTTAAGGTACTAGTCTAACAGACCTTAATTTCCTGAAAACTTTCTTTTTGTTCAGTAGGTGGTGCTCTTTTACATGTTTTCTGGTATATTTCCACCTTTTCCATTAATCACGTAGCGATTGTGTTTTCACTAATGAAGCAATACGTATGCCTGCTCTGTGTTCCATGCTTGCTGCTTGTGTGCTCTGTTTTCCCATACAATGTTGCCTATGAAAAACAAGGCTCGGCTGCGGGCCACATTTGTATAGGAAAACCCATTGTGCCTCATTTTTTAGGAGGGAGATACCGAGAGTGAGCCGTATGATGATGAAGAATTTGAAGGTTATGAAGATAAACCAGACACTTCTTCTAGCAAAAGTAAAGACCCAATAACCATTGTTGATGTAGGTATACAGGATCGTGAATTCCCAGCTAACCAACAAAATGCCTTGCTGTTGTTTGTCCCAGAGCTAGAAGCTGTTGATCGTGGTGTTGATGAGATATTAGTGGGAGCTAGGGCGGAGCTTGATGTGGAGGGTTACAATCCTAGGTTTTATTTTAGTCCTCCTAGTTTTATTTCTCAAGGAGTGAGTGAAAGGATACACATTAGATATATTTGGGGGTGGCACTCAACCAAGCACAATACAATCTTTTCTGTAGCCAACCTAAGAAAAAATTAAAATACGCTTATTGTCTAAAGTACCCAGGACTCTGTACAGATTTTCTCATCATGTGCGTTACATTCCTCCTTCAGCTGCAGCCAACTTTAATTAGAATGATTGTGCTTCCATAGGTCCCTGCACACCTCCAGAACAGCTGGGAGAGTTATTATCTTGAAATTTTGATGGTGACTGGTCTGCTCGCTTACATCATGAATTACATCATTGGGAAGAACAAAAATAGCCGCCTTGCCCAGGCCTGGTTCAACACTCATAGAGAACTTTTGGAGAACAACTTCACTCTAGTTGGTAAGTCTGGCCAATGGGATTTCAGTTGCCAGCTGGGAAACAACCTGATAAGAACACTTTTCTCTCCTCAGTAGAAGCACTGCTAAAAAGGATGCACTTTTTATTTTTCCTCTTCTCTCCCAAGGATCCCCTTTTTGTTACGTTTAACAAACCAAATTGTATTTGTGAGATAATTTCCTCATATTTTATTAGTCACGACATAACTGCTAAGTAGCTTCTGATAAGAATGAAATAGTACCATCAATGCAAGTTAATAAAATTCTAGCCCAAAGCAAGGAGCATTGACATTTTACTTAGCTTGCTAAATGCTCTCAGTTCATCTCTTGAAAGTACTGGAAAACCCTCAAAATTCCTTCAGATTCTTGGTATTTATTTTGTTTCAGATTCACTTATGAGGTAGACACTGAGAGGCCTTCTGTAGGTCCGTAGGCTAGGAAGGGAGGGAAGTCACCTCACATTCACGTCTGTTTGGCTTTTCATACTGTGTTTCTTTTCCAGTAAACAAGCGGTCTGTTCAACCCTTTAGGTACTGGGCATACATTGGTTTGATCTTGGTGTATGTAAACATTTTTTTTTAATTTACAGTATTTTTATGTATTACAATATTTCTCCTCTGGTGATTGATTAATTTCACTCAACTTAATGGAACGTTGGTGGCATATTGGTTACACAGCAGTTTGAAACTGAGGGAGAAAGTTGGGGCTTTCTACTCCATAAAGAGTTATTGTCTCAGAAACTCACCTGGGCAGTTCTACCCTGTCCTACAGGATCACTATGAATTGGCAGCAACTCAATGGTAGTGAGTTTGTTGTTGTTGTTGGGGGTGTTTGTTTGTTTGTTTGTTTGTTTGAGGGTCCTACTGGTGGTAAGTTCCTACCATAATAAACCAAAAAAGCAAACTTGCTGCCATCAAGTCATTGTTGACTCATAGCTAGCCCCTGTGGGTTTCTGAGACTATAACTGTTTAACAGGAATAGAAAGCCCAATCTTTCTCCCTCAGAGCTACTGGTGGTTTCGAACTACCAACCCTGCGGATCGCAGCCCAACTCATAACCACTACACAACCAGGGCTCTTGGCTTACCTACCTGCTTCCAGAAATCATACTTTTTCCATTGTGCTTTAGAGTGCTTTTTGACCAGGATATGAGAGAAAAATAGTAGCCTTGGCTGCTTCCACTTTCCCTCATGAGTTTTCATTTGATACATCTGTCTCCTTTACCTTGTGAGGTTAAACAATCTCTTTTTTGTACACTTAATGAATTAAATAAAGAGGAAATTAGGGGGTTTAAGTGGAGAGAAAATGTTTTGAGAAACGATGTACAAATGCGCTTTACACAATTGATGTGTGTATGGATTGGGATAACAGTTGTATGAGCCCCTAATAAAATGTTTTAAAAAAAAATGTTGCTATAAAGAACAAAAAAAAAAAAAGAGGAGATGATTGGTTCTTGAGGTATTTCTCAATCTAAAATACAACTCTTTAGCACTACTGATAAGCCCAGTTATGTTGCTATTGGGGAAGTGGCTCAATTGTAGAGGATAAATATGGAACTTGTTTAAAGTTAACTCATAATCAATTCAGTGAGGGAGCATTGAATAGTTTGTATTAGTGGTATTCTACTTTACACGGGGTTTTTTTTAACCTTTGGCAGATCGTAGCCAGATTTTGTCTCATTTTGTATCCTGCTTTAAAAAAATTCATACTCCAAGCTGATCACCATAAAGTTAATAAAGACTTAGAAATGATGCTAGAATCTCTCAATTTTTTTAGGGTGTGTATGTGAAGATATTAAAACTAAAAGAATCTGTCTGTTTTAATCTCTGCCCCTTTGAGAGCAGCGCTGTAAGCTAGCAGAGGTATTGCAGTCTTCCAGGTGTGGTCATTTGGGAGTCTGGGGAAGGTGGTGGTGACCAGGTCCCAACATCTCAGTGAACCAGATGAATTGCTTTACCCCTAGGGGATGATGGGACGAACAAAGAAGCCACAAGCACAGGGAAACTGAACCAGGAGAATGAGCACATCTACAACCTGTGGTGCTCCGGCCGGGTGTGCTGTGAGGGGATGCTGATCCAGTTGAGGGTAAGTAGGGAAATTCTGATGTAGTGAATGAATTTTCTGATTTCTTTCCAGCCGTAATTCCTAATTTGGTGTCTCTTTTTTTTTTTTAAGTCCCTGCTAAAATGAGGTCCCAGATCCTCTTTCCACTAAGAAATAGGTGGCTTGGTTGTTGAAACCTTGGCTCTCTTCCTCCAAAGACCCTTTATGGGAGGCCAGAGTTGCAACTTACCTTACTTACTTTTTGTTTTTCCAGTTCCTGAAGAGACAAGATCTACTGAATGTCTTGGCCCGGATGATGAGGCCAGTTAGTGATCAGGTGGTATGTATTCTTCACCTGTTGATTTCTGAGGACAGGTTGAATACGTAGCTTTTTAGGATTTATGCCATTTCTGCCTGAATTTTGTTTGGAGTTTCTGGCAGCTTGTATCTTGCCACGTCATTTTGGTCTACTCACTATACAGTCGAGGTTGAGGAAGGGGGCATGTGTTAACATTTACCTTCTTTATGTACTGATAATTATTTGATCTACACATTTAAGTAGTTAATTTTGACACATTTTATCATAACAGATTCTTTAGGCTTAATAAAAAATGTATCTCTGTGGCCCGCTGTAGAATGCTGATGACTCTACTTACACAACTTCAATCTCAGTGTTTGGATTTGAGTATCCTGTGTGATCCTATCACTTTTTTAATTGCTGCACTCCTAAGATAATCTTTAGATCCTTATTATATCACTCTCTGCTTGGACCTTCTCACCCATCTCAAGGAGACCCCTTCCAAGAGATTTGATGGGTGAGACCTTTTTAAGAGCTTGTTTGATTAGGCCCACCCAAAATACTGTCCCTTTTCATTGACTCTGTCATATAATGCAACGTAGTCTGGGAGTGATATCCCATTAATCACAACACCTGCTTACATTCAAAAGAAGAATGTGTATGCCATAGATCAGGAATCTTAGGGGTCATTGTAGACTCTCTGGCAGCCACCAAACCTAACAGGTAAAGTGGGGTTTATTTACTTTTTCCTTTTTTTAAGCAAATAAAAGTGACCATGAATGATGAAGACATGGATACCTATGTGTTTGCTGTGGGCACACGGAAAGCTTTGGTGCGGCTGCAGAAGGAGATGCAGGATGTGGTATGTGAGGCTCAAATTTATGAAGAAACTGTGCCTCTTTGTCATGTAGATGTTCAACTTTGTAGCGCAGCATGATTGTATTACTTGAACGTAGTTAGCATCAGTAGGCCAATACATGTAAAACAGTGGCCTGGCTTACTTTCCATTACTTCTTCTTGTAGAGTGAGTTTTGTAGTGATAAACCGAAGTCGGGAGCAAAGTATGGCTTGCCGGACTCCTTGGCCATCCTGTCAGAGATGGGAGAAGTCACAGAGGGAATGATGGATGCAAAGGTAAGTACAGTACAAGACATGCATTTCTAGACCTGGGCATTTAGAAAACCCTCCTTAAAGTCACACTACAGGTTCATCATTTTATGACGATACCACTGACATATTTCTTTCCCACGCAAATACTGAAATTCCTTCTTTAAGAGACTAACGTCTTAAAAAGACAATCCCATTAGTCAAAAAGTTCTTTCAAAATCAACCCAACTGTCACACACTTTAATACAATAATAGAGGCTACCTCACTACCCATTGTCAATCCCAACACAGGTGACCCTGTAGGACATAGCAGGGCTGCCACTTATTTCCACTGAGCAGCTGTTATGTTCAAATCAATAACATTGGAGGTGGCCATCAAGTGCTTTAGCCATGTGCCACCTGAACTTTCTACTTCCAATTGTGAGTTAAAAATTAACTATCTATAAAGACTCCCTGAGATTATTTTTGTTGTAGAAAATGTGAGAGGGCTTCAAAACACATGAGGAATGATTCTGTTATCTTTTCATTGTTTTCTGAGTTTTGTTTTGTTTTTAACTTTTATTAGCTTTTATTTTTCACTTAATTTACTCGAAAGCCGTAAGTTTGTGTTTCTTCTGGGATATCTTTTTCCTGTGCCACCACCTCTTCTGGTTTAGAACAATTGGTTCCTTTTCAGTATGCTCGTAAATAGGCTGACCCAGCCATGAGCTCTGTAAGTCCAGCGGTGCATCTTGGAGGCCTTGTTCACCTGGATATGATCAGTGACCAGAGAATCCACATCTAAACCCTTAAGTTCAGCATTACGCTTTGCATTTGTAAGCACGTGCAGCAAAAATTCACTCTTGGGGCAACGGACCCTGGCTCCAACCACACTGTTTGCCTAGGCACACCTACCCACTCCTTCATTGTAACATCAGAAGGACAGACTCTTTTGCAAAGTGACATCTTCCAAATAATTGGTGGCTTACTGGATCTGCCTCCCCTTGATGGCCTGGACAGTTTCACAGGTGTTCTTAAAATGGGCCCGAAGATTTGACCCTCTTGATTTGTATGATTTTGTGGGTCGAGTGAGTAGTGAACCATTTTGGCAGATCACCTCAGGCTTCTTTGGGGGGAGAGCTAATTCCGTTTTTTAAGCCTCTTTATACACAGTAGTGCATCCACCAGTTCAGCAATTTGTACACATCCAATTCAGTGACACCGAGGACCTCCTTTCTCACGCTCCTTTACTTTCTTCCCTGGTTTCCCTGCTAATAGAAACGTACTGCTTCTTCGTTTGTCTGTCTGTTAGCCTCTTAGTTTTTATCTAATGTTTTGAATTGGGGTTGTCCGTTTGCTCCTATCTAACGATAGATCTTAGGAGCCTGGGTGGCGTGGTTGATTTCACACTGGACAGCAGCTAGCTGTCCCACAGGAGAAAGATGAGGTGGTCTGCCCCTGTAAAGATTTGCAGCCTTGGAATTAACTCAATTGCTATGGGTTTGATTTGTGTTTTTTTCATGACCTTAAAAGAGCACAATGCTTAATGTAGACAATCTTTACTAGTTGAGCTAGACTACTGTTTGGCTTTGAGAAAACTTCAGGGAGTGTTTTTGGATATGGGTCTGAAGATTACATCAGCAGTAGTTTCATGGGTTCATCTGGTCCCCATTGCTCCAGAAAGTCCAGATTCCATGAGAATTTGAAATTCTGTTTTGCACCACCCCCTACTCCAACTTTCCTTATTGATCAGAATTCTTCCGTAGATTCTTGACCCAAAACATTCAGTGATGGTAGTTGGGAACTATGAAGTTTTGTCTCATGATAAAGGAGACCATTGTTCATGGAGGTAATTAATAACATTTCATTTCTTCCTCCTGTTCCTGATATTTTAGATTTTTGTCATCATACTTTCTTGTTTAGAACATTACAGCTATCCCTTGGTATCCCTAGGGGATAGGTCCCAGGACCCCACAAATGCTTAAACCCATGATATGAAATGGCATAAATATTTGCATATACCTATATGCATCCTCCTATATACTGTATATACTCATGTATATGCCAAGTTTTTCAGCACATTTTTTTTTTACACATTTAGTTTTATTGTAACAATTTAAATCTGAGCATCTTTCCTTTCCAGTGAAACAAAAAGAAAATTTAAAAATAAACAGGAACAAAATGACAATAGAGAATGTCAATTCCAAAGAAGATCCTACAGGTTCTGCTGAGTCTCCCATCGAGTGGCAGGGCTCGAGTCATCATTAGGAGAGAATTTTATTTTTAAAGTGTCATCCTAAACTGCAAGGATGTCCGTTAAACATCACAATTAAGCATGCCAAAAGAGAAGCCATGTTGTCAAAATGCCCATTTAACCTACCCAAACATCTCAAACCCACCCTTTGCTGACCTTCTATAACCCCTTTTTTAGTTTTTTTCCTTTTTTTTAAAACAAGAGAAAGTAGACAGATACATGTTGGTAAATGCTAACTGTCCATATTCACATAGAGACACTAATCTCTGAGCCCAATATATGGAGAAAGGAGGAAAGAAGCTGGAATTCAATGCACTACTACACAGGGGCCTAGCACCCTCCACCTGCCAGCAGGGCTAAGGGAGCAGAGGGTTTTCTGTTTTCCCACAGAGCACGGTGGTGTGTTGATTCCATAGTTTTTGTTGGGACAGGAAGGGACAATTAATTTGAACACAAGGGGGTAGAGATTCTTTTCCACTGTATTCTGCACAAGGCATTATTCCCCCCACCCCCAAATAAGTTGAGAACCATGGTGTAGAGAAAAGAGACCTCAAGAACAGGGTGACTGAGCACAAGAGGAAGAAAGAGAAACCAAAAAAAAGTCTGCAACTTGCTCCCAGGGACTGAAGAAAATTAAAAAAGGTTGGAATCCATCAGTGTTCTGTTAGTCATCCTCTTTCATCCTCCTCTCCTTCCTCTCCCTCGTCATCATCTTCATCTTCCCCTTCTTCATCATTATCTTCTAAACCTTCGTCGTCGTCATTCAGCACATTTTTTACGCAGTTTTTGTGGTAAAATTAGGTACCTCAGCTGATGTTCAGGTTGGCTTATACTTGAGTATATACGGTACCTTAAATTATTTCTAGATTACTTATGATTCCAAATCAATGTAAATTTGATATAAATAGCTCTTTATGGTCTCTGTTGGCCATCGAGAAACTGCTTTGACAACTTAATCCTTTAAAAAAAATTTGGGCGGGAGGAATGAGAAGCTGATATTAAGGGCTCAAGTAGAACACAAAGATTTTGAGAATGATGATGGCAACAAATGTACAAATATGCTTGACATGATGGATGGATGGATGGATTGTGATAAGAATTTTACGAGCCCTCAATAAAATGGTTTTGGTTTTTTTTTTATTTTCAAATTGAGCTTAAGACTGTAATTCAGATAAATCAGGTAACCTTTGGAACGGCCTCGTTACAATCATCACCACAATCTATTTTAGAATATTTTGTTAAACACCCCCCCCCCATCCTTTTTTAAAATACATCCAAGGTTTGTTGAAGCCACAAGTGGGAAACTGGAAAAGGAGGGCCAACTGTGTCCTGCTCACTAAGAAGAAACCAGCTTTGGAGTAACTAGAGCCCATAAGGGTATTGATTCCATTTTAGAAGCATTCCTGACTTAAATTTCATTTTTTTAAAGCTTTGGCTTAAATGACACGGAAAAAGTAAGGAAGAATGAAGGGTAAATATCTATGACAAAAAGGAAAATGTATCAGATCCTACTTTTAAAATATCATTTTCTGTTTTCTTTTTTCCCAGATGGTTCATTTTCTTACACACTATGCTGACAAGATTGAATCCGTTCATTTTTCAGACCAGTTCTCTGGTCCAAAAATTATGCAAGAGTACGTATGAGATAAAAATAATGAAATCAGTTTTCTTCACCAGCTTTCAATGTTGAAAAACCTGCAGGGTGCTTCTGCAATTTCCCTTACCAACTAAGGGAGGGGAGTTGGTGACCAGCCTCCAGGTTTTCCTTTGCTCGGACTGCATGCAGTGGGCAAGGTCATTGAAACCTGGAGGAGGCAAGCAATTGAACCTGTCCCGGTTTGCATGTGTCCCTGCATGTCCACGCCATCTTCTCACTGATGTGGCTGGTTTTAAGAAAGTGCAGTTGCTAATCTCATTACCCTCCGTAGTCTAGGCTCTTTTATTTCTGCCTCAATTTATGATATACTAATCTGTGATGCTTGACTTGTGTTTGATTCATTACTAATATGTCTGTTTTGTAATAATGATCTTTGTGGCTTCCTACCGTGAGTGGTTGGTCGATCATATGTTAACGTGCTGTCAGGGCTATGCCTAAAGAGTTCCTGGCTTTATTTTTTTATTCTCTTCAAATGGACGTATTGTGACTATCACAGTTTGGATTTGTTACTTAACCCCACAGCCTTTCTTGGGCAAACACAATTAGTTATGATCTATGCTTGATTTTAAACTGGTCCTGACCTAGGTTTTTGGTTTAAGGACTGCTGTCCCCCAGGCTGGAGAGTTGAGTACAATGAAAACCCAATCTAGATTTTGATTCTGTGTCCAGTTTCCTCGTGTCCACATGTCACAAGATGGCAGTGTGTCCATCTTTGCCTCTCCTTGCCCCACTAGGCGGGGGCAAGGTATCCCTTTGTATACTCCCCGAGCCTTTTGTGTATAGAGGCTGAGAGAGCTGGATAGTCAGAGATTACAAAAGTCTTTGATGAGATCAAAACTAAACTGCATATTCCACAGATTATCCCTAAATTTACTCTTATTATAAGGAATCTGATATTCCTTTATAGAAAAACACCATAGGAGATAGAAATAAAACAAAATTCATGTTTCTTTTGAAAAAGCAAAACCGTTATTTAAAATAAGGACCCTTAATAAGCTCATTGCTGGCTCCCCATGTGAAGTGGGCTGTTACCTTCCTGGAGGGCACATCACGGGAGGCTTTACATTTAGAATGAAGATCTCTTGGAAGAACGTTGCAGGAGAGATCACCCATCAGATAAACGGTTAGGTCTGATGACCTCTAAAGTTCTCTTGGTTGCTGAGGTTAGATTGGAGTTAGAGGGTGCTAAACTCAATGCTGGGCAGATCTTTGTGCTGGCTATTTGAGGGACTTGTGTGCTTAGAAATAGCTTTCCCCTGTTCTTCCTTAAAAATGCTTTTTCTTTTGTGGCAGGGAAGGTCAGCCTTTAAAGCTGCCTGACACCAAGAGGACACTATTGTTTACATTTAACGGTGAGTGTTGGGGGCTCTTCAATTTCTGTGGTGATACTCTAAATAGGGCGGGGCAGGGGCGGGGACCTTCAATAATTCCGTGGGAAAATGAAATTAAAGGCTAAGCGGAATTTTGCCATAAACTTTTAGAAACCCCTTCGTATAAAAGGACCCATGATTTCTGGGTCCTTCAGCAAAAAGGACCTTTGATATTTTTGTATTTCTTGACTTCTGTTTCATTTTAATTGTCTAAGGAGCTTAGAAAAAGGAATCTATTGATACTTAAAAAAGAAAAAATGAGGTGTCCCAAAAGTAATGCGCCATTAACTCAGAACATGGTTGTGTGTTCCAGTACCTGGCTCAGGTAACACTTATCCAAAGGATATGGAGGCTTTGCTACCCCTGATGAACATGGTGATCTACTCTATTGATAAAGCCAAAAAATTCCGACTCAACAGAGAAGTAAGACCCAAACCCTTTCATTTGAGGTTCACCTTTTCTTGTCAATAGGCTGTTGTCTTTTCTTTTTTTTTTTTTTTTGAGAGTCAACCATCAATGAGGGCGGGTTCATGAAAGCACACTGAACTGGGATTTTGTGTGTGTTGGGTACACGGATTTCTGATGAAATGCTTTGGTCCTTGGGGAAAGGGCAAGCAAAAGGCAGATAAGAACCGGGCTCGAGTGGAGGAGAACTTCCTGAAGCTGACGCACGTGCAGAGACAGGAAGCAGCACAATCCCGGCGAGAGGAAAAGAAGAGAGCCGAGAAGGAGCGAATCATGAATGAGGAAGATCCGGAGAAACAGCGCCGGCTGGAGGTAGACAAACTCCCCTTATCACTAAAGCTAGGGAGATTTTGAAATGTTCCTTTTGGTGCCATATTAACTGTTAAGGTCAATCTGTGTAGGAATGTGCACAAACGAAAGGGGAAGGAAACTAATCAGTCTGTAACTTCACTGGCCCATTCATACACATGATGATCTAGAACTTTCCGCCATATATATGCTGTAGCTGCTTACTTGCAACTGAGCTCTCATGGAGGTGTTGACCCTCCTGCTTTGGTTCTACATGCTGCTGACCCAACAGCACAGCTAGAGAGGGATGCATGTTCACATTTACATGGCCACATCGTTGCATAAAGCCAGAAAACCAAGCCCACAGACTCAGAGCTACTCTAGGGCCGAGTAGAGCTATAGCTTGGGGTTTCCAAAACTGGAAATCCCTAAGTAAGGCAGATAGCCTTCTCTTTCTTCAGTGAAGTGGGATTAATGGGTTTGAACTGCCGACCTTGAAGTTAGCAACCACTGTGCCACAAGGGTTCCTCCTTTAGTTGCATAGGGTTTGCCATTTAGTGTCGAAACCTACCCACAGTCAATTGTATCCAAACCACTAATGTACAAATCACCATTTGAAACATACTTTGCTAGGTCCAGAACTATGCCCCACACGCACATGCCCTCTTGGCTTTCCCATTTTCTTAAACAAGGCGCTTCAAAAGTTCGTGGGAAAATGGAATTAAAAGATAATGGAATTTTTCTATGAATGTTTTGAAACCCCCTTGTATTTCTTATTTTATACCCATTAAGGAGCATATTTCTGAATAGTAACCTGTGTGTTTTGCTATAAAACTAATATATTTAAGGTCTCCTCAGGTATAGCTTCCTAATTTCTTACTGAAAATATAATTTCCAATGAACACTATAAATTGAAGTATGGTGTTAATGTTCAACATCTCTGCTATTAAGATGGGATTTACAATTAATAACCTGATGGGTCAAGACTCTTCATTGCTTGCTGAACTGGAGTTCCATTTTGGCCGACATCTACACAAGCAGCCTCAGAGATATTGTAAGCATAGTCCCAGATCATTGCACTGAAGCAAATAACACAAGCCACCAGAATTTGGGATTTCACCATACATGCACAGGTTATGCTAACTATACACGATAGTCAATGAAGTGTACAGCAGCATGAAAAAGTTTGAAGTCTTGCAAGAGGACCACAATGAGACCCAGAGGTGAAGGGAACACCTGCTGCTGGAAAACCAGTCTGAGTAGATGTGCTCAATGCAAGATTGCCACACGCCTCCAAGGCGTTCAGAAAACACACACGCACACAAACCATAAAAGAGGTCTGCCCACCTGTATGCAGATCACAGTAAAGTAGAAATACAGAAGGAAAGTTAAAAAGCAACACATGAGGTTTGCCTGAGAGCTCCCCAATGTCTCCTGCTTGTAAGAAAATTCTAAGTGGATTCACAAAGCCGAGTGGAATGTGGTGTGTCCTGGCTTAGCTCATTTTCACTCACCAGCACAGATACTTACAATTCCTTTATAAACCAACTCTGAAAATCACCTATGGTTCAAGCCTGTTTTTTTGAAAAATAGGCAATATTCTAGTTGTTTTGTTTTCCTCATAATGTGTGCTTAGCACTTAGTTTTGATTTTCTGTCTTGCCAGGAGGCTGCTTTGAGACGTGAGCAAAAGAAGTTGGAGAAGAAACAAATGAAAATGAAACAGATCAAAGTGAAAGCCATGTAAAATCACCCGGAGAGCTGAGTCCTGGTGCCATTTGTAAGCTCGGAATTCATCAGCAACAGACAAAAATGACCCGTCCACGCCTCATTTTGAAGTTCACACACTCCCAGCTACTGTGAAAGCTGTGTCTCGTCGTCTGTGGTGCGGTTGGTTTAGAACATTGCAGAAGCTGTAGACATGTTGGAAGGGCTCTGTTTCAGCAATTTTCTTCCAGAAAATCAAACTATTTTGATTATTTCATAAAAGGAGTGATATATGAAATCTTTATAGTTTTAAAATATTTTTAAATTATAACATGAATCATCAGTGCTTTTAGTGCTTTGATGTTTGAAGAAATATCATGAATTTATAGGTAGCTAATTCAGTTGCTTTTTGTTTAAACCTGGCAGTTATAATGGCTATGAATGAAGTTTGACTCTTAAACCAAAATTCTACAAATAACTATTGAAATTGCACAATAAACATTGCTTGGTGTTTTCTTCTTTGTCTTAGCTTAAACTTAAGAAATAAGAAAAATTTAGAACACTATACGTGGTATTGAAATTTCAGGGATTCTGACCATAATGTAGTTCACTACATTATGTTTTGTCGGTGGGCGGTGCTAATGCCAGTATTACAGGATATCTGTAGGTTTGAGGGTACAGGCAGTACCGGGTTACAAATGCGCTCCATCCCAAGTGTGTAAGTCCAATATGTAGGTAAGTCAGAATACATGCATACAGTTCTTACTTCAGTGCAGGAAAAGGCTTGAAGCCTCTTCAATGGTTTAAAAGCTGCCTATGCAGCAAGTGAAGGTGATTTGATAAAGGATTTGATGTGAGTGGAGGCTGGTTACATCATTTTAAATAATGTGAGCAAATTTACCTTAATTAAAGGGCAAGTGTGAGTTGTCCCTAGGCAGACATTCATAACCAAGGACTTAGTGTACTTATGTATACGTGGAAAATACTAAGGATAGCGAGTGCAGGAGCAATTTCCCTCTACATTCAAATCATGAGCTAATGATAGTGTGTATGTTATATGGTTATTGTATGTTCCTTTTTCTTGAATAACATGCATGGAAACTAAATGCTTCACCTAGCTCACGTCGTGGTCTATGGTCTCAAATGTTCCCCTTGGTCACGGCATCTATTGTATGTTCTTGGAGAAACGGAGTCTCTGAGTCATGGCTATACACCTTCGCTTCGCCCTCTGCTTTGATTCTTCCACAGTCAGTGAAAATGGCATGAGTATGCGCAAATATAGTTTTAAAACGTCACTTTCCTAAACTGGTGAGAGTTCTTTCTGCCTCTAGAGGATGAAGCTCTGAGGGAGGTGCCCTTCTGTCTGCACAAGCATCTAGCTTGTTCAGATCTCTGCATTTTATAAACGCTTCCTGCTAAGAAAGCATTTTTCAAAGGCACTGCTGTGCCAGTAGCTTTTGCTGTGTTTGGAAGAGGGCGGGTTGGGGGGAGCCATGCTGTGTGTGCCGGTCTTTTCAAGGCAATAACAAGAAGCTGCCGTGAGAACGGCGTGTGCGGCTGCCTTTGTAACTGCATGGGAACTTTTCACGTGGATGTTTCTCCAGATTCATGCAGAAATGTAAATGGAGATGTGAATGTACTATTTTTTAACCATTTATGAAATTAAGTTATTAACAACAAACATAACAAAAATGAATTACCTTAATGCGACATATAATCCTAGAAATAGGCTTGTTTATAAACCTTTAAATACATTATAGAAATCAATGATGATATGCATAGCTATCTTTTGATTAATAAAAGCTTTCTTAAAGTCCCATACACTTGGACCATGGCAGCTAATTTTGTAATTTAAGCATTCGTATGAACTACCTATGGACGAATATTAAACTACTTGACAAGACTCTCAGAGTGCCGCCTTTGCTTTCCAGATGAGTCCTGCAAGAACGTAGCCCCGAGATGAATGCCCCTTTCTGCTCAGTGAAAGCACTGGGGTGTCTTTTCGTGTGCGTCCCAACGTAGATGCTTGCCCATCGAGAGTTGGTCTTAAGTATTCCCTTTGTTGCCAGTTACCTTTCAGAATGTTTTGTTCTCTATTTTTAGAGTCCCGGGTATTATGTCATCCTCCCAGCAGTCCGCTGTTAGATACCATTCTCTCTCCATTGAATGAGAGTATACAGTGGAGCATGCTATTAAGCCCTCCAAGCTCATCTGCACTTTGTAGCCACCTAGCAGTGCCACGTGGATCTGAATTTGAGTACCAGCAAAAAGATAAACCTTTCTGAGTTTCTGTTCTAGACTCTTGAACAAAATGAGGACCTTCATTCACCATGCCCGCCTCACAGAATTGTAGCAAACATCAAGAGAAAATATGAGGGGCTTCAAAAAGCTTATGGAAGTCCATTATCTTAATTCATTTCTCAAACTTTGAAGCCCCTCATGTGTAAAACACCTTACAGGTGTCTCAACTGGGACTTGGGGGGGTGTGTGTGTGATTGCTTTCCCTTTCAATGAAGGCCAAACCAGTCCTTTCATTCGCGTGAGAGGCATTAAGTATTCTCATAGGAATGAGAATAGGAAACCTTTCCTTGCCAAGCACCAAATACAAAGCTTTCTCTGAATGGGACTTAAACCAGAGGAAAACATCCATTGGTGGTCTTGTCTGCCAACCCCAAGGAAACCAGCCCCTACCCCAGGACTTGACAGTGAAATCTTCCGAGCAGTGTAGCATGAGGCTCTTACTGGGGATACTTCATCCTCCTTCCTGACTGTTCCTGCATATCTTGATTGGTGTAAAAGGAACTCTTATTCAGACCAATGGCTTCTGGTGACTAAAAAACTCGCCGACATCAAGTCGATTCCAACTCAGCATCTGTCCGTAGGACAGGGCCGAACTGCCCATGTGGGTCTCCAAGACTAAGTCTTTCACTTGTGCAACAGCTGGTGGGTCTGAACTGCTGACTTTGCGGTTACCATAAAACATAACCCACTGACAAGAGGAAAGTAAAAGGAAATAGAGGAAAGAACGAGGAGGCAAAGGGCATTTATAAAGGTCTAAATACAGGTAGGTACATATGTAAATATATATGATGATGGGGAAATAGGTCTATGTGCATATATTTATAGGTTTAGTATTAAGGTAGTAGATGGAAATTGGGCCTCCGCACAAGTACTCCCTCAATGCAAGAATACTTTGTTCTATTAAACTGGCATTCTATGATGCTCACCTTCCCGATATGATCGCTGAAGACAAAGCAGGTGCATAAGCAAATGTGAAGAAAGCTGGTGGAGCCCAGCTATCAAAAGATACAGCATCTAGGGTCTTAAAGACTTGAAGGTAAGCAAGCGGCCATCTAGCTCAGAAGCAACAAAGCTCACATGGAAGAAGCAGACCAGCCTGTGTGATCACAAGGTGCTGAAAGGATCAGTTATTAGGCATCAAAGAACAAAAAATCAAATCGCGAATGAGGGGGGCATGCAGATGGGGGCCCAAGACCCATCTGTAGGCAACTGGACATCCCCTTACAGAAGGGTCACAGGGAGGAGATGAGCCAGTGAAGGTGCAGTGTAGCAATGATGAAACATACAACTTTCCTCTAGTTCTTAAATGCTCCCTGCCACCCCACTATCATGACCCCATTTCTACCTTACAAATCTGGCTAGACCAGAGGATGTACACTGGTACAGATAGGAACAGGAAACAGGGAATCCAGGACAGATCCCTTCAGGACCAGTGCTGAGAGTGGGGATACCGGGAAGGTGAGGGAGAAAGGGGGAATCGATCACAATGATCTACATGTAACCTCCTCCCTGGGGGATGGACAACAGAAAAGTGGGTGAAGGGAGACGTCGGACAGTGCAAGATATGACAATAATTTATAAATCATCAAGGGTTCATGAGGGAAGGGGGAGGTGGGAGGGAGGGAGGAAAAAGCTGATACCAAGGACTCAAGCAGAAAGCAAATGTTTTGAGGATGATGATGGCAACAAATGTGCTTGACATGATGTATATATGGATTGTGATAGAGGTGTACGAGCCCCCAATAAAATGATTTTTAAAAAAAAGCATAACCCATTATACCACCAAAGCTTCTTGGTACCGAGGGCTAAAACAATAGCCAAAGATTATTTTCTCAGTTTCTGCTTGCTAAGGTACACAGCAAAACAGATATTGTGCATAAAATGGAGAAAATCCTACAAATGGAGTTGCATCTGGGCTCCACAAACAGTGTAAGGATTTCAAAAGAAAACTAGTGAATCTGTTTTTCCAAGGGAATACCTTGATTGGTACTAAGTAGCATTTTAAAATGCACATATTTTTTCATTGACTGGATGCTTTTTATGCTCATCTTTTAAGAACAACTGCCCTCTTTAATTTCACCTAATTGGCCTAAACAGAGCAACAGTGTAAATTTAAGAGGCTTATACGCTTTTCAAGTGTTCTGTTCCTAGAGGGGATTTAGGATATTAACTGCCTGGGTTCTAGGTTGCTGTCAATTTTGCTTAAGGAAGGGCTCTCAAAATAGTTTTGTCACCTAGCAATAAGTCACAGTTTAAACTCAAAACACTTAAAATGACTTGTATATAGATGTGTGTTTGTGTTTTGCTGTAACTGAACCATTTAGCAAGGAGGTTGCAGCAAAGCTAAAGTCAAAGGCAATCAGCTTCAGGAACGAACTCTCGATATGTAAGCAGCCACCAGGGTGCTGCCAGAGTTCTCTGGCCTGATGTTCTTCCAGGCACTTGATTGCAGACATACCTCAAGAGCTATTGGAGGTTTGGTTCCAGGTCACTGCCATGAAACGAGTCACAACGTTTTTTGGTTTCCCATTACCAAAAACCAAACTCACTGCCATTGAATCTATTCTGATTCATAGTCACCCCCCTTGACAGTGCAAAACGGCCCCCAGTGAGTTTCTGAGACTAAATCTTTCTGGGAGTGGAAAACCCCATTTTTCTCCCTCAGTTTCAAACAAAACTTCAATGCCTGTGAGTCGATGCTGACTCATAGCAATCCTGTAGAACACAGGATAGACCTGCCCGTGTGAGTTTCCAAGACTAATTCTTTTTTTTTTTTTAATCATTTTATTAGGGGCTCTTACAACTCATAACCACAATCCATACATCCATCGTGTCAAGCACATTTGTACATTTGTTGCCATCATCATCCTCAAAACATTTGCTTTCCCCTTGAGCCCTTGGTATCAGCTCCTCATTTTTACCCCTCCCTCATCCAAGACTAATTCTTTAATTAGTTGTAGAAAGCCCTTTCTCCTGAAGAGCAGCTGGTGGTTTTGAACTTCAGACCTTGCCGTTAGCAGCCCATAACCACTACACCACCAGGGCTTCTCTTTGGTTTCTCAGTGCATATGAAAGTTACGTTAGTTATGCTAACCTGATAGTCTTACCAAGTGTGTGACTGTATTATGAAAAAGTTTGAAGTAATTGTGAGAATGACCAAAATGTGACAGACTGAACACATGCTGTTGGAAAAAAACTGGTCCTGATATTCAGGTCGTTAAAAAGTGCAGTCTGGTACTAGAACTGACTGTGATTGCACAACTCATTTTAAAGGAGATTTAACCAAGGAGGGAGGAGGGATTGTTCTAAAATTGATATGGTAATGATTGTACAATTCTCCTTGATATGATTGGATGATTGAACTATTGAAGTGTATGCTATGTAATTTATGTGCCAATAAAAACACTTTTTAAAAAAGTGCCATCTGTAAAGTGCAGTACACCTTTCTCACCATTCATGTATATGGTATCTTTTGAATAAATCTGTGCACTTATGAAACTAAATGCTCAGTTATTTTTTAAAAGGCCAACATCTTCAGCTTTAATACCATTATGCTAGGCTTTAAAACCATTTATCAAACAGTCCCAGATGTCTTGGGGAGTACTGATCCTTTGTAAGTGGCAAGCATCCGGGAACTTGTGCATCGGAGGACAAGTCGAAGCAGGAAATGGCACCTCAAATTAGCTTTTGTGGACAGTGACCTCCATAGCTAGATCTCTTAGGTTCCTTGGCAGACTGACTTAGAAATAATGACACTCGGTAAGAAAAGGACATAGCAACTAGGCTAAGTATGAGAACATAGAGGGGAAGTGTTACTATCTAAATAGCCCATTGTGATGGCTGCATGAAACGGAGTATCGCTCCAGCACTGTCTTCTCTGGTAGGTGCCCTCCAGTGGGTTCCACCTCACAGCCACCCCCTATGTGCAACAGAACAAAACACTGCATATCAGTAGCATATCCAGAGCCAAGTTTGCCATCTTTGCTCCTAAAGAGCATTCGGGCTGTACTTCTTTAAAGACAGACTTATTTGTTCTCCTGGCAATCCACTGTACTTTCAAGATTGTTTACCAACACCGTAATTGTTATTCTTCAGTATCAAGTCTTATTCTTAATTCTTCCATCTTCCTTACTCATTGTCCAACTTTCACATAGATATGAGGTGATTGAAAATACCATGGCTTGCGTTAAGCTCACTTTAGTTCTCAAAACCTTTGCTGGTAAACACTTAAAGAGGTCTTGTGCAGCAGATTTTTGCAGCAATACATCATTTGATTTCCCGACTGCTGCCTCCATTAGCATTGATTGGAGGTCCAACTAAACTTAAATCCTTGGACAACTTCAATTTTTTCTATTTATCATAATGTTGTCTATTTTTCCAGTTGTAGGGATTTGGATTTTCTTTACAGGAGTTGCAATCTATACTGAAGGCTGCATGCAGTCTTCGATCTTCATCAGCAAGTATTTCAAGTCCTTTCAGCAAGCAGACTTATGTCATATGGTTATTATAAGACTTCCTCCAATCTTAATGTCTTTTTCTTCATATAATCCAGTGAAATAGTTAAGGTTTAGTGTGCCAACCTGGCTGATAAACACATGTAGGATTAATTGAAGGGTGGAGAGATAAATGGCTCAGTGAGCCTCGCCTTTTTAGTTCTCGGGTCTCACCTTTTTTGTTCTCAGGTCTCTTGCTCTCTGATGGTCAGACCAGGGTGCAGCTGCCTTAGCCCATTTCCTCCTTTAGCTGGCAAGGCTCACTTCCTGCAAGACATCCCTGAGGAGAAGCCACATAGACTTACTCTGATGCAGCCCTGGGTGTGGAGACCCCTGCCAGCATTGAGATGCTTACACTGCCACTGGACCCAAAGACTTTCTACTCACTGGCCTGTGATCCTCCTGCATTCAGTGTCACTGTGTGTGCTTTGTGAGTTTAGGAGGACTTTGTAAATCGGTATCAGACATATGGGCTAAGTCGGACTTATGGGCTTGGGCTGGACTGGGTTGGGATGCTTTCTGAATGTACACTTACCCTATATATAAAACTCTCTCATACATATATGAGTTTTGGTAGATTTGTTTCTCTAGTGTACCCAGACCAACACATCCAGTTTCTTAGATTATTTGCTCAGTACGCCGATTGAATCAGTATGGTGAAAGGACACAACCTTCATGCACAGCTTTCCTGGTTGTCCCTGGAATTCCAAAAACCACAAGAGAAGGTCTTTTCCATAGACAACCCTGGGTGTTGTACTTCATTTCCTCCTATCTTGCCTTGACTTTATCAAGATTGCTCCTGAGAGGTATCTTGTTATGAGAATGAGAGAATTCCAATTCATAGGCATCCTCTATCAGATTAGAATTGCCCCATACAGTTTCCAAGAAGGGGCTGTGAACAAACATGTGACAGTGTGCTTCTTTAAAGATTACAGTTTTGGAAATCCTCTGAAGCAGCTCTACTCTATTTATAGGGTCATTAGTAGTTGGATTCAACTGGACAGCCATGGATTTTGAATCTTAAGGGAAGCCCACTGGCACATCTTTCTCCCGCAGAGTGAGGGTAGTATTTTGAAATGTGATAGCACTATATAAGATCAAAGTACTTATGTAAAACAATGAGCTGACCACCCACATGGGGGCAAACCAAGAGGGGAGGGCAATAGACCAGCAATGGAAGCAAAGACAGGAAGTCCCTGAGGAATCTCAATTGCAGACTTCTGACTTGGGGGTTAGGGGACAGCGCTTGGCACCTCATCTGAATTGGTTGGGGGATATACACAAGGGGGCCACACTGAAAACCTTAAGGTGTAACGGGGCAGGGGTGAGGCACTAGCCTGTTTCAGCCTTGGCTGCAGGAAGAGCAATTGGGTCTTGTAAAAGGTGTGCTCCTCAGACACGAAAACTGAGGACTAAAAGGGTATAAGTGCTGTTGGTAAGCAGGTCCTGGGATATAGATCCCTGAAAGAAAAGGTGAATGGACCTATCAATTATATCAGGCCTGCTCATTATTTAACAGAGGGACACTCATCTACTCTGGCTCAGGACAACAGTTAGACTTGGAACAATTTGTATGGTCTCTTTTCTCTTTGACTTTTTTTGGGTGTCAATCTATGCAAGATAGGCAGGATAAACAATCCTGGAGAGACAGCAATGGAGTTTGGTGGGTGGGGGTGGGGGCGTGGGAGAGGGAAATGATCAGCCAAAAAAAACGACCGGGACAGGGGACTAGCAAGGCATCTGAAATTCACACTGAGGTGGGGGTAGTGTTCCTGGTCGTATTTGATCATTTGAAATGTATCTGAGAATGACTGAGAGGTATATGATGGGTAAACATAATAATGGGGTAGGAGGAAAGAAAAAGAGAACAGAACAAGAAAGTAAAAATTATATATATAGGTATAAATAGAAAATATGTATAAATGTAAATATATAAAGATATGTGTATTTTTATATGTGTGTGTGTATATATATATATATACTTATATATGTAAATACAATAAGGAAGCAGATGGACTTTGGGTCTCTACTTAAATCTTCCCTCAGTACAAGAATGGTTTGTTCTAATAATGTGGCAATATATGATACTCACGTCCTGACACAATCACTGAAGAAAGAATAGGTGCATAAGCAAATGTAGTGAAGAATGCTGATGGTGCCCAGTTATTAAAAGATATAGTGATTGGGGTCTTAAAGCTTTAAATTAAACAAGTGGCCAGCCATGTAGCTGCAAAACAACAAAGCCCACATGGAAGAGACACACCAGCCTGCGTGATCATGAGATGTCGACAGAAATAGGTGTCAGAAGTTCAAAAACAAGCAACCAAATTGATGTAAAGAAGCATAGACAAAGTGGAGACCCAAAACCTAACTGTAAGATAACTGTACATTCCCTCACAGAAGAGATGATACATCCGGCTGCAGTATATCACAGATGAAACACGTAACCATCCTCTAGTTCTTTAATATTTCCTCCCCTTACTATTATGGTCTTAGTTTTACCTCATTAATCTTGTCAGTCCTGCGTATGTTCATTTGTATAATTAGGATCATTTGATGCATTTCAATGGGATGGCAAAGTGTCATATTCCATCGATGTCTTTTGGATCTAGCCGAGTGTTTCTCTCTTTCCTGTAGGCCAAATATAAATCTGTGTCAAGGCCCAAACCCAGGAAGAGTGTTCACTGCTTGATGTTGTTCTTCAGGTGCGCCGAGTTGGTTCCAACTCACCAGAGACCCTGTGTGCAACAGAAGGAAAACACTGCCTGGTGCCTTCACTGCCCAGACAATTGCTGCTGAGCGCAGTGTTGCAGCCACTGTGTCAATCCATCCCCTTGACGGCCTTCCTCTCTTCCACTGACCCTTTACTCTGTTAAGCATGATGTCCTTTTCTAGGGACTGGTCTCCCGTTAGGTGTAGTGGTTACGTGTAATTGGGCTGCTAACCACAAGGTCAGCAGTTTAAAACCACCAGCGGTTCCTCCGGAGAAAGAAGAGGTTTTCTACTCCCATAATGAGCTCTAGCCTGGTAACCCACACAATCTCAGCAACATAAGGGGCCATTCTACCTTGTCCTATAGGGTCGTGATAAGTTAGAAGTTTCCGCGGCAGTGTGTTTGGTTTGAGTTTGGGCTGGTCTCTCCTGATAATAAGCCCAAAGTATGTGAGACAAAGTCTTGCAATCCTGGCTTCTAAGGAACATTTTGACTGTACGACCTCCATTACTCGATGGGAATATGATGAATGAATTCAACCCCTCTTCCCAAGTGGGGGCAGGGAGTCACTGAAAACCAGAAAGGATTCTTGCTTCATCACTTACTTGATCGCTCCACACTTCACCAACTCTCTATGTTCTTGGCTTGGGTCAAGAACATTGGGTCAAACCCTATCACTGACAAGTTGCAAAGGGGAAATACCATTTTTCTCCTAGATCAGTGGTTTTCAACCTTCCTAATGCGTGATCCTTTAAGACAGTTCCTCATATTGTGGTGATCCCCAACCATAAGATTATTTTCGTTGCTACTTCATAACTGTAATTTTGCTACTGTTATGAATCGTTATGTAAAATATGATATGCAAGATGTATTTTCATTGTTACAAATTGAACATAATTAAAGCATAATGACTCACAAGAACAGTATGTCATATATTGTGAAATATTTCTAATGACAAATAAATGACATTTTGTCTTGAAGCATGGTGTAGCATGGGTAACAGTCCACGCGGGTACTTGAGGGTGGGCGTATCTGCATGTGGGCGGACCTGCCTGGAGATGGATAGAGGAGCGGTGTCTTGGTTCCTAAGACCATGGGAAATGTGTTTTCCGATGGTCTTAGGCGACCCCCAAGGGGTCGCGACCCACAGGTTGAGAACCGCTGTCCTAGCTCTTTTTGTTCCCAGACTTTCCTTCAGCACAACTGTGAAAGACTTGCTCTGTCTGCAACTTGTCAGTCTGGGGCCTGAGCAGCATGGGAGATGTCTTCAGAGAAAAGCGCAGTGTCCCTACCACTAGGGGGGCGGGGAAGGGGAGGGTCCAAGTGACCCAGTTTGCCTTTGATCAGTCTCCTTGACCCATCATCGTGGAATCCCCCGACTGCCCTTTGAGCCACGGAGGAGGGAGGCACTGCACCTGCGGGCCGTCCCAAGAACAAGTTGGGTCTTTGGCTGCCACACACTTTCTTGGGGCAAAAGGGGCTCCTCTGTTTGGACGAAATGCCCTTGGGCAGGCTCTGCAACGAGTCAGTGAACAGAGTCCCAGGGGTACCTTTCCCGCCAAGCCTTCGCTCTGGTCCAGGGGGAGGGTGGAGGTGGGGCGGGGC
>NW_022111358.1:35392390-35400191 GCF_000313985.2 Echinops telfairi | reverse complement strand
CCGGCCCTCCCCGTGTCGCTCGACTGCGCATGGCACGCTGCGTCCCTCCCTCTCAGCGATCGCGCTGGCGGCGGAGCGGCCATAAACTGAGGAGGCGGAGCCGAGACGGGTCAGGACGACGCGTTGACTCCAGGACCAGGTACCGGGCTGGCGGGGCCACCCGGCGCGCTCCAGGGCCCAGCCCCTCCCCGCTCTGATTGCCGAGCCCATCTCTGCGGGGGCGGGCCTTCGTCAGGGCGGCCCTCCTGGGCCCACCCTCGCCCTCCGCGGGCCCTCCCCCTCCCCCTCCCCCTCCTCTTCCATCCCCTGGAGCTGCGGCCGCGGCTGAGGACACCATAGGCCGGCGACGGGGGACCGCGGAGCAGGGCTGCCAGGCCGAGAGGCGAGCTCCTGCCCCTCGTTCCTGCCCCCCGGGGCCAGGTGTCAGTTTGTCGTAAAGCCAAGAGGCGGCAGTTGTAGAGGTCCGCGCACCCCGCATCCCTCACCCCATCACCCCAGTCCCTTTCCTGAGCTCTTTGGTTCCCCACGGGGGCCGAGACGGGTGAGAGGCCGGGAAGAGCACGAGGGAAGGGGAGTCGTTAGTATAATTGCTCATGGTTTTCCGTTTCTAGGGAACTAATCTCTCGGACCGGCTTTGGGCTGCCTTTAGCTTGGCTTCCCGCCTTTGCCCAAGAAGGGGAAACCGTTCGACTTGGCGGTCCCCTTTTAAAAAGTAATATCTGTTGAAGTAAAATTACGTTGGAGGATGTACTTGGGGAGTTAAAAAACAATTCCACACTGGCTGATTCATACATAATAGAGACACTCAAGTCTATTTCTTGACTCAAGAGTTGAAGACAAGGAAATCTCACCTAGGAACCTGCCTCAGGACCACAAACCCAAACCCGTGAAGTCATAGTGACCCTGAAGGACAGATCACAGATCAGAACTGCACCAGATGGTTCCCAAGGCTATAAACTTTTGCGAAGGCTGACTGTCACATCCTCTTCCCAGGAGCAACCTTTTCGTTAGCAGCCAAGCACTTGAACCACGGTGCCACCAGTATACCTTTCTAGGTCAGGAGCTAGTTAATTGGGTCATTAGTTAATAACAAATTCCCTGCCATCAAGTCAATTCCGATTGACAGTGACCTGGCAGTATAGAACTGCCCCTGTAGGATTCTGGGAGTGGCTGGTGATTTCAAACTGCTGACCTCAAGGTTAGCAGCCCAATGTGTAACCACTACGCCACCCTGACCCCCTAATCATTAGTTACAGGGGTCAAATATCTTCTCCAACTTTTAATCACACCACCCCACTCGACCCCCACAAAACATAGCAACCAAACGTACTGCCATCGAATTGATAAGGCTCCTGGTGGCACAATATAGATTTTCTGTGGCTGCTAAATTCTTTAAGGGAGCAGACAGCCTCATCTTTCTCCCACAGAGCTTTCCGAACACCAGACAACTCCACCAGGGCACCTTTACTTTTTAACTGGATTTCTTAATAGGTTGTTTGTCTCAACTGCAGGGTTTATGGTGGTGGTATAGCAACAGGCATTTAACCTCAAAGAGTGACGGTTCAAACCCCCCAGCCGCTTGTTGGGAGAAAGATGAGACTCTCTGCTCCTGTAGAGATGTACAGGTTTGGAAATCTTATATAGATGGGCTGTTACAGTCAGAATCAACTGCATGGCAGTGAGTTTTCTTTTTTTCTTAATCTTTGTGGTTGCAGTGTTTATGGTTGTGACCCCAGCTAGGACTTTTAGAAAATCAACGACAAAATGGAAAGAAAATGAGCACAAATGAATTCGTCTTTCTGACCCAGTTGGTACCCAGTCAGTAGCACTGACAAAGCAGGTGTTCCCTTCTCAGCTCTCATGTTGTTTTTGTACACCCAGTCCTCAGCTTCTCCTAGCACACTGTCTCCTAGAACTTTCAAACAGGTCTAATCTGCCGTCTGCTACTTTACTCTGAACCCTTCCTGCGCCTCAATTTCCTGATCCGAAAGGCAGGGGTGATCATTGTGAGTGTGAACTGATGTCTGGCACACAGCCCACCACGGAGAGCTGCTGCTTTCATGATGTGTATGACTAGGCACACCTCGTTTTACTGAGCTTTGTTATTGCAGTTTGCAGATACTACTTTTCTTTTGTGTAAGGTGAAGGTGCGTGGCAAGTTTCTTAACAAGTTTGTCAGCACTATGCTTCCAGCAGCAGGGGCCCACTTCGTGTCCCTGTGTCACACTTTGGTAATTCTCACAAGATTTCAAACTTTTTCATAATGCAATTGGTGTAGACTTTGTGACTCCAGTGTAGTACAACATAACTTTCATATGCACTAGGACACACACAAAAACAGTCTCGCGTTAGTGCTGCAATACTTGCTTTCTGGCAGTGACCTGGAACCGAGCCTACACCTGCTCTGGGGTCTGCCTGTATCAATGTAACAGATAGGTGAGGGCCCCTTGCATATGTTAGACTCCCCCCAAAAAACAACCAAAAACCCAAACCCAAACCCATTGCCGTGGACCGATTCTCCCATCTATTACAGCGGAGAATTGAGAGCCCCACTCATGCCCGCAGATAGCCAGGCCTTTCTTCCTTGGCACCACTGGGTGAGTTCAAACCCATCTTTCTGAATTAGGCATATTTGCCCCAGGAATTCTCTGTCTTCACAAACTGCTATTCTAGTGGAAGAGACAGGCAGACAGGCAAAGAAGGGTCTGGAAGGTTGGTGAGATTTGAACACCTAACAGGTGGGGAGGTGGTATCTGAGAGGACTTTCTGTAGCACAGGACACCAGCGTGGAGGACTATGCCAAACAGACCAAAACATTTGCTGGGTAGGGGGGGGAGGTGTGGTCCAGGCCGAGGACCCAGAGACTTTGGGGTGTTTTGTGCTCCTTTTCCTGTCTTATCTTCAGACTCCACTCCCTCAACAAGGCCTCTCCCAAGGCTGGCTTCATGCCCCTTTTTAAATCTCTCTCGTGATTTTCTTCTTGAGTGAATTTTGTTCACTCCCATAGCATTAGCTGATAACTCCCAGATCCACTGAGCATCTCTCATCCACAGAGCCTTCCTTTCTTAGTGGAAGTCTTTTTCTAACTGACTTCTGTGTGTGTGTAGCCCTGGTAGCACAGTGAGTCAGCACTAGCTTGCTAACTGAAAGGTCAGTTGTTTAAACCCTCCTGATGGATCCTTGGGAGAAAAGACTTAGCAGTCTAATCCCCAAAAGATTACAGCCTAAGAAACCCTATGGGGCATTTTCACTCTGCCAGATAGGACCTTTATCAGTTGAAATGGATTCAACAACACACAACTGCCCATATGTACCTATATGTTATGTGATGGGGAGGAGGACAGAGCCCACATCCTCAGAACTGCTATGCTCCCAGCACACTGTACACTAGACCCTGGGGCCCTGCCTTCCTGCAGACTTGGGGCCTGCCCGCTGCACTGGAGACCCACTTGGCAGCTCTGGGGTTCAAGCAGCCAGCGGGGCCAGGGGTTAAAAGAGAGTCAGGGGAGATGCTGCCTGTGTCTGTCCCCTTCCTAGGCCCTGCCTCCTGCTCCCACCGTGCAGGGAGGACTCCACGGAAACAGGCTGGTCTCTGAGGGTCTGGAATATGAATCTGAGCCCAGAGCCTAGAAGATACTAAAGCTCCTCTCTGGGAAGAGAAGAGTTGCTCAGCAGCGCAGGCGGCAGCTTCAGTTTCCAGCCCCCGAATTCTCCTTGGGTCCCTCCTAGGAGGAGAGGGGAGCAGCAGCAGCAGGTTTGTGCACAGAGTTAGAGTTTTAACTGTTGTCCGAAACACGAAATGTCAGATAATGAGATTGTAAGTTAGGAGTAAGTTTGCCGTCTTAGAAGCCTTTTGGTTTCTTTGGAGTCACCACAATAAATAGACTTTAAACTGTCTCAGATGAGTATCTTTTTTTTTCCCCAGATGAGTATTTTTTAAAAAACAACTAGCAGCATTTTATCAAATAAATACTTGTGTGAAAAAAAAAGAAATACCTGCATAGAGTTTCTAAAGTACTGATTCAGGGCCTGTTGAAAAGCAGCAAGCCTCTGCTCTCCTGTCTCCACCCCAAGGCTGCTCTTTATTAACTACTCTGTCTTAGTCTGGCGACCGCTATATTTCCCAATAGCACTCAGTCTTGCTTCTCTGACATACAAGATGACTTGCTCTCATCTCTTCTCCCCCCTCCAATTTCTAAGTTTAATCACTCTATTTCTAGTTAATCTCTTAGTTACCGAGATACTGATGGATATGATGCTAACCAGGTTTCAGCATAGCCCTCAGACTATGATGGCTTAGTACGAAAGGCCAGTGACAACTCTGAAGATAGATAGATTTGCAACTGGCCAAGGGAGCAGCTCAGAACTGGGCAGCCTTTGTCTCTGTTGTACATGAGGTCCCTAAGGGAGAGGGAGAGGCAGAATGGAGGAGAGGGAAAGAGAGAGATCTGGGGGTCCTAGCCAAAGGCAGCTAACGGTCATTTATAATAACATTAAATTATACATCTCTTACTTGTCAACTTTCTTTTTTTTTTTTTTTTAAACATTTTATTTGGGGCTCATACAACTGTTATCGCAATCCATACACACATCAATTGTGTTAAGCGCATTTGTACATCATTCTCAAAACATTTTCTCTCCACTTAAACCCCCACATTAGGTCATTTTTCCCCCTTGTCAACTTTCAACCTTATCTGCACCCTCTTTGGAAGATGAGGACATGAACTCCCCTAGCCATTACTCCTATCTCTTCTATTTCCCATCTGTGTCAGCTGAACTGTTACTTCCAGATTTTCAAATTTTATAACATTCACGTTCTTTCCTAGTACCATAATCACGTCTGTGGGCTTTGTCTACAATTCCATTGTAAAACTCGAAAGCTAGTAGCAAACATGTACGATATAATCTTGTAAGCGTTGTTCACTAAAGAGCCAAGTGTAAGCTTCTCTGTGGTACCATTGTTTTGACCTCTGTGCCATAGTCAAGAGCAAGCGGGTTCTTACTTATTGCTCCGCTGCTTAAAAGTATTCCACATTTAGGTTCAGTTCATTCTGACTTTACCTTTATCCCATAATCCTTCTTGAGTTTCTGTTGACTTTAGGAAAAGAAGCTGTTTTACATCTTCTGTCTGTTAACACTCATCTTTTTTGCTCATTTATATATTTTACTAAATCATGTTTTTTTCAACCCAACCAACTTTGTGTTCTAATTTCGACAGATTCTTTTCCTGACCTGTTTCATCACTGTCATCCTGTGAATTTTTTTTAGTGAACTTAAAAAAAAAAAATTTTATCCTTTTCTTAGATTTTAGTCTCCTTTGGCTGGTGTACATCCTCAAGCACCTTTATTTATAAAGTATGTGGAAGGCAAAATGTTTTTCATTCCTTTTGTATCTGACAAATTATTTTGCATGCTCCATTTTATTGACAGTTCATTTGAGTATAAAATTCTCAATTCAAAAGAATTTTCTATAAGAGCCTTGAAGGCATTGGACCATTTCTTCTAGCACCTGGTGCTGTTTTTTAGAAGTCTGATGTCATTCTGATTCTCATTTTCCTTTTCCATTTCTAAATAGTTCTTCTATTTTTATAGTACTCTTCTAATTTAGATATCTCTTTGTTTGATCCTCTTCATCTTATTTTCTAGTTTTAAAAAATCTTTGTCTTTTCCTTTGCCATCTGAAAGATCTGATTCATATTGAAGGTTTAATTATGATTAGATGTAATCTTAAGAATTATTTCTTGCTATATTGTTTTTTTGCTTTATAGAGGCTGTATCTTTTGCATTCTCTGCAAAAATTAGGGGTTCTTTGTACTTGTATTTAAGTTCTCTTCTCTTCCCTGAATCATCTTTGTTTTCTCTCTCTGTAAATGGAATGTGTGTGTGTGAGTGTGTATGTATATACTTTAAAAGCTTTCTTGTTGATAACAGCTATCCCTAATAATAATACCTTGATTCACTGTTGTTTAAAGGTAGATTTCTTAAATGATAGTTTGGAAAGGATACAGCTTTGATTTGGGGGTTGGGAGAAAGTGTGATAGGAATTTTTGTTTTTTAATTAAATATTAGTAACCAAGTTATCAATAATTCCATACTCCTGGGAACAGCTATGTAGTAGATTCTATTTGTTTCCTGAAATGTATTTATAATAAACATTTTAAATTAAAAAAAAAATAAAAGCTTTCTTGTTTTTAAATGTCTGGTGTCTTTGCTAGCCACTCGTATTTATTAATACTGGAATAGAAAAGCTGACTGGGAACTCTGTCTATATGACCAGGTGCCCAAGACTAGTCAGCTGGCAAGTGTGGATTTGGGCTGTCTGGGCATCAGTGGGCAGTGATGCTGGAGGCTTGTTTTCAGTTCCACTTTCCCTTCCTCCTTCCTGTTTGTTACAGACTTGATTCAGACACCCTTCGGACTGGCCTGGTGGGCAAATTGGCCTTCCCTGTGCTTAAGCCTCCTGTCCGTATTTCACGGCACACCACTCTTCCCCAATTTTTCCCGCTCTGAGAAATGTGTTGAGTTTTCATTTATCAATAGCCTGTCTCATTCTACTCTCTGATGTAGGTTTATAATTTTTTTATATTTAGTTTTCATAATTTTTTATTTATAATTTTTATTTACTTGAGTGATAATAGTAAGAGAGGTGGGATCAATTCTTGTGCTCAGGTTAAATTCTTGAATGAAAAAGCCTAAGTATCCCCAGTTTTTAAATCTCTGAATAAATTAGAAATGTAATACATTGTTCCAAGTGTGAGCAGCGGAAGGCAGCAAAATGGCCAAGTCCAGGTATTAGATGGCTGCTGGTAACCTCATTTAGAGATTTGATAGTTGAAATCCAGAGAACCAAGGGAACTTGATCAAGTTCACACAGACACAAGAGCGAGCGCCAAGGTACTTACCAGGCCTGCTTGCTTCCAGAGCCTGTGCTTTCTTCCGTGACACCATGTTGTCATTCGTAAGTCTCCTCTGCTGGGACTTCCGATTACCACAGGGTGGTACCTGGAATGCTCCAGGGAGCCTGCAAAAGCAGATACCTACGCTTTATCTTGGATTATGGGACAAAGGTTTTTAATTGCCAGAGGGTGCTGAATAATTTTTTTTTTCTGAAGAGGGGCAGTAGGCCAAGTAACTTTGCGAACTTATTCGCTAGATATTTTAAGTCTTCTTAGTTTTTCTTACATTGTATAGTCACAGTATGTACGGAAATAAGGAAATTAGCTCACTGTCTTAACTTCAGGAGCCCTGGTGGTACAGTGGTTACACTTTGGTCTGCTAACAGTAGGTCAGCAGTTCAAAACCCCCATTGCCTCCACAGAAGGACAAGGCTTTCTACTCCTATAAAGAGTTACTGTCTCAGAAACCCACTGGGGCAGTTCTACCCTGCCCTATCGGGTTACTCTGAGTCAGAATTTACTCGATGGCAGCGAGTTTGATTTTGCTTTGCTACCTACACTTTAACCTTGCTTAATAACTAAACCAAGCTCATTGCCATCGAATCATTTCCTACTCAGAGCATCCCTATGTGTAGGACAGAGTAGAGGGCCCTCTGAAGGTATCTCATGACGGAGACTTCTACATCTCTTCTCTGGAGAACAGCCGGTAGGTTCAAAGTGCTGGCCTTCCACTTAGCAGCCAAGTACTTTAACCACTGCAACAGTGGGACTCCTTAAACTTTCCTAGTAGCTTCTATTTTTGTAAATTAATCTTTTGTTTTGACTGTTTGAAACATTTGTAAGTCCTTCCTGTGCCTTTTTCTTTTCTTTTTTTTTTAAACATTTTATTAGGGGCTCATACAACT
>NW_022111358.1:35388814-35391166 GCF_000313985.2 Echinops telfairi | reverse complement strand
ACACAATTGATGTGTGTATGGATTGTGATAAGAGCTGTATGAGCCCCTAATAAAATGATTAAAAAAAAGATAACGGCGTGACCAATACGCACATAAAAGGATGCTCAGCATCACGAGTCGTCGGCCGTGCACTGTGAAGCCTCTCCGAGACACTGCCAGAATGACTAGGAGTGAGAGTGCTTTTGAAGAGCCTAGAACAAAACGTGCCACATCTTCTGTACTGCTTTTGTTGCGGTTGTGGTCATGGTTTAACAGTGGGGTTGGGTAGAGGCTTAATCTGGAACATAAAGTTCTAAGAATCCTTAGAACAGCAGTTCCCAACCTGTAGGTTGAAAGCCCTTTGGAGGGTTGGACGACCCTTTCACAGGGGTCCCAATACATCCTGCATATCAGATATTTACAGGATGGATTATAACAGTAGCAAAATTAGTTATGAAGTAGCAACAAAAATAATTTTATGGTTGGGGTCACCACCACATGAGGAACTGTATGAAAGGGTCGCGGCATGAGGAAGGTTGAGAACCACTGCCTTAGAAGAACTGCTTCAGAAACATCAAAGCAGTGGTCATCAATCTAGGTGGAGACAGAAGACCTTTCAAAATCATCTTCAGATTTTTATCAAATTGCATAGACTCTTCCCGCCTCCACCCTGTCACTCTTAACAGTCATAGTAATATAAATGAGTGTTAATTGCTTTACCAAGTACTGTGCCAAGACCAGGTTGGGAGGGTGAGGCACAGGAAAGCAAGATGGGCCAAGGGAATGGAGGAGAGCTTAGATGGACGAGCACTCATCCACCGTAGTCGGAAGTTAGGAGGCAAACGTCTAACATGGATAAGCAGGAATCATGTAAACATGACTGAAGAATGCTGGTGATTAGCAGAGGAAAAAACAGCCAGAGCAATTGAAGGCATGTGCTTCTGGGAAGACGGTGTTGGAGAGTTGGTTCTTGTTGGTACAAGATTCCCAATACTTTTTTTTTTTAATTATCTTATTGGGGGCTCGTACAACGCTTACCACAACCCATACATACAGCTTCCCAATGACGTTTGGGATGATCACCATTGGAGGTCGACCTGAACACCGTTAGACTGCAGCACCATCACCCCCACTGTGAGGGTGGCACAGGGCCTGGCTGTGTTTCACTCTGTTGTGTATAGGGTCGCTATGAGGTGGAACCGACTCAAAGCATAGTAACAACTGCGCCAGGATTTACAAGTCTAATGCAGTGCTTTTTGAGTGTTAGAATCCTTAGCAAGTTTTGTTAATCAAAAGTTTTCTCTAGCCGACCCCTTAAGGAAGGACTTCTACTAACTTAAAACCAAAGTAGCATCACAAAACTCTGAGAGCTTTAGTATTACAAAAATACAGAAAGGCAAAACAAAAATCATGAATGAGGCTGATTTGACTGATAACGCTTAAGCCTGGGTCTGTGGAACTCTTTAGATTGGGGAAAGAACAGTTCTTTCGGTTTCATTTGGGAACCCTGGGGTACTGATTGAAGGGAGGCCTACCCACTTTGGTGACTCTCAGTTTAGTATCTGCCCCATGGGGCCCTCTGCTCGTACGTGCTGTCTGCAGTCGGAATGCTGCGGTGCAGCTGCGCCTCTGCCGAGACTTAGTAAATGATTTGTCCAGTAAAGAAGGAAAGCTGAGGCGGCGGGGGAGGTTGATTGGTTTGTTTGTTTCCTGTAAAAGGGAGTGTTGACTAACAGTTTATGTCTGTTTTCCTTTTAGGTTAGGTCCACACTTTCGGGACTCATGTCTTTTCTCGTAAGTAAACCAGAGCGGATTAGGGTGAGTGTCCTTTTCTTCTGACTTGACTCTCTTGTTTTCTGAAAAGCAATGTATTTGGACCGACATTGTTAGTGGTGTTCTATGGGATGCTTAGAGCCTTATAGATGTAAAAGATGTAGGAAGTAAAGCTCATACTTCAGTCTCTACCCCTGAGAAAAGAGCTTGCAGGCAGAGGTTGACCAGAGGCATGGGATATACCTTCAGACTGGTAACAGGGTGGCTTGTCTCATGACTATGAGCCCTCCAACATTAAATGAGTTGATAGCCTGTCAGTGAATTATCTCCCCTTTGTCTTTGTGTTTGGGGTAGGTTTGTGATTGTGGGTTGTTTTAAGTTTATTTTACTATTGAGAACATGCCCAGCAAACATACATCTGTTCAACAGTTGTTTTTTTTAAAACTTGAAACATATACATTTTTTTTTTTAAATCATTTTATTGGGGGTTTATCCAACTCTATCACAATCCATCCATCCATCCATCCATTGTGTCAAGCACATTTGTACATTTGTTGCCATCATCATTCTCAAAACATTTGCTTTCTACTTGAGCCCTTG
>NW_022111358.1:35378857-35387547 GCF_000313985.2 Echinops telfairi | reverse complement strand
ACGATGTACAAATGCGCTTTACACAATTGATGTGTGTATGGATTGGGATAACAGTTGTATGAGCCCCTAATAAAATGTTTAAAAAGAAAAAAAAAATTTTTGTTATGCCTCAAAATGTCTCAGCTTTTTAAAATGACCTCAAGAACAAATACCGACGTTAACTCCTTTATAGGCACCTATAATTTCATAAAAGACCAACTTTTTAAAAATGTAGTAATAAATGACTAACATTTTGAACAGTATATAAGTGCTATAAGACATTTTAAGTATCATTTTAAATATTAAAGTGTAAATTATATATTGCTACACATTGCATTTGAAGTTTTAAATTGTAATTTTAATCTAAAGTGTTACTTTTTTTCTAATTTGGGGAAAAATTGATATAGAAAACAACAGAATAACGTTAAAATAAAGCTTTGTGTATTATGCAACTTATTTTTTAATGTTGCTTAATCTTTTTTTCTTATGTTTATATATATAAGAAGAATTTATATAGAATAAACTCACTGTTAATTAATAGGGAAACCCGAGGCTTTCTTTAACCTGAACTCTGCCTAGTGGAAAGAATGAAGCCAAGCCAAACTTGAACACTAGTCTTTAGTGAAATTCAATCTTGATTCCATTGCTTCTAAAGATGAGCTGCTTTTCTGTTTCAACCCAGTCTGATATGGGTAAAACCAGACCACTGAGCAGTAGGATGGAAATCTAGTACTCATTTGAAACAGGCCAGTACAGTGAACCGTAGGTCAGCCATGCTTGTTTACCAAACACACTTGGTAAAAATGTAAGGGGTGGCATCTTTGGAAAGTCTCATGGATGACAGAGTATGCAGTTTGCTGGGTCTCCTGCTACAAACGATTAGAAGTTTGTGAAAAACTCACATTCATCACTCTCTTCTGTATTGTGAATACTACTAATATTTTTCAAGTTGGCATGGATGATCCAAAGCATCTGTAATGGTGGGCCATAGAACGAGCAAGGTGGAACCAAAAGGCAGTGCTACAGATGAAGGTGTTGTCAGGTGCTGTGAAGTCGGCTTTGACCCTGTGCACAGACCCTCTGTTTTGTATAGGAAGGACAAACACATTCTTTGCTTTTAGACCCAGTTCTGCTTCTTTTTCATCTGTGAGATTTAAGATTTAAATTAGGCAAGGAAGAGTAGAGAACAGCATTAGAAATCTTTTCAAGATTCCCCCATAGACACTTAACTAACTGTGTGATCTGGTTTTGTCATTGTCGGTTTATTTGTCTGTCTATTGGATGATATCTCATTTTCTCTAACGTGGGAGAAATACTAATTTTCTTTGGGGTTTTCCTCTTTAGCGGTGGGTCTCGGAAAAGTTCATTGTTGAGGGCTTAAGAGATTTGGAACTCTTTGGAGGTAAGTACGATACAGCATTTAACTTTCATTTCAGGATAAATAGGACTCCTCTGTTTTGACTTCGGTCAGTTTGTAGAAATTAGCCATTCAGAGGACCAGTGTAAGCTATGGTTGTTTGACTGGTGTGGCTCTTTCTTGGTTCCTTAGATTCCAGAGCGTGGAGGACATCTCAGTAGTAACCTGGCAGTGGTCCTGGGCATGTCCTGATTGTGGGAAATCCAGTCTGTACTTAAAGGGGCATGTTTTCTTCTAAGTATTTGTCCAGTTGAAATCGTATTCCCAAGAGGAAAATAAAAACAAGGGCTTAAAAGTTTCTAGTCTTAAAGATTTTAAAGTCAGAACAATGCTGAAAAAAATTTTTTTGTCCTGATCAATCTAATTGAATGATCTTTTCATGACAGACATTATGAGATTCAAGAAAACTGAGATATCTGTCAGGGCACAAATATTAAAATCTTGTTATATTTAAAAGTTACATTTAGAAGGTAAGTAGGTTGTGAACTTTGAAGATTAACAGGCTTAACACTTCCCTTTGGCCATTTTTAAAGAGAGCCCTTTGGAGGACACTGTAATCTTAATTTTAGGCAAAGAACTTAGTTTTCTACAAAGCTAATCATAGTAGCATCTGTTTTTCTGATCCTATAGCTAAAGGAATAGGTTGCCAGATTGTGTATGTGAGTTAACTGATCCCAAATAATCCCCAAATGAAGGACCTTGGTGCTGGGGTAGGAGTGGGGGAGCAAAAGGTTTGCCCTCAGTTGGTAACTAGAAGGTTGATGTTTTAAGCTCACCCAGTGGCACTACTGAAGAAAAAGACCTGCCAGCCTGTTACATAGTAATTACGATCCAGAAACCCTGTGGAGCAGTTCCCCTCTGGGGGTCTCCTAAGGCACAAGTCAACTACACAGAAAAAGTCAACAGCAAACTACCCACAAATAGGCATGAATCATGGAAAGCTTAACCTTGTGACTAGAGTGTATTGATTAGTTTGTTTTCCTCAGTGCTACTCAAAGAACTTCTGGAGTTGTATTATAGGTGAGCTTAGCGCTGTCTTTTAGACAAATGAGTTTTAAAAAGGAATGAATTATTTTTGTTCCAGTTTTAAAGAGTAAACGTTAGCTGCATGCTCAAGGAAGGGCTTCCGGAACAAAACACCTGCCTTGTGGGCCTGTTCTCATTCTCTCCCATCATAAAGGGGCATGAAACGGGCATCGATCCGAAACCTAGTTTACAATGAATTTGTATGTGGATTAAATTCATTGCTTTTGGTTTCAATGTCTTGGGTATAGGCACTCTGGCTGCCTTTTGACAGTGCCCTAATCAATGATTCAAGGAGGATGGAGACCTTTTTTATAGACCATTCACTGCGTGGTGAAATTTGTTATGGAGTCTCTGCCAACTTCGAATTTCCCTTGTACTTTGGAAGACTTGGTGGTTAGATCTTTTTAAAAAAAATCTGTTTACCTGGCTTCTTTGGCGGATTCAAGCAGCTGCTCCTGCCATTGGTAGATTGATGCCTAAGGCAAAAAAAATAAAATCATCTTGAGGCCAGTTGACTCCACTACGCTACCTTGTAGGTGGATGTACAGCTATGATTCTGTATCGTTTCAGAGATTGGAAAGGACCCCTGGTGGCATAATGAATTACGAGTTGGGCTATTAACCCCAAGTCAGCAGTTCAAAACCACCAGCTGCTCCAAGGAAGAAAGATGAGCTTTCTACTCCCGTAAAGTTTTATTGCTTCAGAAGCCCACACGGGGCAGTTCTAGTCTGCCTTTCAGGGTCACTGTGAGTTGGAATCAACTCAATGGTAGCGAATTTGGGTTTTTAGAGAAGAAATCTGAAACAGTGTAAGTTAAGGTATTTGGAAATGTTCGACACCCCCAGTACTTTACAATTAAGTCATCCTCTTTGATGATTTTGATTACTGTTACAGAATAGAAAGTCAGAAGCAGAGATTCTAAATGTGTCTAAGAGTAAACAGTTGTCTTAGTTGACCTGCCTTTATTGTTACCCAGAACAGCAGTGTCAACAAGCCCCCTGCTGCATCTGTTCACAGAATAGACCAGATCTCACTGCACAAGCAAAGGGGCCCCCATATCAAACTTTTTTTTTTTAACCCTGAGTTTTACTCTGCACTCCCTGGAGTGTGGTCATCTATTAACTTGAAAAGAAACACTTCATTCACAAAGGAGAAGACTCTGCCACCAGTGGATCGAAAGTGACAGCGTGTGCTCCTGAGACACGGATGCAGAGCTAGAACTCTTGTGGCGGAGTTCAAGGCCGCTAGAGAATGAATGCCCCCGCAGCTGGGCCAATATTTGAAGCGACTGAGATGGCCATTTAAACCCTCATCTACCTGCAGCATGTTTACTGTGGGTCTCTGTGTGTGTGTGTGTGTGTTTATATGTAGCACCACAGGCATTTTTGTGTTGTCATGACTCTTAACCAGTTTCTATTAATAAGTGTAATTGCCATTGCAATAATTGCTGTTCTGAATGTGGGTGTGTCTTGTGCCAAAAAAAAAAAAAAATGCCAACAACCAATTTCTCTACTCCAGAGCAGCCTCCGGGTGACACTCGGAGAAAAGTAAGTGTCGTGCTAGCCTCTAGCACTGTGGCCATTGCATGGAGATGACTTGTGGACATTTGTGTGTTCTGTTGGCTTCTCTGTCACTGAGCTGCATTTGGAGTGTCATTATTTGTCAAAAATCAGGTTTCACCCTGGAAAAAAGTTGTGAGGTATATATAGTCTGGAGAATGAAAAGTCTCCTGTACTTCTTACCTCTGTCCTGGGAATTACAGTTTCCCCACCATCACCCCAGCCCCTTGCTACCCAACTCTACCTCCTCTCCTCCTCTCCTCCACAAACAGTGGCTAATGGTACCGAATTTCCCTGCCTTAACTGTTCATAATTAATTTCAGTCCACAGAGAGAATATCGTTCTCTGTCTACATAGGGAGGCAGGACCTCAAATCTCCCACCCCAAAAGAAGCACAAGATCGAAAAATTATTCTTTCCCTATTTGCAAAGTGACAAGACTCTTGCCCTGCCTCCTGCTCATGCCTAGTTTAGCTAAGGCACCAGCACCCAGTGCATGCGGGGCTCCTTACAATGTTTGTCACCTGAGTGCCTTCCAGAGGGCGGCTAAGAGCGCTGGTCTGGGGGATTCACACCTCTCTCTAGACTCGCAGGTGCCCCACGCTGCGCACCACCACCACCTCACTCCCGCCCAGCCAAGGAGGGGATGAGGATTAGGAATTTCTTTGAGAAAGGTGGTGGCTGTGTTTATGTAGATTGCTAGTCTGGGACTTCTGTCAGATGGAGAGCCCCAAATTCCCTATGGAATCAATTAGCAATATTTTTTCCCCCAGAATATAATACCAACTCACAAGATGGCATTATTATATTTTCAAAGATACCAGCATTATAACAAAAGTTATCCTAGGTGAAACCTGTGTGTTTATTTGGCATCATCTCATAAATACTGTTTTTGTGTGCTTCATCATATGTATTCTGTCTTTAGCTCTTTAAACAAAGTTAGCATTTTATTGCCATTTCTGGGTATCAGCAACTGGTGTATTTTTTCCAACGCTCTAAATTCAATAGAATGGTTTTCATGGGTGAAGAAACTAAGAAAGACTTTGATAGAATTAGTTTCTTTGTCAAGACAATATACTGTAGCTATACATTATACCTGCAAAAGGATGCCATGTTGCATTCAAAGAGAGTGGGCACAATCTTTCTTGCCCCCGTGAATTTCAGCCTCCAACTCAATAAAGAGTCGAACTGCTCTTCCGAGGCAATATTCAACCAGGCCTTGTCCTTCAGAAATACTGCTGACTGTCTCCCATGTCTTATATGTGGCAGACCGCTGATGGCAGCGGGGACACGAACTGTGTCTGTAGTGCTGTTCCGCTCCCATCAGCAGTGACAGTCTTAGGATCCCACAGGTGGGCCGTGATGAGTCAGCATTGACTCAGTGGCAGTGAGCTTGGTTTTTGGTTTGGTCTTCATTAAAAAGAAAGATTCCTGAGAAGTTGGGGTTTTTTTAACGTGACAATTTCCACACAGCAAAACTTAGTGGTGATTTATCAGCTGAGACAGGCATGGAACAGCTCGTGAGGTCCGTCACACTGAAGAGCCTCCATGTTCAGAGGAGGTAGGGACATGGGGTCAAGGAACCACAGCGGCCACTAGACTGGTTCACTCATTGCCCAGGGCTTCATGTTCCCAGTCACCTTTAAAATGAACACTGAATACTTAGTTGTATTCCACAAAAATAGTAGAAATATTTGTCAAGTGACTGACTAGTCACAGCACGGTGGAATGACTTACTCTACCAGCTCCACATCTGGTCTGTGGCAGTGCGACGGGTAGGCAGAGTCCCTCTCAGGGTTATGGGAAGTGCATGACTGAGAGAGCGAGCACATTTGGGACAGCAGCAACCACAAGTGGGTGGCTCTAACCAACAGAAACGTATTTTCTCACAGTTTATGACGTTAAAGGTGTACATTCAGGATGCTCGCTCACGGAAAGGCTTTCTCTTCCTGTGGCTTGGCACGTGTCTTCCCCGTCTCTGCTTCCTACTCTGCATCGTTAGCCTCATTTATATCCTAAGTAGAGAGGCATGAGACACACCTGACCTCACCGACAGCACCTGGGCCTGATTAACATAATGTAGGGTCATATCTACAAGCGCGTTGTTCGGTGCCATCCAGTTGTTTGCCAGCTTACAAGACACTGCACCATCCTCCTCATCTTTCTACAGTTGTGCCCATTCTTGCAGCCGCTGCGTCATTTTTAACTCCTTGAGGGTCTTCCTGTTATTTTTTAACTGACCCTCTAATTACCACGCATGGTGTCTTTCTCCAGGAACCGGTCCCTCCTGATACCGTGACCAAAGACCGTACTTGTTGTTGTTCTGGCTGTCCACGTTTGGTATTCTGAGTGCGGCAATCGTCATCGATACCGCAGCTCAAAGGCTTCACTTCTGCAGTTTTCCTTCTTCGTTACCCAGCTTTCTCGTGCATGAGCCAATTCAAAGCAACACAATCAGGATCAGGTGAACCTTAGTCCTCAGAATGACATCTTGCTTTGTTAACACAGCATTTTGCCCAGTGCAGTGTGTTATTTGATTTTTTAATTGCTGCTTCGATAGGAGCTGAAAGCGGATCGAGGACAATGAAGCCCTTGCTAGCGTCCTTGTTTCTCTCTCTGTTACCATGTTGTCTGTTGGCTCAGGTGTGAGGATTTCTTCTCTCTGTGTTGACGGGTAACCCATACTGGACGCTGTAGCCTTTGATCTTTATTAGTATGTGTTTCAAGTCCTGCTTGCTGAACAAGCCCAGAGTCTTTGTCTTTTGAATCATTTAAATAAAATGTAGATGAGGCATTATGCATATTCCATCCTGGGGCAAAAGTCCTCTTGATTTGCGAACCTGTGAAATTGAGAATACGTTGTCTGCTTCCAAGGTACACTGGTGGGAGTAGCATAAGGTAGACATCTCCGTGGAAAATGAGGACCTAGAGCGAAGAGAGGGTAGTGGACACTAAGCAAGTATGGAATCCAGCCAAACAAGTGACATGAGCTGTCCGCCTGGGCAGTGGCCCGCCTTCCAGACTCTGGGTGTTGGCCGTGGCTTCTGGATTCTGGGTAGAGGCCCCTTGGTCTCGGGCTTCAGCCCTGCCTTCCAGGCCCACTCGGATGACAACTCGGCTCCTTTGGTTCTGGGCGGCCCCATTCTCCTTATTCGTCTGAATGGCGACCCTCTCCTCTAACCTAGCAGACCCCTCGGGCATGGCAGACCTCTGCCACTTCAGCTTTAACGAGAGACTCCATTTTCTTGGCCAAACGGCATGGCAGTCCCATACCTTTGAACCAAGTTGGTGAAGATCAAACTCTTTGAAGCCTAGCAGGCAGGGGCCCTATCCTTTGAGCTAAGGCCCCTCTACCTCCTGTGCTCCTCCCAGCAATTCTGCTGACCTGAGCTGACCCAGGGAGGGCTCCTTTCTTTTCTAGGACGACAACAGATGTCGCTCCTTTGGCCTGTTCTCTGCCTGTAGAATTCAAAAAGGCAGGCAGTACTCTTAAGTTATTTGGTCGAAGTAGAGGGTTTTCTGTTCCATCAGTCACAGGCTAAATCTGTTTAAGAAAAGATGGTGTAGCCATGTCCGTGGTGAACATTCTAGGACAAACGGCCTTAGTTTATGGAAGCTTTGCGTAGACAACTTAGCGAACAAGCAAGCTTGTGCCAGCTTTGTTCTGGCCACGGGGAACACATCAGTGAACTGAACAGTGCATGGTGAAGGCCCTATGCCGCGCGCATCCTCGTGGAGACAGTGCTGTCGGGAAGCGAGTGAAGCAGGCCATGTGACAGATGTCACTAAGTCTGGTCACTTTTCCTAGTTGAACCGACTCTTGGGGGGAACAGTTGGCATGTAAATTAGACCTCAGTGATGAGCAAGAGGCAGCGATGGCGGAATGGGGAAGTGAAGGGCTAGATTGGACCAGGCAGAGGAAGCAAGCGGCTGGGCCCCTTAGGTCAGAATATGCCTGTTTGTAACAGGACAGAAGTAGCAAGTGTGGCGAGAGGGGCACCGGGCGGGATCACGTTCCTATGACTGCAGAGTAATTCAGTCCCTGAGAAAACAGAACCTGCAGGGCAAGGCTGTGTGCGGGGGTTGGAGGCATACGGTTAAGAGGATGAGTCTCTAAAAGACAAAACTAGTATGCAGCTTGTAAATCCTAAGCATGTAGGGATTGCCACTTGAGAGCTCTTGGGCTGGCCCCCTAAAGCCACCGCCTGAAAAGGTCAAGTGTTAGGAAAAGCACACGCATCCAGTGCTGGTAGGAGTTGGGGAGGCAGAGCCATGGTGGGAAACTGTAGTGGAGCTTGTGAGGTTGAGCGGTCCAGTCATGTGTGGCCTGGCAGATTCCTGCCCAGGCACGAGGACCTCTTGCATGGATGCACCAAGAATTGTGTTCAGGCTTGTTAGCAGTAACCCAGCTCATAAATGCACAAAATGCTCACTAGCATTAAAATTGAGGTGCACCCCACGATGAGTAAATACACGCAAACCCTGAAGATGGGTGGACTGGCTAAATACAAGAACATGGATGAGTCTTAGAAATCTTAACATGGATGAAATGAGAAATGGACCTTCTTTGCTAAATGAGCTCACTTTTGCTTGCCTACTGGGGCTTGGCTAGCTCGTGCTGCTATGATCGGAATGCCACAGTGGAGGCGGCCAGGAGTCCGGAGTCAGGGCACTAGCTCCAGGGGAAGGGTCTCCCTGTTGGCTTGGGGG
>NW_022111358.1:35377547-35378757 GCF_000313985.2 Echinops telfairi | reverse complement strand
GGGGGGGAGGGTGATCCTTGTCTTCTTCCAACATCTGTGGCCTCAGCAATCCTTGGAGGTCTTCATTTGTCTTGGCCGCAGTCTTCGCCTGAGCCTACGGGGTTCTTAGCACAGGGGCCTCCTGCCCAAAGGATGCTCTCCATGCCTGGCTCCTCTTTCTTGGGAGGAGTCAGATCCCCCATTTGTTTCCTCTCTTTTAAGAACACAGGTGATGCAGTGGAGTTGACACACACGTTAGGGGATATAATTCAACTCATGACAACCAGGTTTCTCTTACTGTCAGTGTCAGAAGTGAGGGAGGCAGAGCCTGGCTTCTGTGTTTTTGGTTTTTTTCTTTCCTCCATCTGCAGCATCGGTCATTTGAATGCATACATGCTGTAAACACTGGCATGTTAACCTCATTGGATTGGGCCCGAGTCCTGTCTGATTTTTAGCAAGTCACTTAGTCTCCCTGACTCTCGGTTGTGTTACAGAACGATGGAGATGACAGTGGCTCCATGGACTTCCCTGAGTTGCAGTGCTGGTCAGGTGCCTGGTGGGGGGTGCTCTGCGATGCTGTAGCACTCCGCGTTAGCTCAGCTACTTCCTTGGTGGTAGTTCAAGCCGCTCCTAGCTAGGACAGTCACAGCTTACCCTGGACTGGTGCTGAGCCAGGAGCCTTGCCTGGATAGAGGTTATGTTTACGAGTACACCATATGACACGTGAACTGGCCACAGACGACTTTTCCACATCCAATAGATGCTCATCTGACGAAAGGAGCTGAAAACAAACAAGACAGTCCCTAAGTCCTAGAGACTTAGGAGCCTAAGAATCTGAACCTATGAAGTTGACAAATGAGTTCTTAGTCTGCCCCGAGCAGCAGCATTCAGGAGCTCAGAGGCATCCACACCTAGTGATTGGCTTTCACATTCCATTGCAGCCTGAGTAGATGCTTCTGCTGGGCGGTGAGGGTGCGGTAGGACGGCTGAGCATTTGACAGTGCTGGTCCTTCGCAGGACCTCTGGGTAGCTGTGGTTCCCACACCATTTGGAAATAGCAGGGCTCTTTGGTCTGTGCTCCTTGATCTTTTGGGATCTTGCGAGCAGGACCTAAATCCTAAGAGATGGCCTCCCCTTCTTCTTTGTCCACAGGCACCTCTCTCTAGACATCCTTTCCCCGAGAATTTAAGATTTAAGAAAACGCCCGTCCATCGTTGGGGAGAACCCCCCC
>NW_022111358.1:35369780-35377447 GCF_000313985.2 Echinops telfairi | reverse complement strand
GTTGCGTGGAGCTGGCCAGGGCCCTCCTTGAGGATGGCATGAACACTGATTTGCTCTGACATCGGTGCTGATGACTGCATTGAACAGCTGCTGTCTTACTTTGCATTCCTTTTCAAATTCGCATTTCTTTTCAAATAGTGCTGGCAATATTTCTTTGCCCGAGTCGGGTTTGTTGTGTGTATTTAGATGCTGGTCTCCTCGTGGGTCTGAGTTACTGCTTCCCCACGCTGCCCTCAGCGTGCACGTAGTAACCTGTTTTTCTTTTTCTCTAGACCAATGAGGCAAGCTCAGAGTCGATAGCCTCCTTCTCTAAGCAAGAGATCATGAGCAGCTTTCTGCCAGAGGGAGGGTGTTACGAACTGCTCACCATCATAGGTAATGATGACCCTGCTCCTCGGCGTTCCTAGACCAGCGAGCGCCAGGGGGCACAGCTAGATAGGGACTCTCAGATCAGCTTCTGCCGAGTGTGGAAGAGATGAGGTCCTTTTGAAGCCCTCGCTCAGGGACCCTCGGTCCCTCCAGTGACTGCAGCAGTTAGAATGGTTGGAAAATAATAGGAGGAGATGTTCTGGTTTTTATTAGTTTTTGACGGACTCTCTTTTCCTTTAAGGCAGAGGAGGAAAACCTGGGATGCTGTCGTTCTTGTTTAAGGAATTGCTTTTGCCTTTCAGGCAAAGGATTCGAGGACCTGATGACAGTGAACCTGGCGAGGTACAAGCCATCGGGAGAGTATGTGACGGTGCGGAGGATTAATCTAGAAGCTTGTTCCAATGAGATGGTGACCTTCTTGCAGGTAACAAGACTGGACATTGCGTCTGGTGGTAATTACAGGGCAGCCCACTGCCCACCCTCCAAACGAACCTGGCAGGAAGTAGGAAGGCCACATGTTTAGCCCTCGTGGAAGCTTGCAGTAGAGAACCTTGGGAATTTGGTCCGCAAGATTCTTTAATGCTGGTCAGTGAACCCGCATTCCTCTCTCCTTGTCCAAAGCAGCCATGGTGGGGCATGGATTCATTTATACCAAGCACCTGCTGCAGTCGACTCCATTCCAACACATCTTACTCACTGCCATCGAGTCAATGGGGACTCAGGGTAGAACCGCCCCTGTGGGTTTCTGAGACTATAACTCGACAGGAGTAGAAAGCCCCGTCTTTCTCCCTTCCCACACACATGACCCGATAAGGACAGGAGGCTTAGGCTGTAATTGTTAAGGAAGCAGACTGCCACCTCTCTTCTGTGGAGTGTCTGGTGGGCTCAAACCACCAACCTTTCGATTACCGTCAGGTGCTTAACTATGGAGCCACCAATATGCCTTTTATACATTCTTGCTCCATTTATTATTCCTTGCAGTCAGCATGAACAGAGTGCCTCCTGTAAGCTAAATACTGTTTTACATGCTTTACAGCATTTAAACGAACTCACTTAAGTCCCGTTCCAGCTGATGATCTAGGTGGTTAACATCATCCTCATTTTATAGTGCAGGAGGAGGCAAAGTGAGGCTAGAGGGCACTTGCTTGGGCTACTGTAGGGCTCTGAGCACCCCGCAAACACTAAGTTACCTGTGACTCAGGCCCTCCCTTTATGAGGAGTCCCCTTCTTCATGGCTCCTTGGCTCTGACCAGCTTGATCTTTGCTTTCAGGGGGAGCTCCACGTCTCGAAGCTCTTCAACCATCCCAATATTGTGCCCTATCGAGCCACCTTCATTGCCGACAACGAGCTGTGGGCCGTCACGTCTTTCATGGCTTATGGTAAGTGGGAAAGCGTGACCGAGAAGGCCGCGAAGAACCTGCTTGTCTGATTGCCCGTGTGCTTTTTCCTCCCCCGCCGCCTTTCCTGTCTCTTACAAATTCTTCCTGGTAGGTTCTGCCAAGGATCTCATCTGTACACACTTCATGGACGGCATGAATGAACTGGCCATCGCTTATATCCTGCAGGGGGTGCTGAAGGCCCTAGACTACATCCACCACATGGGCTATGTACACAGGTACGGCCCCAGGCTCGCCCAAGGCTAGGGCAGGAGTGTGGGCTCCTGACTGACGTGAGGGAAGCCAGAGATTGAGATCAAGGACCGACAGGGTCTGGCCTGGCCTGACTTGGTGGAGAGGTTATTTAAGGCAGTCTTGCTAGTCAACTACAAAAAAGAACAACAAGCCAACCAAGCGGTGAGTAGGGTCATGAAGCTGATGGAAGAGGAAAGTCAGAGACTAGCAAGCCTCTGAGCAGACACTCAGCCAGGGACCACGCTGCCAGGCCGTCAGCCGCCAGCACAGGTGCCCGTCCTTTCCTCTCTGGGGCGCTTTCAACGGGGAAAGGTCAGCATCTTGGACGGCTTTCTAGCTCTTGGTAGAGCGCAAGAGCCTGGCACTAATCAGAGAGAAATCAATGGAAACAGCATGTCACTTTACCCCTACGAGACTGGCAAGTTGTCGGAAGTCAGACCTACTGTGCAAAGCAGCCAGGAGATGCAGCCTGGGTGTGCTCAGGTGGCAACACTGACAGGTCCTGAAGGCAGGGTGGCGAGCAAAGAACAGGTTGGGGGCAGAGTGACAGGGTGCCTGCTGCTGGGCATGCTCTAGTCAGTGCCGCAAACACAGACTGGTTGAAAGCCTTACCGGAGTCAGGGGAAGACGTGGTGGTCTGTGAGCCAAAAAGGGAAGTGAACAAGATGCGAAAAAGGTGTTAGATCTGTGCTGGGTAAATGGGGTCTTCTTTCGGAGGGAGGGGTCTGTTGGAATGTTTCATGAAGTCCGTTTGTATGTGCATCCGGTACACGTAATGCTCACGTATACCTGTATCGCATACTCACTGACTGGACCTGGCGTGTGAAGGCTAAAAGTTGGTGGAAAAAAGAAAGAAATTGTGGCGTGGAGCCCTGCTGCCCTGTGACGCCCCTCCCCACCTCCTCAGGAGTGTCAAAGCCAGCCACATCCTGATCTCCGTGGACGGGAAGGTCTACCTGTCCGGTTTACGCAGCAACCTCAGCATGATAAGCCACGGGCAGCGGCAACGGGTGGTCCACGATTTCCCCAAGTACAGTATCAAGGTTCTGCCGTGGCTCAGCCCAGAAGTCCTCCAGCAGGTCTGTGTCCTGGGCCCTAGGGACCCCCACTCCCTCTCAGCTGTGGGCTTTCCCTGAAGCCTGACTGGCCTCAGGCTGGGACGGGCACCGTTGGCCAGGTGGAACCCAGGAGCCACTCAGCGAGGCCGAGCGAGGCCGTCACCTGCCTGTTGCAGGGGGACAGCTTCCCGCCTCTATAGCGTTTCCACATGCCTGCTGCTGTTGTCACTCCCTTCAGAGGGTCTGCCTGCCCACTGGAAGGGCTGTCCACATCTCTGGACTGAGCAGGAGGAGAGGGGGGCACCCAAGCATGCCCTGCTGCTTGTTAACGCAACAGCATCAACTGTGTGTTTCTTTCAAAGCCAGAGCTACTCTTCCATAGGAAGCAAAGCAGGCCCGCCTTTAGCAGCTGCTGCTGATTTGGGGACGCATTCTTTCCTAGCCTCAGCCTTTGCTCCACCCCCTTCTTTTTCTCAGAACAAAGGCCAAATGGAGTCATCTGTGGTTTTTCCTCATTTAGAATCTTCAGGGTTATGATGCCAAGTCCGACATCTACAGTGTGGGGATTACAGCCTGTGAACTGGCCAATGGCCATGTGCCCTTCAAGGATATGCCTGCCACCCAGGTGAGCCTGCAGCTCAGTGGCTGCCTGCCTACCTGCCTGTCACAGACGTCTGTGGAGGGCCCCGTTTCTGACCAGGGCTGCTTAGGAGGGTCGTGGGGACACCCAGGGGGCCAGGCTTACCAAAGGCAGCTGCTTTCAGCTGCGTGCAGTTGGGGACTTTGCAACATCCTCCCAGGCTTGGCCTGTTCTGGGGCACCTCACTCCTCTGCCGCCTGCTGCCCGGCACCCTCTGGCAGGGGCTTACTTAGGGGAGGAGCCTATCGGAAAGGGCAAACCCTCTCCTCCTCCTCCTCTCTGATGTTTCCGATGGCCGCTAGCCGACCTTTGGAAAAGTTAGACTCACTCCATCTTCTCTTTCTCTCTGTCCCCCGAAGCCCCTATGTGTGGAGGGGAGACGTGTTTGTGAAGCAGCACTCTAGGCCCTCCAGGCCCCTTCCAGCTCGGCCGGCTTTGTCCTCCCCAGATGCTGCTGGAGAAACTGAACGGCACCGTACCCTGCCTGCTGGACACCAGCACGATCCCCGCCGAGGAGCTGACCATGAGCGCCTCGCGCTCCGCCGCCAACTCGGGCCTGAGTGAGAGCCTGGCCCCCAGCACCCCCAGGACCTCCAATGGCGATTCACCTTCCCACCCCTACCACCGCACCTTTTCGCCCCACTTCCACCACTTCGTGGAGCAGTGCCTCCAGCGCAGCCCGGATGTCAGGTGCTCTGAGGGGCTGGGCTCGGGCACGCCAGGGAGCTGAGGGTGCTGTGGCACCAGTCAGGCCGCGAGGGCCTGGGCTCCCACAGGGTGGGCTAAGGAGCCAGAATGGGCAGCACTGCCTGTCATGTCCTGGTGAGCTGGGGGCTGTTGGGAGGCTCGGGGCTTCTGTGGCCCGGGTGCGATCTGGTCTCTTCTTTCTCTCTAGGCCAAGTGCCGGCACCCTCCTCAACCATTCTTTCTTCAAGCAGGTACAGTAGCGCGTGCCTCCACTGCTGGTCCCTCCTGGCCTGTCCATTGATTGCGTGGTCTTTAGTTCCTCCTCCTCTTGAATCAGAGGAAAGGACAGTCCCTGAAGCCCCTGCAGGGCATTGCTCTCTCTTCAGAGGGACTCTGAGCCCCAACAGCCCTCTGGTGCCCTGGGGCCCACCACCCACCCTCCTCTCTTCCCCCAGATCAAGCGGCGTGCCTCAGAGGCCTTGCCCGAGTTACTCCGTCCCGTCACCCCCATCACCAGTTTCGAGGGTAGCCAGGCTCAGGATCACAGTGGAATCTTTGGCCTTGTGACAAAACTGGAAGAACTGGAGGTGGACGACTGGGAATTCTGAGCCCCTGTGGACAGTGCACGTTCTCCATCCCAGACCCGGGGCCTGCAGGGGCCTCTCCTGAGGGTTGGCCCCACGCCCACCCTCCTGGATGCAGGCTGGGCACAAAGACAACGTCTGCCAGGAGAGCTGGCTGCTTTCTGATGGGAACGAAATTCCTGGAAAGAGACTGCTTCATTGCTCCAAGGCCTGGAGACTCACGGGACCACCCAGGGCTGAGGTGGGAGGGCAGGGGAGGTGATGGAGTGCTGACACCCCCGCCTGCCCTTAGAGATGCTGCTGCTCTGCTCTCGGGCGGAACCCAAGCCCAGGCTTGCACTCTGCAGCCCAGGGCACTCTGGGACGGCCTCCTCCCATCTCTTGTTCTCCCAGCAGCCTAATTCCACAGTGGTCTGTGCCAGCACACCTTGCCCCTTCCCCACACTTCATCTACTGGAGGTGGAAGAAAGGGCATTTCCCCCTTCCTGGTGCCACGGTAAGGCTTGAGGGCTCACGTCCTTATGCTGTGTGTTCGGTTTAATGTCAGAACAAATTAAAATTTCCAGTGAAATCCGGTAGAGTGCTGGTGTCTGCGTCCACTCAGGCCCTCCAGCCCTGCGTGCCAGTGCATGGACAAGGACCGCCCACCGGGTCACTCACCAGTTGCTACGCCGTGATTGTGAGGACATAGGAGTTCCTCCTTCTCCCACAAGCTCGTCTCTCTCACAACACGCCTGCATTTTGTTTTTCAAACCCCATGATCGATTTGCCTCCTAACTGCCAGCATTACGTTCCGACCACCAAACTGCGTTGGGGCTGAGAGGCCTGGGTGCTGGAGCCCAGCCTCTCCACGGGCCCACTGGGTCACTAGGGGTTTAGGCAGAAGACTCCTTTTGGGCGGGAAGGGGAGCAGAGGGTTTGTAATAGGAGTTGTGGTGTCTTGTTACTGTTGGTACTAATCCCCCAGAGCAAGTAACCTGAGAACCAGACCTGTCCCCTTCCCTCCCGCCTGTCTTCCTGGCCCAGGGCCTTGGGGTGCCTGTCTGAGCCTAGATGTGCATCTGCCAGGGCCTGAGTCCAACCATGGTCTCAGTCCTCCTTGGTACCCCACAGGGCTGTGCCCATGTGGCACATTTGCTCCGGGTGAGGGTGAGTGGCCTCTTAAATGCACATCAAGGAAGTGCCCCTCCTCTTCCTTGACGCTGCTTTGAACCCTCAAAGGCCCTCACTTTCTCTCTTTCCTCAGAAATTTCAGAACCAGTTTAAAAACAACCTCTTGGCAATTACAGGGGCTGAGGGGCAGGGCAGGGTACCAACCCTGGTGGGTGGTGGGTGGTGGGTGGCAGTGAGTAGGGCCCTCAGGTCACATTTCTCTGACCCCTCCTTCCCCCTGCTGAGTTCATCTGTGTGCGTTTGAACCTCAAGTTCCCCTTGCTTAACGCCTGCCTCAGTCCATTTCCTTTCCTGCTGCCTCCATTCTCCACACCCACCCGCCGGTCCTCCTGGTGGCTCCTGGGCAGAGTCCGCTCATGCCAGCCCAGACGCCTCCGGCCTCCCAACAGCCTCTGCAGCCTTTGAGACTGATCACAGGGCTGGCTGGAGACTCCTCAGAAAAGGGCACACACACCCCAGGCAGAGTGCCTCAGGCCCACAGCTCCAGAGAGCATCATCAGACTAAGAAAACTGTGGGCAGGGGTGCAGAGTGAGTCAAGGAAACAGTTGGCTGAGGAAGAAGCCTGCTGCCCCCCTCCCCCTCCCCTGCCAGGCTGGCAAATGGAGTCACTGAGCTGTTCTGTTCCCTGACAAGTGTGTGGGCTGGGGCTCTGGAGCCACCAGTTCTATTCCTGCCAGTGTGGGAACAAGCTATATTTAGGGCTGTGCTTCATGAAACCGCTTCAGCTTGACTTCAGGGAAAAGTAGCAGTGGCATGGGCCCAGGAAGCCACTGCCTGGTCTCCCCAGCACAGCCGCGCTCCACTGCCCATCAGGGACCAGGCTTGTGGGGTAGTGGAGTCAACAGCCAACAGAACTGAGGGTCTGGGGGATAGAGAGCCACTAGGGGGGACACCTGGCTTCTTACCCAGCCTACCTGCCTAGGCATAGCTTTTAGTACCTTCAAGTCACTTCTCATTTCCTGGCCTCTGACTGTCAAATGAGCTTTGGGTGCTCTGGGATTTGCTTATTGAAAGATGGAAATCTCTTTCCCTGAAGGTAGTGCCCTCAGCGGAGCTGGAGAGAACCAAGCTCAGGGGCAAGGGTGCTGCTCCGAGGCCTCTTGTCTAAGGTGGGGGGGGGAGCCCCCCGATGTCCATGCAGACCTGCCCCTAGGAGGGCGACATACAAGGGATCTCCCGGCCAGCCTCCCTCCCTCTTACTGTCCAGTGGGCCCACTCTGTGCTGTTCTCATATGGGGGCCCATGAGGGTGTGGCCCCTGGCGGCGGGGCACCCAGTGGGGTCCGTCAGGGTGCCAGGCCTACGCAGGGCAAGGCGGGGACCACTATGCGTCCTGGAGGGTCAGCCAGGAGAAACTGAGGTTAAAGTAGCTCAGCTCGCCCCGCGTCTGCCTCCGCTGCAGGGCTCCCAAGAAGCCTGGTGGTCCTCAAGACCCAGCCGCCTCCAAACGCGGGGCCGGGCCGCCGGTCGGGGCCAGGGGCAGACAAAGGCGGGGGGCCGGGCCGCGAAGACAAAGCGCGGAGG
>NW_022111358.1:35301156-35368993 GCF_000313985.2 Echinops telfairi | reverse complement strand
GTCGGGGTCCTGAGGCCATAAACCTTCACAGGACCAGGGAGCAAGTAATCTCAACTTTCGCCTGAGGAGTGGCTGCTGGGTTTGAACAGTCAACCTGTGGCTCACCTCACAGTGCCATTGAGGCCCTGGAGCTTAATTTCATCTCTAACCCTAAAGATGGATTAGCCTGTAGCTTCCAGCAAATGCATTAAAATTTGAAAGAAATCGCACTGGCAGCGGTGGCAGCGCCGTTCAGCGCTCCAAGGTAGGGCTCCGGGGGGCGCCGGGTCTGGGAGGCCGGGTGGGTCCCTGGCCGCCCCCCGCTGAGTCTCCACCTGACAGTCCTTCAGCCTCCGGGCCCAGGTGAAGGAGACCTGCGCCGCCTGCCAGAAGACCGTGTACCCCATGGAGCGGCTGGTAGCGGACAAGCTTATCTTCCACAATTCGTGCTTCTGTTGCAAGCACTGCCACACCAAGCTCAGGTGCGCCCGGCCCGCCCCCTCGCCCGCAGCCTGGCCGAGCGGGCCCAGCACTGACGCCCCTCTCTGCCCCTCCCGCAGCCTGGGCAGCTACGCCGCGCTGCACGGCGAGTTCTGCTGCAAACCCCACTTCCAGCAGCTGTTTAAGAGCAAAGGCAACTACGACGAGGGCTTTGGCCGCAAGCAACACAAGGAGCTCTGGGCCCACAAGGAGCTGGACCCTGGCGCCAAGACAGCCTGAGCACTCCCCGACCTGCCACTAGCGCCCTCAAGGGCCTGGGGAAGAGTGGGCAGGCGATCGGAGCTGGGCCTGGGTGGGGGCAGGGTGGGAGGGCAAAGGGTGAGGAGTTACAGGGAAGGGCTCTACTCCAGGGTTGCCGTATTCCCCCTCAGTGAGTAGGGGTTGGGGACCCAGGCTGGGGGTCTGCTCCCCACTTCTTTCAGCTCACACACACCCCCTCCTTACCCAGGGCCCCCCCAGGAGGCCACCAACCCCAGCTTCCCTATCTAGGTGCCTTTTCTCCAGCAAGGAGTCCGCATGCCCCCTCAGGGTCCTAAGCTCCCTCACTGCCACCCGGCCCTCAGGTATTCCCATCTACCTCTCTGCCCATAGCCTGGTCCTGAACCACAGAGACCACAAGAACATGGAGCGTGCCACCCACTGGGCCTCACACGCAGCCCACCATGGCCAAGAGGGGAGAGGGGTGGGGAAGTGGAGCAGCCCTGTACCACCCCCCAAGGCAGGACATGGCCCAGTGGGGCCTGGGACCATCTCACACCACTGGAATCAAGAAGCGGAAGTCAAGTGCCCGCCAGGCTGGGAGCCAGAGACTGGCCGCGGGACTGGCTGAAGCTGTGACCCCTCTCTTCCCCCTCCTTTGTGATCAACCCCATTTTAAACATGTTTCAAAAAGATCCTGGCTCTGTATTATGTGGCCTGATGGGGGCTTGGTAGCAGGAAGGATGAGCATGTACCCAGGGGAGGGGAACAGGTCTTTCCCATAGTCCTCTGGGCTGCAACAGCTGCTCAAATGGGCCCCTGCTGCCATGGGTGGGTTAAGTGTGTGCATGAGGTGGTTTTACAACTAACTGCTTTGTCTTCAGTTGGTCTACATGCCCCATTCTGAGGTGGGAGGGAAGCATGAGGCTTGTGAATGAGGGGGTCAGGAAGTCAGTGGGGGTGGCACCTGCCTGGATGGCTTGCAGTGATGCTGGGGTGCACGATAGCCCTCTCAGGCCCTGCCCAGGCACCCTTCGGCTCAGCGGGGGTGCTAGGAAGCTGCAGAGGCAGCGAGTGTCTGAAGGCTTTTAGTGTCTACATCAGGGTGGCCCTCCTAGTCTCCGTGCCCCCTTGCCCCACTTGTAGCTTTAGGGAATGGCTTAGTCACAGCCCGGCTCCAGTAGTGAGGCCACACTGCAAGACAGGCTTGGGAAGACAGGAAGCCTCTTGGGTTGTTCGAGTCCCCCAAAATGCTCACAGCTAGAGGTGGGTCAAGGGCAGTAAAGATGCGTCTTGGGTGTGAGGACTGCTGGGCCCTGTACTGAGGGCCGGGCCAGTAGTCCTGGCTGGGGCAGGGTGGTAGCCGTCTGCTCAGTTAGGCACAGCAGCAGCAGTTCCCTAGGGAGAGACGCCACAGTAGCTCCTGGAGGCACTTGATCCCTTATCCCGCTGGGAGGGCATCTGAGGGGAAGGCTGGGTGCTGTGAAGTTCCTGGGGACCCCAGTTCCAGTAAGGAGGGCTGAGTGCCCTCAGCAAACCAGCCTGATGGAAACGCCCTCCGTGACACTCCTGGGGGTGGGGGTCAGCAAAATCACCCCAGGACCCTCCACCCTGCCCAAAAGCACGGCCGCAGGACCCCGCCGGTGTAAATGATCCCTTTTATTGTAAAGTAATGCACGACACTGGCCTGGCTTTGCACTGCAAGCCCTCGGTCAAGATCTACTTAACTACCTCTGGCTGCAGGTTCTTCTGCACGTTCCACAGCAGACAGAGCTGGGGGCCCGTGGGAGGCAAGAGCGATGGCAGAGAGGGCCGACCCCAGCCCCGGCCTCTCCCAGCTGGGCTGGCCCAGGCAGACAGGCTCACGGAATGAAGAGAAAATGGCGGCTTGGCCCCTTCCCTCAGCAAGCCTAGGGCTGCTGGGAAGATGCCTTTCAGAGCCCAGGGTCCCAGGCTTCCGAGGGCCCCAGGACTTGTCATCTGGATTATTCAAAAAATAAGTTAAAATTAAGCAACAGCTTGGTCCTGAGGATGCTGAGCCAGGATGACCAGTTTTTGGCACAAAGAAATTGTTTTTGTTTTTGAAGTGCAGGGTTTGTTGGCTTGTTTTCAAATTCATTTGTAGGATACCTCCCTGTGAGGTAAGACCCCCCAGGGGTGCGAGTGAGGGAGCTATGGGGGAGCTTGAACCCGGGACCCAAAGAGTCGTCTTGTCAGCACGGGCACCTTATTGTCTCCTTTGGGGACGGGGGCTGGGGTGGGGGGTGGGAGCGAAGAAGAGTGCTCCTGCCTCAGGTGGGGTCCATCAGGGCAGGGTCACAGAGGGGCCGAGCTGCAGCACAGCAGCTGTGGTCGAGAGGAGGGGCCGGGGGCCGGGGCCCCGGGTGGGGTGGGGTCCCAGGCCCCGGTTGCACTGTGCAATACACATTTCTTCAAAACCAGCTGCTCTGGTGTTCTCCCCTCTCTCGAGGCGCCCGTCTCCTGTAGCAGTCTAGAATGAGTATATATAAAAACCATCAGACAGGATCTGAGATATAAATTAACAAGTACAAGGCCTCACATGACGTGATGTGAAAGGGCTAAACAGCGATAGGAACTACATTCATAAAAGTGCATCGTCGACAGACAACGAAGGCTTTGGCTTGTTCGGGCGCCCGAGGGGAAGTGGGCATGGCCATCGAGGAGCTGCCTGGTCCCCAGGCACTGGCCTGCCCCCCTGAACGACAGCTCCCATGGGAGCGGGGAGTCCAGGGGGAGGAGCTTAGCAATAGGCACATTTCGGAGGGAGGGGCTGGAAGAAAGGACCAGCGCCCAGGCTGAGGTAAACATGGCCGACTCGAAGCTGCCTGGAGACACTGTTCCCCGCAACCTCAAGGTGCTGCCTCTCTGCCACACCACCACCCAGGGAGGAGCAAGGCAGGACTGGAGGCGGAGGCCGAGCCCTTGTTGGATAGCCAGCCTGGCAGAGTGCACAGCTGCTAGAAGGGGCTCTGGCCCAGCGGGGTGCGGACACTGCCCCCAGCTTGAAGGGGGTCCTCAGGTCAGGGCTCGGGGCAGCCATTTGGGCCAGAGGCCTGCCTGTGGAGTCTGTCTGTCCTGCTGCTCCAGGGAACAGATACCTGGCCAGGAACACAGGCCCAGGCCGAGCTCTCCCAGCCCAGGCGCACAGCAGGTCCCGGAGCCGAGGGCGCCCAGGTCTCCAGTTCAGAAATGGTGTCAGCCTAAGAGTGACTCCAACTTGTAAAACAGAGGCAACTGCATTGACAACACTGGGTCCCCCACCTCGCCCCCCACTGGGGGCAATTCCACACCTCAGGGCCCTGCTTGGGGGGCGGGGCAGGGTCACGGGCAAGAAGATCAGGTGCCTCCTTCCCTGAATAAGGCATGACGTTTGTGTCATTCATCTTTGGTAATGGGCAAAGCTGGCCTGGGGCGGGGCCGCCCTGGCCTCTGCCTTCCACTGGCGGCGGGGAGGCTGGGCCTGATTGCAGACTCGGGTGGGTGCACCCAGCCCAGGGCCACCCATGCTGGCCTCCAGAAACAAAGTAACACTTGGAAGGAAGTAACACTATTCACCCCCTGCGTCAGCCCCGCGCCCAGACCCGGGGACGAGACACCGATGCCGGGTCAGGACACAGCTCTGAGGCTGGGCCGTAGTCGCCTCGCACACAGTTCCTGGTCCCTTCTCCTCGGCGCTGAGCTCAGGACGCTGGAGCCTGCTGGTCTAGGCAGGCTGGGGCTTCTGGTCCTTGAGGCTGAGTCCGGGAGCAGAAACGGCCCAGCAGATGCTGGCTGGCCTGCGGCAGGCGGGTCCCCAGCCTGGCAGGGGAGCAGCAGCAGCTTTGCTGAGCCCCAGCAGCCCTTGCCCACAGCACGGTACGGCATAGGGGGTGGGGGGCGGCTGGCAGCAGCGTGGCCGCGCACTCAGTACACGAGCTGTGCAAAGTGGTGTGTGAGCAGCTCCTCAGCCGAGGGTCTCTGGCGGGCCTCCACAAAAATGCGCCGCAGGAAGTCCCGCCCATGCTCCGAGATGTGGGAGGGCAGCTGTGGGTTGGTGGGCTGCGTGGCAATCTTGAAGATGGCAGCCATGGCTTCATACTCTGCCCAAGGTGGCTTCTCTGTCAGCATCTCCACCACAGTGCAGCCCAGGCTCCTGGAGGGCAGAGAGAACCTGGGTCACCCGGGCCACCAGCCTCCTTTCGGAGGACACACTGAGGCAAGCGGCGCAGAGCCGAGGGCTGACAGTCCGAGTGGGCTCCCATAGGAGCCTCCCTCCTATACACCGCCACTCTCCCGGGGCTGCTCCGACTCGGGACAAGAGCCCTTGGCAAGGACAGGACAAACAGCCAGAAGCCCGTGGTCGTTGCCTGCGCTGCAGTAGGAGTTTGGGGGCCTCCGACAACACACACCGATCACCGTCCAGTTCTGGGGTTCTGAAGGCTACCGCACGTCTCAAGGTGTCGGCAGGAATGGCCTTTGCTGTAGGCTGGCAGGGGCGCGGGTCCTTTCCCGTTTCTAGAGGCCACACCTGCACGCCTTGGCCTGTGGGTGCTCTTTACATCACTTTGACCTGCTTCTACTGCACATCTCCGAGCCTGGTCTGTCCTCCTGTCCTGCTCCTCCTTCCTAAGGACCCTGTGACTGCGAGGCACAGATTGTCTCCCACCTCAAGATGCGTCCTTTAAGCACAACTGCCGAATCCCTTCTGCCGCATAGGGCATCAGCCACAGGTTCCAAGGATTGGCACGAACATCCCCGGGCACTACCTTTCAACCACTAAGACCATTTGGGAAGAGGGGGACACTCTCCCAGTGTCTAAGGCATGAGGAGACGGGCAGAGCCCGCTACTGGACAGGCGGCTCTCCTCCAACAGAGCCTGCTTCGTTTAGATACTCAGCAGTTCCAGGGTCCGCAGCGCCAAGGCTTCCAGCAGTGACGTCGTGACTTACGTGAGGACTACCGTCCAACTCCTGCTGCTGCACACGCCTCTCCCATCACCACCACCTGAGCCTGCAGGGGCCCAGCTAAGCCCTGGCCTGGCCCCCACTGCCCAGGCCCCTCTGCACCGTCCCCAGCTCTCACCACACGTCCGCCTTCCTTCCGTAGCCCTCGCCGCTGATGACCTCGGGGCTCATCCAGTAGGGGGTGCCTGTGACTGAGCGCATGCCAGTCCCCGACATGCAGATGGTCTGCAGGCGCTTGCTGGCCCCAAAGTCCCCCAGCTTCACGTTCCCCGCAGAGTCCCGGAGGATGTTGGCTCCTGGGGTGTGAAAAAGTGAGAAGTTGCTGCCATTCCAGGCCCTCCGGGCGTGTCCTCCTCCCCCTGGTCAGGGCAGCCCGCTCAGTAGGGTGGGAGTCTGCAGAGTCTAGTACAGACCACGTGGTGCCGTGGCAGTGGCTGCAGAGCATCTCACAGAGTGTTTCCCCAAAACGTGCCACCAGCCCCCCGACTCAGTGCCCAGGAAGATGGCTCACGGGCCCTGACAGGAAGCTGAGCTTGGTCTAGAGCCAACACCAGGTGGCAGCGGCAGCTGCCCCCCCCTGCTTACCCTTGATGTCCCGGTGAACAATCATGTTGCTGTGCAGGTAGGACATGCCCTCCAGGATCTGCCGGGTGTACTTGCGGGTCACGCTCTCGGTCAGAGCCCCGTAGGCCTTCAGCTGGTCTTTCACTGAGCCCTGTCAGTCACGAGGAGTCACGGGGTCAAGGGGCAGGGACATGCAATGGGCAGGGACAAGGCAGGGGGCAGTTGCCACAAGCCAGGCACTTTACTAGGGGGGTTGTTGGGTTGCCGTGCAGCTTGAACTAAGTGAGCAACACTCAGTGCAAACCAGGAGACCCCCCTGCTCCTCCAGGGTAAGCCTGGTCGGACCAGACCTTCCCTTGCGCCCTGGAGTCCTGGTTCCAAGTTGGAGGTGGGCGACCCCTCAGAGCCCCAGACTGTGGTCCCCGCTGCGCGCATGCGTGCAGGCACCTACCCCCGGCATGTACTCCATGAAGATGGTGAGCGTCTTCTCGGCGCGGTCGCGCAGGCAGCCGTAGTACTGCACGATGCGCTCATGCTGCAAGTTCTTCAGCAGCTGGATCTCACACTCCAGTGCGCTCACCTCCTGGGGGGGCATAGGGTGGGTTACAGTGGCCCAGGTCTTGCCCTAGTCAGGACGGCCTGGGGGGAAATCACCTGTGTGAGGCTCAGCTGCAACCCAGAGCACCCTTGGGGTGCAGAGTGCCCTGGGGAAAGGGGGGTGCTGGTGCTAGCACTTGTCTACACCTCGAGCTCCACTCCAAAGAGAGGCTCCGTAGGTTCCCAAAAGCAGGGCCCAGGGCTGGAGGAGCAGTGAGCGAGGGGCTCGGAGTGAGAATGGTCACAGCCTCCTGAGGCTTAATTTCCCCAGGCCTGGGGCCGGGTGCTCTTTGGAGCCCCTTCACCTCAGGGTCAGGCCTCGAACTAGGGAGCTTGGGAGGAAGGGCAACCGAGAAAGCAGCCTGTAGCTTCCTGAGCCAAGGCTCTGGCAGTACCTTGCTTGTCTCAGGACTGTCTGGGTCAAACTGGACCTGCTTGGAAGCGAGTTCACGCCCCGTGTCGACATCATAACACAGATAGACCCGGCCGAAGGCACCCTGGCCCAGGAGCTTCCCCCGGCGCCAATTGATGGGGGCACTCGGCGCTGCAGGAGAAGAGAAAGAAAAACAAGGTTTATCTGACTTGCCTGTGTCCCCCAGGGCCGTATGATGGCCCTCCCGCGGCACCTCCTGCCTCTCAGGACAGTATCCCCAACCCCAGCAGAGGGCCCGCTAAGGTCATGACTAAATGTCTCCTGCAGCCATTAAATGCCTTAACGCTCCAAAGCACGTTAACTGTCTTAACATGGGATTGAAGGTGGGGAGAGGTGCCAGGTCCACCCCAACAGCCCATGGACCCCGTGCCCCCTCCTCACACTTGGTTGGCACGTTCCTCTCCTGCACAGAAAGGGCGTTCTCGCTGTCTGCACTCCGCAGGCGCCCACGGGGGTCCAGGTACTGCACGGCCAAGCCCAGGTTCTTGCCGTTGGTGCTCATGGAGCGGCTGGAGGGCACCAGTGTGAACAAGTTGCCTTGATGGCGACGTATTCTCGGGAATGTCCTTCTGCCTAAGGGTGCACAGGCAGAGCAGAGTAGGTCAGGCACCGGACAGGCAGTGTCCGAGCGGGCAGTGAGGGGGCCAGACAGCATCACACCCGAGGGCCAAGGCTCAAGAAGGAAGGAGGACGCCACTGTGGCCAGATGGTTCAGGGGGCCTGGCTAAGGGGAAGGCGCAGGGATGGTCCCCCAGGCCCTGGCCACCCGTCAGCCACTCTGGGGCTGAAGGCTCTGTGCTGCACAGTCACGGCTCACAGGCCCTTGTGCTTGTTTGGGAGCTGATGCCACTGACCGTGGGATCAGAAGACAGTGCCCACAGGCAGCACCTTGGTTTATAAATGTCATCCCTCCTATCTTTTTGATGCCAGTGCTTCCGAGCTGTTCCTCGGGAATACAGGAAAGCCCACACCCTTGCAGTGCGCTTGCCTGTAATGCAGTCCCTATCCGCCCTTTCCCAGGTGGCCAGCAGAGGGCAGGATGCAGGCAGGCTCACCATCGTTGTAGTCCTTGTGGTGCACAGACACGTGGTAGCGCCTGGGGTAGGTCCCGCCTTTGACTCCTTTGTCATAGAGCTGAGTTTCCCGATCTGGGTAGGAGACAGGGAACGGGGTGCAGAGACCTTGGAGCAGTGGCCGGAGGGCGTGACAGCACAGAGCTGCGACACTGCACACAGACCCTCCCCAGCACTCTGCTCACCCAGGACCCACCCACGGGACTCACCAGAGTACTCCTGCCTGTTGTCAGGGAAGCTCTGTGCACGGGGCATTCGTGACTTCCGGAAGGATGGGCTGCAGAGAACAGAAAGAAATCACAACAGAGGCTGCAGCAGCGCTGCCTGGGCGGGAGGCAGGATGTCCAGATGGGCTTCCAAGCCCAGCTCGGCTCCCTCCCACGTTATCACGCCTGGCAAGCTGAGAAAGTGCCTCCCCTGCCCGCCCCCTTCCCTGTCTGTGGCCCACATCCTACAGGACTCCACCCCGGGCACGTGGCTTCCCACCTCAGCCTGAGGCTGTCCCAGGTGAAAGGTACTAACCAGTGTCTGCATTCAGTTACCGGACAAACGGGCGCTTTCTCATTTACTTCTCACCACCAGGAAGGCAGGAAAGAGACTGCCGCAAATGAACAGCATGTCCCAAGCGCAGGCTAGCTGCTACTCTGCTATTTGGTGTTCCTCACACAGAGCAACCAGGTGGCTATTAAGTCTCTGTTTTATAAATGGGTAAACGGAGGTGCCCAAAAGTTACATGGCTGACTGCCCAGGAGTATAGTGAGCATGCAGCAGAGCCGGAAGGCAACTCCAAGTGCAGGTCCATAGCCTATGCCTCGGCCACTCCATTCAGCCGTCCTCTCAGAGGACTCCCTCCCACCCCGTCTCCGGGGAGCTCAGGGTTGTCGCTCAGCTCCCCGTGTGTGACAGAGCTGGGACTGGACCGAGGCCTCGCTCAGCTCTGATGTCTGAGAGGCAGAAGAGCCCCGAGCTCAAGTCGGGGCAAGACCCAGAGAGTCAGCGCTGTTCCCTGAGCTTCAGGCCCCAGGGGAAGAAGAGAATTCAAAGCATTCCTGTAAGGACAGAGGGAGACTCCAAGAACAGGGAGGTGAATAGACACATCTCTCTCCCAGTTGTGTACCTGGAGGGCTCTTCCCCTTCCCCACCGATCCCTTCCGAGCGCCCTGAGGCAGGTCCTCTCCAGTCTGCAGCTGCCCCCACTTCCTACCTACCAGGACTCTGCCAGGACCCCGTCCAACCGAGGAACGGCCATGGCCCAAGGCTGCAAAGCAGGGGAGGCAACCCACAGCTAGTCAGTCCTGGTCTGCGGGCTCTCCAACTCCTGGCTCCCTAGTTCAAGAGCAAGCCCAAGGCAAGGCTACCCTTTGTACTTGTTCTGTGGTCTCTGGAGCAGACGGCACCCCTCTCCTTGGGGCACACATTGGGTAGGACAGATACAGCACAAACTCGGCCAGGCCACCAGTGCAGGACGCATGAGGACAATGAATCGGTCCCACAAAGGGAGGAACAGTCCCAACCCTGCTCCAGAGCCTCTGCCTGTCACCCTGGGCCCAGTCAGGGGTGATCGGTCTGGGCTTGGTCCTCGCGAAGTTGAGGTGAGAGCTGCATCAGCTCAAGCACAGCAACGTTTTCATGGAGGACAGAGCTGTTTTGAAACCTCAAGAAAGAAGTGGGCTCTTCTTGACTGGTTTTTATCTACTAGTTCCTATCCCACCAGAAAAATTTGAAAGAGAGAAAAAAAAAAAAAAAAAGTAAACTTGTGAATAATTCTTTCATTTCCCCCCAAAACACCAAAGGCCTGCTCTCCCTCATCCAGGTGACTGTGGCGAGGCTAGGAGAGGACGAGTGTGGAGATATGGATCATGGCCTGCCCTTCTGATCTATTATCAGATCTGTGTAACAAAGCAGACAGGACATACGCCAGGTGTTTGGAAAAATAAGGACAGGGAACATTGCTAGCAAACCAGTGATTGTTTCTTTCTTTCCCTCGGAGAATGATGTTTAACCCCAGGAGTTGTGGGGCCAGCAGAGCTTTCTAGATCAGAACCTGAAATGCTCTCTCTCTCTCTCTCTCTCTCACACACACACCCTGCCAAACCAGCTCATATTCTGTCCCATACCTGTCTGTTGACCTGTCCAAAGACTGGCAGCTCCCTGACAAGGAATTCTCAGCACTGCTCAGAGGATCCAGCATCTGCAAGACAAGCCACACAATAAAACCCCAGTCCCTATAAGACTCCAGCCAGGTGACCCAGGGCAATGGCCCAGCCAGAGCCAGCACAGGGGCCTTGAAGTGAGAAGGCAGTGCAGTGGGAAGCCCGGTGAGGAAGGTGCCATTCTCCACCAGTTCCCAGAAGGGAGGTGTTTGCCTGGCATCTCCAGGAGCTGTGCCAGGAGAGCAAAGCGGAGACGCAGCTGCTCTTGTTGGCATTTTCTTGGCTCAGTAACATTGGCTTCGGTGCTGGAGATGGTACTACCCTGCAGAGGCTTCCAAGGAGGCTGGGTGGGGCTGGGATGCTTCTGCTTACACTCTTATCATTTAAAACCGACCAAGACAAGTACTGGCCTCACTTCACCGCCCAGTCACTGCAGACCTAGAGGGGTCAGGAGACTTGTCTACAGTCATCGGCCGGCCTAGTACTCAGCTAGCCCCCAAACAAAAACCTCCCAGTTCTTGGTTCAGATGCAAGAGGGACCTGGACAAATGGCTTCTCTGGCCCTTTGTCCAATGCAGTAACCAAAGGGCCTGCCGCTGTGCTGGTCACTTTCACTCGACAGGGAGACCTCCTTTATCAGAGCTCCAAAGTTAAACACTGCATAGGGAAGCACTGAATTAGGAACATTCACAGAGAAACAAAAAATTCGTTCCCAACTCAATTACCTCTTTATAGTTAACACTAGGACCCATTTCTACCAACAATGTTACATGCCTTAGGTTATACTGTCATTAGAAAACTGCCAGTACAGGTAAATTAATTGCAAAGTTAAACTTTAATTACACTCTCGAGATGGGCTAAACAGAATTTCCGTGGGTTACATCACTTTAGGAAAAAATGGTTCTTGATGCATGAAGTGTATACTTGGTAAAGTTAGACTAATGCACAGGAGAAAGAAACTGACAAGGAAAACATGGCAGATGTGATACACAGGACTAGCAAAGATGCAGCCTCAAAGAAAGTGGACAAACCCATCAAAACAAACGAGAAGAAAAGCACAGAGTCCCGTCAAGAGTAAAACAGAAGTGAAGAGAAAGGCAATAAAAGTCACAAAAGGAACTCAGCACGGAAAGTAGGAAGATGAACGCCCCCCCACACACACACACACCAACCATACAGCTAAATGATAGCAACACAATCCCATCCACCCATGATTTTCACTGTAAATGGGTTCAATGTACCAGTCAAGAAATAGAAAACAAAAAATTAAAAATTAAAAAAAAAGAAAAAAAGAAATAGAAAACAACATATTGAATAAGAAAATAGGACCCAGTGATATGCTGCTTACAAGAAGCACACCACAGATACAAAGACAAAACACACTCAAAGCCAAAGGGAAGGGGAATGTATCAAACTCAAGATAGCAACAACAAGCAAGAATAGCAATGTTAATCTGACAAAATAGACTTCCCTGAAAAATCTACCATGAGAGACAAAGAAGAGCATGACACATGGTCAAAGGTGCAACTGAACATGAAGACTTAATCATAGTATCTATGCTCCCAATGAAGGGTCCTCAAACTACATCCATCAAAGTCATAGATCTGAAGTGAGAAAGAGGCAACACTACAATAATAACAGAAGGCCGGGAGGGTGGAGGGAGGGTGGGGTGGAGAGGGGGAACCGATTACAAGGATCTACATATAACTTCCTCCCTGGGGCACGGACAACAGAAAAGTGGGTGAAGGGAGACAACGGACAGGGCAAGATAAGACAAAACAATATTTTATAAATTATCAAGGGTTCATGAGGGAGGGGGGAGCGGGGAGGGAGGGGGAAAATGAGCTGATGCCAGGGGCTTAAATGGAGAGCAAATGTTTTGAGAATGATGAGGGCAATGAATGTACAAATGTGCTTTACACAATTGATGTATGTATGGATTGTGATAAGAGTTGTATGAGGCCTTAATAACATGATTAAAAAATATTAATAATAATAATAACAGAAGACTTCCATCACCAGTCTTGAGGAAGGACAAAACTAGAGAGAGCGTCAGTGAAGATTTAGAAGAACCAGTCAATGCGACCTCTTAGCTATATATAGAATAGGCCCCCCAACAACATGCATTCTTTTCCAGTACGTGGAACATTGCTTAGAACAGATCATAGGTTAGGTTACAAAAGCAAGCCTTAATACAAAATTTAAAATAAATAAAAACATTGAGATATTACAAACCATCTTCTCAGATCACAGAGCTATAAAATTGGGAATCAATAATAGGAAGATCAAAGAAAAAATTCAACTACAAACAAAAATTGAATAACACTCTACTTAAAAACTACTGGGTAATTGAAGAAATAAGGAATGGACACTTTAAATTTCCTAAAGCAAATGAGAATAAAAATACAACATACCAAAACTTCTAAGAGGGCAATGTTTATTAGCATTAAATGCACACATCAGACAAAGTAACAACCAAAATCAATGCCTTAATCACATCTGAAACAATTAGAATAAAAACAGTAAAATAAACCCTCAGCCATTAGAAAACAAGAAATAATAAAGATTAGAGTAGAAATAAATGAATCAAAGAACATAAAAACAACAGACCCAACAAGACAAGGAGTTAGTTCTTTGAAAGGATTAACAAAATTGACCAGCAACTGGCAAACCTAACAAAGATGCAAATATCACAAATAAATTAAATTGGCTGAGATAATAACACAATACTCCAACCAAGGTAAAAGCCTAGAAGAGACGAATGTCTAGAAACACACTATCTACCTCAGCTAGCACAGACAGAAGTAGACAAAGGCACAGACCCAGATCAAAAGAAGTCGTTGACCAGGTCATGAAAGAACTCCCCACAGCCACAACCACACCGGTGTAGGGACAAAGGGTGGGCCTGGGGCTCTTCCAGACATGCAGAGAAGAGTGGACACGAACTCGACTCAAATCATCCCAGAAGAAAAGACCGCAACCCCCCTAACTCACTCTAGGAAGTAAGCATAAGCCAGATACCAAAACCAGCCAAAGACAGCCCCAGAATAGAAAATTATACACCAATATCCCTTATGAACTTCATAGATGCAAAAAGTTAAAAAAAAATTTCCTAGTCAATAGAATCCCACTCTGTGTGTGTGTGTCTATCGTGATGACCAAGTGCAATGCATCCCAGGTATGCTCGGATGGCTCAGCCAATGCAATTCACCATTTAGAAATAAAACAAGAACCAAAGATTGCTCTCAATTGATGCAGAAAAGGCACTTGACAAAATACACCTATCCACGAAACAGGAATAGAAGGAACCTCCTCAACATAGTAAAAGGCATAGTAGGGGGTACCAAAAAATAAAAAACAGAAAAAACATTCCGCAAGGCGGGGCTTTCATGATACATGTTTTTCCCACTAGGCGACCATCGAGCAGCTCCCTCTAAGTGAGAACACCCAGTGGTGTTGCCTGGGACGGTTCTCTCTGGGCACAGCACATATTTTCGTAAAAGCGGTTTTGCTTGAACCTTGTCTTTTTTGTGATGGCCGATTTAAGAGTACAACATTCAGCTGGGAAATGTTGTTTCCTGCACTGGAAAAATGTCTCAGAAACTGTTGTGATGTTGAACCCAGCCTAGAAGGACAGTGCTATGGGAAAACCTCGTAATGTTGATTGAGAACAAACCTCAATCTGGACATCTGTCAACTTCCCAAACCTAAGAAAATGTCAAAAAAATCCGTGCACTTGTGCTTGAAGACCGACAATGGACACTGAAGAAATGGGGGTGTTGTTTGGACTATCTTGGAGCGTGGTTCAGCGGATTTTAATGGAAGATTTGGGAATGAGAGGGGTCACTGTAAAACTTGTGCCTTGGGTTCTGACAGACCAGCTAAAAGAGCCTTAAGTGGAAACATGCTGTGCACTGAAAGAACAGCCTTGAAGTGACTCAGACTTTTTTCCAAGGTCATTACTGGTGACAAGACATGGTGCTATTCTTACGACCCTGCAAGTAAACATCAATCAAGCCACCTCACACCAAAAAAGCTCATTAAGTAAAATCAAAGATCAAGACGATGCTCTTTTTTTTTATATGAGGGGGTAGTGCATTTGGAGTTCATTCCACCAGGTCAGACTGTTAATCAAGCTTTCTATTTAGAGGCTCTGAAAAGATTGCATAACAGTGTGCGACAAAAAAGGCCTGATTTGTGGCAGATGGGGGACTGGTTTTGCCCCCACAATAATGCACCTGCTCACACAGCCATCTCAGAGTGCCAGTTTTTGACAAAAAACAGCATGCCTCACTCTTGCCCCATGCACCTGACTCACCTGACCTCACTCCATGTGACTTCTTTTTGTTTCCTCGAACGAAGAGGGGCATGAAAAGACAGCGATTTGACATTGTAGAAGAGATGGAAAACTAGGAGGTGCTGCCAGTTAGAGAAAGTAAAAGGATGGCAGGTAAAATCCCTTAGTGAGAATCTGCAGCCAAAGACACTTGACAGTATGGTTCCAAACATAATTTTACCTGGAAGGCAGGGGACAGGGCATAAGTCGTTGCTAAGGGCATCTTATAGCCTGACTAATTTGAATAATGCAGTACACAGATTAGCTATTTGGAGGGACGGGGAGGAAATCCGATTTTTGCAAAATCCCTCACACAATGCTGCTGGCCCTTCTATTGGATATTTTACCCTTAAGAAATATCTTCTTCAACATATGTACAAATGTGCTTGACACAGTGAATGTATGTATGGATTGTGATAAGAGGTGTAGGATCCCCCAATAAAATGACTAAAGAAAAACAAGCAAAAGAAAGGTCCTCTTCCTGGAGCAAAATTCCAGGAACTGAAGCCAGATCTCTTGCTGAATCCATTAGGCCAAACAGCCATTTTCAGCAAGTTGATCACCGGTTCAAGAAAACCAACCACTAAAATATAAGTAGACTACTGTGGTGGACAGAGCCTAAAGTGACCTTCCAGGGAGTCACACCTTTATATAATCCCGTCCCTGGGTGCAGCTGGAACCTGTGACTTGCTTCTAGCTCAGAGTACGGCAGAGACAGCAGTTCCTCCTGCGGTTATGTTACAGTAGACGAGACTCCGTCTTTGCAGAGTGCTGACTTGAAGAAGCGAGCTGGCATATCTGAGTGTCAGGGGGCAAGTAACTGAGGGTGGTCTCAAGGAGCAAAGAGCAGTCGTTGGCTGACAGCCAGCAACCATAGGAAGTGAATCCTGTTGCCCACCCCTAAGCACGAAGAGAACCTCATGCTCTGGAGGGAGACAGACAGCCCAGCACCTGCAACTGCAGCTTTGCTGTCCTCAGAGGAGAGCCCCGCTAAGGCAGGCCCAGACCTGGGAGGCTGTGAAACAGTCAGTGTATGCTGTTTTAAGCTGTACACTTGTGATGATTTGTTATGTAGCAATTATACAGCCGTCTACCATCAAAAAAGTTCTCCCAAAGTAACCAATACCACAGGGTCATTTGGATATCGTTTACCTCCCTGCCAGCCAAGGAATCAACCAACGAAAACCAAACGCTGTCCATTTAGGGTTGGTAGTATGTTTATAATCCCACTGACTCGAAGACAGATAGTGGAAGGAAGTATACAGAGCAGGGCGGGGTTCTGAGAGAGATCTGATCACAGAAGAGGAACACGTACCAAGCATTTTAGAGCTGTCTTTGGCAGGAATCGACACTGAACCCTACACAGGAGCAGTCCATATGGGGCAGCTCTGGTTTACAAAGTGCCGCTCATCTCTGCACACTGCCCACTGAGAAGCCCTGTTGTACTACTGGGCTGACACACTCCTGGTCATGCCTGGGACCCCATACTCACGCATTGCTCGCTGGTCTCTGGGATGAACTCCCCCTCACTGTTGATGCTGGTGTAGGAGCCCTGCCGGGCGATTCGCTGCTGCCGCTCAGGTACATAGCCAGGGGGAGGTGAGCTCCGGCCGGGGTTCTGGGAGCCTGAGGCATACAAACAAGGTCTTTGACAACAGGGCCCAAGCTGCACAGCCTGAGACAGAACCCGACTCGGGGCTGGCTTCAAGATACCAGGTCCTAGATAGAAGTCAGGGATCTAACTCTGATAGGCTGGCTTCCAGAAGGGGGGTGGGGTGGGGGCACAAATAAAGATACTTCCTGAGAAGCAGCTTACTCCCGAGATGGAGCACTAGAGTATAGAAGGCCGAGAACCTTGGCACAGACACAAACCAGAAAACTCCATTAAATCAACTTAAGTTGGCAATCAGAACAAGTTTAAAAATCTTTGACACCTAACAATTCCTCAATAACACCACTCCTGATTCCTTATCTCTCTAGAGCACCAATGCCATTCCTCACAACTTCCTCCCAGCCAAGGTCACATTTGGGAAATCGGTCAGCACATTGGCACAGTCTTCCTGAATTTTTGGATCCCAAGGAGCCAACAGGACCTGCATCTGGCTCCATCTTTCTCTGCTGTCCTGTTCCTCCAGTTGGTCTCCCCTTCTCCGTCTCTACCTGTATCAGGTAAGACAACCCAACCCAACCCACTGCCATTGAGTCAATTCCAACTCATCGCACAGCAGCCCTGCAGGGCAGAGAATTGCCCCTTTGGGTTTCCAAGACTAAATCTTTAGTGGCGCAGACAGCCTCCTCTTTCTCCCACTGAGAAGCTGGTTTAATTCAAACTGCTGACTTTGTGGCTTGCAGGTCAACTAGTAACCCAGGGCTCCTTGTATCAGTAAGAAGACCCCCTAAATAAAACACCCCCAAAAAGCCCCCCCCCAGTGTAAAATGCAAGGAACAAGAGGCCCATTCTCCAGTCTTACCCATGCCTACCCTTCTAGTCATCATCTTGCACCGATGCTTCATGTTGAGTTGTACACTGAAAAATGACCTTATTGGATTTCAACAGCTCTACAATGGGGGCCTGACAAATACTTGCTGGTGCTTATGAAGGCTAGGCATTCTGGAAGGTGAATTTTTCCATCGATCCTGAAGGGAAGTATCTGCTTTACTCAACAGGAGAGGAATCTTTCGTTCCTCTCAGCAAGTACCCGAGTTCTAGGAAGCAGGCACTGTGTGCATTACAGGGCTAAGAGAGGCACACCTCTCATGTGTAAGGTCAATTTACTCATCACTCTTACCACACCAAGGACCCCTGGTGGCACAGTGGTTAAGTGCTCAGCTGCCAACCAAAGGGCAGTGGTTCAAACCCACCAGCAGCTCCGTGGGGAGAAAGACATGTCAGTCTTTTCCCGTAAAGACGTACAGCCATGGAAACACCCTGGGGCAGTTCTACTCTATCCTATAGGGTCACCATGAGCCACAGCAATAGGTAGGTTCATGTGAGCTGGTAGGATGGAGTGGTTTGCCGCTCTAATATCACTGCATGCAAAAGCATCATGAGTCAGTACACCATGCTTTTCTGTCAGAAGGTTTTTGACTCTGGGTAAACCGGTCTCCCTGCTCTCACCCAGCTCAGCATTTTTTGACTCCATGATTGTCTCCATGACCAGAGAAGTCGACAAAGATGAAGCCAGGAGTTTGTATCTTTTTCTTTTCGAAACTTACTGGGCAAACCAGAGGCTTCAGCCATTAGAAGGCTCAGGAAAGCTTTGAGGATAACTACATGCCGTGATTTTGGATTGCTCCACGATTTAAATATAGTCCTCTTATCCTGAGCTCTGCTCCTTCCTGCTTGAGGGAACAAATTAACCCTGCTACGTAGAAAAGCAGCAACCCGAGGCCCGCTACTCTCTTATCTCATGTGCCCACACCATCCCGACTCCAGTCCAGTCCAGGCCTGCATGCAGCACAGCGTTTCCTGGAACGAAGCTGCAAGCACAATGCTCCAGAGGGATGTAGCTAGAGGAGGGAGGGAGGGAGAGGGAGAGAGAGAGAGAGAGAGAAAGGAGCCTGGTGGCTGAAGGTTTGGGGGGAGCCTGACTCATTCTACATGGTAGATGGGATGACCAACTGCTGACCCCTTCCTCTCTCTTTCGCTTAAGACTCTTATAGTAAAATATGTACAACAATAACATTTCCATTTTAACCATCTTAAAGCTGACGCCCTACACCAGAAACTTAGAGCTGTCTACCTCATGATCCTTGGGGAAAGTATGAATGTGGTGACACAGGTGTGTGTAGGTAAATGGCACGAGCTCCTGGGAGGAACTCAATAGAATCTAACGTGCTTTCTGCACTGTGTAGCAGATACAAGGACTTATGCACCTGCCCATCTAGCACGCTTTCGTGCTACTCAGTTAAATGCTGTAGCTGCGACTCCCGCTATTTCTGGAGCGCCACAGACGCCTTTGGTCTTTCTGCTGCAGCATTTGCAAAGGGCCTACACTGGGGAAGGCGCCCTGGTAGCACTGCAGGTGAAGCACTGGCTGCTAACTGAAAGGTTGGCAGTTTGAGCCCACCAACCGCTTCAAGGGAGACAGCTGTGGCAGTCTGCTTCCATAAGAGAGCACTCGATGAGGCAGTTCAACTCTGTCCAGTAGGGTCGACGTCAACTCAAGGGAAGCAGGTCTGGGCTCTTTTTCTCCAACCTGGTCTCCAGCCTTGACAATGTTCAGAGACAGGTGTGGGCGCCCCATGACTGGCCTGGAGATCCCACCCACAGCGGGAGGGAGCCCAGTCACGGTGGGAGTTACCCTGGTCTTCTCTGTCAGCCATCCCCTAGTTAGGCCATACACTGCGTCTCTGATCTACACTCCGGGAGAGAAAAAACTGCATGCTGCACTAGAGCAAATAGAAGATGCCTCTTGTCAGGGATGGAGGGGCCGGCAAGAAACCTCTCACTTACTGATGAAATCCCAGATTCTGGTCAAAATCATCCTCTGACAAGATGACCTGCCCTCTGTTTGGCAAGAGCCATCCCTGGGAGCAAAGGCACAGAGTCACCTGCCTGCCACTCTCGTCCTGAGCCACCCTCGAGCTTTCCGGGGCCTTGCAGGTGGGCTGCATGAGCTCACCGAGGCTGGCACGCTGGGCGGGAGGCCGGCAGAGCTCTCGGCAGTGCTTTAATTTCTAGCCAGAGACTTTCACTTTTTCCAGTACACGTTGCTGCCTGCAGAGAGCCGGCCTCCTTATCTGATGGGCACTGGGCCAGGGGCCATTGTGCATAGGCCCACAGCTTGGGGCAGGAAAGGGAAGTCTCCCCAAACCAATGGCTATCAGAGGAAGCGAATGGAAAAACCAAGAGTTGGCAGAATGGCTCTGTAGCATTTTCAGTTTTGTTTTTATCTTCATTTCAGAAAGTGGGAGCCAAGGAGACACACAACAGCAGTCAAGATGAAGCGAGACTGCAGGCTGAACACGCTCTACCAGTAGAGAGGGCAGTGAGCCTCCACGGTGCAAGCCACAGGGCCATTCAAAGCTCGCAGTTTCTCCTGGGTAGCCTCCTCTGGCCTCCCAGCCTCACGGTGCCATGGCTTCCACCAGGCTGTGAGGGTCTGGGGGCCTCATCTCAGCACGGGTGGCAGCAAAGGAACAGAACAGCAGCCATCCGTTCAGAGGGGCCCAGGACTTCTCAAGAAGGCAAGGCCACCCTTCCCAGGTCAGTCCTCTGCTGGCTCCTAAACCCCGAGGAGCAGATAAACTCTCCCTGGGGACTCTGCCTCCAAGCTGAAGGCTAGGCTCTGGATCACAGCCCTTCTCCTAGGAGTCTCCTCCTCAGGAAGCTGGTGCAGGCAGGAAGTGACCTCCACAGGGAGCCTTAGGGCTGTGGGTCAGCCCTAATGTGCAGGTCACTGCAAGTACAAAGGGAGCGTTCTCTGACCATCAACTATTTTCCCCAAGCTCCTTTCTCTCCTGGGGTGTGGGCAGGGGTCTGAATCACTTCTACTTTCCCCCTCAATCGAAATCCCTCACCTAGTCTTCCCTAGTGTGTCCCACCAAGCTCCCCTGGCCTTGGCCATGCAAAACGCTGTTGCTGCCCCACACTGACACCCCATTCGGCCAAGAACAGCCTGTATGCTGTAACTTTTTCTATTTTCTTTTGCTGTTGCTATCACCATGAAACGGTTTCTAGTCTTGTCTGCAATCACAGAAGGTGTTGAACACAGGCAACGGGAAGAGCCTTTGGAGGTGAAGGAAAACGACCCCTGGGTTCTACCATTCTGGGCACTGCCTCTGCGGTCCCGACCGCCAGCCTTTCCAAGCCGGACAGGGATGGATGAGTGTATTATGCACAGGTTGACAACCAATGTCACGACAAGCCATTTCACCTTGCTAAATACCTTCCTCTCAGAGGCAGAAAGGGTCCCCCGCTTTCCTCCTCCCTGGGCTGCCAACAGCTCCCCATGGAGGCCCCTCCCCGGCCTGCCTTCACGCTCTCCTTTCCCTGCCACCTTCATGGACACACTCGGCTCTCTAGCCTGAAAGTGCCTGAACCTCGTTTCCGCTGCTCCCGTAACTCCCAGCCCATCTCTTTTTGTCTTTCAGAGCTAAACTCCTCAACCCTGCTTATCTCTACTAGTCAGCCACCCACTCCTGAGGGATGCAGTCTGGCTTGCCACACGGGGGTTTAGTGGCAAGGTAGGGCGAAAGATGGGACTTAGGAAGGTGTACTGAGCCAAATGGGAGCCAGACTGGGGCAGAGACAAGTCCAGAAATGGTTGGTGAGCTTCTTCCTTCAAAGGTGCGTGGAATTTCCACAGACAAAAATGGGAGGAAGGGCAACTTTTTTGCGGGGAAAACTCTTGCCTTGCTCGAAGAGGTTAATGCATTCCCTAGCAGTTTCTCGGCGGTGTTCTGATTTTCAGACCTGAGCCAGTTTAACAGACTAAATGGCTTTTTTGGGGGGTGGGGGCGGGGGGCGGGAATCAAAGCATGTGCAATATGATGGAAAGCACAGAGCAGGAACATGGAAGCTGGCTTCAACATTTTGAAAAGGAAAGGTGCCCTCTGAAAGGGAGCGTATCTGTGTGGTTCATGAGAGCAGAATGAGAGTTAGATCAGGAGGGTCGCACAACTATTTGTATCCCCTTGTTTACAAGCTCATTGCCCAGCAAAAACAACAACAACAAACAAAACCAGGAGGCCCTTCAAATAGGCAGAGCCCTCTGAGACTGGCCTGGGCTTCCTTGCTCTCTCCCCAGCAGGTCTCACTAAAGACTCAGAGGTGTTAGTGGGGACAGAGGGGGCGACCGAACTGCAAAGGCTTACTTACTATACCAGCCAGGCGCCCTCCACCCATTTCTGCCGCCCTTCTCAGTCTCTCTACTCCAGGGGGCCTGACTCTGCAGCCTGCACAGCGAGCACTCTCACGTCTGTGGAGGGAAATGACTCCGGGCCATCCTTTCCCACTTTACTCACCCCACGCAAAGCCTCCTCCCACAAGCTCCTAATTCTCCGTCTGCCTCTCTGGGCACTGCTTTCCTGTGTCCTCTGCAGGCTCACCTGCCTCTGACTGGCACTAAGTGTGCAGGTTCCTAAACCCAGTTCCAGGGTCCCGTCAGAGCCCGGAATCTCTGCCTTGGCTGGCATCTGGGCTCGTGGCTCAGATTTGAAATGTTCCTTATTTTTGTCTTTAGCTCTGATTTCTCCCCTCTGAGCTAGAGACCCTTTGATGGCTCCTCTAAGGCAGCTCAAAGTCACCTCCAAGCCAACGTATCTAAAAGATGAGGTTTGTGCTCTTCTGCCCCCCAGACCTGGCCTCCCTGCTGGCATTCCAGCCTTGGTAAAAGGATGCCATCGTTTGGATGCAGACACCAGTAATCTGCCTCCCCCCCTCCCCAACTCCTGCAAGTCCAGCCCCATCCCTCAGTAGCCTGACATCTTTCAGTCTCAGAACGCCTTTACGCTTTAAAAGGGAAGAACTTAGAAGAGTTTTTCTTTATGTGGGTAATATCCATCATTTCCTACACTGGAAATTAAAACTCAGGTTTTAAAACAGTGCTTACTACATGAGCATACATTCCATTAGCAATTAGATCAATGACATTACCACAGGCAATGCCTTCTGGAAAACCCCACTGTTTACTCACAGGAGAATGAGAATGAAAAAGAAAAATAATACCTTAGGATTATTATAGAAATATCTTTGACCTTGCACATCCCTGAAAGGGGTCGCAGGAGTCTCCCAGGGCCTCCAGACCACACTCTGTAAACTGCTGCAGTGACAAACATCGCCTTGCTGAGTCTCACATCAGCCTGCTCTTTCCTCTGCACTACATACAGAGAGCACCCTGCTCATCTGTCAGCCGGATCAATGCAGTCAGTCCATATGGTTCCCCCAGGTCCAGGCTTGCCTCCCTCTGATCGACTCTCCACACTGTAGCCGGACCCATCTTGTAAAAACTTTTAAATCTTTCTTAACCCACTCCGAGATTCTTCCTCATTTGAAAAGCTAACCTTAGTGTGACTTTCCACTGCGGTGGAGATCAGAATCTCAACTCCACTGAGCTCTACAAGGCTCTGCCTCCTGCTCCAGACGCCTCTGAACCGACAGGAGCCTTCAGAGGTCTCTCAGCGCTGTCTTTGTTCTCAGGACATGAGCTGCCCGGCTCCTTAAACTGGCATGACGTACCTTCTTTCTAAGGTGGCACAGTGGTGAAGAACTCAGCAGCTAACCGACAAGTCAGAAGTCTGAACCTGCCAGCCACTGACGAGAAAGACGTGGCTGTCTGCTGCTGTAAAGCCTACAGCCTCGTAATGCATTACGGAAGCAACCAGCCTCGTCTTCGTCCTGACGAACAGTGGGTGGATTCGAATCACGGACCTAGCAGTTAGCGATCCAATGCTTACCTGCCGGTGCCAACAGAGCACCTCTGTCCTAGAGGGTCATTGTACTGACTCAACGGCAACAGGCTTGGTTTGAGTTACCTCCTGTTTCTCGGACACATCACTTGTCCATCAGACCTTTGTACCTGCAGCTCCCTGGGAAGGGAAGTGCCTTCCCAGATCCCCAGGGTGTAATTACTCTCAGGCTTCAGATTGGAGCCTAAGGTTTTTCTGACCCCAGATCCAGTCTCATTCACTACACACCTTTTAATCGTGGTTCACACTTTAAGGACTAAGGTGCACCTGCCCCAGGTCCAGCTCCAGTCACCTCATGTGCTCCAGGGCCCCTGAGTTCAGGCCCAGAAATGCCCTGTTTAGGGTCTCCTTGCCACTCTCACCTCTGTCACCCTTCTGGAAACTTGGCCATCACTGATCAGAGAAATGTGAGACTTGTGCACAGACTTCCAGCTTGGCAACTCTTATTGCCCAGGTTCCAGAAATTTCTCCAGTGCTTCAGGAACACACTTTTCCTGCAACTCCCTCAGAAGCACGTCCCTCCCAGACAAGCTCAGCCACAGGGCTGACACACAGATCGGCATCATCAGAGAGCAGTTTCACTTACGCACTACCGCACAGCCATGGTCTCAATTCTGACTCATAGCAACCCTGTAGGGCAGGGAAGACCTGCCCCTGAGCGTTTCTGAGTCTGCAACTCTTTATAGGAGAAGAAAGCCTCATCTTTTCCCTGAGGGGCAGTTGATGGTTTTGAACTGCTGATCTTGCAGTTAGCAGCCCACTGGTAACCACTTTGCCACCAGGGCTTCTCTGAGAGCCATTTAGTTAGCAACAATTCTACCTGTGTGGTCAGGGCTTCCTAATGGCAGCAGAGTTTCAGCAACTTTAAGACAGGAAGGTGATGAGGCCTGCTTTCTACTGATACAACTTTCCCCCTTGAGAAATGGGCATTCTGGGAAATGGGGTCCAGAGCAATGCTGGGTTTCCTGGTGTAACAGAGATCTGATGGAGACTCCTTTCCTGGGGGGCCTGGCACAGTGACACAGCCTTCATACTACCTAGCCCCCTGGCAGTCTCCTGCCTACCGAGACAGCTCAGCTGGACTCTCCAGAGTGTCCCTGGCCAACATCTTCTCAGAATCTTAAGGACTCTTTAGGAAACAGGTCAAAGGTTAGAGGTATAAACTCAAACTTGGAGCTGATTTCTAACGAGGGCACTTCAGTCAAGGAGGAACAAAAGGCTGAGGGTAGACTGCTGCTGTCCAGAGAGACATTCAAGCAGTGGTTTGGTGAGATCAAGGACCTTGTAAAGGGGGTCTTATCACACCATTACATCCCACTATCAAAAGCTCTTCGAAAGCCAGGACACCGTGCCAGTCATCTCCCTGCTGTGCTCTCCAAACAAGGGCAGAGCGTAATTCTGCTTGGAACGGCGCTCAGTGAATGCTTAATGATGATTTCTAACCAATAGATAGTTGTTGAGCTTTTTAAACGTGGGCCGATAAGTTAGATGCGAGGGAAGACAAAGGGTGAAATACTCACCAACAGAGAGGTGCCTGCTTCTGGGCTCAGGAGGCTGGTAGATGGTATTTATATCGCTGGCGGACTGGGAAGCCTTGATCCGCACCTGCCTGGACACCCCGGAGTGCAGGGAGGAACTGGTCTGCAAGGTAAGAGGAGGATGGCTGAAATGGTTCTAGAAGCAGGCAGCTATCAAGGCCTCCTTTCCCGGGACTCTCAGCCACCTTATTTATTTATTCAGCACATAGGCACTCCTGCTTCCCCTTGCTCCTCAATCTCTCTCGGCAAATCCCTCAGTGGAGTCCTGCGGCTTCCAGGCTGAGTGAGCCTGAGACCTGGTGCCCCAGTTTATCGATAGGGTGGTGACCCAGATCTGGAGGAATAACTGGCATTCCCGTAACACAAGCAGGCGCTGTAAATGCCTTCTCATACAAGCCCCCAGAGAGCTAGAGAAGAATAGCAAGAAGTCACCTCAGCAGAGGGATCACCTGCTGGGGGGGGGGGTCGGAGAGGAAAGTGATGGCACCCTCCCTACCCAGCAAAGCTCTGGCTGAGACGTGCTGCCTCATTCCCAGTCAGGACCGCTCCCTGAAAATGGAGGCGATGCTCTCCCTTGCTTCACATGACCACAATTTACACGAGAGCCATTTTGGGATCAAGTTCACCCCGGACCTCAGAGTGGGGTCAGCAGCCGCACCACATCCACCCCGCTCCTGGGCTCACCAGTCGGACCACGGGGATTCCTGGTGAGAAAGTGAGGGGCCCCTGAGAAGTGCTCTGGCACCCTGAGAAGGCACAGGGCTGGGCTCCAACGGGAGCAAGAGATAGCGGGGTGTGACTATAAAGGAACAGGACCTGACTAGGAGTTGGGGGGTAACTTTCAGAATTTGTCAACAATTTAGGTCAAAGTTGATGCTTGCAGCTGCACCTCCTCCAACTCCCTTAAAAAAAAATTGACCTAAACAAACTCTATATCCTATCCTTCAGGAAAAAGGCTTCCCGCCTCGGGTGCATCCAGCCGCCAAGCAGCAGGCTTCATCTTGCCCAGCCAGGGCTGACCACATGCAGGGCAGTCTTGACAAACCGTTTTGCTCTAACGGGAAGTCAGAAGCAAGGGGAAGTCAATGTTCTTGCTGAAGTCTCAGATGTGCAATCGTTTTCCACTGAGAGTCAGAAAGGAAAAAACAGCCCAAGCTGGTGGAGGGCATGGGAGGGCCGCAGCCCTCCACTCAGAGAAGCGCTACCCAATGAGCACCCTCGTTCCTGAGGCACAGTGGCCATACAGTACAGCTTGACCACAAGGTGCACTTGAAACACAGCCAAGGTGACCCATGCCAGGTCCTCAAACTGGCAATCTCACAGCTGAGTGGGCCCAACAGCCAGCACAGGCGCTGATTTGTAGAAGGCAAGGATGAAGTCGTGGCGCTACGCTGGGAAGTGGGACTCAGAGAAGGCTTCAGAGCCAGCATCCCATGAATCACCTGGGGTCTGGTTAGCTGCAGGCTCTGAGCCAGGAGATCTTGGCAGGGGCAGGGGCACGGGGTGAGGGGGTTGAGGCAAGCTGCCAGGTGATGCTGATGCTGCTAGAGCTCGGGCCACACACTTAGAGTAGCAAGGTTTTAGGAGGTGAGACTTATGCTTCAATACAAGGTGATGGTTCTCTACCCTGGTTGTTGTTAGAACCACCTGTAGGGCTTGGGACCCCCACCCCCACCCCAACGAGACCAATGGAAGGAGTCTCTTTTATTGGTATTTTCAATTTCCCCTTGTGATTGTGATGCTCGGCCAGGAGTGGAAACTCCGATGTAAGGAAATAAAGAAATGTAGCATGGCATGGCAAATAAAAACAAGGTTATTTCGAGGATCTGAGGAAGCTTAAATAAGTCTTAGAAGTGGAAAAGAGGAATAAGGAATGTGGGACTAGGAAAAATCAAAGGGGATTATAGCACAGTAAAGGATTGCTAGTGGCTGAGCTCTTGGCTGCTAACCAAAAGATTGGGGGTTCAAACCTACCAGCCACTCTGCGGGAGAACGATGTTGGCAGTCTGCTTCTATAAAGATTTACGGCCTTGGAAAGCCCGGGGGGTGAGGGGGGGTGGTGGAGTCACAGTGAGTTAAAAGTGGCGTGACAGCAGTGAGCTGGGTTTGGTGGTTTCAGCTCGGTTCCTGGAACGTGCAGGTCAGGAATGGTGCAGTGGCCTTCCAGCAGCATCCAGCCCAGTCTTCTGTGTTAAGAAGACATTTGCACGGAAGATCAGGAAGCATCCGAGTGATTTTCTTAAATGGAGAGCTTTAACATTTATGAACTTATTAAAACTTTTAGAAATGTTGGGGTGTTCTGAAAGGGAAGTTGGGGGAGCTATAGAACTTCAGAATAAGCCCAAACCAATTCAAACTCAGAGCAATCGGATAGACGTCATATTTATTAGGGCCTTTTACAAATTCTGGAAGTTTCCTTTCTGTTCAACGTATAACTCCCAATATTCAAGGGTTCACCTGCATCGTTGTTGTTGTTGTTGTTAGTGCACAACAGAACCAAACACTGCCTGGTCCTGTGTCAGCCTCACAATTGTTCCTACTCGTGAGCCCACTGTTGCAGCCGTTATATCAGCCCAGCCCCTTGAGGGCCTTCCTCTTCCTGCCTGCCCTCTAACTTCACCAATCATGATGATGTCCTTCTCGAGGGACACTGAGACTTGGAAAATCCATCTGTATTTTCATTACCCATACTACCACTCCCCAGACTTGGTGACATGTTTGCCAGGCTGCATTTCCTGACGAAAGAGTTTTAAGTTGTTTAGGCTAGTCACATAGAAAAGTAAACACAACCTATTTAAAAATCTGTCTCTTCCTAGATCTTTCCTTGCTCAGTTATCTTCTGAGCTGGAGGGGCTCAGAGTGACACAGTAGCTGATAAGTTTCCCTCACGGGCAGTATTACACTTTCTGTTTTGCTTCTAATGAAATCCAACTGTGGAGGAAACTAGACGAAGCTTTCAGAGGACAACAGAAATTCTAAGATCCTTTTTCTGGGTGGTAACTGATAAGCTAAACAAACAAACAAAACCTCACTGCCACCAAGTCAATTCTGACTCAAAGCGACCTGATAGGACAGGGAAGAACTGCTCCTATGTGTCTCCAAGACTCTAACTCTGTACGGGCAGAGAGAGCCTCTTCTTTCTCCCGAGGAGCAGTTCTGAACTCTAGGTTAGCTCTGTCACTATTTGCCATCCTGCTGTGGGTCAGTGAGTCAAGGAGCCTGGTGGCATAGTGGTTTATGAGTTGGGCTGCTAACCAAGGTCAGCAGTTCAAAACCACCAATTGCTCCTCGGAAGGAAGATGTGGCTTTCTGCTTCTGTGAAGACTTGGTCTTAAAACTCAAAGGGGCAGTCCTACCCTGTCCTACTGGATCACTGTGATTCAGAAGTGACTTGATGGCAGTGAGTCTGGTTTTTCGGTTTGGTGGGTACAGTCTCTTGAAGGCTGTTGCCCAGGGGTGGACTGAAGATGACAGGTGACTGCCTTGAGACCCTGGGAGTTGTGTCTAATGAGACATGAAAGCACCCTTCTATGTGTGAAGCTTCCTTAGCTTTGAACTCTGGGGCAGAATAAAGCTAATTTATCTCTATTCTGCCCAAACCATTTTGTTCTATCATCCTGCATGTACCCCATTATCTTTGGATGGCTGAAACCGGATTAGCCTTTGGCTTCTCTTTGATATTTTAATTTTAAATAGTGTGCAAGATAGTGCCCAGAGCACTGATGGGAAATCTGGAAAACGGGCGACATTTAGATGATATTAGAAATGTACTTTTGTCAGGCAGAACTGAATTTGACAAATGGTGAAAGAATGCTAAGTTTGAGATTACGTACTTTATGATAATCTAAATTCTAAAGAGATCAAGAGCAGAAAAATAGTCAGAGATGCAAGTTTAAAGAAGTTATCTTCCATAGGAAGAAGTTAATGAAGTTAATGCAAGTTTAGAAAAGTTATCTTCCATAGGAATAAGCGAGGCTAACAGCTGATAACCTAAGGCACAGAGCAACAAGAAATACCGAAGATGCTAATATGTCTTTAAAGGACAGTAGACACAAAGGTTCTTGGGATGGAAATGGAATTTGGGAATCCTAAGTCAAATCCAGTTTAGGCAAAAAGGAAGCAAGCTCTGTGATGACCAAACTCCAGCTCTCAAGTGAGAACTCTCTTGAGGCCTCAGCCAAGCGTGAAGTGGGAGGAACAGAAAGATGAGGGACAGAAGGAGTGCAGGAACCTTCAAGAGCCTCCATCTGAAGAAAATTGGTGAGGAATCAGTGAGTAGAAAACAGACCCAGATTGAAAGCATTCCTGTGAAATGGAAGCCCCAAGGGGCCTTTCAGGAGAGTAAATGGCTTAAGAGAAAATTCCTCACTTCTGAAGCCCTTGAAGTTGCCTGCCATTTGGCGAGACAACAGCTGGTAAGTTAAATGGGTCTCTAGTGCAGGACTTTTTCCCTCCTGAACAGAAGGAAAGGTATGCATCCTACATCCCCTATATATCTAGGGGAAAGGCAAGGCTGCTGAGGAGTTGTGGGAACTGCTCATCACCAGTCTCTGCTAATCAACATATCCCCACGCTGATCAAATCTTTCTTGCTGGGGTCAAAATCCATCAATATGAAACAAAAGAATTTCTTCTTTGACCTTAAGTATTTTTCCTCCTCCCACACCGCAAGTCAGAGAACCTTTGGTTGCAACACCAACTCTGACATCTAGCTTCTATAGTGAAATCGGGTGCACCGGGCTCCCTGGCCATGGGCACTGTGGGCTGGACGGTGCTCCGGGCCTCTCAGCAGGCTGAGCCACACATGAGGCTGTAAGCAGCAGAGCAGCTCCCGAAGAAAAGCACACTGCCAGGCCACAGTGGGGCTACTCACGTGGTTTCTGTCCTGGGACAGCAACAGTATCCTAAGGCTTTTCATGCTTGAGCTTCTATCCAAAATGTCAATTGCCTTATCAAGGTCATCTTGGTTTTTCAGCAGGATGGAGAGCTATGACAGGAGATGGGGGAAAAGCATGTAAGTTAGGAGGTCCTCTTGATGCTTCAATTTGCAAAAATAAATTAAAAATCAAACAAACACAAACTTGAAGGGGAAAAAAAACTCTTTAAAATACAGGCTTTAAAACATGAGGCCTTAAAAGATCTGTCTAGTTGAAATCATTGAGTTTCTTTTCCCTTTTTATTTTTCTGTTCAAGTCAATGATTTTTAGTATATTTGCAGAGTTATGCAGCCATCACCACAATTCAATTTTAAAGCATTCTCATCCTTCCAAAAAGATCCCTTGTGCCCATTTATAGTAACGTCCCTCCTTCCCACCCCAGCCCCAGGCAACCACGAACCTCTCTCTGTTGCTATGGGTTTGCTTCTCTGGGCATTTCATGTAAGTGGAATCACACACTATGTGGTCTTTGGTATCTACTTCTTCCACTTGGCTTAAAGCTTTTGAGTTCATCCATGTTGCAACATATATCACTGTTCCGTTTTGAGCTATTTTGAGACAAGCTTCTTCTCTAACATTTCCTTTACACCAAAGCATCAAATCCCAGATAGTTAAGAGTCTCTCTATTTCTACCCAAATTCAGCAGCAGGATCATATCATAAGGGATATGATCCTCTACACTGAGTTGTAACCCAAACTCTCCCCAATTGTGTGGACATTAAGGAAGCAAACAAAAGTGACCAGAGGGGTGGGGACCATGCAGAGGTTAAAAACTACGATCCAAATAGGAATGCAAAATTAGCATTTTAAAAAACAGTACAACCTACTATCTTAATGTTTACAGGCAAAAACGAGTGACTGGAATCCCCACAACTTCCTCCTCTGTTCTCATTCCATCAAGGGCTAGAGAGGAGCCTGGCTAGTAGGGTTAACAGAGTGCTTTGCCTCAGATCTAGCTAACATCAGATTTCAAACATTTCTGACAAACACAAAATCAAGCAAACGTATGGTTTATTTACTCAATTCCTAATTTATAACACGAGTTGATGGGCACTCTGAATCACAGGCTGGGAAAAAGCAAATAGTAAGCACGTTTACAATAAAATCTCAAGGCAACCCACAGAATGGGAGGAAATCTTGCAAATCATGTTAAGGGTCTGTGATTCCTGTTAAGTGTGTCGAGTCAGTTCCGACTCATAGTGACCCTATGTACAAAGCAGAACACTGCCGCGTCCTGGGGCACAACCACCCTGCTGTCTCAGCCCACTGTTGCAGCCACTGTGCCAATCCATCTTGTGGAGGGGCTTTTTTCCCTGCCCCTCCACTGGACCACGCATGATGTCCTATCCAGAGACTGGTCCCTCCTGACATGTCCATAGTAGTTGAGACAAAGTCCCACCATCCTGGCCTCTAAGGAGCCTTCTGGTACATTCTGGCCTCTAAGTACTTCTTCCAGAAAGATTTGTTGGTTCTTGTGGCAGTCCATGGAACTTTCAAAATTCTTCATCAGCACCATAATTCAGATGCATCGGTTCTTCTTTGACCTTCCTCATTCAACGTCCAATTTTCACATGCATACAGGAGGCAATTGATAATACCATGGCTCGGGTCAGGCACACCTTAATCCTCAGAGTAACCTCCTTGCTTTTAAAAACTTTCAAGGAGATCTTATACAGCAGATTTACCTAGCGCAAATGCATCCTTTGATCTCTTGACTGCTGCTTCCATGAGCAAATTCTTGACAACTTCAATCTTTTCTCTGCTATTGGTCCAGGTGGGTGGATTCTGGTTTTCCTTACATTGAGTTGCCATCCAAACTGAAGGCTGCAATCCTTCATCTTCATCAGCAAGTACTTCAAGTCCTCCTCACTTTCACAAGCAGAGTTGTGTCATCTGCATATTGAAGGTTGTTAATAAGCCGTCCTCCAATCCTGATGCCATATTCCTCTTCGTATAATCTAACTGCGCCTATGATTTTCTCAGCACACAGACTGAACAAGTATGGTGAGAGGACACCACCCTGAAGCAGAATATATGAAGAGCTCTAGGATCCCCAATACATGAACTCTCACAACTCAACAATAAAAAGATCCCTGGTGGGAGGGGGAGAGGCGGGAAGGGAAAAAAGAGGAGCTGATACCAACGGTTCAAACAGAAAGCAAATGTTTAGAAAATAATGATGGCAACATACGTACAAATATGCTTGATACAACTGCTGTATGGATTGTGATATAAGAGCTGTAAGAGAGGACCTAATGCTGGGGGTTTAAGTGGAGACAAAATGTTTTGAGAATGATGTACAAATGCGCTTTACACAATTGATGTGTGTATGGATTGCGATAACAGTTGTATGAGCCCCTAATAAAATGTTAAAAAAAAAAGAGCTATAAGAGCCCCCAATAAAATGATCTTAAAAAAAAAAAGACAATTCAATTTAAAAACAGGCAGTGAATTGAATATACATTTCTTCAAAGACGGCATACAAATGGCCAAATAAGCACAGGAATATGCTCAACCCAGGAATCAAACACTGCGCTGTCAAAATTGTTTTGTCTGCACCCATTGGTGCAGCTGCTGTGTCCATCCACCTCATCGAAGCTCTTCCTCCTTTGGGCTGACCATCAGCTTTAGCGAGCAGGACATCCTTTCTCCTGAGAACATGTCCACAGTCCACGGAATAGGGCCTTGCCATCCTCAGTTCTACAGGGCATTCGTTCAATACTTCTTCCGTGGCAAATGTTTTTTTGGAAGTCCATGGTATTATCAATACTCTTTAACACCATAATTCAATTACGTCACTTCTCCTGTGGTTTCCCTTATTCAACGTCCAGCTTTCAAATGCACATGAGGTTGCTTCGAGTCAGGTTCACCTTAGCCCTCAAAGTGACACCTTTGCTCCTAATACTATACGAGGTCTTGTGCAGATTTGTCCAATGCAGTAAATATATTCATTTAATTTCTTGACTGCTGATTCCATGATCAAAGACTGTAGATCAAATGAAAATGAAATCCTTCATAAGTTCAATCTTCTTTGCATTTATCATGGGGCCCGGCTGTGAGGATTTTTGTTTTCTTTACGCTGAGACTACAGTCCTTGATCTTCACCAGTAAATACTTCAATTCCTCTTGGCTGTCAGCAACGCTGTGTCCTCAGAATATCTATCACAGGTTAATGAGCCTTCCTCCAGCCTTGATGCTGCACTTCAGCTATGAGCTCACTGCCATCGTGTCAATCCTGACTCACACTGACCTTGCAGGACAGAGTGGAACTGTCCCTTTGGTTTTCCAAGACTTCAAATCTTTTTGGTTTTTTTAATCATTTTATTGGGGGGCTCGTACAACTCTTATCACAATCCATATGTACATCCACGTGTCAAGCACATTTGTACAATTGTTGCCATCATCATTCTCAAAACATTTGCCTTCTACTTGAGCCTTTAATATCAGCTCCTCATTTTTCCCTTCCCTCCCCACTCCCTCATGAGCCCTTCATAAATTATTATTTTGTCATATCTTAAACTGTCTGACGTCTCCCCTCGCCCTCTTCTCTGCTGTCCATCCCCCAGGGAGGAGGTTATACATAGATATTTATCACCGGTTCCCCCTTTCCATCCCACATTCCCTCCACCTTCCAGGCATCGTCACTCTCACCACTGGTCCTGAAGGGATCATCTGTCCTGGATTCCCTGTGTTTCCAGTTGCTATCTGTACCAATGTACATCCTCTGGTCTAGCCAGACTCGCAAGGTAGAATTGGGATCATGACAGTGGGGGGGAGGAAGCATTTAAGAACTAGAGGAAGGTTATATGTTTCATCATTGCTACTCTGCATCCTGAGACTTCAAATCTTAATGGGAGTAGACAGCCTAATTTTTCTCCCTCAGAGCAACTGATGGGTTTAAACTTCTGATATTGTGGTTAGGAGCTCAGTGTATAGCCTCTATGCCAACTGCATATCACAGATTAATGAGCCGTCCTCCAATTCAGATGCTGCATCATTAGTTACTATGGAAATGCAAATCAAAACAACAGACAGCATTTCACATTCACTACGATGACTACAATTCAATAACAAGAGAGAAAACATCAAGGGTCCTTGTGGATGTACAGACTGCAGCAACCATACAGTGATGGTGGGATGTCAAACTGTGCAGCTACCATGAAAAAAAGGCTGGCCGTTGCTACAAAAGTGTAGTTACCAGATCACTCCACAATTCTACTCCCAGGGATATACACACCCCAGAAAATATATGTTCGCATAAAACTTAAGATAACTGTTCAGTAATAACCAAATGTCTTCAGCTGGTGAATGAATCAACTAAGTGTGGTTTCGTCAGACAATGGAATATAATCCAGTCATCTGAAGGAAGTACATGCTACAACATGGATGAAAACATTCTTAGTGAAAGAAGCCAACCAAACAGAAGACCACGTATTTCATGATTCAATTTATATGAAATGTCCAGAATAGGTTAAGTCCATAACCCAAAAGTAGATTAGTGATTGCCAGGGGGCAGGGAAGGGAGAAGTGGTGAGTCACTGATAATGGCACCAGGGATTTTCTTTGTGGGAATTAAATATTCTAGACTAAGATAGCAGTGTTGATTATATTAGGAGCCCTGGTGGCATAGTGGTTACGCGTTGGACTGCTAACTGCAAGGTCAGCAGCTTGAAACCACAGCAGCCCCTTGGGAGAAAGTTGGGGCTCTCTCCTCCTATAAGGAGTTACAGTCTCAGAAACTCAAAGGGCAGTTCTACTCTGCCCCTCTAATGGGGTTGCTATGAGTCAGCACTGACTCAGTGGCAGTGAGTTTGGTTTGGGTTTAGTTGATTGTACCTGGTGTGTAGTGGTTTATGCACTGAGCTGCTAACCATAAGGTCAGCAGTTCAAAACCACCAGCAACTGCATGGAAAAAAGATGAGGCTGTCTACTCCTATACACACTTAAAGTCTCAGATACCCAAAGAGTTTCTACCCTGTCGTATAGGGCCACTGAATCAAAATCAACTTGATGGTAATAATTTTGTTTTTGTGGTTTTTAGTTGATTGTATTATGAATATTAATAAGACCACGGAATTGTACACTTAAAACAAGAGAGAAAAATTTAACCCTTCAACCAATAAAACTACACAGGGAAGACTGGCGCTGCAAGATCATGATATTACTCAAATTTTTTGTCTTGCCTTTCAACTCAATCCTTCAAGGAACACACTTTACTGGGAATAAAGACGTTGCCTTTCCTACTAATCAAAACATCAGACGTAGCAGACTGTAGCCTTGAATGCCTTTCTTGGAACTGGAAAAGTAGCTAAGTAAGTAACTACCGTTGTTGTTGGGGACAAGTCCACTCTGACCCATAACCACCCTGTGCACAACCGAAGAGAACGCTGCACGGGCCTGCTCCATCCTCCTAACTGTTCCTACGCCGGAGCCCATCGACGCAGCCCCTGTCGACCCATCTCGTTGAGGGCCTTCCTCTTTTTGCCACTCCTCCACTTCAGCAAGCACGATGCCCTTCTCCATGGATTGGTCTCTCCTGACAATATGTCCAAAGTATGTAAGACGAAGCTTTGTCATCCTTGCTTCAAAAAAGCACTTCTTCCAATACAGATTGTTTTATCCTTTCAGCAGTCCCTGGTATTTCAATATTTTTTCTCCAGCACCACAATTCAAATGCACCTATTCCTCTATGGTCTTCCTTATTCAATGTCCAACTTACACATGGAAACAATGCAATACAGAGGATCGTGGCTTGAGTCAGGCACAGCTTAATCCTCAATGGAACATCCTTACTCTATGGGGGTCTTGCACAACAGATTTACCTAATGGAATGTGACTTGTGATCTCTTCACTCTGCTTCTAGGAGCATTGACTGTGAATACAAGTAAGACAAATCCTTGACAACTTCAAACTTTTCTCCATTTATCATAATGCTCCTATGGGTCCAGTTGTGAGGATTTGGGGCTTCTTCACATTGAGTTGTAATCAATACTAAAGGCTATAATCCTTGATCTTCATATGAAGTGCTTCAAGTCCTCCTCACTTTCAGCAAGTAAGGTATGTCAGCTGCATGCCTTAGGTTGTTAATAAGCCTTCGTCCAAACCTGATGCCGCACCCTTCTTCATATAATCCAGCTTTTCTGATGATTTTCTCAGCATACAGGTTGAACAAGTATGGTGTGAGGATACAACGCTGACAAACACCTTTCCTGATCTTAAACCATACAGTCTTCCCTTGTTTGCACAACTGCCTCTTCATCCATGTACAAGTTCCTCATGAGCCCAAGGAAGTGCTGCAGAATTCCCATTCTTCCCAAGGTTATCCATAGTTTATTATGGTCCACACAGTCAAATACTTTTGCACAGTCAATGAAACACAAGTAAACATCTTTGTTGTATTCTCCACTTTGAACCAAGATCCATTGGACATCAACAATGTTATCCTTTGTTCCACATCCTCTTCTGAATATTACCTGAACTTCTGGCAGTTCCCTGTCAATGTGTTGCTGCAACCACTGGTAGATGATCTTAAGCAAAATTTTACTTGTGTGCGATGAATGATATGCATCATCCATCTACAGATGAATATTATTCATTATAGAGCAATATAGAACAATCATATTGTTCTAATAGTTTGAGCATTCTGTTGGGTCACCTTTCTTTGGAATGAGCACAAATATAGGTCTCTTCCAGTAACTGCTATTCAGAAGAATTCCTTCTTGGATGATACTTAAAACCAAATCAATGCCATTGAATCAATTCTGACTCAGAACTGTTCTTAGGGTTTGTGAGACTATAAATCTTTGTGAGGATAGAAAACCTCATCTTTCTCCCATGGAGCAGATGGTAGTTTTGAACTGCTACCTTGCAGTTAGCAGCCCAACACATAACTCACTATACCACCAGAGTTTCTGGATACTTTGGGTAGGAATAAATACAGTTTTAAGGAGCGGGGCCAGGTTAAAAAAAAAAAAAATCAATGGAGCAGCTGCCAACTTTCAAAACAAATAAGCTACCAACAGAGGTCAACAGAGGATCTACCCACGACATTTCCATACCTGCTCTAACCCTTGGCTAAATCCTCTGCTTCTACTAAGGTTGTGCTGGAAAGAAAAAAATGCCCATACAAAATGTACAGCCCCATACCAGATTCCTTCTCGAAGGGAACAGCTGTGTCGTCTCCCACACAGTGAGAACTAGAACTCTCCCAGTTTGGGGAATTAAGAAAATGGGCTTCAGAAATTGAAAACCTACAGATAGCAGAGGCACAAGCTGAAAACTCCCCAGTGAGGCCCTGAGAAACAGCATGTTTGCGGTTCCCTCTGGTGTCGGCCCCATCGGCCTCCTTACCTCATTGTTCATGTAATGTAGCTCGAGAGGCTGCCCAAACACCGCTGCCACCTTGTGCTCCACATCTTCATATCTTACTGGCCGGCTGAACGGGATAATCCTGAAAAGGAGCAGGAAGCTAGGTCAAATGCCGATTTAAAATGGATACCAGTCATATTTAATGTTGGTGCATATTTACAATGTAGATCAGACGCTACAGCTCCTGAGTGACAGCGTCTCTCTCTTCTCGATATCGGATTCTCTTTGCCTTTCATTCAGGATTCTGGTGTGTGTGTGTGTGTGTGTGTGTGTGTGTGTGTGCTTCTTGTCTTGTATTACCCTTCCTTTCACCCTTCTTTTGAGCACCCTCAGGTTCATCGATCATATCCACAAGCACTGCTCAACCCCAAACATTTACTTGCTCTACTACTTCAGCTTGGACTTGTCAGCCGATGGCAGTTCTGTATCATAGCAGGCTGCTTGGGTTTAATGTTCCCAATACTCCAGTTAGGAAAGAGCCAGAAAGCCTGGGAATTTCAGCAGTCCTGAAAACCTGGTCTCCACTCCTGAGTGACTCAACTCCAAGACTTGGAACCTTTTTGTCATTCATTTTTGAGATTCTAAAAATCTCAATATAGATTATATACTCAGAACCGAGATTCCCCAAAACCAGACTTCCCAGTTAGAGGAATTGCTCTTCAGTTGGTCTTATGACTGATCAGCTTTCTTAACCAGTGACATATATCGGCTTGTAAGGGATTAGATTCCTTTGAGCAGAGTAAGAACTTGTCCAAAAAAATCTACTAAGACATCATTTAGGTAATATCCCAGCAAAATTTTTAAGGAAGGAAAGATGAAAAAGGATTCACAAATGTTGATATTGTTGAAACTGGGTGGCAGGTCGCTGGCAGTCAGTTCAGTATCGTGTTCTTCCCACTTGTGTGTGTGTGTGTGTAAGATTTTCATAACAAAAAACTTAAATGTAGTAGGTGAAATATAGGAAGACTTTCAATGAGATGGATTGACAGTAGCTGTAACAATGGGTTCAAACATAACAATTAAGTGGAAGGCACAGGCCCAAGCAGTATTTCGTTCGGTTGTAGATGAGGTTGCAATGAATCAGAATTGACTCAATGCACCTTAACAACTACAACATGAGACTGCTGGTAGTCAACCATTTCTAAGGTATAAAAGTAGCAAATTCATATTAGTGTAATCCAATACTCATAAATTTTAATACAAATATAAGAGGTAAATGAAACAGATGAGAGAATATACATACATACATGAACTTAGTCTACACTATAAGCAGTCACAGGACAATTGGCTATCTATTTTCTAACTAAAATTAATTAAAGACCTGACTATATATCTTAAAACTATAATGCTACAAGAAAATATAAGATTTAAAAGATTGGAAACAGTCTTCCTAAGCATAATATGAAATACCTTAAGTCAAAATGGAAACAAATTTAACAACAAAATGAAAACTTTTGGTGATAAACCATCAAAATTTAAAAAATACAAACTTCAAATTTGGAGAAAATACTTATAAAAATCAGTAAGAGAAACACTGTGGCAGTTATATAATCTATTGTCAACTTGAGCAAAGGGGTGGAGTCTAGCCTATCGGGGACATAGCCAATGAGTCCTCTGTGTGGGCGTGGCCTTCTGCTGAGGATTCTGGGAACTCCTGTCTTCCTCCTGGAAGTGGGACACACACTCTCTTTGCTTTGTCTTTCTGTTGACAAGACACATGAACCACGCTGATCCCTGCCAGACCGCTGGAACTGGAGGAGCCACATGGAGACCCAAGTCAAAGCTGAGATGCTTCCACTGCCACTGGATCCACAATACCTTCTACCCACTGGCCTGTGATCTTCCTGCACTTGGCATCATTGCATGTGCTGTGTGAGTCTAAAGATAAGGTGACCAGACGTCCCAATTTTAAACGACATTTTAAAAGAGTCTCGATTCTTACCATAGCGAATGAGGGAGGGAGTGCGGAGTGGAGACCCAAAGTCCATATTTAGGCCACTGGAGATCCCCTTGCAGAGGGGTTTCGGGGAGGAGACGAGACAGACAGGGAGTGATGTAGCAACGATGAAAAATACAACTTTCCTCTAGTTTCTAAATGCTTCCTCCCCCCGACCAACACTATCAGGATCCCAATTCTACTTTGCAAGTCTGGCTAGACCAGAGGATGTACACTGGTATAGATAGAATCTGGAAACACAGGAAATTCAGGGTGGATGATCCCTTTAGGACCAGTGGTGTGAGTGGCGATACTGGGAGCGTAGAGGGAGAGTGGGTTGGAAAGGGGGAACCGATTACAAGGATCTACATGTGACCTCTTCCCTGGGGGACGGACAACAGAAAAGTGGGTGAAGAGAGACATCAGACAGGGCAAGATATGACAAAATAATAATTTATAAATTATCAAGGGTTCATGAGGGAGGGGGGAGCAGGGAGGGAGGGGAAAAAAAGAGGACCTGATGCCAGGGGCTTAAGTGGAGAGCAAATGTTTTGAGAATGACGAGGGCAATGAATGTACAAATGTGCTTTACACAATTGATGTATGTATGGGTTGTGATAAGAGTTACATGAGTCCCTAAAACTATTAAAAAATAAATTAATTAAAAAAAAAAATTTTAAGTCCCGATTTTTGGAAAGAATGCACGACAAGCTAGGGTATACGGTTTTCGGCTGCCATGTGGCTATTTCACCAGGATATGAGTTTTGTCAATGGTGTCCCGCTTCACCAATGTTAAAATCTGGTCACCTTATCTAAAGAGGAATTTATGGACTAGATAGGACATATGGGCTAACATCAGATTTATGGACTTGATCAAGACAGGGCTGGGATGTTTTCTCAATATACAATTACTCTTCTATATAAAGTTCTTTTTTATACACGAGTGTCAATGAATTTGTTTCTCTGGTCAACCGGGAGTAACACAAAGAACAACCATTGAAAAACAGGCCCAGCCTCTGATGAAAGGATTCACAGGAGCATGATGAGTGGCTAACAAACCTTTGAAAAGACCATGCTCCAGAGATGGGGATGATAACAAGCAGAACTTCCTAGGCTAAGCTGGATGCGCTCAGACTCATCTGTGGGAGCAGCAGCACCAGCCACAGAGCCCCTGTAACTCCTGCGCTCCTCCAGAGAGAGAGAGAGAGAGAGAGAGAGAGAGAGAGAGAGAGAGAGAGAAAGTGCTCAGCCATTTCACATCTTTTCTCCCCAGAGTGGGAAGTGGTATACTCAGAGAAAGAAGCAACTGGCCGTAGGAAATAGGGATGTAAGTCACTGGATTTTAATGCAGTATGATCAGACCATTTCTTTTATGTTCTTCTGTGACAGATGAGTTTAAAACCAGTTGGCAGGACAAGCCTTCAACACCTTGAACTGTGCTATTCAATATGGGAGCCATATACATAAAAATTAAATTAAAATTGGGTTCTCTAGTTGCACCTGCCACATTTCAAGTGTGCACCAGTCAATTACTGTACTGGAGAGCACAGAGAAAGTTTCCATCAGAGCACAAAGTTCTACTGTATCATGCTGATAAAATCGTACTATAAACCAGAATCTAGCCTGCATGCAAAGTCTAACATCTCAGGAAGAGAATTCCTCCAACTTTTTCTTCAACCATCATCACCTTTCATTTTTGTAAATTACATGGCTGGCAATATTAGCTCGTCTCCATCAGGCAATCTATCCATACTACAACCCTTATAGTTCTTTCCTCAAATCAAGTATCCCAAGTGAGACTGTTAGGTGCTATCTATAAATGAGTGCTTTCTGAGGTCTTCTGAAAGAATGCTATGTAAAAGCTGACATAAGGCTAATTTCCAAAATGTGAAGGTAACTCATATGCCCACTTTCCCACTTCACCTTCCTGACACCAGCCACCCCTGTGGAACTCTCTCTGATTCTGGCCATTCAGAGCCGGGCCTCCACAAGCTGGGACTCTAGCCTTCCAGCAACTGCTACCCAGGCACATGCCATCGCCTGTGCTCACTCTCACTGCCCCAGTGGGTTTAATAATTTGCTAGAATGACTCATAAAATGCACGGAAACTATTACCTGTACTCACAGTAACCCATTTATTGTCATCAGAAAGGATGTTAGGGAGGAGACGCACCAGGCGAGAGCTGGGCGAGGCCTGGCACAGGCCTCCACTGTCCCCAGGGACGGGCTGCCTGGTGCAGCTCCTGTGCGCAGATATTCTCACCAACCCGAAAGGACGTATCCTGGTCATTGGAACCTCAGAAAATATGCATGACTCGGGTTTTTACACACTTATGATTGATCCTATGATGAATAGGCATGGCTCCATTAGGCCGCCTCCTCTTCCTGAAGTTACTCCACTCAGTGGGGGGCCTGGGTAGCCCTCACTTGGCTCAGCTATTCTGGAAAACAAAGGCATCTGCATTGCTTGGGTTATTCTCATAAACCAGAGTCCAAGGGCCAAACCAAGTTCCCTGCACCACAAACGGCTTCCCAGTAGTTGCTAACAGTAAGTTATACTCCCTCATCGAGGCCTCATCAGCAGTTCAAAAGGAGCCAGCTCTTCTGAGTAAACTACCAGGAGCCACTCAGAAGTCTCTATCAACTGTTGGAAAAGGATCAGGCTGAGAGAGAAATTTTCCTGCATTTGACCAGCAGTGGGTCATTCAGAACCCCCTCCAGCAGGCCCGGAATGGTCAAGAGCAGACACAGGGACTTCCAGATTTGGTAAGATCTAAGATGACTGGCATTTTTAGGCCAGTGCTTCAACGGATACCCTAACATCTGTGACAACTGCCCCCTCAATGTCCTAACATTGAGGTTTTCAAAGGCTTTATAGCTATAAAGCTTCGTGGGAGCAGATAGCCTCAGGAGATCCTAATCTAAAGTCCTCCTCTTCTGCACCTTGGGGCTGAGAGGGAAGAGGGTCAGGTGTCTGGTTCTCACCTTTCCAAAGCAAAGGAAAAGTCAGCCCATCAGAATGGATACCTGGCAGAGATGAACAGGAACTGTCACTACTTCTTTCCTCTTTACGGTCCATTCAATTCTGCAAGGGCCTACAGTATGAACTACCGTACACACTACCCACAATGCTCGCTCAAAGTCCAGCAGGCCCCCAGTGACACCCTCCACAGGAAACACATGAAACCAGGCCTGTCTGACCCTGAGCAGCCTGAACCTGGCTTCCCTGCTCGTAAGCCCTTCACATAAAGGTTTTCCTGGACTCCACACAGTTCACAAACAGTGAAATGCCATGGCTCTCCAAAACAGCCCCATAAAAAGCAAAGGCACAATTTTAAAAAGCCTTGATACCAACTCTGCCACTCGGGGCTTCTGAAGGCCATTCCTGCCTGACCACCTTAAATATTTGTGGTTTGGATCCGGCAACTTCTTTGAAAGCAAGCACATACCCTCTCGCTCATAGTAACTGCACCCCGCTTTAGAAATGGGGAATTCGGGAGAGCGGAACCGCCTAATTAGGCCCCAACACAATTGAGCTTTTGATTCCCTATCTGCTTTGGAAAACCGCTGCTTCAGTCTGGCCGTCTTCTCCAAAACCCAGGTAGCCAGGTCCAAAGTGGGAAAAGCAGCAACAATGAAGCGACAACTTCACTTCCCTGCTGCTGTAGGACCCAGGGTAAGCAGCTGGGACAGGGCCAGAGACAGCCCAGAGGCCATGGCAGCGGCTGGACCCTGGCTCCGCAGACCACACTTCCCGCAATGTCACCACTGGGCAGCTTGTGACAGCTTTGCAGGCTGTGAGGTTTTTTTTAAGGACACCAACAGTCCTAGGTGGCCTCTGGAGCTGGTCTCCACAGGGGCTGATGGCGGCCAGCAGCAGAGAGCGCACTCTCGGACAAGGGCTGCGGGAAGGCCTAAGGCTCGGCGGTGGGACTCAATGAGGGAGACCCTCACCCTCACGGGAACGCTCTCACTCTGCAGATCTCAAAGCAAACCAAGAATGGAGGGAAGAAAGGCCAAGAGTGGGAAACAGATGTTATAGGCCTTGATGTGCACATGTACTGCTGCACACACGTGTGCGAACACAGCCTCAAACCTCCCATGGCCAGAGTTCTGGGTTTTTTTAAAAACTTTTTCCTTAAATAGTTTGGGAAAGTAAGTACATATTTTTCTGCACTGAGAACTTGTACCTTGACTTCCTATTTTAAAAACACACACACTACTGAAATACTGAAAATGGAGAAAAAGACACCGAAGTTTCGTAATACTACATTCACTTCCTTAAGGAGGTGAGATTCAGAATATAGACTGAAAAATCCTCTCTTGCTAGATCCCCAGGATCTGAATTCTTTCACAACTGAAGGCTTGGTGCAGCTTCCCACGACCTAGGGACATGATAAAGAAATTTCCAGCTCACCCCGCTCAGCCCTGAAGCCAGCAGGGTCAGGGAATGGCACCCCAACCAGTCAGAGGGGACTCCTGAGCGCCCTCTGATGTCCCAGGTGGCAGAGTGTACAGGTGTCTCTGTAGAGCTGGCATGTTCCCCCATAAAGCACCAGCAGAACAGAACAGAAAATAAGAAACCAGCACTTGAAATGACTCCCAATTCTCCAAGCAGAAACAGGCTCACCTGATGGGCTAAACTCGGGGGGAAACTCCTCTTTGTGCCTAAACAAAGTCCTCAGGCACAGTGAGAGGGCCTCCCAAGTCCTGCTTTCCGGGGATTTCAGCACACAGGGGCGTGAGCATGGGCCAGAAAGCACACTTACCGCCTCTCCCCGTTGTGCTCGAACTTGATTCTGACGTCACTCTGCCAAAAAGAAGGACAAACAAATCAGAGGTTTCTCTGGCATGTGCCATTCCTGCTATGCCCAGGGAAGCCCCGGGCAGTCCGTTAGCAGCATCAGGCAAACGACTCTGGTGGCCTGAGCTCCAGATAGGCATTCCTTTCCAGTGAGTAGAGCCTTCCAGTTCCAACCTCAGGCAACCAAGTGTTGGGACAAGATCTCTCGGGAGCTGCCCTAGCTCAGTCTGCTCTGCTCTGATGTGCTGTTTCTGACTTCACACGTGCTGTCCACAGCTGGCTCCGCAGTGTCCCCACCACATCACCTTCTGACCAGGGGACTTTTCCTGCGTGGTTCACGTGATTAAAAAGAAAAAGAAATCTTGGTGCCGATGTGGCTGTGGGCAAGTGACATGTTCCATGAGTTGTCACTCTCCCACTTGTAAAGTGGGGCAAAAATACCTAATTTTCAGAGTTGCTATGGGAATGAGATAACTACCCGGCAGACAGCAGTTGTGCAAGAAATGGTGGTGGTGCCAGAAATGTTCACTTCCGTCATCCTTCCCGGGTTAGGCAGTAGGGTAGAGTGGGACCCCAGAACCATTAACCTCAGACACGGTTTGCACGGGTATCCTGTCACTCCCCGGGCTATCTTGTTCTGTTCTCCCAGGACAAAGCAAAAGGAATAGCATGCCAATGCTCGTGTGTAATAGTATTTGCTAGAGAGATGAATAAAATGAAGACCAGAACTCAGCATAAACATCAGAATTAAGAGGAGGTAAAAAGTTTTAAGCATTTTAAAAGCAAATCAAGAAGCGGCAGCGATTGCAAAGCAGCAAACCAACAACTTGAGGGAGCTAAAGAATGAAAGGCAAAGGGGAGAGCTTAGAGAAGACAAGGACAGGTAAAGGGGGAACAAGAAGACAGACGATCAAGAAACCAGCAAGGAATAGAGACGGAGGAAAGTTGATAGTAAGTGCGAGATCACCACGCGCAGAAATAAACGGGTTGTGGTCTGCCTGAGAGAGGAGGGTGTGAGACTATCTCAGCGTGAGGGACGGACAGCAGTGATAGCAGAGGACAGGACAGGACAGGGCTGGGCGCATAAAGGACTGTTTCGAGGACTGGAATTCCCTTCCAGCCCAGAAGAGATGTCCAGTGAATTAGATCAGTGATTCCAATTTATTCTCTGAAAAAGAGATTGACTTTTTCAAAAAATATTCAGTCAGAAGAATGTACATCTATTTCCTGTCTGGCGTAGTAGGAGGCTAAGGGATTCTCCCAATTGCTTCTGCATTTAATCTACTGTGATACCACAGGTCATGTGGCCCTGGGAAACCTTATTGTACATTTCTGACAGAATGAGGGTTTAAAGGCAAATAATATCTTACTCTTATTAAGAAAATAGTATTTACCTCCTAGACTCTCTAGCAGGATTTTAGAAACCCCCTGGGGGTCCCCAGGACATATTTTTGACAATGAATTCAAATATAAGAGGTGACCCAGCCTCTAACTCTATTGTTTTAAAAATGAGGAAAGTGGGCCTCAAAAAGCTTAGTGTCCCTATCAAGGGTCGCATAGTCAACAGGGGCAGCAGGGCTCCCCTGAAGAATAAGCCTGGAGGGCAGAGACCCATCCTTTAATATGGGCCATTTTAAGTGTTAGCAATGCATGAGGAGAGTGAACATTTACTGAGCATTTACTAAGTACCAGGTAGCGTTCTACTGGAGACCTGCTGGAAGTGTGGTTTAGACACCGGCTGCTAACTGCAAGGCTGGGGTATTCAAGCCCACCAGCCACTCTGAAAGGGAAAGGTGAGGCTGTCTGCTCCTGTCAAATTTGCAGTCTCAGAAACCCTAGCAGGGTCCTCAAACCTTTTAAACAGGGGCCAGAGTTCACTGTCCCTCAGACCTGTTGGAGGGCCGGACTATGGACAAATTCCTTTGCACACTGCACATATCTTATTTTGAAGTAAAAAACAAAACGGGGCAAAAACACCCGGCGGCGGGCCGGATAAATGTCCTCGGCGGACCGCATGTGGCCCGCGGGCCGTAGTTTGAGGACCCCTGCTATATGGTGTTGCCATGAGTCAGGACTGATGCAATGGCAGTGGGTTTAGGCATTGTTCTAAGCATGTTACACATATCTTAATTAATCCTCACAACAGGTCTGATTATTATCCCTACTTTACAGAAACACAGACAGAGACACACACAGACAGATGGACAGACACACACACACACAAACCACAAACCCCCCAAACCTGAGTTACAATGAGGCTGAGTTCCTTAAAGTCACGAGGCTTGTAAGGGCAGAGTTCACGTTTGAACCCTGGAAGCTTAGCTCTTCCCCACCATGCTATATGCCACAACTGAAGTGTCACACAAGCAAACGAGGCTCATTTCACCCATAGATGCAGGCCCTCAACGAGAGCACTGAGAGAAGAAAACTATCAAAGGATCTTTTGTGGACTTATTTTTTTGGAGCTCATGGTGGTAGGTATGGAAAGCTCCCTGTATCTGGGGTAATGGGGCAGAGCCTGGGGACCAGGGATGCAGCAAGCCACATAGCCTGGGGAGGGGTCTGTGACGGAGGCAGGATGGGGGACAGCACACTACCACCTTGCTTGGATTGCAGGGGAGTGCGAGTATACGTGTGCAGACAAACCTAGGAGGGCGGCTGTCAAGCTGTCAGCAAGTCGTTGTGTAGACTCTGGGTTGACAGCAGTTATTTGACTGTCCCCTTCTGTTCTTTCCCCTGAAATGCTGTGCAGCTACCATGGCAGGGCCCTCCAGATCACGGCCCCAAGAGATGCCGCTCAGCTCGGGTGTGCCCCTTCCAGCTCGGGACACTCCTTTCCCCCCTGGCTCTGAAGTTTCCCCAAGTCCTAACCACCCTTTATAACCCGGTGTGTCCCTGCAGTGGGGTTACCGCATCCTGTCACCCAGTCCTGCCAACGCACCTTGGTACAGCTATCATTCATAAACTGGGATGTTGTATTTGTAGACACCTATGAAGAAATCCAAAGGAGCCCTGGTGGCAAAGGAGTTAAATGTGTGGCTGCTAACCCTAAGCTTGGTGGTTTGAGCCCACTAGGTGGTTTGTGGAAGAAGGATGTGGTGGTCGGATTCTGCCCAGTGGGGCGGTTCAACCCCACCCTACAGGGGTGCTCCGGGTTGGAATCAACTCCATGACAGTGGGGCTTTGTGTGTGTTTGTTTTAAATAAAAATGCTCTCAGTCTATTCCTGGGACTAAAGGAACTAAATTTACTCTGCAGTGGGCCATAATCCAAGCACTACATTCTATGTGAATATACTCAAAAGGGGGATTAAACTTTGTTACCCCCAACACAAATCACTCTTACCCAAACTAACTGGCCTGTGCATAGGAAATACGCTGTGTAAACAGAGGCGCCGAAGGCACCAAAGCCCTTCTCTGATGTGGTGACAACTTTTCCAGAGCAAGATGCAGGGCCCATAGAATGCCCCAATCTGCCTACTTCCTAAATCTGGGTTGCCCTGCCAGGCATATAAGCAATGGATAAAGCAAGCTCAGATAGGTGAGTCGGTGAGCTCCTCCTTGCCGACCATTCTCCGTGACCCCTCTGAAGCATTCTGCACCGAGGATCAAGTCCTCTCTCGTGAGGTTCTCCTCCTCCCTTCTGTGACTCCGGCCCAGCCCAGGGAACCACACGAACCACACTTCTGCTTTTATTTGCTGGTTCCTCTTCTTCATGCCCTCTCTCACCCTCAACGCACACATGACCACTTTCAATGTGTGGACTTTTGGCCTCTGGGCCTTTTCTCTTTTTTCTCACATCTCCTCCTCCGTGGGATAAACTCAATCTGTCAACCTCTAAACTGAAGGTGCTCAGATCTCTAAGTCCAGTCCCCAATTCTGAATCAAAACTTCATCTGCTTGCCATATATTTGAGGCAGATATGTAGTTGTTGTGGGGAGCCCTGGCGGGCTAACTGCAAGATCAATGGTTCTAATGCCCCAACCACCACATAGGAGAAAGAGTGGCGTCTGATTCCTCAGAGATTTACAGCCTTGGACACCCTCTGGTGCTGTTCTACTCTGTCTTATAAGGTCGCTAGGAATTGGAACCCACTCGACCACAAGGCATGTTCTGGGCTCATGTGGGTATTAAGGGTGCAGCTCCAGAGTCAAACTACCTGGCTCCAAATCCTGGCTCTACAACTTCTTTTTTTTAATTAAACACTTTTATTGGGGACTCTTACATCTCGTCACAATCCATATATTCATCCATTGTGTCAAGCACATTTGTTGACATCATCATTTTTCGAAGCATTTTCTTTCTACTTGAGCCCTTGGTATCAGCTCATTTTCCCCTCCCTCTCCTGCCCTCCCTCCCTCATGAACCCTTGACAAGTTATAGATTGTTTTATCTTACATCACCCTGTCACCTTTCACCCACTTTTCTGTTGCTCATCTCCCTGGGAGGGGGTTATACGTCGATCCTTGGGATTGACCCCTTTCTCCCCCCACCTTCCCTTATCCTCCTGGTATGTCTATTCTCATTGTTGGCCCTGGGGGGTTATCTATCCTGGACTGCCTGTGTTGCGGGCTCGTCTCTGTAGCAGTGTGCATGCTCTGGTCTTATCTGATCTATAAGGTAGAATTGAGGTCATTATAGTGGGGGGAAGAAAGCATTAAGAAATTAGAGGAAAGTTGTATGTTTCATCGGTGCTATACTGCACCCTGACTGGCTCATTTCTTCTTTGTGACCCTTCTGTGAGGGGATGTCTGTCTACAGATGGACTTTGGGTATCCACTCCTCATCCCCCCCACCTGGCTCTACAACTTCTTAACCGTGATCTTGAACATGTGACTTAGTCTCCTCATCTATAAAGGGAGAATAATGATGGTCTCAAGCTCATAGAGCTATTGGAAGAATTAAACGATATAATTTGATTAAAGAGACTAGAAGGCTGTGTGTTGTCAAATGAAATACAACTCAGAGTGACCCCTTAGGAGAGAGTAGAAGCACCTCATGGGGTCTTTACAGAAGCAGACTGCCACATCTTTCTCCCCCAGGGCAACTTGTGGGTCTGCACCAAAAGCCTATTGCTTAGCAGCTGAGCCCTACTGATTACGTTAGGGGGCCTCCAAAAGAGATCAGAAGAATAAAATCCCACTGCCATTGACTTTGACCCATGAGGACCGTTTCTATAGGGTTTCTATATGGGAGCAGATAGCCTCATCTTTCTCTGGAGAATCACCTGGTGGGTTGGAACCACGAACCTTGTGGTTAACAGTCTAATAGCACCATCAGGACTTCTCACATATAATCTGTGTTCAATAAATAATAATTTGGGTCTATAATCCTTTAGCTAAAACACTTGGGGCTGACAAAAATATTTACCATTGCTTAAGCCAGTGGTTCGCAACCTTCCTAATGCCTCGACCCTTTAATATAGTTCATGTTGTAGTGACCCCCAACCATAAAATTATTTTCACTGCTACTTCATAACTGCAATTTTGCTAGGTATAAATCATCATGTAAATATCTGATAAGCAGGATGTATTTTCATTGTTATAAATGGAACATAATTAAAGCATAGTGATTAATCACAAAAACATATGTAATTATATATTGTGAAATATTTACTTCTAATTACAAATAAATGAAATTCTGTCTTGAAGCATGGTGTAGCGTGGGTAACAGTCTTCACACGGGTACTGTATGTGGGTGTATCTGCATGTGGGCAGACCCGCCTGGAGGCGGATAGAGGAGGGTGTCTCGGTTCCTAAGACCATGGGAGATAGGTGTTTTCTGATGGTCTTAGGCGACCCCTGTGAAAGGGTCGTTCCACCCCCAAAGGGGTCACAACCTACAGGTTGAGAACTGCTGGCTTAAGCAGACTCTTTTTTAAAAAAATCATTTTATTGGGGGCTTGTACAATTCTTATCACAATCCATACATGCATCCATTGTGTCAAGCACATATGTACATTTGTTGCCCTCATCATTCTCAATAAGCAGACTCTTAATGGGAGAATCCATTGCCCAGTATTAGGTTGCTAACCTGGGTTTGAGAGTTTGACTTTAGGTGTACAGCACTCTTTATAGACCACATCAGAATTACTTAATTTGAAAACCCAACTAATGGATCTGGACTGTACCTTAAACATACCTGTTGAAGATTAAAGGGACTGAAATATTCCTTTGAACTTGAAGCTGATATATCTGATGTGAGAAGCAGCGAAGGTTGGCTAGTCCCAGGTTGTAGATTTAGAAGTCTGTGGATTGTGGTTCAAATCTCTTGCTTTTGAGGTTGCCCAATAATTAGTCACTGTATATAATTAGTATATAATCAGACTGCCATATACTTGCTATTTTCATTTTTACTTTGTAAACGTAGTTTTTGTTGTTGTGCTTGTGACGTCTTGTGTGTGTGTGTGTGTGTGAGGTGTCTTTGTTTTTTCCTTTGAAAACTGCTAGCATGTGACATAAAATGTAAATTGCTGCCAAATGTAATAATGCGTTTAATAAAAGTGATCCATGCTACAAAAAAAAAAAAAATCCCTTGGGGCCAAAAGATGATTCAGAATGAATGAAAATCTTTCTGATTTTGAGAGGTCAGCTGGTGCACCTTCTCCCTAGCACGTGAGCCCCCAGGGTGTGCGAAGCAGCACCCTCTGGCAGAGGCAGCCTGCTCACAGGACTCTCTTGCAGTTCACTGGGGGCCTTGTGACTAGTTCTGACCAAGAGTCACAAAGAAAACTGAGTTCTACATGCTCTTCCTTGGTGACCACATGTTCCAGATGGTAGGGCAGTGGTTCTCAACCTTAATACAGTTCCTCATGTAGTGGTGACCCCCAACCATAAAATTATTTCCACTGTAATTTTGCTACTGTTATGAATCGTAATGTAAATATCTGATATGCAGGATATATTTTCATCGTTGCAAATTGAACATAATTAAATTATAGTGATTAATCACAAAACAATATGTAATTATATATTGTGAAAGATTTATGTGTTTTCCGATGGTCTAAGGCGATTTTTTAAAAGGGTTGTTTGACTCCCAAAGGGGTCGCGATCCACAGGTTGAGAACCACGGTGGTAGGATATAAGGACAACAGCTCTTCAATCGGTCTGGGGCCCTAATTGACGGTGGAAAGGTACCAGCCTTCCCTCTCTCACGATGCACATGGTGCACAACTTCCATTGTGCTAAAGTCACTGGGATACTGGGGTGACACCACTGGGGCTAGGGATCCCGGCTCTCCTGGTCCTAACTGACAGTAGGACTAGTCCCAGTGAGTGGAAGAAATAGACTAAAATTATCCTGAGTCAGTTCAAGCAGAGTTTTATTGCCAAATGTTTTGTTACAAATTTACGAAACAAAACAAGCTGCTTAATTTGCAGTATTTTTGTGGATTTCAGAACTATAGATAAGGGCTGTGGACCCACAAAAACCACACACAGAATTGTTTCACTGTGACCCTAGACTCACTTTATCTCTCTGTGTCAGCATCAGGCACCCTCCTAAACCAGTCACTCCAATGCTGGCACCACTACTCTCGGCCATGGAGGTGCAGACCTGCTCCCCAAATCGTTCCTCCTGTCCCCTCAAGAGCCTGTCCTACCCTCCAAGCCTCCTACTCTCCCCATTACCACCCTTGCTGGCCCCCCTTCCCCTCACTCCTGGATTCCTCAAGCCGCCTTACACCTCCTGGAAGGAGCTCTGGTGGCGCAGAGGGTTGAACACAAGGTGGCTAGGCAAAAGATCCCAATCCAGCAGCCACTCTGAGGGAGAAAGAGGAAACAGCAGCTTGCTCTATAGAGCTTTTATAGCCTCGGAGATCCCTACCGGGCAGTTCTGTGTCCTCAAAGGTCACGGGAGTTGGATTCTGGACTTGATGCCAGATGGATACCTCTCGGCATCTCTCCCTTCCAATCCATTCACATCCCTTTTTAAAAAACGCAACCAGTGACCAATCCCTGCCCTACAGAATAGTCCAAACCAGTGTTTCCTAAAGTGGGCGATAGCGCCCCCTGGGGGGGATGCTAGAATGATCCAGATGGTCTGCGATAACAGATACCTATACTTTATCTTGGATTATAGGCTACAGTTTAGGTTTTTAATTGCCAGGGGGCACTGCATAATTTCCAAATTTTCTGAAAAGGGGCAGTAGGTCAAATAATCTTGAGAATGTGTAGTCTAAATGCTCCTTCAGAGACCTCTGGGGTATAGGCTCATTCAGTTTACCTCAGTGTCTCACCCTGCTCCCCACAGGAGCCCTCCTCTCCTGTAAGGTCAATGCCCACTTCATGCCTTCAACTACGCCACAGTCCTTTCTACTCCTAGGCCTTTACTCAACCGGGTTCCCAAACAGGCATGCCCTCGTTTCCACCTCACACACTTTTACAAGGTCATGAGTCTGGGTTTGGATCTACTCACAGTCACACCACAGAAGGCCAATCTGTTCTGGAGAGATTACAGCCAAGATTCTACTCTGGGTTACCATGGGTTGGAATCCACGCAATGGCAAAAATGCCAACAACGAACTTTTATATACCCTTCATGGCCTGGTTCACGTAATCTGTGAAACTTTTAGCCTAAGCTCACCCTCCACTGAACTTACCATCCCTGTATCTGTTGAGGCAAAGCCACATTCGACCTCGATTTCTTTCTCACACGTATTATTTCCTGGGCACAAAGCACATGCATGACTCAAGTAGCTTGAATAAAGCATGTGCCGGACTGAATGAAGAGGGGTTACAGCACATTAAGTGAAGAATTCACATCTAGGAATTCAGGTCTAGGCAGGTTCAAGCCCCGGGGCCTCCACAGCCAATGTGGTGAAAGCAGTCCTGAGAGCCATGCCCAAGGAGAGACAGTTCAGGCCTCCAGGCTGATCACAGAAGTAAAGGATGATCCTGAAGTTAGGCTAAACTATGACCTTCTCAAAGTCCAAATTTGACAGCTATACATGTAACCAACTCAAGAGAACACTAAGTAATCCAGAAAAAGCAACTGTTTATTTGACAAAGGTTTGCGAACCACTCTGTCCTGGCAAAGGGCTCATTAGCCATCAGCCCTCGAACCCTCTCCCCGATTCTGCATTGCTCCACTACCCTATATTTGCTGGATAACATCCACACCTTGTTTAAGTATTTTACCAACATCTTATCCATAAATATAGTTCAGGAAAAGCCCAAAGATCACTGAAAGATATGATTATACAGTAACTTTCTTACAAAATTTAATGAATGCCAAGCTTCTGTGTTGCTTTCGATATGTTTTATTTTCAAATTAGCCAATCCACAAGCCCCTTTGAAAGAAGGGAGTGGGGAGGAAAGAGACAGAGCAGTGGTCTCAATCCCCTCCCTTGCTAGGGGGAAGCTCCTGGAAAGAGGAACCTTCTTCCAGAATGGACAGCCAGGCCCTACTGGCCCGAGGACAGTTGCTTTTGCATTGAGAAGTACCCACCAGTGAACACATGGACTCAGGTGTTTGTTCAATGCCTCTACCTGCCATTTTGCTAAGATTCAAGGTCAGTAAGGATTAGTTGAAACAGGGATTATTTCTATTTCTTCTCCACTGGGGAAAAATGTTTTAATTGGGTTAGCTTTAGAAGTTATCAAAGGTCCAACAGCCAGCCAGGAAGGACAATTCTGTGAAGGCAGAAAAGCTACCACGCCCTCAATTCCTTGCTCTGGTTCTAAGTTCTCACCAGCTCAAACCCGCAATCCCCGAGCCCCAATGGACATAGCGTTCGCACCACAACTTTATGTGTATTTGCACATCCGTCTTACAGTGTACAAAGTGCTTTGCATTCTGCCATTCATCTTACTGGAACCTTAAAAGGTAGACTTGTTGGGTATGACTAGGCCTATTTTTCAGTGGAACATCTAAGGTTATAGAAGGAAAGCTGTATGACTTATGCATGGTAGAAATGCTCTGATCAGGGTCACAAGATCTGGGTTTGCTTCCTGGCTCCTCTCAGCACCTCTGTGAAGGAGCTCTGTAAACCCCAAGTATCATTCACACACTGTAGTCGCTGAAGGGGCCCTGGTGGCACAGCAGGTTGCACTTACTGTTGTCAGGTCCCACGTTGGTTCAGACTCCTAGTGAGCCTCTGTCCGACAGAGCCCAACTTGACTGCCCAGTCCTGCTTTACCCCAAGTGCTACGCTTGAGCCCCTGGCTGCAGCCCCTGTTGTCAATCCAGCCCATCAAGGCCTTCCTTGCTTTTGCTGGCCCCCCGCTTTACCGCGCATGGCACCCCTCTGCAGGGGCTGCTCGCTCCTAACAGCATGTCCAAGTCTCGACATCCTTGCCTCGGAGAAGTGTTTTGGCTGCACTTCTTCCAAGACAGATTTGTTTGTTCTTTTGGCAGTTCAGGGTACTTTCCATAGTCTTCACCTACATCACAGTTCAAATGCACTGTTTCTTCGGTCTTCCTGATTCAATGTTCCTTATTCAACTTTCACCTGCATAGGAGGCACCTTAGTCCTCCCTCAAAGTAACCTCTTTGTTTTTCAACACTTTCAGGGGCCTGTGCAGCAGATTTACTTAATGCAGTGTGTCATCTGATTTCTTGACTGCTGCTTCCATGAGCACTGATTGTGGTTTCAGGCAAGATTAAATAATTGACAACTTCAACCCTTTCTCTGTTTATTATGATGTTACCTATTGTGAAGATTTTGGTCTTCATTACATTTGAGTCAGAATCCATACTGAAGGCTGCAATCTTTGATCTTCAATAAAACACAAGTAAACATCTTTCTGGTATTCCCTGCTTTCAGCCAAGATCCATCTGTTACTGGCAATGATATCCCTGTTCCACATCATTGGTAGAATTCAATTTTTTCATCACTTAACTTCCATGGTTGGTGTATAACTTTGAATCACAGTTGTTTGGACTGGATTTTCGTTATACATGGATAGATATAATCCTATCCCAGACTGTACTGTATTTCAAGATATATCTTGAAATGTCTTTTTTGAGGATGGATGGAACAGCATTCATGATTGTACCATTCACAGCATAGGAAATCAGATCATTTTCTGATCCAAAAAGACCAATACCAATCTATGTCAGCTAACACCTAAGATATCAATCTTAATGCGTTTCATTGTTGACGACCTAATTTTCCTAGATTCAGAGTTGGTACAAGTTCTGATTATTTGTAGATTTTCTGCAGCTGTTTCTTCTCATTTTGAATCATGCCCCATCAGCAAATGAAGAATCTGAAGGCTTTACTCTATTCGCGTCATTATGGTCAACTTCACCTGGAGAAAGCAGCTCTTCCGCAGTCGAATTTTGAGTGCCTTCTGAGCTGAACGACTCATCTCTGGCACTATCTCTGACAGTGCTCGGCTTCCATTCATTAGGCCCTCGAGTATCTGACAGTGTTTCAGTGCTCTGCTTAAGGTTGTCAGCAGCTAATTCCTCCAAAGGGGACCGCTGATTCCTTCCTTCTTCGTCTGTTCCTGGTCTGGAAGCTCCCCTGAAACCTGTTCACTTTGGGCAACCCTGCTGACGTCTGAAATAGCAGTGATACAGCTTCCAGCACCACAACAACATACAAGGCACCACAGCACAACAAACTGACAGACTAGTGGTGGGGGTTGCACATAGTGACCTGCTAACCACAGGCCAGCAGTTCGACTCCATTCGTGGTTCCATGGGAGAAAGCAAGGCTTTCTGCTCCTGTGAAGATTTACAGCCTCAGACACGCACAGGAGCAGTTCTACTCTGTCCTAGAGTCACTGGGAGTCGGAATCAAATTGATAGCAGTGAGTTTTTTGTTTTCTTTTTTGTTGTTGTTGAAAAATTTTTTTAATCGTTTTATTAAGGGCTCATACGACTCTTATCACAATCCATACATACACCCATTGTGTAAAGCACATTTGTACATTCATTGCCCTCATCATTCTCAAAACATTTGCTCTCCACTTAAGCCCCCGGCACCAGGTCCTCGTTTGAGTTTTTGTTTTCTATACTTGTTGCCCACTCCACAAATTGTTGTTGCTGCAAGCACTCCGCAAACTGTAAACCCTGAATGGATACTGACCACTCCGTGACTCATAGGCCTGTGCTCTTCTTACCTAGAATGAAAACTGTCCAGCCCACAGAGACCCAGCACCCACAGGTAAAGGAGCACTGTCCATCATGGCCAGCAGAACCAGCCGCAGTCCACAGACACAGCCAGGGCCTTTCGAGCCTTGAGGAATCATCATCCAGCTCTTGCCACGGGTGGAATGGACAGAGGGAGACCAAAGACCCTACCTGCTACGATAGCTGGCGCCTCACCGTCCGTGGACTTCCAGAGCTGCTCAGAAGGCTTATCTGTTCTCAAAGGCAGTCTCCTTTTCAATCACTTACCTAGCTCACTCACTCATAGAAAAGGAAGTCTGAAGTCATGCCAAATAGAAATTAAATTGGGTTTTCCAGTTTTTCTGGCCTCAGCCTCCAAACAATTCTGTCAATGAGCCTGCACCTCCCCTAGGCTTCTGGCCGGGTCAAGCCTAAGCCCTAGAAGGTTGTGCCGATCTCAACAATGCCTTGTAGCTGGCACTGCCGTTCTCACACTGAAGGCCTGCTTGCCTCTGCCAATACCATTTCACCCTTAAACAAACAACCCCCGGTGCTAGCCAAAGGACTTTGTTACTTTCAAAGGGCTCTGCAACTTGAATCTTTAGTTCCACTTGATGGCCAACTTGGCCTTTCCTAGCCATTTAACTTAGGTTTGCATCTTTTGTTTCTCCTATTCCTAAGCATGAGCCTTCTGGTGAAATCATGTAGAAGATGGTTCCATCCTATCCCAGGCGCAAACTAACGAAACCAACAATAAATAAAGGTGAATTCACTCTGTAAATTATAAAGTCCTATATAAATGGATTATTAACAATATCTCTGAACTGCCCGGCCAGGTTGCTGTAAACACCCCTCCATGTGCACACTCTACCCCACATGCACATAGACTTGTTCTCTCTCTGTGCTTTCTGGATTTTGCTGAAAGACAACTTTCCTGGTCAGAAGCTAGGCATCTGCTCCACTATGACTACATATACGGGAAAAGCTACTGTGACATTTTCATAGCCCTTCGACTCAATGCCGGCAGAGAACGTGAGCTCCAGTTTCTAAAGAGTTATGCTTACATGCTCTGGGCTTCAATCAGTTCTCCCCAGATCCCACCGCCCCCCTGAAACTGAATCCTCAGATGGAATTCCTGCTGATAAGTTTATCATGATATCTAAACCCCTGAGCCTGTGTGACAGGAATGGTTGTACCAATGAGGCTCCAAGCCTCACATACCTCATTTCTTGTCCCTTCGAAACCAACAGTCTCTGGTATTTAGAACATAAAGCTGTGTTGTTCCAAACAAAAGCCACTAGCCACATATGACTATTTAAATTCTATAAAAATAAATAAGTTTCAAAGTCAGTTGCTCGATAGCCCACACTGGATAGCACATATCTAGAACATTTCCATCATCAAGAACATTCACTGGGCAGCACTGAGTGAAGAGGAGTAGCCCTGCTGTGAGAAATGGTGACCAGCGCACAGGACACAGGTCATGTGCAGCCAGCGGCTCCTACATCCTCTCGAAAATGCCTTATCCCAGAAATGAAATCTACCCTCTTCATATCGCGAATATCATATCAGAAAGCACATTTCACCTTTAAGGGGTGGCTTGGTTCCTTACCAAAAATTTCTTTTTCTCACTGGCCCCTGCACATGAGCTTGTGGTTATTGAGGGGCTGTTCAGAAGGGCTGGGCTGCTGCTGTTGTGCTTTTTCTTTAAAAACAAAAAAACTGAGGTTAATTTATGTCCTGCAGGCAACAGGAAAACGTGTGAACGACATTCAAGTAAACTGTGGGTCCACAGAGCCCGTGTCTCTTCTTGGCTTATTTCCTAACCAGTACTTAATTCTTTTCCCAGCCTTCTCCCTTCATGACCCCTTGACTCCAAGACACAGCAGCAGGCACAATACACGACGGGGACTTCTTCTCTTTTAATCAGTTTTAAGTTTGAAGCAGAAGGATTCCTAACAATCTCCTTACAAGGAACGACTGGGGACCACTCCATCCTTCCTTTCCCAGTCCCTCTGGGCTTTTGAACTCAAGAAAGCGTCTCCCATTTGCCCACTATCTGATGTCCACACCAACAGTCCAGTTAGGAGAAAGATCAGCTGACTGGAGCGCACTGGCGAGCACACGCCACATAGGAAGACAGGAAGGAAAGTGAGGTCATTCGCCTGGGGGAGGGGACTCGTTTCTGGTAAGAACAGCTCCTTCCAAAAGTGGCTTTGAATGTGAAGTGGGAACCAAGCGATTAGATAGAACAATGTACGAAAATAATACAAGAATGGGCCCTGGTCCGCTGTCCCCTACTCTATAAGGTAGCCACAAAAATAAAAGCAGCTTTTGAAATGACTCCTTCCTCGTGTTCTAACATGACACAAAAGGACTCGGGGCCCCTAGTATTCCTGAAGGCAGGAAATACTCCGGGAGCTACATTTTGTAGGCCCCAAGGAAGAAAACCCAGGGGCTGGTGTGTTCCTCCAGGAGCCAGGGTCTTCTGGCGGGTGGACAAGGTGAAAGGAGGAGCCGAGAAGCTTGCTGAGGACACAGCGCACAAGGAAGAACGTCATGAAAACTTTTCCATCAAACCCCAGGTGCTGCGCTGGAAACCCAGTGGGGAGCAAGGCGCCCCTCCCCTGGTGCCTCTCTGCGGCCGAAACGCTCAGTTAACAGAGGCAGAGGACACTGGAGGTGAGAGCCCTGCAACAGCACACAAAGTGAACTGGTACCAGAATTAAAAATCATTTCCCCAAACAGCAGGCAGCTTCAATAAAGCAGGCACCCTCGAGTCCCCTAGTTCCTAAGGAGGAAAGCCCATAAACAGTAACAGCACAAAGCCGCTCACCACGGACTTTAGAACATACCAAGTGACATTTTAATCAAAAGAATCTTCTCTCTTTAGCTTGAGTTTATGTAAGCGGATATCAAAATTAATTTTTAGGGTATGCATGATTTTATCTGAGTTAGGAGTCACAAATCCGGATAAAATATTTGCCAAATAATTAGTAAAGAAAAAGAAGTATGTGGATACTGTCTCCACCAGGAGCACAGGGATTACTCTTGGTTTCCAGTTACCGCCTGTCAGGGGCAGGCGCACAGGCTCTGGACTCCAGATCACAGGCCCACTCCAAGGTGGTGTCTCACTTAGCATTGAACAGACTCAAAGGAACGAGCCAACAGCATCCAAGCCTGCTACAACAGAACCCTGGGCTGCTCACACTTTTCCCACGACTAACCCCCCTCCCTGGCAAATCCAGCTAGCACACACACCTGTCTATTTGGGTGGCCCGTGTCCTTGTTCTTCATGGTCTCATATCCAGGTAGCCGGGAGCGTCGGCCCATCTGGAGGGCCACCAAATCCTTCATGATCGAATCCAACGCTTCTTGTTCGTCTGCAGGGAAAGAGAACACATGGGCTAAAACACTTAGGCACTGGCCAGCACAGCAGTCCACAAATGACGGCCCCCGAGCTTGGGGAGCTCTGCCCTGGGGAAGTGACAGACCCCGCGACATGCCCTGGATATCTCTGAAAGCACACAGAGGAGTGTAGACCACGTCACTGTGATGACAACGGATGCATGTACTGTTGGCACCAGCATGTACTCAATCGTGTGTATGCACATGCAGTCACCTGCTCAAGCAGTGTCCCGAGCCAGAGAAACTCCATGAGGAGAGGGGAGAAGATGGCGTGAAGCACACAGAACACAGCATGATAAAGCACTGAATCAAAGAGGAATGGTTGAAAGCTGATTATGGAAGCCCCAACCCACTACTATCGAGCCAATTCCAACTCCTAACACCCCTCTCTTGGGGGCTCCAAGGCTGTAAATCTTTATGTGGGTGGAGCAGATGGCCTCATCTATCTCCCTCAGAGTGGCTGGTGAGTTTGAACCATCAACCTTACAGTGAGCAGTCCAATGCTTCCTTGACAGCGTCATGAGCGTGCCTATACTATAGGAACAGGCTTGGGACCGACTATTTCATAACCAGGAGTGAACCTCAAAGCATCATATGTAGGAAAGCACATTTTTAAAGGCATCAGACAAGGACCTCGTGTAGCTCCTTTGAAGAGAAGTTGTTCCACAAGCCTAGTCTCTGAATCCCCCCAACCCTTTACAAATGTATAGGTCTTCTTCTTCCCAGAGGGAAGTCAAAAGGCAGTCCTATTGTCTGTCTTCCCCAGTCAGCCCAATGCCATGCTGTGCAAAAATTTCCCAGGTCATTCAAAAGGTCCTTGTCCACTCAAGCAGCATGGAGTGAACTTGAAAAAGAAATGCTTTTTCAAAGAAATATACCTTTTAGTTAATGAGGACTGAAAAGACATAAAGTTGCTGACCCAGAGGGAAACATGAGGGACGAGTTGTTACACTTTGCCATGAGGACAAGTGAGTCACTTGAGGCACACCTTAAAAGAAGCAAGTACTGAAGACTCCACCCAAGGAGAGTGCCTATCTCCTGCCCTGTGTCACTGCCCTTAGAGAGACTCTGATACCTCTTGGCAAGGGAGGAGCAGCGCGGAGTACAGGAAGCAGAACCACTCCATTCTCTCCTCCCGTGCTAGCTGCCATTCCTCACTCCCTAGACCAATGTGAGTGGATGCCCCTGTGCCCTTGAGCAGGCGCAGGAAAGGAAACAGAGGGTGCCTACGAAGAGATCTCGGCTCCCTCGGAAAAATGAAATGAAATTTAAATCTTGTCGAAGAAGTAATAGTAAAATCATTTTCCAGGCTCATTCCACTTTAGAATACACGAAAAGGAATGTCTAAAGTCACACGTCATACTGCCGAAAAAGCACGTAGTAAAGGGAAGAAGCAGGTACACGTCTCAAGACTAAAACACATAAGTTTCTTCAATTACTTTCTATTAATTTCCATGTAGGTTCCTTAAAGAAACAAAATTGCTTTTGTTTTGCTTTGCTTTTCAATTTCTCAACCATGACTTAAAAAAGAAGAGTATCATGTCTATACCAGGAAAATCAGCTTACGTATTAAATTGGCTTATCTACATTATAAAGTATAATACAGTAAAACATCACTGTAAAGGAGATTATAACTAGGTAGGTGTTTTCTAAGGCATAACCAGTGAAAGTATCACCAGCATTAGAACTCAAGGTTTCGATTGTTATCTGAAGTCTGTTATTAAAACATATGCACATACACACACCTTCCAAATCAAATTGATAAGCATGATTGGAAAAACCATTTCTAATTTTGGAGAAGATGATACTATTATAAGAGCTGGTTTATCAGGTTGACAAATTCTGCTTCCAGGAAGCTAACTAATTCCTGGCATTACTTAATGGGTAAACTTGTTTGGTACTTTCAGCACTTAGAACATACTAGGGGAACGGTTTAGCGTGCCTCCCAAAGTCAGAGACAACTGGCACAGTGAACCAGGGTTAAGAGAATCTGATTTCATGTCCAAGTAGAATATACTGCTACAGGCAGACAGATTCTTCAACTGATACTTCTCATTGAGAACATGGTAAAGCCAGGAAGTAAATCAAGCAGCTCTTTTAGGGATTTCTTCCTGAATTGAGATTTTCACTAGATCACCAGCACTCTTTCAGTAGCATTCCTTAAAAGTAACAAACAAAAACGTTTTCAAGAAAATAACAGGCCTTTGAGTTCGGTTTGGTTTTAAAGCCAGGAAGTCCTGGGCTGAAGTCCTAAGTCAAATTATGTACTAGCTGGGAGACTTAAGCAAAACACTTACTTGTTCTTCCTACACCTTAATTCTCTCATCTGTGAAACAAATCATGTGAGCTATATTTCACAGTTGTAAGGACTTAAAGGAAAAAAACAAAACAACTGAAAGCCGTTTTCATGGTCCCTAACACTTAGTAAGTTGAGCCCAGAAGGCACAATGAGTAGGCACTCCGCTGCTAACGAAAGAAAGGGGTAGGTTGGAACCAACCGGCTGCTCTGTGGGACAAAGACCTGGCAACCCGCTCCCGTGAGGAGTCTGTCATGAAAGCTCTGAGGCAGCGGAGGGTCCCTGTGAGTTAGAATCACGAGCACCTGGGAATGCTTCAGCAAACACGCTGGCTATCACTGTCATCAGTGAGCAACTAGACACCACATACCCTAACCTCATCCGTGATTCTATTCCTGGATTTTCATCAGATTTTTATTTTTATTAGGAGAGTCGGCCAAGACAGACCCAACAGGGTGGGAGAGGCAGAAGCAAGTGTTTAAGGAGAATCAAGAAGCTGGGAATTCTTTGAAAATGAAAGAAAAGTGGAGGTGGTGAAAACTAACCATCCGTTTGTGAGCTTTGCCCATGAATAGGTTGAGGCCGGGGAGAGGGTGCTATAAACCTCAGCAAGACTTCCTGAGGATGGGGTGGACTGCCCACTAATGCTAGGAAGGCGCACAAAGAGGAAGACGGCCGTTCTTGATGAGCCTGAGGAGCCAGGGGAGGGAGGCTGGGGCAGTCACAGACAGCAGACAATAGGGCATCTATGGAAAAAGGATTCAGGTTCAGGCCTTTAGAAATGGAAGCTCTCGGGAGTCTGAGGCAGCCCGTGGTCCATACTTATCCAGCTGCAAAGATTTCTTCTCCGGATATGCTGACCCATGGTGTGGGGACTGCCAGGTAACTAACTCCTGCACCTTAGCTCCAGCGGGAAGTCACTCTATCTAAAAGCAGGGTCTACAGCACTTCCCACTGATAAAAAAATGTTGCCTTGTGTGATTACTATGCCAGTCGCTCTTTCCCAAAAGAGGGGAAAGATAACTTCAAAAAGTTCTTTTAATTCCAAGTGTCCATGAATTTCCATGCTTCCCCGGGGCTTCCGAGTGCACCTGAGCCAGATGGTATTCCCTTGCCTTTAGTAATATTTTACACCCTTTCATTGCCTCCTCCCGGTCCATATCTGTGCAAACAGCTGTTTACAGCAAGTGTGACGACACAACAATGCCTGATCACAAGCTTTTCTCCTTCGGGTACCTGGTGGTGTCTTTTCTACATCTTAAAGTCCCATTCTGGAGTCTCCCTCTCAAATTGTTGCTGTTTCTAGGGCACATTACGCATTCAGTATTACTAATCGATGATGCAACATTTAAAGCAGACAGACAAACAAACTCATTACAAAGCAAGCCATTTCTTCCTCCTAAGAATGAGTGTATTTCACCTCTATTTTAATATTGATGGAATTAGCCCAAAGGGCTGGAACTGTAAGTTGTGTGTGAACCCCACAACTACCGAACTGATCTCTCCCTCCTGTGCCCCTTGACGCACTTCTGACAAATACCTAAAGACACCCCCCCCTGCATTTGTTTACTTGCATCAAGTTCACCTCACTTGAGCGCCACCCCTCCAGGGCTGGAAAGCACAAGCGCCGGGCACACCCACACTGTGCCAGGCACACAGGAGGCATGAGGTACATGGACAAGGGCTCGTGGATCACTTACACAAGCCAGAACTGGGGAACAGCACCTTACCGTCTGCGTCTTCCCCGCCCACCGGTTGGATGGCTATGGGCTTTGTACAAATGCCGAGAATGCCATTGTAAGCGCTACCTGTCATTTTCAAGAACTAGCAGAAATCTAATCATGGTTTAACTATGTTGGCTTATTAAACTGTGGTCCAAGTTTCAATCAAAACAGTTACCAACTACTCGGTTTCTGTAACAGACCAGCTGGAGCTTCTAGAGCCCTTAATACAGCTCCTCATGTAGTGGTGACCCCTCAAGCAGAACATTATTTTCGTTGCTACTTCATCACTGTCATTTTGCTACTGTTATGAATCAGACGACCCCTGTGAAAGGGTCGTTCCCCCTTGCTGTTCTAGATAAACTGAACGGAGACTGATCTAAGTGGGTCCTCCAACAGTTCCACCGAGGTCGCAATGACTCCAATTTAAGAGTGAAGTATCAGGCCAGGCCCAGACACCCGTAATCCCACCACTTAGTTACATTTCCTGTCATGTGGTTCCACACTGCTACCTTTTCCCCCAGTAACATTTCTTTTTTATTTTTTTTAATCATTTTATTAGGGGCTCATACAACTCTTATCACAATCAATACACACATCAATTGTGTAAAGCGCATTTGGACATTCATTGCCTTCATCATTCTCAAAAGATTTCCTCTCCACTTAAACCCCCGGCATTAGGTCCTCATTTTTCCCCTCCATCCCTGCCCCCCTCCCTCACCCCTCCCTCATAGTTTATAAATAGTTATTTTGTCATATCTTGCCCTGTCCAACGTCTCCCTTCACCCACTTAAGAAAAGATTTTTTATCTTTATCTTGTTCTCAGTATTCTGATCAGATTCAAGTCTCAGGGGACGATTAACTTCTTATGATGGAATAATTCTTCAGAGCCTTTAATTTTTAATCATAGTGTTCCTCTCAAGATTAAGGCGTCTCAGACTGCACATGTAAAAAGTCCAAGCACAAGTAAATTAGTCTCCATGTAATTAATAACACTTGCCACTCTGATTACTAAAGCTGAGGGAGAACTCTAGAGTGATCAAGACAAAATGACCAGCCCCTCCCAACTTCTAAACCAGCCATATAGTGTCCAAGCCAAAAAGAATTCTTTCTCATTATTTAATAAGGATAATTGTAGTTTCCGCTAGAAACCTACTGGGGCTAACAGCCAATATAAAATCTGACCTGTTTTAATTATAAACCTGAGTTGTCAAACTGGGTTGAGCTAAAGGCTTAGAACAGTGTGGGAATACACGACTGTTTTTACCAAAGAAACTGCAGGGAGGGAGCAAAATTCGTTTCAGTCCTCTCCTCACTGGACTCGAGTTTAGCAAATATAATAAAAAACATTATGAAGTCTGCTTCTCTCTGAGCAACCTTGGAGTTTATTTAGAACTAGACCAAAAAATAAAAAGCCAAACAAGGCTATTCTGACTCAGAGAGACCCCATCAATGAACACAATTGCCCGTGAGGTTTGCAAGGCTGTAATCTTTTACAGACACCGACTGCCACATCTTTCTCCCATAGAGCAGCTGGCGGATTTTAACCACCAACTTTTTCATTAGTAGCGGAACGCTTTAACCACTGTGCTACCAGAGCTCCTTAATTAGAACTATAGTATGAACAAAAGCATTCTTAGAGTTAATAACTAACTCACCCAGGAATTTAACTTGTCTTTTTTTTTTATTTCAATAAATCATTTTATTGGGGGCTCTTACAGCTCTTATCACAATCCATCCACCCATTGTGTCAAGCACATTTGTACATATGTTGACATCATCCTTTTCAAAACATCTTCTTTCTGTTTGAGCCCTTGGTAACAGCTCCTCATTTTTTATCCCTCCCACCCCTCATGAATCCTTGATAAATTATAAATTATCACTTTCATATCTTACATCCGCTGTGTCCCTTCACCCATGTGTTTCTATTGTTTGTCACCGTGTGTGTGTGTGTGTGTGTGTGTGTGTGTGTTTTAATACATCGACCACTGACATCGGTTCCCTTTCTCCCTCCACCTTCCACCTACCTTCATGGTATCGCTACTCCCAGTACTGTTCCTGAGGGTAAACTTCTATCATTTACATTACCAGAATGAAACCAGAATTTAAGAGTGTGTATGTAGATACATACAAGTATCCTTGCTGAGCCCTCATTACAAATCAAATGAAAGAGAGCCAGGTGTCTGGGAGAGTCCAGTACTAGCTCTGACCACGTGTCAAGGCAGGGCCCTCAAACTTTTTAAACAGGGGGCCAGGGGCCAGTTCACTGTCCCTCAGACCCGTTGGAGGGCCGGACTATAGTTTTAAAAAAAAACTATGAACAAATTCCTATACACACTGCACATATCTTATTTTGAAGTAAAAAAACAAACGGGGCAAAAACACCTGGCAGGCCAGATAAAATGTCCTCGGCGGCCACAAGTGGCCCGCGGGCCTTCGTTTGAGGATGCCTGTGTCAAGGACATCTACCAGAAAGAAAGAGAGGGCGCAAGCACTGAAGGAAGCGGGTGCAATGGTTCTTAAACTGGCTTGCCCAAGAGGCTGTAGTCTCCGGCAGGCAAGCGATATTCCCCTCTCCCTGCCTCAGTTTCTCCATGAAAAACTGGCATGGGGGCAGATGGGCAAACACTGAGCTCCTAGTCCTTTTTCTTCTGGGCGCAGGACCCTACCACACAGCTCTTCACTGTCTTCTTCACATGCTCTCGCACCTCAACTTTTTGGAAACGTCCAGAGTTGTGGAAGCATGCTCGCATCTGTCACGGCAGACAGTGACATGAAGCCAGCCCCTTCTGGCCACTCCAGCAGTCAGGAAGATGGGGGTGGGAGGTCTGTACCCACGCCAGTGTTTCCCACCCTCCCCTTGGGACTTAAGGCTGCCTCCACAGGTGAGAGAGGACGACCTCATTAGAACCTGCCTCCCACACTGTCCTCAGAGGCGGTGGGGTGAATTCCAACTCTGGGAGAGCCCAGGCACAGGCTCACAAATCACTTCAGACACTTGGTTCAATCACCGAATTCCCTAACACCAGCTAAATGTTCCCGGCCTGTGGAGGAGACAAGAATTCTGTGCGCTTATTGACCGTAAATATTTGCTGAGTTATTTCCTTGAATACCAGGCCTTCCATGCCTGCTCTCCTATGAGACCTTGCCCCCAGAAGAACAAGTATCTCGGAAGTAAAGCCTGGGAAGGAAACGGTAAACCCAGCAAATGAACAAACCCTTCCTGGCTGTCGCGGACAGATGAAGTAGTACAAGGCGAGGCAGTCACAGGCAGTGCAGAGATGGACCACAAACGACCATCTGGCCAAAGTGACTTAAGCTCCTACAAAAATTGACTTGATTTTGCCATGTGACAATGCTCCCTCTTCTCAGAAGCAATGAGCGGCTTTGCAAGGGATCCTCTCCCCACTGCTTCCTGAGGAACTGACCAAATATTCTGAAAATCTGTGACAGCAGGCAACAGTGGGAGCTCTGGTGGCGTGGGAATCACAGGTTGGGCTGCTAACGGCAGAGTCAGCAGTTCAACACCACCAGTCACTCCGCGGCAGAAAGCGGGAGCTTTCTACTCCCCTAAAGAGTCACATCCTCAGAAACTCACTGAGGCAGTGCCACCCTGTCCAGTGGGGTCGCTGAGGCTGCATCGACCGACCGGAGGACAGTGAGATTGGTTTTGGTAGGCAACAGCATCCCAAACTACCCCAACAGGGGAATCCAGGTCCCGGGAAAAGTCCAGGTTCCCAAACTTGTCTGATCGCTGGAATCACCTGGGAAGCGGATGAAACTGCAGACCCCCTTGGCTCCTCCCCCCGGAGAGTCTGATTCCTAGAAGGCAAATTGAGCCCAGGAATCCGAAGTTTCACCAGATCCCCAAGGTGATTCCAACGACTAGCCAAGCCTGCGACTGCGAACCTAAGGCCTAATGTACCATTTGCTTCTTAAGCTACGCTGAAAGTCACTTGCCAAGTTACCAGAAAAGCTATGAAATTTGGTCTCAAATTCTGTGAGCGGCAGACAGGATAAGTTGTCTTTTGTTTTTTCCCCTTTCTTGGATTACAGCTTCACCGCAGAACCTACAAGTATTGGTGGAAGGGGCGAGATTCTTCTGTGCCGTGATTGTCTGGCTCTTTTCGAAGTTACATAATTTCAGGGATATCGCAAGATAAGAATGGGGGGGCGGGGGACGACCTCTGCGGAGAGCCAGAGCGGAGTTCTAGTGGCAGCGGCCGAGCCGTCGCGAGCCTCCCGCGAGCGGCGTGCTGCACGCGCGGCTCCCGCCCGCCCGGCCTGGCTCCCAGCTCCGGGCTCTGGGCTCCCGAGCAAGCCCCGGGAGCGCCCGCAGGCCGGCCTGTGTGAGCAGCAAAGGGAAGGAAATGACACAGGCAGGGAAAAAAAAAGCAAATCAAGGAAAAGACACAACAGCAGCTGGGCCTGCACCAGCCTCCAGCCGGGGCCCACACTGCGCCCCGCTCCCCCACCCTCGCTCGGGCTCGCGCTCCGGCTCGCCCGGGCCCGCGCTGCCCGCCGCCCTTCCCCGGGATGCGCCCGCCGCGCGGCCCGGAAGG